>NW_024871098.1:2955000-4155000 GCF_019054845.1 Dipodomys spectabilis | reverse complement strand
ACTTTTACCTCTCATGAATCAAAATTCTATCTAATAATTTTTGTCTTCCAGATGTTTTCACAACATTTCTCATGATTTTTTCTACTATTTTGTCTTCATTATTGATGCTTATACTATTTTTTGTTGTTGTCTTTTGTGTATATGCCATTTTTAGTGCTTGAACTCAATGTTTAATGGTCTCCCTTGTATTTTTTGCTCATGGCTGATGACATTCTATTCCTTGAGCCACATCCTCACCTTCTGCCTCCTGCTGGATACTTGGAGATAAGTTTTCACATTTTTGTCTGTTTGGACTGATATTGAGCTAAAATATTCAGGTGTTAGCTTCCTGAGTTTCTATGATTTTACACATGAACAACTATCACCACGCTTTGCTATACTATTATTTTAATTATGTCTTAGAAGAAAGTGAAGTCTATTTGTGTTCAGTGTGCAATTTTTAAATACAAGTTTGAATCTACTTGATATAATGTAACTCTTATCAATTTTAACAGTTAAATCAATGAATGCTACACATTCTCAAAGAAATATACTTGAAAAAATGCATAATTATTTTCTTTAAACAAGTAAAAGAACTATGAATTTCTTTCACTTTACAATTCATGTTTTATATAAATGTAATTAGCAAACTTCCATGACTAAAAGTAAATATATTAATTTTATACTACAAGAAGTAAAGTGATTATAGTTAAGAATAGATATTTCATCACAGCCAGAAGATAAGTTTTTGAGCATTTTCCCCATGAAGAAATGTTACATGCAGAAATTAATGGATATGATGTGGCTTGATCATTGAACAACATATAAATGAATGGGATTATCACTCCATACTTCATAAATGTGTAAAAAATATTTATGTTGCTAGGCACCAATGGCTCATGCTTATAACCCTATTTACAAAGGAGGCTGAGAGGTGAGAATCATGGTTCAAAGCCAGCCTAGGCAGGAAAGACCATGAGACTCTTATCTCCAATGATCCACCAGAAAACTGGCTGTGGCTCAAGTGGTAGAGCATTAGTCTTGAGCTGAAGACCTGACCAACATCGTCCAGGTCAAGATTTCAAGCTCCATGACAGACAAAAATTAAAAATAAACAGTTACAAAACTAATATTTTGGTATAAATGTTAAAATATGTATTATAAAAACTTTTAAATCCTCAGTAGATATACTAGTTTATATAAACGTAGAGAAGTGAAGTCTGGTTTTAGTTGTCATTGAATCAATTGTGTAAATCACACATTTCTCACTCATTTCATATTTGCGTGATTATATACTTATATGTCAAAAGTATAATTAACTGATATGTGATAGGAAGTGTTGTTTTAGGAATCTCCCTTGGCTTTCTAACATTAACCCTTCTACCTCAAAATAAATAGGCCCTCCAACCTTGTAAGAGGTTTCATCTCATTGAAGCAGAAAAATAAAAACCCTAATCGTTTTTTGGAACAACTGTAACATTTTACATGCATTTCACTTAGTTTAAGAATCAAAACATTCAAGTCATCTTAACTGTACAAGTAATAACAAAATGTCTTCTGAGCTTTTCAGTCTCTTAAGAGATGAAAACCTTTAATTATATATCTATTTTTTTCTGCCAAACATCCTATTCCTTAGGAAGATCTTTTGTGTAACCTTGTGTTCCTGATTAGAAGACAGGAACAAAGGCAATAATGAAAATAGCCAAGGAAAATATTTGAAACAATTATAAAACAATTGCCGACACTCCTGTTTTCACTGGTTTCAATGAGAATATACGTTAAAGTATCACGTTTTTGTTATCATTTAAAGAGCAATATTAAACTTCAATTAACAGTGAAGAAGGGAAAAGAAAACTGAAGACAGCTTGACTTTGAACAATCCAACATAAGTAAAATGGATTTATCTTTTTTTTCTATGTAGTTGCCAAAATAATAGAGAGCAACACGCAAAGGCAAGAAAACAACTAAGCCAAAGCAGTAAACGTTTGTGTATAAAATAATGGTGAGGGTCTGACTCGTTCAAAGTCAGGATTGCAAAGAGGAAAAGTGTATTTGCTTTAGTGTGAATGATAAAAAAATATAAAAATCCTTTATTGAAATTTTACATATCTAGACTAGGACTTCTCATGTTGGAGAAGAGGAAAGGTATGAAGAAGTTCAAGATTGTTTGACTATTCCCCAAGATCATTCTTCTTTATCAGCTATAGCAATACAAGTAGCCTTGGTTACTCTTAGTATCATGCTTGATTATATTTAGAAGCATAATTTGTTGCTGGGTTATAAACTGCAAACCCTTGAGTATTAATAAAGTCATTTCCTAAGAGATGAAAGTAGCTAAAATGTCAAAGACTTAGCATAGTGCAAACTATTCTCTAGCTGTATCACAATCTGTAGGTGTAGATTTTTTCCCCCATTGTTCCATGGGATCCATTTTGGTTAACTTCTTTTTCACCATCTGGTGATCCTATAACATCCTATACCATCCTGGGATTGCTTATCTTTACTGGATTCTCTAATTTCTGTTGGAAAGATAGGAAGTAGAGAAGATTGAGTTACTGCTTCGGTTTTACCTTTATTATTACCTAAGAAACTGTAAATCAAAATAACATAAATTATCTTTATAATAACAGGAGACAGATATCATTTCTATATTCTTACCCTAGCCTTCTACATAACATTGGTACTTAGTGATCCCCAAATATGAAAATGAAGATAGGGATCTTCTTATTTAAATATTATTTAGGAATTCAAGACTTCATTAATGCAAGGACCTTAGTAGTATGTACATCATACATGTGTACAAAGCTGGTGGCAACTTTTCCTTATTCTCAGAAACTAGGATACATGGTACCCTTGTAGTTGCATCAGGAAAAGGCTGTAGTTGAGTTAGCTTACTACACCAAATCTGCTGTATAATATTTCTACAAGATAATTGTCATGAATAATCCGTATTTATCATTTACATTTCTAAAGGACAGAAATCTAAAATAAGTCTCACTAGATTAAAATTGAGCCTCCTACAGAGCTAAAATATTTTTTCAGGTGATTCTAGTGGAAAAGACATTTACTTCCTTTTCTGCTTTCCAGAAACTTCAGTATTTTTGTTCTTGTCTTTTCCTTAATCTTCTAATGTAGCATCTTCACATCTTTCTGATGATTCTTACCTAATGATGTCCCTTTTGAACTACAGCTGGGACTTTTGAGTATACTTTGCCCATCTGATAATTAATCAAATTTGTGTTCCTTGGGTAATGAAAGGTGATTACTTTACAAACTTATACGTAAAATGTAAATCTACATTTGATTGATTAGATATTTCGGGACTAAAGATATTTTGGGAAGATATTTTACTGTCTACCACAATGAGTGTGTAAGCATTTTTTCTACAGGTTATAAGCTGCTACCCTTTCATTACTTTTGAACAACATATTTCTTCAATAAAATATAACTAGAAAAAATTTGGTTCCTGAAAGCATTTAATCCTGATTAAAACATTATCATGTACTAGAAATCTTAAATATCAGACAGCAGCTCCTGAAGCAGTTCTGGCACTATCACTTTTTGTATATTCTGTTTACAATCTTCTCTTTTCAATAGCATTTGATTGTTATTATTTTGGAATTATGGTTAATAGTTATTTGACTGCTATTTTTAAAGAATGCACCAACAATATTGGTTCTCTTCTTTTAACTTGTTTATGTGTAATCTATTTCTGAAAGAAACACAGTATTTGAATTATGTGAACTGCTTATTGAAGTGTGGAGAGAAAAAGAAGAAAAAAATGTCCCTGTGTGTATGTCATGTTGAAAATGTACCTAAAAACTATTTCTTAACATCATATATTTTTCATTTTGTTTGGATTCTGATAAAATTTAGCCTCTCAACTCACACAATGTTAATGCAGTCTTATTTCATGCCTACTAAAAGCAAACAACAAATTACTATATATTTTAAATTTTTTAATTGTTAAAATCATTATTTATTTAAAAACAATATTTTTTAAAAATTAGCCAAGGAAAATTGTTTATTAGATGTTTAGAGTCGTGTTCAGACTCTATTGTTGAAGCCAGAAGGGGAAAAAAGTCATGCTTTTCTTCTTCCTTGAGCCACTCTGATTTATTTCATATATTTCTGAAAGAATAAAATTCTGGCTTTGAAGCCTTTTGCTTGGTATCCACAATGTGTCATTCTTCCTTTCTTAATAGGAGAATTTGGAGAAAGGATGAGAATTATCACTAGAAAAAGGAGAAGAGGAAAAGAGAAGCGAGAAATCTAGATAATTTTTTCTTCCTCATCTCAATCACAAGGTCTGGATAATGATTGTGGATGTTAGATACAGTGCTCTAGAGTGATTGAAAACATTTATAAAAAAAGTTAACCCCTCAAGTGATCACATAGAGAATGCTTATTTATTTAAAAAATGTAATAGCATCAAACAGGAAGTGTTATCTATTTGTTTAGTACTTGTTTAGTATTTCTTAAATTCTGATGTGCTATAGTCATACAAGAAAGGTAAGAAACTAACATATTAATATCACATTCTAATATTCACTTAATTCTTGCTGTGTTTAAATTTTGCTTCAATTTTACATGTTACATTCTTCCAGTATATAAGTTGAAAAAAGATTCTCTCTGGAAATATGCTATTTTTATAGGGAAGGGAAAGGAAGTTAGCTCTTAGACACAGACAATGGGATAGAAATCTTCCCCTAGACATAGCCTTTGACCACTTCTGGTTCATTTTTGTAAGCCGAAGTAAGTCACGTGACCCATCTTGACATTGTAGTGTAGAGGTAAATCTCACCTACAGGAAGCTATTGCAGGACAGACTAATATGCCAAGATATGCAATACTTGAGATAAAGAGGAAAAAGAAGAGAACTATAACACAATCAGTCATACTTGCCATCACATGTCTCTGCAGGAAGGAAATCATTATGTTCCTTTGTTTCTAAAACTACTGAGATCTTCAAATCATGTCTTTTGTGCTTCCATGTTACTGGAATTAGAGAACATCTTAATACTGAGACAGCATAAAATCTCAAAGAAAGCTGGACTAATCATTTCAATACTACATTTTTTTCTGCTAGTACATGAAATCATTTTATAGACAATATTTTATATTGGTAACTTTTTTTCCAGATCTGGATTTTGATAATATATGTGACTATCCACCAGAATAAAGGTCTTAATTTATCTTCATCTTGTGCAGACAGCATATTAAAGTAGATGTGGGAGTTCATCAGTAGCATACTTTAAAAGTGCAAAAAATTGGACTGGGAGCCAATATACATATTTTTCCAACATCACCTTCCACATTCTCCTTCTTCCTTCCTAGGAAATACACCCAATCAATAAAAAGGCTTAGATTTTTGGCTCTTGAACTTGAAAGTGTAAGTAGAATGTTATGGATGTTGGGGATGTCTTTTTATGTTTTTTAATATAATAATGTAACATGCAACATCCCTATGAGTCCTGTAAGTCTTAACAGTGTAATTCTTTAGGGATGTGATAGGAATGTCAGCCTTACTGGACTTATTATTGTTTTCCACTTGCTTTTCTACCACCTAGCCTAAATTATAATACATAGTAATGGAATGAAAAAACAATGCCATATTAAGAAAGTCAATTAGGGCTCTGGGAATGTGGCTTCATGGTACAGTGATTGCTTAGAATGCGAGAAATCCTGGGTTCAATTCCTCAGTACCACATAAACAGAAAAGGAAGTGGTGCTGTGCCTCAAGTGGTAGAGTGAAAGCCTTAAGCAAAAAAGAAAAAAGAAAAAAAAAAAGAAAAAATCCCAGGAAGGGTACCCTGGCCCTGAGTTCAAACCCCAGGACTGGCAAAAAAATTTTTAGCTAGTAAATGCCAAATAAAGAACCTATATTTAAATATATAATTGCTCCTTCCAATAATGACTTAACAATAGTTCTTAATTCATGTACTTTACCTATGTTAGAAGGCTATGTTGAGAAAAAAACATTTTGTTAGTAAGTCATGACAATTAATGTCAGGAATGTGCTTAGATATCAGGTGAAGATTAATCCTGGAAATTCAAAGATTCTAGGCTTTTGAGTGGTCACTGCTAATCACAATGAGAAGGGTAGTCTAAGTGAGAATTGGAAATCTTTTTGGTCGGTATGGCACCAAAAGGTCACCAGCTAATTAATAGTTGTGATAGAAGTGAAGGAATAAATCCAGATGGAAGAAATAAATGATAATTGTTAGTTGTTGTTGTTTTTTTAAAAAAGAGGTAGCCGAGTAAGAACAGCACCATTCACGTGGTATTCAGGTAAGGAGTAGGTTTATTCTTCTTTCGGGCTGGCACCAGGCCATATTGGTCCTCTACGTGGTGGGGAAAGGCCTGAGAAAGATTGCTGGGATATCTGGGAAAGAGAGAGAGCTGGGAAAGATAAAAGAGCTAGAAAAGAGAGAAAAGAGTTAGAAAAGGGAGCATCGGGGAAAGAGGTGGGAAAGAGAGAGCTAACAATTATTTATATTAACAATTTATACTAACAATACTAACTACTAACAATTATTTATACTAAGTCCACCGTCAGACATCAGAGGATGCTAAAGTAAGAGTCCAATAGTTCATGAGTCATTAATGTAACAACATGGAAAAGGAGGACATATTTATTGCTACCTCAAATTTTCTGAAAAGCTGAAATGCCATCATTTGTTTCAAATTTCCATTATTTGTCTAGTGTCATTAAGTGCACATTAATACTAATATGAGCCGGGTGCTGGTGGCTCACACATGTCATCCTAGCTACTCAAGAGGTTGAGACCAGAGGATTGTGGTTCAAAGCTAGCCTGGTCAGGAAAGTCCATGAGACAATTATCTTCAATTAGCCATCAGAAACCAGGAAATAGTGCTGTATCTAAACTGGTAGAGCACTCAGTTTGAGCTCAAGAGCTGAGAACAGTGCCCAGGATCAGAGTTCAAGCCCCACAACCAACCAAAAAAGTCAAATATACTTTAAATTTCCCCAAAGTCAATAGTAATCTTCCCAAGCAGAAAAATTTTTCCAATATCATTCAGTGCACCTACTTTTGCTGAATTATTTAAGTTATGGCTTCTTTGCAGGATGTATTCTTTTAAAAATTGTCAAATATTACCTTTATAATAACCTTCATCTAAAATTTCTTGGTTCAAAAGAGAAGTCCATAAAGTTGATGTCACTTAGCTTTCTTACTATCTCAGTTCAAAGCCAACCCAGGCAGGAGAATCTGTCAAATTTTATCGCTAATTAAACACCAAAAAGTCTGGAAGTGGACTTTTGTCTCAAGCAGTAGTGTACTAACTTTGGGGCAGGTGAGCAGGAAAGACAATTGCTCAGGGACAGGGTCCAGGCTCTGAGTTCAAGCCCCAGAAGCAGCACAAGTTAAAGAAACAAACAAGCAAACAAAAAAACCCCACATATTTCTTTGGGACCATCCTTAAAGCACTGGTTTGAAAAGATGCTTCTTTTGCTGATCATACTCACTGGATCCTGCTTTTTGGAATCCTTATTGATATGGCGAACTCAGGACCAGAATAAAGGAATGGATATCTGACTTTTACAACAAGAGAATCATTTCAGGAGTTAAATATCCATGCATAAGACATTTAAAATCCTCAGTGTCTTTGTTTCTTTGCAATAGAACATTGTACAACAATGTTATTTCCATTTTTCTATGCTGGCCTTCAAATGTCATATTGTTTCCTTTTGTAATACTCTAAACTAGAAGTCCACAGAAAGTTTTATGAGTAAAGAGAACACTCGAAAAAGTCAGGGACAGAGTTTCCTTCAAGCCTTGGATTACTTCCTTGTACAGTAAAAGGACAGCACAAATTAACTTGAACTTTGTCATTTCTCTATACTCAATTTCTCTCCTGGATTCAGTTTCTACTTCCTGTAAATGTTCCTTCCAATTAATTCCAGTAACAATCTACGGTGCTGCTCCAGGCAAAGTGAATGTTTTCTGGCTTCATTGAAATAGCAAAAAGACATCTTTAGGCATGAGGTAACACGTGTTTCAGAGACAATTTAGTACAGAGAAAATATGGAATTTACATGGCTTATAAAAGATTTTCCATGTACATATGGCCATATAAGACTATGTTAAGTGAAATGAGCCCCCAAATAGGGACACAACTTGTTTTTTTCTTTCTTACTATTATTTTTAATGTAGCTAACATATATTATGTGGTTTTTTTGTTTCTCTTCTATTTTCTTCCTCCATGGTATAACCCGTTTCCACTGTTTGATATTGGTGACCTTGCACATACATTTTTCTAATGTGGGGAGGAGAAGGGAAATAAAATTGTGAAACAAGGATACAGTAATACCTGTTGTAACAATGAGATGAACAAAACACTATATTGAAACGAACTTTACAACTTGGGGGTAGGAGGGGAGAGTAGGGGTGGTGGAGAGAAAAGGCATGGAATGGGAAAGACAAAAATGGAGGTAACAATGCTCGTTAGATAATGCAGTCATTAACTTACTTAGGTAACTCTAACCCTTCTGTCCACCATTTTCACAATAAAAAATATGAAAAAAACCATTGTCCTGGAGTACATTAAGTTCAAATTTCCTAAGTGCTCTGTAAATTAAGACCTAGTTTAAGTGGGAAGAAGATTCTCAGAAACATTTTTTGTCAGTGTTTGTGTTGTGTAGTATTACCCAAGTGTACATAAGGTAACAGAAGGAGAAACAATAGGAATAGGAGAAAGAGAAGTTCTGTATTTAAGTATAATGGTTCAATATGCTATAGAAGACTCTGCAAATAAGACAACTTTGAAATAATAAAGCCAAGGCCAGTATGTAGATCTACGGGAGTGACATAGAGAAAGCATTACTACTAAGTGGAACATGAAAGATGAGACCACTCCCTTTCTTCTACTAGCTCTAAATCATGATAGCTAATCATTCAAATTTGGTAAAAAAGTAGAATGGAAGAATAATTCTGGTTCCAAGCAATTCAGATATAAGACCATGGACTTAACTGGAAAAAAGGCCATGTCGAGAGAGCACGAATTATACTAGCAATGAACTAATGGTTAAGATCACATTTCTTTTTCTTTTTCTTTTCTTTCTTTTTTTTTGATGGTAGTGGGGCCTGAAATATAGGCCTGGGCCCTGTCCCTCTATTCTTCAGCTCAAAACTTTTTCTCTACCTTTGAGCCCCACACCACTTCCAGTTTTCTGGTGGTTAATTAGAGATAAATGCCTCAGAAACTTTCCTACTCATGCTGGATTTGAACTGCAATCCTCAGATCTCAGCCTCCTAATTAGCTAGGATTACAGGTGTGAACCACTTGAAACCTGCTTAGGATCACTTTTCTAACAGTATATACTCAGCATAAGTAATGTGTATGTTCATCTATCTTTATATGAACTCGAGTTAAAAATCTGGGCTACAGCTTAGATTTTACACTCACAAAAATGGTTGTAGTTCAAAAGTTGGTACCCCTGGAGAAATTAAACTTAAGAATGTAAAGGAGTCTGGGAAATTCAGTTTGCATCCAGCTAGGGCAAAACAGTCTTTGAGACACTATAATTAACCAGCCAAAAGATGCATTAGAAGAATGTCTCAAGTGATGGAATACTAGTTATGAGCAAGGTTGCTGAAGAAGAGCTTGAGGTTTTTGCATACATATATACATACAAACACGCACATACACAGAGAGGCACTTATATGTTCAAACACACATATGGAACAACTGTCAGATTATGTAGAAAAGTTAGAAAATATGTCCTGAGTAAGAATAAAATCAAGTGATAATTTTTAATATTAGAAAGTCCTCAAGTGAAATTTCCCCAAAAAGCTTGAGAATATTACAAAGGTGGGAACAGAGATAGTAAGAAATTCAAGTCATCATTAATAAAGGGATCATATCCAGGGAGGAATGAATCAGAGACCCCTTCACTGCATCTGAAAATGTTCATATCCTGTGTTAAATGTTAGAACATCTTTGAAAATAGTACATGAACAATCTGAGCCATCAGTCTAACGGAAAATATTATTGGAGAAATTCAGAATTGCTAGTCTATATCTAGATTAAATAAATCAAAAAACTATGGTAAGACAATGTGATACAAGCCAGGAATTTTAGCACTCAGACTAAGACAGGTGATTAGAGAGTGGAATGACTTAGTGATACTTTCAGTGGACTAGATAGTATAATTTTGTCCCAATAAAACAAAGAAAGGAATAAAAATAAGCCAGAAAGGAATACGCAGTTGGAAGTTTGGGCTAATTTTGTCAATATGTTTTGAGAAGTCAAGTTTCCTATTGAAATGCAACTCATTTAATCCTCAGTTGTGTTTAAATGTCGCCTTCATTACAGAATATTACTAGATGCAAAAGAGCTCATGATTCCCAACCAAGAATTTGAAAAAGCAACCATCATTCTGTTAGATTCCAAAGAAATGTTGGATTACAAAAGCTTAAGCCTAGAGAAATAGGAAAGTTCATTTAATATAGGACTTTGTAGACCTGGCTAAATAAGAATTTAGATTTAAAATAAATATTTTTGTTTGTAATTTAATATTCTATAGGATACTATAAAATTGTTTTAAGTAGAAGATTTAATTTACAAATTCACAAATGATTATGGCATTCTATTTGCCTAAAATATTCTTTCAAGTAAGGTAAAATTAGTACTTAGTTAACAGTTAATTTCAACAGTTCATAAGTAACATGATAGTGTGAATAATCTAGATAAAGTTGACATCAAATTGATGCTATTAATTTATAAAAAAAAAGCCTATATACCCACTTACATTTTCAGATCTTAACAATATTTATTTCAGAATTGTCTTTAGCTGTATAGTCAATGAAATAAAATATTACTAAAATATTTAAATGGTTTTCTGAAATTGCAAGACTCTCTCTGGGGTGTTATTTATATTGGAAAAGATATTAGAAAAGCCTTATTTGTTAAAGTTGCGATAGTTACTCCCACAAAAGAACTATTAATGAAGAAACCTTTGTATGTGCAAAACAACTACAAATGCATCCACAATCTGGGGATGACATATTTTTTTTTTTTTAATATATATCTAACAAGTATAGCTACAATACTGGTTTACAGTCAATATGATGGGATATTCAAACCTTAAAAATACGGTGTTTATTATCTTAGTGTGAATAGATAAGATCTTACAATGAAAGTTATTTTCAAGAGAAATACGGAAAGAGTTTATCCAACTTGAGTTTCACAGAAATAACCAGAGAGTGATACCTATTTGGTCAAGTCGGTCAAAATCACTCCATGAATATTTCTTAAAAATATAATCAATTTAAGAAGTCAAATACATATTTTGTACTGACCGTCATCTTACAGCAATAACTTACTACCTAATTATATGTGTATCTTTTTACCTAAAATATATTAAGAAATGAAAATGATCGCTTTTTTTTAACTTACGTTGTAAATGCTTTGATTATCATGATGTTATTATTTAACAAATAAAATGTACAGAAGGGTGGTACCAAAATGTGGTGGAGTACTTATTTTTGTGGGCAATTTAGACACAAGAAGACTTTCAAGGTTAAAAAAGAAAGAAAAGAAAAAAGTATAGCCAAATATTTGTGATCACAGCTTCTTGGACAGGTTTTTGGAGACAAAGTTTTACATTAGAGTTTGTCCTCATTAACATAGAAGTTCAGTATTCATGACAACCAAATTCAAGGGAGAAGTTTAATGGACTAGCTAGGAAAGTAAAAAGAAAACCACTGGAAAACCCAAAAGTGGTGCTGTAGCTCAAGAGGTAGAGTGCTTGCCTTGAGCAGAAGAGCACAGGGACAGCACACAGGCCCAGAGTTCCAGCCCCACGACCAACAAAAACAAAAGAAAAAGAAATCAAATTAGTAACAGAAACTGAGAAAATCTTGATCGTTCATCTTATATAATGGGTGGGAGTAGAAGGGTAAGAAGAAATCTAAAGGGTTCTACATCTATGGCTAGGCAAATGTGTTAGTGATATTCTTGTTGCTAAGGATTACAGGTGAAAATGATGGATTTAGGAGAAAAACTCTCTGATAGTTCTAAAGTTTATATTAAACAGATGCAAAGGTTGATCTGTTTAGATATCATCAAAATATCCATGACCATGAATATGAAAAAGAATGATAAAATTGGGGGTATTATTAAAGGGAAGAGGAAAAGAAAAGTTATGACATAATTGTAGCAATGTGAACACCAGTGTGGACAAGATTGGAAGAAAGAGATAAGGAAACAAGAAAGTAATAAAAACAGATTTACAGAAGTAAAGAAAGGAAAGAATTTGCAGAAAGAAAAGGTCAAAACTGTTACAGAGACATTGAAGGAAATATGCTATTTGGATTTGAAAACTAAAAGGACATAGACAAGTTCAATAAGAACAGTGTAGAGATGTAAGTCATATTGATGAAATTTTGAGATATAAATGTGAAGCCATAAAATATTAGATCCATGAATTCAACAGATCCTTTTTATTTTAAATGTTGGGAACAAATGCTTTTATCCTGACCTTAGAAATATTGTACAGATGTAACTGTCTGTGAATATTTTTGAAGACTATTTAACCAGGAGATTATAGATTGAACTATAGCACAGACAAGCCTAATTTGCCCTACAGTTCCAATGAGTGACCCATGTATTTACATCAATTTGGGATTTTACTGAAATACCGTTAGATATGTTTGGACATCTTATCAGGCTATTCATTATAAATGCAGGACAAGTAACACCAAGTATAGGTTGAACATAAAGTTTTACTGATGTTACTGAAGACTCCGCAAATTGATTCTTCTTTAGAATAGAAAATGCCTCAATAGCTATTGATACGTCATAACTGCCATATACTCTATTTAAATATAATTCTTGTTAGGGATATCTCCATGCTGAAATAACCCTCTCAATGAAACTGCCACAAATTCTTATATGTAGGAAGTGCTCTTATAAACTTCAAGCTTTTATTGAATGGAAGAGTTCAGACATTACCCACATCACAAGGACTAAATGCCTAAAGAGATAAAACATTTTGTTTTAACGCCTTTCTTTCATTTTCTGATACACATATACATGTAGGGAAGGATTCTGATGTAACAATAATACAATGGTGACTTGTAATAACACAACATCTAGGATGTAGTGTTAATTCAGTTAATTACTAATTAGCACCAAAGTGTGCGGATATTTATATTTCTCCTGGGTAAACTAATGAGCTCAAAGAAAATGTCCCTAAGAAGCCTTTCAATTCAAATATCACTGTTTGTCTCAAAATGCCTTAAATTCTACATCTTCTAATGTTGGCATAGAGTTATACTGTGGAACTTTTCTCCTTAGAGAGTGAGTCCTACCTTATTGGTTAACATGGACAAAGTACCTTCATAAATTTACTTGATGTTTGCAAACAAGAAGTGGTAGCTGAACAATGTTCTTAGCAGTTCATACAAATGAAATGGAAATAGAGCAATCAAAGGGAACATGCAAAAAAGACAAAGGCACAAAATAGAATGTGCCAAGGAAATGCTGATGTACAATTTCAAATAATGTGCTCAGGTGTGAGGGTGTGTTCAATGTACAGGGTCAGACAATATACTTGGATGCCTTGAGAAAAAACTGCATTTAACTATTCTGGGATTATCATACAAGTAGAAACCTGTTATGCTGACTCTCTAATCAGTCACAACATCATCAATTTAGGGAATATTTTCCAAGAGCATAATGAGAAAAAGAGGGCTCATCACAATTGGTGTTCAGGTTGAAGTAACGACAATCACATAATGTTTCTTATAAGTCTTCATTTATTTTGGAGCATTAAAGTGGGGAAAAAGCCAAGTAAATATTTTGCATGTATCTAAGTTAAGTGGGAGGTATTATATTGGTCTCTCTTTAACTTGGAAGTTATAGGTTATGTCTTTTTATACTCTAAATTGGGACAATGAACTGCTTTCAGTTATTTTTTCCTCTTCCCCTTCTTTTGCCCTTCCACTTAAAGAGACATAGTTGAGCTTGCATTTCTAAATCCTTCAAAATTATCTGAATTTCTCCATACTTCTGGCAGCCTCCTATATCTTTCACAAGAGAATATCTTCTTACTACCACTTTTTTATCCCATATGATATTGGATATCTTCCTGCCTAATTCAGTGCAAGATACACATTAGACTCATCCAGATATCTCAACACTTGTACCACCATAAAATCATATCTTACTTAGAAATCACGATTTTAGTGTGTCTGGGGAGGTGACATCTGTCATTTTTGAATGACCATAGTTGATCATTACATGCAAGCATGTTTTAAACCAACATGCCTCTCAGTAGATGAATGAATTGGCATGTCCATTGCGGCGCTGTGGGCTGTGGCAGGAAAAAGGAAGAAAAATGATTGGCTACCCTCGGTTTTTAATCCTGGGTCCCAGAGCTGGCCAGATTTAGAGTTTCCCTGCATAGGGTAAGCATTTTTATAGGAATTCCTTTATTGTCTATTTTTTTTATCTACACACTCTTGCCCAGTGCTTTCCTTTTTACATTTAGGGCAAATTCCTGGTCATCTCTTGATAACATCAGTAGCCTTTTTACAATTCTTTGTATGTCCCGTTTGACCACATCCAAAACATTTTAGGTTAGATGGTTTGTAAAGCATGCCAGGTAGTGGGCACAGTTTCAGCAAACAACTGCATATGCAAGGATTCAGATGTAATGTCTTTATACGCCCTTTAATATGTATTTACATGCCCAGATTCTTTAATAGGCAATAGGGCTCATCTACAGTCCTCATTAACATTTTCATAAGCCAACATGCTCAGTAGTTGTTGCAGTGCAGCCTCTCCCACAGCAGTATGTTCCAAGGGCAGTGTCAATCATGATAAAAATTCAACATAGGGTTTATTAGGTTTTGAATTACTTTAGTCCAGGAGCCATAATGCTCTCCTACCAGCCGAATCCTCCACCATGCCTCAATACCTATGTCTCATAACTGCTCATGGATCTCTTCAGGAGAGTTCACTTGCATATGAGCATCTGCATATTGTTCTTTTCCACTCAACATGGGACAGGTTATGACCTGCAAGCGCAGATTATTGCTCTGTGCATTTTGTCTAGTCCTTTCTGTACATAACTCAGTAAGTCATATTTGCCATTGTAGGTATTCAGGTTCCTTAAGCAAAGCTCTACAAAGCATCTTCGAATCCTCGGGAGCAAAATTATTGTAATGTCGGGCACGCCCATTAAGCAATTCCTTACGTCACTGCCTTGTTAAGTCTGAGCATTCTGTTTTGTGAGGGAGTGAGGCAGTAAAAATTGCTTCGGCAAGAGGAGGAGCAGAAGGCTGTTTTACTTTTACTTTCTCAGATTCTCCTTTCACTCTGCTAATTTCTAACTCCATATGTTGAAATCTTTATTAAATCAATTTCATTTGCTCAGACATTCTATTACTCTTTCAGTTTGTTCCTTTTCAGCTTTCTTTACCTCTTGTTTTTTCTCTGTTAATTGTGATGCAGCCTTATCTATTGTGTCCTTAACCTCAGATTCCAATAGTAAATCTACAATAGAAGGTGCGGTCTCTTTCTTTAAGTCTGCTATTAATCTTTTCTCATTTAAAGCTTTAAAAAGGGTATGTAAAATAGCCCAAATGGACCAAAATCTAACAGGAATCCTTTCCCCTTCTCGAAGAGCTCTTTCTACATTATACTTTACTCATTTCCAATTATCAACATCTAACGTCCTTTTGTCGGGGAACCAAGGATTCCATTCCCTAACTACATTAATACACATTTCTATGTCAAAAGAAGAAATAGTTACACAATAAGCAGCAAGTAAATATTTTAGCAAATGTAAGTGCAGAGTAGACTTAACTTGTCCCATCACCCTGTAATTAAAAGTACTTACCTGAATATCCCTTCCTGTATTCAACACTGCAGGGTCCCTCTTTGGGTGCCAGTTGTCAACGTCTCAGGCATTGGGGTCCCTGGGTGAGGGTCGCAAAATCACCAAGACACAGGGGTTGCACAGTGCAAACAGCAATTGCCACTGCATGCTGTGTTTTATTGCTAGTGGATATTTAAAGACAAGCAAGTATTATCTTTGCCAAGATTTGTTCAGGAGACATTCACACAAAAAATTTCAACAGATACAATTTTGCTTAAACTATGAGATAAGTCTTTGTATATTTTTATCAAAACTATTTTAGAGCAAGCTCAAACCACTTCCCCGTACTCAGGAAAATGCTTGCCTAGCTGTTCGTCTATGCTTAAGTAAGCAGAAGAGCTACTTCCTCAGCTCCCATGAGTCTGATGTGAGCTTTGAGATAGGTAGAGAACATGTTTCCTCTCTAGCCTGGCATGCCAAAAGCTTTCCACTTACACAAACACAGTCCTCAGATAACCCTGAGGCCGGAGCCTGCATCATTCTGACCCTCCAACACAGACCCTGAGTCTTCACACAGATTGTCTCACCAACTCTTCTATTACTTTAAGCAAAAACAAAGCAAAGCAAAGCAAACAAAATAGACTTTATCGTTAAGCTGATATTAAAGGTTCTAGGCACAATTATACTGTTAAATGATGTTAGTAAATATGTTTTGTAGATACTGATCTCAGATGTGTCACAAAAATATCCATAGATTCATAACTAGACATTCTGAAGTATAAAGTATATTAATTAGGTGAGTTTCATTGGGTAACCAATGAAGAGAACACCACACGTGTTCAGTCAGGTAAAAAATTTATTTACTGAACTGCTGCCCATGCCATACATGGTGGAAATGCATGTAAAAAAAATGTGGTGACCCAACCTCGGGCAAGGATGTATCTATGTGAAGGACCAGATGAGGTGTGGCCATTTGGGGGAAACTCTGGCCACACTGGATCTGTATATGACTTCAAGTTCTGTGACTCACCTCTGGTCAGATGGAAAGTGGGACCACAGGCTGACCAGGTTGTGACTTAACAGGATGGGGAAGTGGCTGCCTCCAGGTGTGCCAGATACTAGGCAACACATAAAGAGTTGAAACTTAGCCAAGAAGTGGGAAGGTGTCTGCATAGGGTCTGCATGACCTGGGGCAGACCTAACACCAAATACAGGTAGTACCTCTGACATATGACTCCTGACTCCAAACAATTCATTCTGTTATTTTCTTTCTTTCTTTCTTTCATTCTTTCTTTCTTTCTTTCTTTCTTTCTTTCTTTCTTTCTTTCTTTCTTTCTTTCTTTCTTTCTTTTTTCCTTCCTTCCTTCCTTCCTTTTTCTCCCTCCCCCTCTCTCTCTTTTGTTTTTTTGGTTGGTCATGGGGTTTGAACTCTGGGCATGCCACTGTCCCTCAGCTCTTGAGCTCAAGTGGAGTGCTCTACCACTTGAGCCACAGCGCCACTTCTGGTTTTTGAGTGGTTTATTGGAGATAAGGGTTTCATGGACTTTCCTGTCCAGGCTGGCTTTGAACTGCAATCCTCAGATCTCAGCCTCCTGAGTAGCTAGGATTACAGGTGTGATCCACAGGCGCCCAGCTCTCTCTCTCTCTCTCTCTCTCTCTCTCTCTCTCTCTCTCTCTCTCTCTCTCTCTCTCTCTCTCTCTCTCCTCTCTTTCACTCACCTTCCCTCTCTACCCAACCTGAGTATTCTCAACTCTCAAATAATGAACACTTGCTGAGTTGAGTTGAACTCACAGGCTGGGAGCACAGCTTAATTGGCATATGTGAAATGTATTTAATGTTTCCTTATACCTTTACCACAGGTCACTGGAATAAAATAATGAACACTAAACAGCATGGCATCTCAAACCATTTGTAGGAGGAAAGCAAGCATGCACACTTCATTCTGTGAGGTCCACCCAGGGAAGGTGGGGCAGACTCCTCCTTCCTCTTGCTAAATCTCAGCCCAGTTTCTGCATCGGTAGAGGTGACTGCCTCCAAGAGTCCGAGTTACTCAAGTGACACAGGTACTAGGCAGAGACTTAGCCTCTTGTGGTGCTGAGATTAATGGCATGATTCAACATGATCCACTAGTTTGTTGAGATTGGGACTTCTTACATTTTTGGTTAGGCTATGTTCAAATTGTGATCTATTTATTTCTGAGTGCTAACCATGATTATAGATGTGAACCAGCACATCAGACCATTCAAAGTTCTTTAGGCCACATGGAAGACATGAAGTTTATTTTGCCAAAAGACATACAAGTTGACAGACAGCAAAAGTAAGTCCTTAATTCTGGTCAAAATGTGTTATTAATGTGAAACAAAATTACTTAGCAAAATATCTGACTACTGTGATTATACTTTCAAACTTACCCTACAGTTTAATATCAAATCACTTATATTAGCCAATTATTCACTCAAATTACCTGTAATCATTTATGTCTGTCCTATCTTCTTGAAGTAGGGACAACTGGAGCTCACAAAATTAACTAAAATGGTAGAATGTGAGAGGAACACAGTTTTGAATTACTCTACGAAGGAAAGTATCACCCATATCAACCTACTAGGTAGGGATATTGGAATGCAATCATGATCCCTGCTTTTTGGGCTGGGTGCAAAAATTGCTACTCTATGAGTAAAGTAACTTAAACAAGAAAGGATTGGTGGAGTGACTCCAATGGTGGAATACTTGTCTGGAAAACACAACATCAAAACTCAAATCAACTTCCTAAAGATAGAATAAGAAAAGGAAAGAAAGAGCAACTCATACTGAGCATGTGTTCAATGTAAAGTTTTACACTAAATTATTGTAGTTATAAATGTCATCATTTATTTCTAGGAGCACACACATTTTGTGTCAAGAGTAAATGAAAAAATAACACCATATATATAAAGCTTTGGTTAAACACAGGTCTAGTTTACAATGAACACTTAAGTTTGCATGTGCAGTGGTGTTGCAGGGTTGTTAAGGTTTATGGAAGTCCATCTTTTTGATGAACTTGACATGATGAAATTACCTAACCATATATAACCTAACAGTTCACTGGACAGATATATATATATATATCTCACATGTATGCATTTATATATTAAGTGAAAAGTAAATAAAATAAAAAATTATAATGAATAAATTAAGTGAACAGATAACTTTCCCAAAGTATTACTTTACCTGAACCGGTTCATATCTTAAAATCTCCAATGCTATATCACACTTACATGGTGGCTGATCCCCTTCAGCTATTTTATGATATTGTTTTTTCTTTGTTTTTCAGGTGAGAAGCCTGCCAATAAATATACTTTCATTACATTCCTTTCTTTAGAAAATGAAAAGCACTTTGTGTTATCAGGCTCTTTATGTATCATCAAAATATTTTTTATAATTTCAGGTACGTATTGTCTTAGATCTCACTCATTCTCTTCCAATAGTACCTATGGGAAGGAGAAAATGAAGGATTATTCTGTTACTTTGGGAGTTTCTGTTATTAATAACTGCAATAAATATGAAAATGAAACTCTTAAATTATTTAGAGAGGGAACTTGAAAGTTACCTTTATACACACTCATGTTACTCCCTCAACTAAATCACAGAACATAAAATAAGTAACATATTTAGCTGGGTGCCAGTGGCTCATGCCTGTAATCCTAGCTACTCAGGAGCTGAGATCTGAGGATAGTAGTTCAAAGCTAGCCCTATCAGGAAATCCATGACACTCTTACTTCCAAATAACCACCAGAAAACCACAAGTGGCACTGTGGCTCAAATAGTAATGTGGTAGCCTTGATCTGAAGAGCCCAGGGACAGAGCCCAGACACAGAATTCATACCCCCTGACCAAGAAAATTAAAAAGGAAAAAAGGGGGAAAAAGTAATATTTTAAATCTAATGTGCATATATACACAAAATTTGTCTCGAATAAAACTATAACAGCCCCTGGACTGGCAAAAAAAAAAAAAAAGAGATTAAAGTGAAATTGCCTTCAATAATCATTTAGACGATCTATACTGAGGGCAGACTACTGGAACTCACATCACTAATTGAAGAGGTAGAATTTGAGAGGATCAAAGATCAAAACCAGTTTTCAAGGAAAGTAATGAGTCTCATATCATCCTAAAGGTTCGCATGTTGGAATGCATTTGTGATCCCTGCTACTTGGCAAATAGAGGTGAGGATCTTAGCCCGTGTTCGGCCCTCAGCAAAATGAGCAAAGTAAATAAATCAAAAAAAGATTATTCTAATGGTAGAATACTTGTTCAGCAAACAAAATATCTAAATTTATACTCATTTCCTAAAAGAGGAAAAAAAGGGAAGAAAGAAAGAAAGAAAAGAAATGAAAAGAAAGAAAGAAAGAAAGAAAAGGAAGAAAGGTAGGAAGAAAGAAAGGCATGCGTTAGATGTTAACAATGACACTAAATCATTTTAGCTATAAATGCCATCATTTAATTCTGGGCAGAGACATTTTGTATCAAGCCTGAAAAAACCACAGCATACCACATACAAAGCGTGGGTTAAATACAGGTCTGCCTTACACTGTTGGAGCAAGAGGAATGTATGCCTATTGCTGTTGCAGGTATGTTAAGGTGTGTGGGAGATTATCATCCTGATGATCTTGCAATGATGAAACTGACTAATTAAACAATTACCTTGGCAGATCCCTGCTGAGACATATATTAAGTTAACAAAGAAAAATATATAAAATGAAATATATTGAACAAGCAGGCATTGTGACCAAAATTATTTTTACCTGATTCAGTGTATTTTTACATTCTATATCACATTTACAAGTTCCTCATGCCCTTCTTTCTCATTATGTTGTCTTTCCTTGGTTTTGTTTTGTTTTCAGAACCATGGTATAAGAGGGCATTTCTTATACTTTTGTCTTCTAGTCTTCAGAAAGTCTGCAGTTAAATATGCTTAAGTTCCTTTCATTAGAAAATTTAAACCACATTGTGTAGGGTCTTCATCATGATTTTGTTATGATCTCAAATACGTTTGTATTTCTGGCATTCTACCTGTATAATCTCACTTCAATCTTTTCCAAAGGGCATTTTAGTGGAAGGAGGAAATTCAAAGTGGATTCTAGAAGAGAATTTCTGTTAATAAAACTCTGATACATAGTAAATAAGCAAGTCCAAAATTATTCATTAGAGAGAGGATTTGAAAGTCATCTTTTTACATCTTAATACTCTTTCCTCAACCAAACCAGAGGATTTAAAATAACGAATATTTTTAATTTAATGGACACAAATGTGCACGAAAATTCTAGAAATAATAAATTGATCACTCATGAAACCTTACTGATACTTCAAAGTATGCTTTCCAGTTAGAGGAATCATCTTCACACATTTTCACACAATGTGTATCTGCCTGGTAACAGAATCCCAAACTAGACTAAGGCATCTAATAGCTATATAATTTTTGTTGTTTATTGGCAATACTGCTTCTTATCATATTGATTAGTATGAATTCTGTGACAATTATAAAATCACATTTGTAATAAATGTTACTAGGTGGGAACTTCACTGATTAGATGGTGTGGGGTTTCTGGTGGAGCCCTGTCTGATTCAAGGAAGGAGTTGGTATTGGCACAACCTCTGTGGTAGAGCAGGGTGGGGCTTTGAGGGTGAAAGCTAGTCTGTGTAGGGCTGTGAGACAGCAGGGAGGGGACAGGAAAGACTAGGCTTGTTAAGAACAGGGTCTCTTGTGGAGTAGGTGGGACTTTAGGATGGAGACTGGCAGGTGGATGGGTTTTCAGTGGAAGAAGGCAGGGTCACTGGGGAAGAAGCTGTTTGGGGCAGAGCTTTGAAAAGATAGAACAAGGCTACAAAGGAGGAGGGTACTTAGAGGAGGGGTTGTGGTGTAGCATTGTGAACTCTGGTGGGATATGTAGGGTAAGGTTTCCCATAAGGCAGGGAAGAGAATGAAGGCAAGAGGCTGACAAAAGGTGCGGATTCTGGGGCAGGAATGCAGAGCTATGAGGGAGAGGCTGGCTTTTCAGGGTCTGTGAGATGGCAGAGCAGTGCTAGGAAGAAGTGGGCTAGTAAGTGACGGGGTTTCGGGTGGAGAATGGTAGGCCTTGGGAAGTGTGTTAGGGCGGAGGTGGGGTTTCTGTCATAGAAGGATGTAGTAACAATGTATGGAGGAATTTTTCAGGACTAGAGCCTTGTGAGAGCAGGGATAGGATCCAGTGAACTAGACTAGTTAGGACAGGGTTTCTGGTGTAGCCTGTCAACACTACAGAAAGAGGAGTAAGGTTGGGTTGGGATTTCAGTGTTGCAAGGCAAGACATTAGACTTTGTACAGGGTTTCCAGTGGGGCAAGGCAACCTTCAAAAAGGGACTATAAAGGGACAGAGATTTACAGTTGAGCCTGGTGAGGCTTCCAGAAGGAAGCCAACAGATGCAGTGGTTTGCAGTGCAGCAATGTGGGTGTCGATAAATGGGAGAGTGTGGTGGGGGTTGTCTAGTGGGGGTTTTCTAGAGCAGGTCAGGGCTTGGAGCCATGGGGTTAATTGGAAGAGGAACTTTGAAAAGGAATGGTAGGTCTACAAAGGTGTAGGGTAATTATGGGCAGGGTAACTGGTTGAGTAGGGTGTGGATTTGTGGAAGGATCCAATAAGGGGAGGATTCATCTCGGGAAAAATGCAGCCACCATTGAGAGAGTAGATATGGGAGGTAGAGAAGCCTGTGGTGGGGCAAGGCTTGCTTTCCAGGCAGGAGATGATCTGTGTGAGAACCTTCTGGTCAACCCAGGCAGTGCTTCAAGGGAAGTTATAGAGAGGTGGAGGGTTTTTGGTGTAGCATGAAGGGCTTTGTGGGAAGAGGTAGGTTCAGGGCTGGGTTTGAGACGTTAGGCCACTTAGAAGTAGACTAGTTATGGATGGAGTTTCTGATGAAACCAGGAGGGGTCGAGGGAGAAGTCTGTTTGGGAGTGGGGTATGAAAGGGATGGGAGGAGCTTGAAGTAATAGAATTTGGGAGCAATGGGACTATGAGGGAAGAGAATAGTTAGGGACAGGGTAGCTGGTGGATGAAGTTAGGATTAGATGGAGGAGCCCGATGTAGTCGGGGTTCTTGTTGCAGCAAGGCAGATCATAGGAGGAGATATGGATGTGGCCTGGTTTCTGGTGGTGCAAAGCAGGGATTACAGGAAGGGGTGGAGTGGAAGAAGGCTTTTCCTGTATCAGAGGAGGACTTTCAGGAAGGATTGTGGTTGCAGTCAGGCCTTTGAAAGTTTATAGCAGGACTACCAGTGGGTAGGTTAGTTAAGGTTGGGCTTTTTAAGGACGAGGCTGACTGGAAGTGTGTTTCCAGTGGATCCAGTCAAGTTTTATGGGAAGAGGAGACAGGAAAGGGACAAGACTTAGTGAAGAGTGGGGCTACAAAAAATAAACAATTACTCTAATAAGAACACCATTTTCAGTCAGTGTAGAATTATATTACTTTCATGTATGCGAGAGATATTGGAGAAAGTAAGCAAGTAATAATTCCTTCCTAGTGAAATTTTTCTTTATTCCAGTTGAGTGAAAATAAAACCACAGGTCACATCAGGCTCAGAGACCCACAGTAGACTAAGACACATGAAGCACTGGACTTGATTCCCCAGCACAACCTTTAAGGACTACAAATAAAAATTTTAAAATATCTCACGTGGTCATAATGGATACTCTAATATCTTAAAATTGTGAATGAATAGAACTTTTAC
This sequence comes from Dipodomys spectabilis, assembly GCF_019054845.1. NCBI lineage: Eukaryota > Metazoa > Chordata > Mammalia > Rodentia > Heteromyidae > Dipodomys > Dipodomys spectabilis. The sequence continues at coordinate 4,131,432 of NW_024871098.1, read as the reverse complement.
TCTGACCGTTTTAGAAATCCTAAAACTAAGTAAGTGATAATGTTTTAACTTTATATAATATTGGGAAGTATACTAAAATTATTAGGAAAATATAAAATTGTACACAGAATGTTTGTTGTCTGGCATCAATTTTAATCTAAAACAATTCAAAACCACAAAATTGCCATATAGTGAGACTGCAGCATGGTTTCTTTTCAGTCATCAAAATGGTGACTTAAGGAATGTGTCTTCATCATTGGATGCATCGATGTTAAAACATATCTAAAAATGTGAAGCACTACACAGACACTGAAGAAACTCAGAAGAGTCCGTGAAATGAGGTTGGAATAAAATTAATGACTAATTACAGTAGGAATTGATCTTCATTAGGCCCATAAATATTTTCCAGAAGAAAAGACTACATTGAAGAATAATCAAAACAGTGAAAAGGAAGCAGGCAGGCAGACCTTGAATTAAACATTATCCAATGAACAACATCTATTGAAGCATGATTGCAATAATCTTTTACCTAAGTTACAGTACTAATCTATGTTCTTCCCTTATGCCATATAACAAAGCCATGAAAATGCAGTAATAATTTTCAAGGCATTAGACTTTACAGAAGGAATTCAATGAATGTATTTCTAGAAAGTAAAGATAGATGTCTGAGATAAAGAGTAAAGCAAATATCCCCAATTTTTAGCCCTTCGAGGTGAGAGGGGTACAAGTCGAAGCACAAGGAGAATGGACAGAAGTACAATAGTGCATAACAGTAGTTCCCAAGATGCAATGATGAATCTAACAGGGGAGAAAATCAACAGGGTCACTTGAGGGGTTAACGTTTTCTATAAATGTCTTTAATCACTCTAGAGCACTGTATCTAATATCCACAATCATTATCCAGACCTTGTTATTGAGATGAGGAAGAACAAATACCTAGATTTCTCACTTCTCTTTTCCTACAGGAAGCTGATGCAGGACAGATTAATTTGCTAAGATATGCAACATGAGATGAAGAGGAAAAAGAAGTTAACTACACTACAATCGGTCATACATGCCATCATATGTCTCTGCAGGAAGGAAGCTACTATGTACATTTGTTACTAAAACTACTGAGATCCTCAAATCAGGTCTTTTATGCTTGTGTATTACTGGAATTAAAGAACATCTTGATACTGAGACAGCATAAAATCTCAAAGAAAGCTGGACTAATCATTACAATACTGCATTTTGTTCTGCTAGGACAAGAAACCACTTTATAGACAATATTTTATACTAGTAACTTTTTTTTTTCCAGAACTGGATTTTGTTAATATATGTGACTATCCACCAGAATAAATGTCTTCCTTTATCTGCATCTTGTGCAGTCAGCATAGTCAAATAGATGTGGGAGTTCATCAGTAGCACTTTTTAAAAATGCAAAAAATGTGGATTGGGAGCCAATATACATATTTTTCCAACGTCGTCTTCCACATCCTCCTTCTTAATTCCTAGGAAACACACCCAATCAATAAAAAGGCTTAGATTTTTGGCTTTCAAACTTGAAAGTGGAAGCAGAATGTTATGGATGTCGAAGATGACTGTTAATGTTTTTTTACATAATAATGTAAAATATTATGTAATAATGTAACATAATAATGTCACATGCAAGAGCCCTATGAGTTCTGAAGGTCTAACACTGTACTTCTTTAGGGATGTGATAGTAATGACAGCCTTACTGGGCTTAGTATTGTTTTCCACTTCCTTTTCTACCACTTAGCCTAAATTATAATACATAGTAATGGAATGAAAAAGTAAAGTCATCTTAAGAAAGTCAATTAGGGCTCTGGGAATGTGGCTTTTTGGTACAGTGATTGCTTAGCATGCATGAAACCCTGGGTTCAGTTCCTCTGTACCACATAAACAGAAAAAGTAGTGGTGCTATGCCTCAAGTGGTAGAGTGATAGCCTTAAGCAAAAAAAGAAAAATCCCAGGAAGAATTCCCTGGCCCTGAGTTCAAGCCCCAGGACTGGCAAAAAAATCATTTAGCTAATAAATGCCAAATAAAGAACCTATACTAGGAATATATAATTGCTCCTTCCAACTATGACCTAACAATAGTTCTTAATTCATGTACTTTACCTATATTAGAAGACTGTGTTGAGAAAACAAAAACATTTTGTTAGTAGGTCATGGCAATTAATGTCAAGAATGTGCTTAGATATCAGGTGAGGATTAATCTAAGTCTAAGTGAAATTTGGAAAACTTTTTTGTCAGTTTTGACACCAAAAATCCACCAGCTAATTAATAGTTGTGATAGAAATGAAGGAACAAATACAGATGGAAGAAATAAATGATAATAATAACTAAATTATACCAGAAGCTGTTCCAGGGAACCATATTTGGTTATTAAAGAAGTAGTTATCAAGTAGGCTTATTCCTCATTGCCTTTAGCATTCTAAATCACTTAGGCTAGTTCTTAATCTCTGTGAGATAAGTTATATCTTATTCTATGTTGTTCTTTCATATCTGATCTTCTTTGTTTTCTAAAAATCTCAGTATTTCTCTATTTCTCTAATGACAATTATTTTTACTAAGTCCACCGATGTAGACCTCAGAGGATGCTAAAATAAGAGTCCAGTAGCTCATGAATCATTAATGTAACAACATGGAGGGAGGACATATTTATTGCTACCTCAAATTTTCTGAAAAGCTGCAATGTCATCATTTGATTCAAATTTCCATTATTTGTCTAGAGTGTCATTAAGTGCACATAAATGCAAATATGAGCTGGGTGCTGGTGGCTCACACCTGTCATCCTTTCCACTTAGGAGGTTGAGACCAGAGGATTGTGGTTCAAAGCTAGCCTGGTCAGGAAAGTCCATGAGACACATCTTCAATTAGCTAAAAGAAACCCGGTAGTGGTGCTGTAACTAAAGTGGCAGAGCACACAACTTGATCTGAAGAGCTGAGGGACATGCCCAGGATCAGAGTTCCTGCCCCACGACCAACAAAAAAGTGAAATATACTTTCAGTTTCCCCAAAAGGACCTATGAAATCAATAGTAATCTTCCCAAGCAGAAAAACAAAAGGGGAGGTAACAATGTTCGTTAGATAATGTACTCAGTAACTTACTTATGTAACTCTAACCCCTCTGTCCACCATTTTCACAATAAAAAAACATCAAAAAATTATCCTGGAGTACATTAAGTTCAAATTTCCTAAGTGCTCTGTAAATTAAGACCAATTTTAAGTGGGAAGAAGATTCTCAGAAACATTTTTTTTGTCAGTGTTTGTGTTGTGCATTATTACCCAAGTGTACATAAGTTAACAGAAGGAGAATCAATAGGAATAGGAAAAAGAGAAGTTCTGTGTTTAAGTATAATGGTTCAATAAACTATAGAAGACTCTGCAAATAAGACAACTTTGAAATAATAAAGGCAAGGCCAGTATGTAGATCTATGGGAGTGATATAGAGTGACATTATTACTAATAGAACATGAAGGATGAGGTCACTCTCTGAGTTCCTGAGTTCTGAGTTCCTGAGTCAATGCAATAAAGGCTGTATATGAAAAACCTACAGCCAGCATTATACTTAATAGTGAAAAACTAAACCCATTTCCTCGAGTGATAATTTTTAATATTAGAAATTCCTCAAGTGAAATTTCCCCAAAAGAGCTTGAGAATATTACAAAGGTGGGAACAGAGATAGTAAGAAAGTCAAGTCATCATTAATAAAGGGATCAGATCCAGGGAGGAATGATTCCGAGGCCCCTCCACTGCATCTGAAAATGTTCATATCCTGTGTCAAATGTTAGAACATCTTTGAAAATAGTACATGAACAGTCTGAGCCATCAGTCTAGTGGAAAATATTATTGGAGAAGTTCAGAATGGCTAGTCTGTATCTAGATTAAATAAATCAACAAACTATGGTAAGACAATGTGATACAAGCCAGGAATTCTAGCACTCAGACTAAGACAGGTGATTAGAGATTGGAATTACACAGTGATACCTTCACTGGATTAGGTAGTATAGTTTTGTCTCAATAAAACAAACCAAAAAAGGAATAAAAAATAAACAAGAAAGGAATAGACAGTTGGATGTTTGGGCTAATTTTGTCATTATATTTTGAGAAGTCAAGTTTCCTATTGTAATGCAACTCATATATAATCCTCAGTTGTGTTTTAAATGTTCTCTTCAAAACAGAACATTACTAGATACAAAACAGCTCATGATTCCCAACCAAAAATTTGAAAAAGTATGCATCATTCTGTTAGAGTCCAAAGAAATGATGAAGGATTACAAAAGCTTAAGCCTAGAGTAATAGGAAAGTTCATTTAATGTAGGACTTAGTAGACGAGGCTAAATTAGAATTTAGATTTAAAATAAATATTTTTTGTTTGTATTTGATATTCTATAGGTTACTGCCAAATACTTTTTTAAGTAGAAGATTTAATTTACAAATTCACAAATGAATCTGGCATTCTATTTGCCTAAAATATTCTTTCAAGTGAGGTATATTTAGAACTTAGGTAATAGTTAATTCCAACAGTTCATAAGTAACATGATAATGTGACTAATATAGACAAAGTTGCCAACATTTTGATGCTATTAATTTATAAATTTAGATAAAGAGCAATTTTTTGAGATTTTGGTGTAACATGGTATGAAGAGAGTAACTGTGTGACATCTTTTATCTTCTACCTATACATAACACAGAAAGAAATTTCCTTAATCATGTACCTCTGTATAAAATGAGAAAAATGCTACTTTCAGGGTTTGTTTTTATTTTGTTTTTGTTGTTTGGTTTGTCCTAGGGCTTATCTTCTAGGCCTGGCCACTGTCCCTGAGCCTGATTTTGCTCAAGGCTATTACTCTTCCACTTTTACCTCAATGCCACTTGTGTCAGGATTTTCGTGAGCAGTTTATTGGAGATAAGAATCGAAGGAACCTTCCTGCCTAGGTGGGCTTTGAACCATAATCTTGAGATCTTAATAGTCAGACATTTAGATCTCCTGAATATATATGATAGATAAAATATATAACTATAAATAATATTTGCAAGTGTTCTGATCTCAAGAATAACACTGGGTGGAAAATGATGCTGCAAAGTTTAGTGTAGTATTTTTTCCACAATATGAAGGGCATTACATTAGCAGAAGTGTAGTATTTTTTTTACAAAAGTTATATGCTTGTCATGATGGGAATTTAGGGAACTTTAAGGTACACCTTGAAAGTTGGAAATTGTTGGGCTAGGATGACATTATGGCATAAAAATTTGGGATGGATGGTCATAGAAATAATAGCTTACTTTGATGAACAAATGTTTACTCGAGGAATTGTTATAGATACTTCATAATTTTACCTACTACCAGACTGTGGCTATTTTTTCTGTTGAATTTAAATATGTAACACCCAATTGAAAGCTGCACCTATTGCAGAATTAAATAAAATGCAAACAGGTACTGTTTTGAATGTCTCTAGTATGGCATGTTCAGAATTTGAAAATGAGTAGTTAGTAGTCATAGGAATGTTGAAGAACACATATACTCTCTCCTCTTAACAAGTATTCAGTTTTAAAAGTAAGGGGTTTCAACAGCATTGAACTATTTCTGTTTTAGAATGAGACAATACTAAAATAATTTTTTTTCAAAATAATGGCAAGTATATTCTGAAAATATTGTATAGTTTGATAATATTCAAGTTGATGACCCTCTGATAAAGAAAGGGATAATTAATTCAAATTAGCAGCCAAATGTTCATTTTTAATGAACATTTATTATAATATATTATAATATTTACATTTATGATTATAAATAAATAAATATTTATATAATATTTATATATTATAATATTTATTATACCAATACAGTGAAATCATATTTTGTGCAGCTCATTTTTTAATTTAATTTTATTGTCAAGGTGATATGTAGAAGGCATTGCATTAATTGTAAGGTAGTGAATACATAACATGATGAACTTTTTACCCGCTCCTGCATTTTTCTCACAGTTTTCCTTCACTCCAATACCCCTCACAAATTGTAATGTAAATTTCCAACATGTTGTCTTGTGAGTTTTGCTATTCCTTTGGTTTGCCCTTTGTTCTTTGTCTCGCCATTTTGTTGTTCCTCTTCACTCGCCAAATTAAGATAAATGTATATACAATACACAGGATACTTAAATCAAATATAAAAGGGATAAACAAAAGGGAAAACACAAAAGAAAAAAAGAAATCAGATAGTACATTAAAAACAACAACCACAAACAGAAAACTCTGTTCCCATATCCAGGAGTTCATTTTGCTCATCATCATCTTATATGGGCATACATACATAGAGTTGAGCAATTCTGTTCAACTGCTAGGACTATCCAAGACATTTCCTACTTATTACAAATGAGGAAACCACGGAATCTCTTTCTCTGTTTCTTGTTTATTTTACTTAGTTTGATTTTTCCAAGACTTTCTATTTCCATATGAATTGGAAGCATAAATTTCCGTAGTGCTTACATAAACCACATTTTGTCAATTCATTCATCTACTTAGTGGCATCTTGTTTTAAAACATGACTGCTTCTAAGTATCACTTAAAGTCATTCAAAAACGAGAGATGCCAGTTCCCCATACATTCTAAAAGCATGATTTCTAAGTAAGATAGGATGTTATGGTGGTACGAGTGTTGAGATATCTCGATTATTCTAATGTATATCTTGCACTGATTTAGGCAGGAAGATATCCAATATCATAGAGGATAAAAATGGTAGTGACAAAAATATTTCCCTTGAGAAAGATATAGGAGGCTGCCAGAAGTACAAAGTAGTTCAGATAATTTTGAAGAATTTAGAAATGCAAGGTCAAGTATGTCTCTTTAAATAATAATTATGTAAGTGGAAGGGCAAAAGAAGGGGAAGAGAAAAAAATAAGTGACAGCAGATCACTGTCCCAATAGAAAATAAAAAGACAATCTATAACTTTCATGTTAAAGAGAGACCAATAGAATACATGCAAAATATTCACTTGGCTTTTTCCTACTTTAATGCTCCAATGGCTTTCATAAAATGCAGATGCATAGATTTGTGTCTTCTGTCATTTGCTAAATGTTTCTTCCAGAAAAGGTTATCAATTACTTATAAATGATGCATAATTCCTAGGTATTCCAGTTATCACATACACTTTTGATTGAGTTATCTCTGTAGAAACTCAAAATGACGGACCAAAAAACCCTCAAAATGAACAGAAATCACATCTTCGTCTTAAACGCTGTAGATTACAAAGATTTTAGCCAACACCAAAAACATCTCTTCAGGTATTCTGCATTTTGTGTGAAGAATTTTTAACAATAGTTTTTTTGCTGACATGTAATTCACTTGCAATATATTATCTCCTTTTATTGTATACATTTAGTGCTTTGGAAGTGAATTGTACCTTCATAGGCTTTCAAAGCCTAATTTTCACAAACTTGCATTTCTTCAAATAGAAATGCTATACATTTTAGAACAGACATTAAAATAGATATAAAATTCTGTTACAGGAATTTGTCCAGCATACGTCCTCTATAGTGTGTCTTTTCAAAATTTGATTTTGGGGATTTTTTTCAAGGGTCTCACACATTCTACTTAAGTGCACTGTCAATGAACTACATTTCCCTTTCCAAATTCTTTTTACTTCTCTTTAATACATTTATAGAAGTGTAATGAATGGATCCTATACAATTTTTTTGACCTTTAAGACTTGAAAACTTGCTTGCTAAAATGATTGCAATATTATACAAATCGATCATTATGAGGAGTTTATCAATTTCTCCACAAATGCATTACTATATTTTGTGTAATCTTTTTATATTAAGGTCATACTAGTGAGTTTTCTTTTTCTTTTTTTTAGATACTAAAGAGGAACTTATTTCATATGCTCCTCCTATTGGCTAATAATTTACACATGTTCTTTAAAGAAATATCCTATTCAGGAAAAATTATATAGAATTAGAAGATATAAAAATACTTAAGATTCAGAATCATTGTAGCATTCACATTGTTTCATTAACAAATATGTTCCCTCTATCTGTTGGATATGTTTTCACTTCGGTTATAGTGTCCTTTGAATTATGAGCATAGTGTCCTTTGAATTATGAAAGGCTATCACTTGATATAATCCAGTATATTCTTACATTTCTTTAGCCACTAATGCTTTCCATTTAGAAACCTTTACTGATACAATGTCATGAATTTTTACATTTATCTCTTATAGATTTTTATATCTCACATTTAGTTTGATAATCATTTTTTTATTTTAAATTTTTGTATAAGGATTGAAGTAGGCCAGGCGCCTGTAGGTCACGCCTATAATCCTAGCTTCTCAGGAGTCTTAGATCTGAGGATCACGGTTTAAAGCCAGCCCGGGCAAGAAAGTCCATGAGACACTTATCTCTAATAAACCACTAGAAAGCCAGAAGTTGTGCGGTGGCTCAAGTGGTAGGTTGCTCACATTGAGCTGAAGAGCACACAGACAGCGCCTAAGCCCAGAGTTGAATCCCCATGAGTGACAAAAAACAAAACAAAGAAACAAAAAAAAAGGATTGAGTTAGTAGTCTAAGATCAATCTTTAAATCTCGAAAGACAAGAGTCCCAATACACCCATTTAAGATTCTATTTTTATTTCATAAAGTCATAGGATAATTTTCAAAATCTATTGACCATAAAACTGAGAATTTATTTTTGACAAATCTGTTACATTCTTCTATATGTCTGCTCTTGTAGTAGAACTATGTTGTCTTCACTACTAAACATGGTAATAAGATTCAAAGCTAGTATGAAGGCTGAAGCTACACCATTTTACAAGATTGTACTGACTGACCTGTATCCCTTGAATTTACATACAAGTTTATTGAGCAGGTAGACCAATATTCTACAAAGATATCTAGATGTTTGATAGTCACTCATATTTTGTACCTTGTAAAAGCACAAGTCTCCAGATATTATATATAGAAAAATGTTTCAGAGAATACTTGAAATAACTAAAAGTAATTCAGGAATTAGTTAAGATGTAGATAACACTGTAGCATAACAAAGCTGAATGATAACAACTTGAGCTGTACAACAGAGAAGAGTGAGAGGGGAAAGAATGATGGACCACTTAGGAGCTATATATCATTACTATTGTGTTTCAAAAAAAAACAGAATTCAGAGAAGAGAAGGAGAAAAAGTGTCCTGAGACAAGTTTATTTTTAATCCATCTAATAGCTTGTACTAAAAGACAGTGAAACTGGGAAAAATTAAAATAGAAATTAAAGCATTGTATATACCTATTACAATGAAAAGAAATTGTAATAGGAATATGTTAAATAATTCCCAAAGAAATAAGAGAAAGAGTAGTTAAACTCTAAAGGGAAAAAGCATGAAGAGAGAAAAGAAGCAAAGTAAACTTTTATCAATAGCAAACACAAGAGTTTGGAAGTGGAAAGGCAGTGGAAATATTCTAAATAACAATAAAAATTGCTACCATTGATAGAATATGGGTCACATGTTATCATATATAATTTTGAAAAAGCATACTAGGAATGAAAGTTTGAAAGTCATGGTTTAAAACACGATTAGGATTATAACTAGACAGTATAGCTCAGTGGTAAACCATTGGCTTTGCATATGTGAAGCCATGGTGTGATCTCCCAAGCATTACAAAGTACACACAAAGCACACACACACACACACACACACACACACACACACACACACACACACACACTCAAAAACCACATAAGCACATAAGCACTCACACACACACCACATCCACAAATTTGCAATATTGATTTTATCATATTAAACGGAGGAAATTATCACAAATAGTAAAAGTATGTTAATATATGAAATCATAATATTGCTTGTACTATTTAAAAGTTTAGTAGAAATAAAATAGTCACAATATACTTGGATTTTAATAGATTAAGTAAATTGAAAATTAATAGAAGACATGAGAACTTTTGCAAATAAGTTTTAAACAATAAACATTTTGAAACATGTGTCCTTTTATTTTGAGAAAAGATTGATGTTACGGGTGTTTTAACTCAAGATTTAGAATATGATAGCGATGTGCTGTATATAACGCTAGGGATGGCTATATCTATAATCATTTCACTCTTACTAGTTTTATAATAAGGTCTCAAAGTTTCCCAGTCTCTCCCGAATGAGAAAGCCTATTTACACTTCCCACCATAGCTAGAAAATGGATGCAACAAATCACTATGCTGACTTCAAACTTTTTTTTAAATTCAAGTACAAATATTTCCAAAAAGTGATCAGGTAATGAAGCCTTTCTTAATAAAGTATGTGCTTCTTGAAAATACAGTAAGTATTTGTTAGCTGAACAAATATGTTTATAACTATAAAAAATAAATGTGGTTAGATTCACAAACCATATAAGAATTAAGAAAATAATATTTAAATAGCCACATGTTAAATATTTTAAAAGCAAAATATATGTGTCTGAATAATTTACATGTGTAGAAATCATGCAAAATTAAATTAACTGATGGTAAACACTGAAAACAGTATTACCCTAAAGAAACAAAAGGAAGCATTTAATATCAAAATTTGAAATTTAGAAAATAAAATGAAGTAGGGGCTGGGAAGGTAGCTCAGTGCTAGAGCGCTTGCCTTGCATGCATGAAGCCCTGGGTTCGATTCCTCAGCACCACATAAGGAAAAAGAAAAATGTCGGAAGTGGCGCTGTGGCTCAAGTGGCTCAAGCGCTAGCCTTAAGCTGAAGAATTGTGGGACTGGGCACAGGCCCAGAGTTCAGGCCCCACAACCGGACCCCCCCACACACAAAAAAAAGAAAAGAAAATGAAGTGTACTATATAGTTGACTTAATTAATTGTAAGCCCTCTGTATATCAATTTTATCATAAAATGCATGAACAAAAAAAGCAAAAGTACCCATTGGGCAATAGCAACAGCAAAAGCATCAGTAGTTCTTGTTTTGAGTGTACAAAAATATCGATGGAAGATATAACAATGTTCCTTCCCTAAGAAATGTACTCGTTACCTCATTTATGTAACTATAACTCCTGTGTACATTACCATTAAAATAAAATTAATTTGAAATTAAAAATAAACCAAATGATATACCAATTACGAATTCTTAGAAACCATTGGTTAAAAACTTTGTAAAAAACTGCACTAAATATCCAAGGAATATAATTTGATGATACTATTTAAATATTTCAACTTCTGCAGAAAAGGAAAGAGTTTAAAAACTGTTACAAAGTAAAGAAATAAATCAGAATATATTACTATTAATAATAATCATAAGACGAATATATAGTGGTAGTCAAATATGTAAGACCTGAGGCAATTTGCCATTCATTTGCACTTAATAAGTGAGAAAGAATTTTCTAGGTATTTTTAAGTTATCATAAGTTTAATGAAGAAATTATTCAGTCACATCATATGATAATCAGATAAAGCTGATATTAGAGCAAAAAACAGATTGTATTAAGTTTTGGGATGTTAATTTATATACTTATTTTGGTTGTGGGAAAATGTGGGGATTTCCACTTGGGGTATATTGTTCTTGCAGGCCGGCACCATATCAGTGGTTAATTTTAGGATAGGGGTTCCCTTTCCACAAGAACATGCACTGATCTGTCCTTTTAGACTTCCCATCATCAATGGCATCAGATTTGCACACCAACTTGTCTAGCTTGCTACCTTGACTGGCCTGGATCCGCAGTCTTTCCAATCTTAGTTTCTAGATAGCGCAGGATGGTGGAAATGATCCAATTCACCCAGCTCTAGATTGAGAAGTAAGTCCACTAAACTTTTGCTTGGGTTCTGTTTTCAAGCCTCCTAAGTAGTTAAGAGTACACATGAGATCCCCTGGTGCCAAGCAGTAAGGATATTTTTTAAAGCAACTAGACATATATATGACTTAGGCTTGTGAATACCTCAGGAAAAGAATAAAAGAGCAGTGAAGCGCAGAGGACAGGTTGAATTTTAACTACCTATTCAGAGGCTCAATAAGATTAGCTAGCTACTCGGGAATCTGAGATCTGAAGACCACTGTTCAATCATGAAAGTACAAGCGATTATCTCAAAGAAAACCAAAAACCAGAATTGTTGCAGTGGCTGAAGTGGTAGACCACCATCCTTGGGCACAGAAGCTGAGGAATAGTTCCCAGGGACTATCAAGCCTCAAGAATGATCAATGCATTCAGGAGCATATGCAGATGTGCTTGTGCGTACTCCTACATACATGCACACATACAAAAACACAAATGAGTATTTCAATGTGAAGTTCTTTATTTTTTTACCTTGCTGTACTTTATTTCCCTATATTAGTTCACAAATTAACAAAATCAGCTAAGGACCTATTTACATAAAATTCATCATGTTTCTCTAAAATCTACTCTCTCTTTGGAAGCCCGGTTTTATTTAACGCAAAAGTAAATTTTTCAGGAAGTCAATTCATCACTCTCAAGTCTATAGTATTAGAAGATTTTTAGGTTCCTCCTAGCAATATGATTTTTTGAAATCCTACATCAAGCAATATATTTCTTTCACTAGAAGAGAAACCTCTGTCAAACAATTAATAATAGCTTATTCTCCTCCTGGCATTCATCTGTAGTTTTATTTTCTTCATATATTTCATGATCTGTCTGTGTATGCCAAAGACTGCCGTGAAAATAAAAACACCCTTCTCAGAGCTTAGCATGTGTATACCATTCATAGATACTAAAATTGCTTTGGAATAAATAATGTTCACCCTGAATATCTTGAGAAAGAAGAATTGGTTTTTCAGCACTTTAGGTAAGAACTTCAGGGAAAGAAACAAAAGGAAAAGTAAGGAACAACTCAACACATAGATTCAAATGAAACCAAACAACCCAAGAAAACACAAATTAATTCAGTACTCAAGAACCTGCAGGAAATGAAAGATTTAAAAAAAATCAGCTATGACAAGCTTATGAAATTCGTGACTACATGGGAGTGCACTGTTTTGAGGATAGTGGCTAAAGCCCGGACTGAACAGAAAGTTCTGTATACAATGCACCTGTTATTCTAAATTCCAGGAAGAATAACTTCAAGTTGACTGAGGCCAAGTTCATACACAAGTAGGAAGCCAGATTCTAGCTGAAAAATAATCAAGATAACTTAGGGCTGGGGCATGACAAAGTGGTAAGAACACCCATTTAAGGGGCACAAAACACTCAATTCAAACTCTAGTATTGGGGGTATTAAAGAAAAAAAGCTATGATTTTAAATAATTAGAACAATTGTAACACTTGAGTATTTGAGTGGAGAAAAATCCATTAGAGAGATAGAATGAACCCACATTGTAATGCTACTTTAGTGATAATGTTTAGTGGTACTTCAGACAAAACAGAGTTACCTTGCAAATGAGCATGGAGGTGCATTTGGGTGATGGAAACACTCTATTTACACAGGTGTAAATTAAATAGATTTTTTGGGGTAGATTGCAGTTCTTGAACTAAGAGGCTGGGTGATGTCCCTGAGATTTTTCTCTCAAGGCTACCACTCTAATACTTTGAGCCACAGTTCCAATTCTGATTTTCTATTCGTTGTTTGGAGATAAGAGGCTCATGGACTTTCCTGCCCAGAATGGCTTCAAACCATGATCGTCAGATCTCAGCCTCCTGAGTAACCAGGATTCCAGGCATGAGCCTTCGATGTTTTCAATAATTTAGTAAATTGTATAGTTACAGAAGTTATAAATTATCATTGTAACCTTTGTAATATATGTGTGTATGTATAGATCAATGCATACAGTTAGAAATATATTAACATATTTTTGCATCTACAGTAGATTTATGAAATAATCCTTCATTATAAAATAAAATGGAAACAAAAGTTAATAAAGAGCAAAACAAAGGGAATTGTTACACGTTATTTTGTGTTGAATGGAATATGAATTGAGAGAATTCGTTTGGGAAAACCATCTCTACTTTAACAAAATGGATAATTGCTATTAATTCCAATTCATCTATTTGCCTATATTGTGCACCCTCACACATGAGTGTCAAAATCAAACTATACATTTTGCCTTTGTATTTAACTCCCCTGATATAATTTAGGGGACAGATGAAGTAATCAAATAAAGATTAAAATAATAGTAAGTGAGTCTATGAGTTAGAGCTGAAAAAGGTTTTAAATATTATAATAGCTAATTAAAATACGTATTTCTTACTTTTTCTCTGTTGTTGTGTCTCTCATTCCCACATTAGGAAAGTACACAGAAGGTTCTCACTAAATTTATGTAATTATTAAAAATGTTTTGAAAGAATATGGGCACAGTGTGTTATTAGCTTATTGAGATCTGTATGGGTTAGTGTGTTTTTGAGGACTTTCAATACGTTGTGATGGAGATGAAGGGAAGGATGTGCTTATTTTGGACACTGGCTAGAGGATTGCTCCCAGAAAGATAGTGATGAATTCTTCCAAAAGCTTACAGTAAAATCACTTTCACAACATGTTCACTACTGCACTATTCACCGTAGCCAAGTTATGGAAACAGCCCAGATGCTCTTTGGTGGAGGATGGTTGGCAAAAGTGTGTCATATATACAAAAGTGGATTGTTCCTATCCATTATGAAGACTATTACGTTATTTGCAAAGAAATGGATAGACCTCAAATTATGTTAAGTAAATGAAGTCAAAGCCAGACACACAAAGGACCCATGTTCTGTCTCATATTTGGAAGCTAGAACTTTATACAAGTTTACACAGCAATATTAACCAAACCGTGCTATTTGTAGAGGAGTATTTAAAAGAAGTAATTTTTTATAAAGTTGAACTTTTAATCCAAAAAAATGAATACCAGGAAAATATCACTTGGAAGATATGAGGGGAAGTCAAAGGGAAGGAATAAAGAGAGTTATGGAGGAAGAAACTGAAGACATAATATTCAATGCAGATAGTATGAAACTAGAAAAAATTAAAGTGTGGTGAGGTTTAGAAGGGTAGGGAAAAGTTATATAAAGATCCATTATACTTAAAAACATGATTTATTGAATGGAAATTCCCTCGTACAACTAGTTAAGATAATAAAAATATAATTAAGAACAATGAAGACATCTGATCTTAAACTGTGTTCTCTTAAACCATGAGTCAACATAATAGTTACCTCCTCAGAAATTTTCTTTGCAGGTATTTTCCTCATAGTGAGAGAAAAATGATCAATGCAATGAGTGTCAATACATCACATTGCACATCATAAAGAGACACAATAAAAATCACAGTAAAAATGTTAGAATTCACCATATGATTAAATAAAGGTAGAATGTGCCAAATGCTAATTGATTACTTTTCCAAGTACTTTACCTATGGTATCTAATTTAATCCTCACAATAATTCCATAAAGTGGAACTACTTACATTTTTAATTCTCAGATGATGATATTGAAGTCTTCAGAGTTGTAATTCCTAGTACAACATTGCACACATGGTAAGTGTTAGCCTGAGGTCCATATCCAACTGTATCAATTAACCTCATTCTATTTTATGACTAAAATACTAGCATTTAGTCTACAAATTCAAGGAAAAATTCCCAGAATTATTGTGTACACTCATAATATTTCAGTTTACCTTTGTTAGAAAATAGGGAACTGTAATATGAAAACTCAAAGTTCATAATCAATGCATACCTCCCTGGTGAAAGGAACGGCTAAAGTATAACATTCTTGTTTTCTAGGTCAAAATAGCAGAAATCATATTAGATCCCTTCACTCAACACTGCACTGCCTGGGGACCCTATCTCTGTTTAACACTGTCTTAACTGAAATAATGACCTCCCCAATTCCTCATGGAAAGGGACTGCAGGTCTCATGGACCAATCATTTCCACATTGTAGCTCAACTAAGTTGTTTAAAATTAGAAGTATTTTGATTGCTTTTTATACTCAACATTTTGAGAGAAAGGTACTACTTTAAAATGCTAATAAAGCAAGACTGATATAAAAATCACCTTTGACCCCAGATAAATATTTTACCTTTCATGTACCCAAAAATGCAGTCTGACCTATCATTAATGCTAGGAATGAGAGGATAAAAAATCATAGACAACAAGGCCTAAGCATGAATTAAAGCCTCTCCAACTTGTGAATACTATTGGTTTAAAAAGACATAAAGGGCTGGGAAGGTGGCTCAGTGGTAGAGCGCTTGCCTTGCATGCATGAAGCCCTGGGTTCGTTTCCTCAGCACCACATAAGCAAAAAGAAAAAAGCCACAAGTGGCGCTGTGGCTCAAATCGAAGAGCGCTAGCCTTGAACTGAAGAGCTGAGGGACAGCACCCAGGCCCAGAGTTCAGGCCCCACTACCAGACTCCCCCGACCCCCCATAAAAAGACATCAATACTACTACATTTGTTCAAAATTTCTTATGATACTGAAGATTCAATTGTAAACTGTTAACACTTGAAAATAACTCAATTTCTTGGGAGTAGGAAACAAAACCCAAGATTAATCCTAATCATTTTCAAAGACATTTATTTATACTACAAATTCACTATTATAACTACAAGATTCTAAAAATAACTGAAGCATAGTGCCACTAAGGACATAATTTAACTTCATCATGTACATTCAAAAGACTTTGCTAATAGAAAATAAATTTATACTAATAATTACCTCACCCAATTCACTTCCATTCTTTTACTCTATATTTTTTAGTTTCATAAAAACTGGCTTTTAATAAAATGATGCATAAACAGACTATATACCCACTTACATGTTCAGATTTTAACAATATTTATTTCAGAAATGTCTTTAGCTGTATAGTCAATGAACTGAAATAACACTAAAATATTCAAAGGGTTTTCAGAAATTGCAAGATTCGCTCTGGGATGTTATTTATATTGGAAAAGATATCCAAAAAGCCTTATTTGTTAAAGTTGTGATAGTTACTCCCACAAAAGAACTATTAATGAAGAAACCTTTGTATGTATAATACAACTTCAAATGCATCCACAATCTAGAGATGACACATGTTTTTGTTTGTTTTTCAATGTATATCTAACAAACATATCCACAATACTGATTTTTCAGTCAATATGATGGGATATTCAAACCTAAAATATACGGGGTTTATTATCTTAGTGTGAATAGATACAATCTTACAAAGAAAGTTATTTTCAACAGAAATCCGGAAAGAGTTTATCGACCTTGAGTTTCACAGGAATAACCAGAGAGTAATACCTGTTTGGTCAAGTTGGTCAAAATCACTCCATGAGTATATCTTAAAAGTATATCCAATTTAAGAGGTCAAATACATATTTTGTACTGACAGTCATCTTACAGCAATAACTTACTACCTAATTATATGTGTATCTTCTTACCTAACATATACTTACCTAACATATACTCTTTTATCTAACTTAATGATGTAAATGCTTTGATTATGATGATATTATTTGACAAATAAAATGTATAGAAGGGTGGTTCCACTGAAATGACTGGACGGAACACTGATAAATAACAACATTGCAACACAGCTCTTTTTAACCTCACTCTGTCCACATTAGCAAGCAACATTGCAACCGCACACACACACACACACACACATACACACACATGTGTGCACATGTACACACACATATACATGCATGCCAAATTCAGGGCTTATTGTACAAAAAAGTTCAAATAAAATATTAGTGATTAGGAAAAATGATAATTTGACTTATTACAAAATAATACATAATCCAGTCACCACGGTTGTTACATTTTACCTGTCTCTCCACATGTGACCACTTAATTTATTTTTAGTTCATTCATTCATTCTTTCTTCCATTAGTTTGATGCTAATACTAGAGCTTGAACTCAGGGCCTGGCTCTGTCACAGAATTTGTTATTTTCTTTGTTTTAGTTTTCTCAAGGCTAGCATTTTACTGCTTATACTACAGCGCCATTTCTAGATTTTGTTGGTTACTTTCAAACCAGAATCTAATGGTCTTTTTCTGTCTGGTTTCAAAGCACAATCATCAGATTTCATCTTTCTGATTAGTTAGGATTAAAGATCTGAGCCACCCGTGGGGCTCCTACTTTTTCCTGTACTTATGTAATGTACATACTTAGATAGTAATTTAAAACTGAGAACATAGAAGCAAGATGTACAGTGATGATATTGTCCTGTCAGAAATTCAAGTTAGTAATGTAAATTTCTTCTTAAGACCATACACAAAAAATACTTAAGAAGAAATATGATGATGATGATGTGTGTGTGTGTGTGCTGTTGCAATGTGTTCCACAAATAAGCACTGTGCAGGGGTGTCCAGCCATTCACAGTTATTGCATGAATACGTGCCTTGAGATACCAACTCATGGACAATGTCTAGGTGTCCACTCTAGGCTTCCCGATGAAGAGGGGTATACTCATCCTCATCCCTAGTATTCATATGAGTGGCCTTTTTGGAAAGTCATCTCTGCACTTTAGTAAGCTGCAAGGCAAGCACTCTGCCACTGAGCCACCTTCCCAGTCCAAGGATTAAGATTCTTCTCTTTATGTAGGCGACTAAAAATGAAATTTACTAATTTCTATATAGAAATTCTATTTTCATCTTTTTTAAAAAATAAAATAATTGTTTGATCTGTAAATTGATTAGACGCATGGATTTTGTGGCTATTTAGGTCATTGCACATTTTTATCTCTTTACCTCTTTCTCTTTCATTGTTCTCATAGACAATATAGTTGCTCCATAATTATCCTAATTTATTTTGCTTTTATATTTTTGGTTGCATCATTTCACTTTCTGCTCTGCCATTTCCCAAAACAGCACCACATACACAGAAAAATCCAGAAGTGGTTTTGTGGCTCAAGTGGTAGAGCGCTTGCCTTGATTTGAAGAGCTAAAGGACAGTGCCCAGGTCCAGAGTTCAGGCCCCACAACTAATTTTTTTTTTTTTAAAAAGAATCTAAATACTTGATATTTCTACTAACAGATGTGACTGAAATCAGGTGAATTACACTTTTTCTGTACAATGAAAGAAAAGATCCAGGCTAGGAAATCAACTAGAGCAGGAAGGCAGATTGTATCTGTGACAAAACTTTGTGGAAAATGGAATCGTGTATTACTTACTGGTGATTCATTTGCAGTTGAAGCATGATTCTGAACAATTGCTTGCTGACCGTGAACTATTGCTTTGATCATTATATTCTCCAAGAAGAAAAAGTGAAATTTAATTGATAGCAAAGGATTACTAATACATTTTGACTTCTCATTAAGCATCTTCAATCATCAAAATCACCTGAAGACAATAGACAGGCCTATTTGTAGATGAAAACAAGTGTCTTTAAAAAAACAAGAATTGGCCATCCTTCTTTCTTCTTCAGAGAATTTTCTCTCTAAGTCTTTAGCCCACTTATTTATTGGGCAGTTGTTTCTTTGAGGATTTGTTGTTGGGGGATTTAATTTTTTGACTTACAATTATATTTTAGATATGAGACACTTGTCCGTTGTACGGCTAGTGAAGATCTTCTCCCAATCCGTGGGCTTTCTATTGATCTTGCTAGCTATGTCCTGTGCCATGCAGAAGCTCTGCAACTTCATACAATCCCATTTGTCCAACCTTTCTTTGATTTGTTGTGTTTCTGGGTCTCTATTAAGAAAATTTCGGTCTGCACCAAGGAGACCTAGGGTTTCTCCTATTCCATCCTGTAATGTTTTCAAAGTGTCTGCTTTGACTCCAAGGTCTTTGATCCATCAGAAAAAATGACACTGGTACTTCAGTAAAACTAGGTTCTGTAATATAAAAATGTTGTCATTCTCAAACTAATGATAACCTACATTTAATCTCCTGAATGTATATTCATTTTCAAATAAACTATTTAAAATCACATTTGCAAAAATAACCATTGACAATTAGATGATAGTGACATTACAAGGTTTTCAAGTGTAGGGAGCAAGTTACAATAGAGTTGATTTACGTACCCAGCAATAATACCAAACAAGTTCAACCATTCATTATAGTGTAGAAATAGTACCCCTCACCATTTGTGTTGTTCAGTAGGTGCCTTCCATAAATGTGTTAAATGGATCAGCCTCCCATATTTCAAACCCAAATATTAGCTAACAAAGTAAATTTCATCACATAAGAAGGTACATTTTAAAAAGTCACTAACAGATGCCTTATCATGTGTTGTTTTATGTTTTCCCTATCTGTCTAACATAGTAAGAAATACGATTTTAAGTCTTGAATATGGGTACTCATGAGAGATGTGACAAACATAAAATCTGTCTCCTATTTCTGTCATATTCCACTAAGAAGTAAATTTTACTTTTCTTCTTTTTCCAAAACTTATAGGTAGTAGAAAAAATTATCCTATGTAAAATAAAATAATCACACACCATTGTACAAAACCATTTATAAAAACTGGTAGTTAGTAATAAATTCTAAGGCATTTTAAACTTTCTTATTGATTAAACATTAATCATCCAAATGAACGAGAATAAAATCATGTCTAAGTGCTTAACATCTCCAGCTTGCAAATTGTTATTGCAGATGAATGAGTTATGGAAACATAAGCTGACAACAGTTCAATTGTATGTGGGAGTGAAACTCCATGGAATGTATATAAACCTTTCAAAGTATTAACAGGCAGTTTAACAGAATGACTATAAGGAAATTGAAACCAGAGAGGAACAATAGTCAAGAAATAGAATGAATGAAAAATGGAACAAGGGGCAAGTAGAGCTAGAATACTCAATGTACATATGTAATAAAGGAAGTGGTAAATCTGAACTAAATCTTGGAGAAATGGTTGGTTGACATTGATAGAAGGAGTGACTCTGATCCAGGAGCATTAGGCAATTAGATGGACATATTTAATTTTAACACACTTGCACAACCTTTTGAAATTCAGTTTAAAACAACAACAAATAAAAACACACAAAAATCACAACAAAACAGCAATCTCCAGAGAGTATGAATATGACCTCTCAAAATTTTAAGCAGTTAATGAAGTGCAGTCTTTGGAAAAGCAAACAAAGCTGTTCAAAGAGGGCAGTTTGGCGTA
Source organism: Dipodomys spectabilis (assembly GCF_019054845.1). NCBI lineage: Eukaryota > Metazoa > Chordata > Mammalia > Rodentia > Heteromyidae > Dipodomys > Dipodomys spectabilis. The sequence goes on along the minus strand of NW_024871098.1, from coordinate 4,110,461 downwards.
GGGGAGAATTTTGAGCAGATTTAAAAAGATTGTCTAAGGTTATAAATCACCTATATCTACTGCAAATATTTTCTTCTGCGAGTGCTCTTTGTCTGAACTGGATACTCCAGTCCTGAGGCACACTTGATAGCTTGTGAAGAAAGAATGGAAGAAGCAAGATCAAGAATCTATTACTCCAGTGGAGAGAAAACAGTCCTCTATGTTTTCTCTCAATCTCTTCACTACTCCATTTTCATACTTTTAATAACGTCATGTGATTTTGAATTATCTTTCCTTCTTTGTTCTCACAAAGTAATTGATCAAAATAATTCATTAAATATTATTTGCTATTATTTTCTATCATGCTGTTTACTTGTTCAAGCGAGTCCATTAAACTTCCCCTTTTCATTTGGTTGCCACGAAAACTCAATAACTATGTTAATGAGGACCAACACTAATGCAAAACTTTGTCTCCAAAAATCCAGACCAAGAACCTATAATCACAAATATTTAGCTATTTTTTTTCTTTTTTCTTTTACCTTGAAATTTTCTTGTGTCTAAAGTGCCCACAAAAATAAGTACTCCACCAGTTTTTGGTTAAATCACTTCTATCCTCAAAGATATATTTTGCTAACAAGATATTTAGAGGAAACCTAAGAATACTCCACTTTTGTCTTCTCTCTTAAGACTTTTATCTTCTCTCTTAAGACTCTCCTTAGATACCATATCAGGAACAGTGAAGTTATTCTTTGCAAAATTATTTCAATAGATTATTTTCCTCTTGGTCTTGTATTTGCTCAACATGACATATGGAGAAGAATAGAGTTAAATCACCGATTCCTTGGATGACATTGTCTGTTACAAAGGACAATACTTCTATGTCCTACTTCTATGTCCTCCTCTTAGCTCTTGCTTGATTTCCAATTATTCACAACTTCTTGGCTTCAAGTCTAGTGAAGCTGAAGGACTATAAGGCATCCCCCACTGCTACATCTTCATGGTTTCTCTTTGAAAACTAAAATTTACCTGTCATAATTTTAAAACTCCTTTGAAATTCCTTTATCAGAATCGCGAATTTACCAATCCTAACTCCTCCTTCTCCATCAAAAACAGTTCACATGTTGTTTTCGTTATATAGTATCCATGAAACTATTATTTTCCAGTGGCTTTGTTATGCATATATATGAACATATAAGCTGATGCTGAGCAAAATGAACTCCAAGATATGGAAAGAGATATTTATTTGCAGTTGTTTTTAATGTACGATGTGATTTCTATTTTCCTTGGGTTTTTCCCCTATGGCTTATCTCCTACTGTGTTTGATTTTGGTGTATTGTGTATCCATTTACCTTAATTAGGGAAGGGAAGAGGAACAACAAAATGGCGAGACAAAGGACAAAAGGCAAACCAATGCAATAACAATACTCAGAAGACAATATGTTGGAAATGTACATTACAACTTGTGAGGAGTTTGGGGCTGAAGGAAAATTATGAGAAAAATGAGAGAGGGGATAATAAGTTTGAAAAGTTATGTATTCACTGCCTTACAATTGCTAACCCACTGCACATCACTTTCAAATTAAAATTAAATTTAAAAAATAAGCTGCATGAAATAAAATAGTAAATATTGTTCTTTATGTAGTAACTTTTTAAAAAATCAGTACTATTTGGCATCTAATTTGAATGAATTACCCCTTCTTTATTGGAGGGCCATCAACTTGAATGTTATCCAACTAGACAAGTTTTTCACAATATACTTGCCAATATTTTCAAAAAAGAATTAACTAGTACTTTCTCATACTAAAACTGGAAACTGTTTAATTCTATGGAAACCCATAACTTTTAAAAGTAAATAAGTTGTTAAGAGGACAGAATATGTATGTTCTTCAAAATTCCTATGACTAATAACTACTCACTTTCAAATTCTGAACATTCCATACCTGAGAGATTCAAAAGAGTACCTGTTTCCATGTTATGTAATTCTGCAATAGATGCATTTTCCAATGGGGTGTTACAGATTGAGAAGTGAACAGAAAAATAGCCACATTCTGTTATAGGATAAAACTATAAAGCATCGGTTATAATTAATTCTTCAAGAGTAAGCAATTGTTTATCAGATTAAGGTATTATTTCTATGACCATCAATCCCAAAATTTATACCATAAAGTCATCCTAGACCAACAGTTTTCAACTTGTAGGGTGCACTTCAAAATTCCCTTAATTCACATCACAAATAGCTTATCTCTATTGGGAAAAATACTACACCTCTGCTAATGTGATGCCCTCCATGTTCTGGAAAGAACACCACAATAACCTGGGTTGCATCATTTTTCCTCCACTGGTATTCTTGCAAATATTATTTATATTTATACTTTTTTAACTATCATAGATATTCAGGATGCTAAGATCAGAAGATTACAGTTCAAAGCCCACCCAGGCAGGAAGGTTCCCTAGATTCTTATCTCCAATAAACTTCTCAGCAAAAGCCAGACACAAGTGGTACTGAGGTTGAAGTGGTAGGGCACAAGCCTTGAGCTTAACAGGCTCAGAGACAGTGTCCAGGTCCAGAGTTCAAGCCCTATGACAAAGCAATAAAACAAAAACAAAAATAAAAAAAAAACCCAAACCTAGCATTTTTCTCACTGTATACAGAGGCACGTAATTAAGGAAATTGCTTCCTGTGTTACATACAGGTAGAAGAAAGAAGATGTCACACAATTATTCTCTTCATACCATGTTACATTAAAGCCTCAAGAAATTGCTTTTTCTAAATTTATAAATTAATATCATCAATTTGTTGGCAACTCGGTCTACATTATTCATATTACCATTTTCTACATGAACAGTTAGAATTATCTATTAACTGAGTTCTAATTATAACTCTCTTCAAACAATATGCTGGGCAAATAGAATGCAAGAATCATTTGTAAATTTGTTAATTAAACCCTCTACCTAAAAAAAAAATTGTAGTATCCTATAGAATATGAAATTACAAATGAAACCAAAATATTTTTTGAAGCCTAAACTCTAATTTAGCAAGATCTATAAAGACCTACATTAGATGAACTTTGCTATTCCTCCAGGATTAAGCTTTTGTAATCCTTTATCCTTTCCTTCGAATCTAACAGAAAGATGATTACTTAATTTTTCACATTTTGGATGGGAAATATGAACTATTTTGCATCTAGGAATGTTCTGCAATGAAGATTGCATTTAAAACACAACTGAGGATTATATACCAGTTGCATTTCAATAGAAAACTTGGCTTTTCAAACCATAATGAAGAAATTAGCCCAAACTTCCAACATTGTATTCATTTCTTGTTTGGTTTGTTTTATTAAGACAAAATTATACTACCTGGACCAGGGAAGGTATCAGTTGTAATTGCAGTCTCTAATCTTCTGTCAGACTGAGTGCTAGAATTCTAGCCTTGTATCACATTGCCCCACCATAGTTTCTTGTTTTATTTATTTGTTTGTTTATTTTTTGGTCCGGTAATGGGGCCTGAACTCTGGGCCTGGGTGCTGTCCCTCAGCTCTTCAGCTCAAAGCTTGCGCTCTATCACTTAAGCAACAGAGCCACTTCTGGCTTTTTTCTTTTTGCTTATGTGGTGCTGAGGAATCAAATCCAGGGCTTCATGAATGCAAGCCAAGCTCTCTACCACTGAGCCACATTCCCAGCCCCTTCTTGGTTTATTTAATCTAGATACAGATTAGCAATTCTGAACTTCTCCAGTGATATTATCCACTGGACTTCTCAGACTGTTCATGTACTATTTTCAAAGATGTTCTAACATTTGACACAGGGTATGAACATTTTCAATGCATCTGCCGGGTCTCTGATTCATTCCTTCATAGATCCAATCCCTTTGATATTGATTACTTGAATCTCTTACTATCTCTGGTCTTTACCTATGTAGTATTCTCAAACTTTTTTGAAGAAAGTTCACTTGAGGATTTTCTCATTTCAAAAATTATCACTTGATTCTAGTTTTACTCAGGACATCTTTTCTATTGTTTTCTAACTTTTCTACATACTCTGAGAGTTGCTTCAGAGGCTCATATAAGTGCCTCTGTGTGTATGTGTATGTTTATATGTATGTATGCAAAAGCCTCAAGCTCTTATTCATCATTTTTGCTCATGATTGTTATTCCATCACCTGAGTCATTCTTCCAATCCAGCTTTTGACTGGTTAATTATTGATAGTGTCTGAAACACTGTTCTGCCCAGGCTGGATGCAACTGAACTTCCCAGACTCCTTTACATTCTTAAGTTTAATTTATCCAGTAGAATCAACTTTTAAACTACAAACATTTTTTGAGTGTAAAGTCTAAACTGTAGCCCAGATTTTTAACTCAAGAATTCATATAAAGATAGATGAACAAACAAATTACATATGCTGAGTGTACACTGTTAGAAATGTGATCCTAAGCTGGGTGGTGGTGAGATCTGAGGATTGGGGTTCAAAGCCAACCCAGGTAGGAAAGTCCCTGAGACACTTTTCTCCAATATGCTGCAAGAAAACTGGAAGCGGCATTGTGGCTCAAGTGGTAGAGCATTAGCCTTGAGCTGAGTAGCAGAGGGACAGTGCCCAGACCCTGAGTTCAAGAGCCAAGACCACCAACAACAAAAAATATATAAGTAAAGGAAAGAAAAATATGTGATCTTATCCACCAGTTCATGGCTAGTATAATCCCTGCTCTCTCAAGATGAACTTTTTTTTCCAATTAAGTCCATGCTGTTATATCTGACTTGCATTTGAAACAGAATTGTTCTTCCATTCTACTTTCTACAAAGTTGTGTCATTAGCAAGCTCGTGTTCCACGTAGGAGTAATGCTTTCTCTATATCACTTTCATAAATCTACATAATGGACTTGGCTTTATTGTTTCAACCTGGTCTTTTTTTTTTATTTAATTTATTTGTGAACATACTGTACAGAGGGGTTACAATTACATGGGCAGGATAATGCGTACATTTATTACCAAGCATTGCAGCCTCCTCCTTTGGTTTACCCTTCACCTCCCTTCCCAGCCTCCCCCCTCCCCCCAATCCCAATCCTTCTGCTTCCACCCCTCTCCCCCCCCCCACCGACGTTGTAAAGCTCGTTTTGAACATGACAACTTGTACTTCTTATTGTTGCAACAGGTCCACCTGTATCCTTAAACAACTGGTTTTTCCCCATCTCCTCCACAAGTTATACTGACATCAAATATAGTGAAAGCAGGGGTTATACTGTGGGGGAGGGACATACAAAGCTACCAGCACAACAATGTTTATTGCAGCATTATTTACCATAGCTAAGATATGGAACCAACCCAGATGCCCCTCAGTAGATGAATGGATCAAGAAAATGTGGTATATATACACAATAGAATTCTATGCCTCCATCAGAAAGAATGACATTGCCCCATTTATTAGGAAATGGAAAGGCTTGGAAAAAATTATATTAAGTGAAGTAAGCCCGGCCCAAAGAAACATAGGTCCCATGGTTTCCCTTATTTGCAATATCTAGTATATGTATGAGTCAAGTGGAAAAGGTCAACGTGGTCTTATTTTTAGTCTTCTGTAGTGTATTTTACCCTTATACTTAAACACAGAATTTCTCTTTCTCTAATTATTGCTATAGTTAACATGAGTTAACAAATTCATGCACACTTGGGAAATAATGTGCAGCATATACACTCACAAAAAAAAATGATCTGAGAACCTTCTCCCCTTTAAAATTCCCCTTAATTTACAGAGAATTTACAAATTTTGAACTCAATATACTCATGGATAATGTATTTATAAGAAATATAAATTTAATATTTTCTCTTTACTAAGTTGCCTCTGAAACACATGTTAACACAGGTCCAAAGGTGTCCTTGTGTTATTTCGGTGAAGCCAGAAAGCATTCATTATACCTCAAGCAGCACCATAGATTGTTCCTGAAAGTAACTGTTACTGGATGTGGAAACTGATCCCAGGAGAGGAATGGAACATAGAAGATGGACAAAGTTAAAGTTAACTTGTGCTTTCCTTTTTACTGTAAAAGAAGAGAATCCAAAGGCTTGAAGGAAACTCTGTCCCTGACTTTTTCTAGTGTGTTTTTACTCATATATAATTTTTCTGCAAACTTCTAGTTGAGAGTACTACAAAAAGATATAATGTGCCATTTGAAGGCCAGCTTAGAACAAAAGAAAATCACGTTGTTTTAAATATAATCTACTGCAGGGGCTGGGAAGGTGGCTCAGTGGTAGAGCACTTGCCTTGCATGCCTGAGGCCCTAGGTTAGATTCCTCAGCACCACATAAGCAAAAATAAGACAGAAGTGATGCTGTGGCTCAAGTGGTAGATCGCTAGCCTTGAGTTGAAGAGCTAAGGTAAAGTGCCCAGGCCCAGAGTTCAGGCCCACGACTGGACCTCCCCCCCCAAAAAAATTCTACTGCAAAGAAACAAAGACATGTTGGTTTAAAAGTGTTTTATGGATGGATATTTCACCCCTGAGATGATTCTTTTGTTGCAGGATTCAGTTATCAATTCCTTTATTTTGGTCCTGAGTTCTCCAGAGCAATAAGGATTGGAAAAAAGCATCTAGTGTGTATGATCAGCAAAAGGAGCCACTTTTCAGACCAGTACTCCTTTAAGGAGGGTCCCAATGAAATATCTGGTTTTTGGTTTGCTGTTTTGTTTAGCTTGTGTTGGTTCTGGGGCTTGAATCCAGAGGCTGGACCCTGTCCCTCAACAATTTTCTTTCCTGTCCACTTACCCCCAAAGCTAGTACTCTACTGTTGAACTAAAACGCCACTTCTGGATTTTTGCTGTGTAATTACAGATAAGAGTTTGACAGACTCTCCTAACTGGTTTGGCTTTAAACTAAGATAGTAAGAAAGCCAAGTGACATTACCTGTATAGACTTCTCTTTTCAAAAAGAAATATTAGATGAAGTTTATTATAAAGCTAATATTTGACAATTTTTTCTTTCTTTATTAGTGTGAGCATACCGTACAGATGAGTTACAATTACATGGGCAAGATAATGAGTGCATTTCTTATTAATCATTGTTGCCTTCTCTTTGTTTCCTCTTCCCATTTCTTCCCATATACCCCGTCCCCACACTTGATCCTCCCCGCCCACCAATGTTGTAAAGTTCATTTTTCGACATAACGACTTGTACATCTCATTATTTCAATGGGTCCACCTGTATCCCTAGTTTAACGATTTGTTTTTGGAGAATATATCCAGCATAGAATCCATAACATAACTCAGCAAAAGTAGGTGCACTGAATCATTTTGGAATTATTTTCTTTTGCTTGGGAAGATTATTGATCTTGTCGTACCTTTTGGGGAAACTTAAAGTCATATTTCACCTTTTTTGTTGGTTGTGGGGCTTGAACTCTGATCCTGGGTGCTTAGCTACAGCACCACCTCTTGGTTTCTGGTGGTTAATTGAAGGTTAGGGTCTCATGGACTTTCATGACCAGGCTGGTTTTGAAACACAATCCTCTTGTCTCAACCTCCTGAGTAGCTAGGATTACAGGAGTAAACCACCAGCACCTGGCTCATACTTGCATTTATGTGCACTGAATGACACTGTGTAGACAAAGAATGGAAATTTTAACCAAATGATGACATTGCAGCATTTCAGAAAAATTGAAGTAGCAATAAATATGTCCTCCTTTTCCATTTCGTTACATTAATGATTGATTAGCTATGGGACCCTTACATTAGCATCCTCTGCTATCTGTATAGGTGTATTTATTATCAGGAAATGGTCATAGGAAATATAGAAATAATAAGATTTTTAGGAAGCAAAGGAGATAAGGAATGAAAGAATAGCTTAGAAGGAGATACATTTATCACACAGAGATTAGGAGCTTGCCTAAGAGATTTAGAATGCTAAAGGCAATGAGGAAAAGCCTAGTTGACAACTAGTTCTACAATAACCAAAAATGGTTCTCAAGAACAATTTCTGTTATACCTTAATTACTATCATTTATTCCTTCCATCTGGGGTTATTCCTTATTTTCTGTCACAACTATTAATTAGCCTTTTTGGTGCCATAAATGACCAAAAACATTTCAAAATCACACATAGCCTACCCTTCTCTTTGTGATTATCAGAGATGACACAAATCCTGAAATCGTTGAATTTCCAGAATTAAAATATCCCTGACATCTAAGCACATTCCTGACATTAATTGCGGTGACATAATGAACAAAATTTTTTCAAAACAGTATCCTCATATTAGTAAAATACATGAATTAGGGACTGTTGTTAGGTGTCAGTATGGAAGGACCAATTATATATTCAAAGTATGGGTTATTTATTTTGCATTTACTAACTGAATTTTGTTTTGTTTTGTTTTGATTTGTTTTTTTCTTTTTGCCAGTCGAAGGGCTTAAACTCAGGGGTAGGGAATTTTCCTGAGATTTTTTTTCTTGCTCAATGCTAGCTCTCTATCACTTGAGGCACAACACCACTTCCAGTGTTTTTTTTTATGTGTTACTAAGGAATTGAACCCAGGGTTTCATGGATGCTAGGCAAACACCGTACCATGAAGCCATATTCCCAGAGCCCTAAATAACTTTCTTAAGATGGCAATACATTTTCATTTCGTAACTACGTATCAGAATTTTGGCCAGGTGCAGGAAAATGATGTAGAAAGCAATACAATACAATAAGTCTAGTAAGGCTGGATAGACAATGAAGAACTCTCACGGTCTAGCCAGGGAACAGAGGGGCTTATCTCATGGAGCTGTTTCAACAAGCTGAGCGAGACAGCTCCTGACCCACAGCCAACCTCCAGAATGAGAGGGCCTCCTTGGGTTCCAGCCACATGGGGATGCTGGGCCCCCTCCTCCACCTCGCATTCAACCAGTTCTTGTGATCGAGAGAGAAAAAAAGTCAAAATTACAATTAAGTCTGGTGCCAGTGGCTCAGAATTCTAATCCTAACTACACAGGATGCTGAGATGTGAGGATCATCGTTCATAACCAGCCCAGGCAGGAACGTCTGTGAGACTCTTATCTCCAAAGAACCACCATAAAATCAGAAGTAGTGCTCTGGGCTCAAGTGGTAGAGCACTAGCCTTTTGCTGAGGCTCTCAGGAACATCGCCTATACCTAGAGTTCCAGCCCCACGACTGACAAGAAGTGAACTTCCTAACACAAGAACTGGATTGAATAGAACTCATTGTCCTAGGGAGCATTGTAGCGAAGTCAGGCAGAGTTTCCTGCGAAGTTGAAGTCATATCTAAGTCACGTGGCTTCTCTCTGCCTTGGTTTCACCAGCTGCAAAACTCAACACAGTGAAGGATCCTCTTCCTCATGGGGATGGGGTAATTATGAAACAGAGCAATGTTTTGTTTCATAATCCCACATCTGTTGCACAATTAACAGGCCCCACCTGAGCCCTTTCAGGTTACCTTCCTAACATTTGCTCACAGAATTGCCGAGAACCTTATCTGAAGGCTGCTCCGTCTGTACCTAGCCATGCTCCCGAGATCCCTCTGTATAAATCCCTTGATCTCTCACAACTCCTCTGAGGAGAATGAGGTCTAATGGTTGTGACCCTACCCAGAGCTTCACCTGTGTTCAAGAATCGTCTGCTGTGATTTTTTTTTTTTTTTGCCTGCTCAAACTGACTTAAGAAACAATTCAAGCCACAGGAAAATCAAACATCACAAGCAGACCAGAGACTCCAACAAGAGACAGGTTAAGGACAGAAGGGAGATACAGGATCTTCCCATCCCCCCCCAAATAAATCAAAGAGCAATTTTTTTTGTACCTTTTATGAAATTATTTTCTAAAAGTTTTTTTTTTAATTTTTAACTTTAATTTTTTTCTATTTATTTTTTTTCTTCCTTTCATAATTTTTATTTTAGGGGATATGTTTGTATACTTTTTTTCTTTTTAAAATTTTTTTTGTTTAGCTTTACTGATCATTTGATCCTTTTTTCTTTCCTTCTCACTCTTTTCACTTTTTCTTTTTTTCATTCTTCTTTGCGTGACTTAATTGTTGTTCTGCTCATCCTCAGATATGCCAATAGTCGATTACTAGACCTTAGCCCCATTGTGTACACACTTCCTCCAGAAATTTAGTACTCAATTTAAAACCTCTTAGACTTAAATTACTTAATAGCGGTACTACTTCTGTATACGTATATAATATTTTAAGCATGTTTATTTTTAAGTTTTTCATGTCTCCTTTATATCCCTCCCCTTCTCTTATTCTATCCACATTCTTCTCTAAGTATTACATTTTCATTTTGCATAATTTTTAAGTGTTGCACTTCTTAATTTTTAATTTTTGTTTTTCTATTTTCTCTTGCCTTTTCTTTCTCTTTCTTCTTATTTTCTCTCTCTCTACTATCATTCTATCCAACCTATTTCCTGCTTTGAGATTAGGATTTAGTTAATTTAACTCTCCCACTGCCTTTCCACATCCCTATATGCCTATTTTTGCCCATATCTCACCCTAAAAATAATAATTTCTGTTTGCCAAATTCTTCTTTGTGGTTTGTAGCCCATTAATACATAGTTGTTTGATGTTGAATAGGTATATCTGTTGAACTAGATCGTATCTACAGATTTTTGACTGTGCAACTACAGACTTTGGTTGATGCTTGCCTTAAAATAGTGTGCTAACACAAAACCAGCGATACTTTCATCACAAATGGGCAGAGCAACCTGGAAAAACATAAGAAAAATGGCAAGTCCGGGTATCTCAACTCCCAGTCATGATAATCAGGTGTCAGAAAAGATAATCAATAATCCAGAGGAGAGGTCCCAAAAAGCTCTACAAACACTACTTGTAATTATGGTAAATGGAAAGATTGAAAACCTGCAAAGGACTCTGAATGAGCGTGATAGGGGGAGAGAGGAGGCAAAACAAAGGTTAATACAAGAATATCATGAGCGTGAGGAAGCTATTTAAAGATTGATACAGAAATTGCATGAGCAGATTGAGAACACTAAAGAGAAATAAAGGAATGTCGTGAGCAGGCTGAGATCACTTAAAGAGAAATACAGGAAATGCGTGAACGTGAAGAAGCTAATCAGAGAGTAATACAGGAATTGAGAGAGCGGGATGAGAATGCAGAATGATCACTAAAGGCATTCATGGAATCCATAAACAGAGAACTGAAAGATGTCAGAGAGACCACAAAGGGAATGCTGAATGGAACCTAACAGAAGGAGTGGGAATAACCAATCAACTAAATAATTTGAGAATAAACACTGACAACCAAATTAAGGTAGTAAAGAAGTTCACACCAGATCTAAAACAATGCTCCAACAAAGAATTTGAAGCCATCAAAGCTGACCACCTAGAAGAAAAAGAAATTTAAAACAAAGTATAAAGTCTTGATATTAGGTTAGGCCATGCAGAAGATCGAATCTCGGAGATTGAAGACAGCCTAGAAATTATAGAGAAAGAACATACAACCATCCAAGACAAATCCAAGAAAGATGAGAGATCTATTCAACACTGGGAAGACACCATCAGAAGGCCTAATCTGAGGATAATGGGTGTAGAGGGGAACCTAGAAACAGAAGTTAATAGTCTAGGAAATTTGTTTAACAGGATCCTAGCAGACAACTTCCCAAACATGCAAAAAGAAAGGCTTATTCAGATACAAGAAGCTTTTAGAACTCCAAAAAGACCAGACCAATATTATCATCCACACAGGATCAATTCAGACCAAAGAAAAGATCCTTAAAGCTGTCAAGGAGAAAAGATCAATCACCTATAAAGGGAAACCAACTAGAATCACCTCAGATTTCTCAGCGGAAACAAGCAAAGCAAGAAGAGCCTAGAATAATGTAAGCCATGCCTGAAAGACAAAAAATTATCAACCAAAATTCTGTACCCAGCTAAACTCTCCTTCATTACGGAAGGTCAAATAAAAACCTTCCATAGCAAAGAAATATTAAGACAATATATCTCCACCAAACCAGCTCTACAAAACATTGTTAAAGACGTCCTACACATAGAAAACTTACGAGATAACAATAAATGCCAAGAAATCGCACCCAAACTGAGAATCCAAGACCCATAAGAAGAACCCAGTTGACGCAGACCCCAAGAAGGTGGATAAAAAGCAGGTACTCCCAAATACCTCTCAGTCCTATCTCTCAACATTAACAACTTAACTCTCCAATTAAGCGACTTAGACTATCTAGTTGGATTAAAAAGCAAGATTCTTCAATATGCTGCCTTCAGGAGTCACATCTTGCCCATAAAAACAAACACATTTTGAATGTGAAAGGCTGAAAAAAATCTACCAAGCAAACGGCCCCCATAAACAGGCGGGAATTGCAATCCTAATATCAGATATAAGAGACTTCAAATTAAAATTCGTGAGAAGAGATAAAGGTCATTACATACTAATTAAGGGATCTCTCCTTCAGGAGAATATTACAATTCTAAATATCTATTCGCCAAACACAGGAGGACCCAAATTTATCCAAGATACAGTACTTTCCCTCAAATCTCACAGAGATACAAAGACATTAATTGTTGGGGAATTTAACACACCACTATCCCCACTATATAGATCAACTCCGCAAAAACTCAACAGACAAACTGCAGATCTAAAAAACTGCATAGATCAACTAGATTTCACAGACATCTACTGAATATTTCACCCAGCAGCATCAAAATACACATTTTTCTCAGCAGCACATGGAATATTTTCCAAAATAGAACATATTTTAGTCCACAAAGCAAACTTGTCCAAATTCAGAAACATTGAAGATATACCTTGCATTCTCTCAGGCCACAAGAGAATAAAATTAAACTCAACACCAAAAGCCACCAGAGAAAATCCTGTAACACATGGAGGCTGAACAACATACTGATGAATACTGCTGGGTCATGGAAGAGATTTGAAAGGAAATTCAAATGTTCATGAACACACAGATTACCAGCTCCTTTGGGACACAGCAAAGGGAGTACTCAGGGGCAAGTTTATAGCTCTGAGTTCCTACATCAACAAATTGGAGAGATCTGAAACCAACCATTTAATGAGACATCTGAGTCTCCTTGACAAAGAGCAGCAAGATAATCCCCAATCCAGTAGATGGAAAGAAATAATTAAAATTAAATCAGAAGTTAATTAATTAGAATCCAAAAAAAATCATAGAAAGAAGCAACAAAACAAAGATTTGTTACTTACAAAAAATTAACAAAATTGACAGACTCTTAGCAAATCTTATCAAAAAAAGAAGAGAACACACACAAATAAATACACTCAGAAATGAGAATGGAAACATCACCACAGAATCAACCGAGTTTCAGAACATTATAAGGAAATATTTCTCAAAACTTTACGCTAACAAGTTTGAGAACTTAGCAGAAATGAACCTTTTCCTAGGAAATATTGACATGCCGAAACTAAACCAAGATGAGTTAAACCATCTTAACAGGCCCATATCAAGCATTGAAATAGAAACAGCAGTAACAAACATCCCATCTAAGAAAAGCCCAGGACCAGGTGGCTTTACAGCAGAATACTATAAGGCCTTCAAAACAGAGCTCACAGCAATACTCCTCCAAATCTTCAATGAAATTGAAAGAGAAAGTTGACTACTGAACTTATTCTGTGAAACCATAATAACCCTCATCCCAAAACCAGGCAAGGACTCATCACAGAAATATACCTAGAGACCCATTTCTTTGATAAACATTGATAGAAAACTTCTCAACAAAATTTTGGCTAATCGACTTCAACAATTCATCCAAAAAATCCTACAAAATGATCAAATAGGATTAATTTCAGGGATGCAAACCTGGGTCAATATGCGCAAATCAATTAATATAATTCATCATATCAACAGGAGCAAGGATAAGAGCCACATGGTTATCTCAATAGTTGCAGAAAAAGCATTTGACAAGATCCAACAGCCCTTTATGATGAAGGATCTGGAAAAATTAGGAATCCATGGAACTTTCTTCAATACAATAAAGACTATATATGACAAATCTCCAGCCAGCATTATACTTAATGGTGAAAATCTAAAGCCAATTCCTCTTAACTCAGGAACGAGACAAGAATGTTCACTCTCTCCACTTCTCTTCAATCTAGTATTAGAATGCCTAGCTACAGGAATAATAAAAGATGCAAACCTAAAGGGAATCCAAATAGGGAAAGAAGAAGTAAAACTCTCTCTCTTTGCACATGTCATGATCTTGTATTTAAAGAATCCCAGAGACTCCACTCCCAAATTACTCAAGCTGATTCAAAACTTTGACAAAATATCAGGGTATAAAATTAACCCTCAAAAAGCAATGGCTTTTCTGTATATCAACAATGAGAAAAGTGTGGCTGAAATTAGGAAAGCATCTCCATTCGTAATAGTCCCACAAAAAATAAAATGCCTAGGAATTAACTTAACCGAAGAAGTGAAGGACCTCTATGATGAAAAATTTAAAAACCTGAAAAAATAAATCAAATGAGATCTTAGAAAGTGGCAGAAACTCCCATACTCCTGGATTGGAAAGATCAGCATCGTGAAAATGGCAATCCTTCCCAAGGCTCTCTACAAATTCAATGCGATACCTATCAATATTCCAACCTCATTCTTCAAGGAAATAGAAGAGGCAATCCAATAATTCATAGGGGACAAAATAAAAGACCCCAAATAGCAAAAACAATCCTCAACAGAAAGAACAGTCCTGGTGGAAAATCAATACCAAATTTCAAACTCTACTACAAAGCCATAGTAATCAAAACAGCTTGGTACTGGCACAAGAACAGACCTCAGGACCAATGGAATAGAATTAAAAACCCAGAAATGAACCTACATACCTATAACCATTTAATATTCGATAAGGGAGCTAACAAAATAGAATGGAAGAAAGACAGCCTCTTCAGTAAATGGTGCTGGCAAAATTGGTTAACTACTTGTAGAAAACTAAAGCTAGATCCTTATATATTACCCTGCACCAGAATCAATTCTAAATGGATCAAAGACTTCAGAGTCAAAGCAGACAGTATGAAAATATTACAGGGGAATAGGAGAATTCCTAGGTCTCCTTGTCACAGTCTGAAATTTTCTTAATAGAGACCCAGAAACACAAGAAATCAAAGAAAGGTTGGACAAATGGGATTGCACGAAATTGCAGAGCTTCCAAATGGCAAAGGACATAGCTAATAAGATCATTATAAACCCCATGGATTGGGAGAAAATCTTCACTAACCATACAACGCACAAGGGTCTCATATTTAAAATATACCTGGAACTCAAAAAATTCAATCCCCCAACAACAAATCTTCAAAGAAACAACTGCTCAATAAATAAGTGGGCTAAAGACTTAAAGAGAAACTTCTCTGAAGAGGAGAAAAGGATGGCCGATAGACACATGAAGAAATGCTCAACCTCTCTAGCCATAAAAGAAATGCAAATCAAAACAACATCGACATACCACCTCACCCCAGTTAGAATGACTATAATCAAGAACTCTGATAACAACAGATTCTGGAGGGGATGTGGACAGAAGGGAACCTTACTGCATTGTTTGTGGGAGTGTAAACTTGTTCAAACACTTTCGAAAGCAGTATGGAAGTTCCTCAAAAGACTCCACATAGAGCTCCCCTATGATCCAGCAATCCCACTTTTGGGCACTTACCCAAATGTTCACAAATAAGACCACACTAAAGCTACCAGCACAACTATGTTTCTTGCAGCCTTTTTTACCATAGCTAAGATATGGAACCAACCGAGATGCCCCTGGGTAGATGAATGGATCAACAAAATGTGGTATATATACACAATGCAATTCTATGCCTCCATCAGAAAGAATGACATTGTTCTATTTGTTAGGAAATGGAAAGACCTGGAAAAAATTATATTAAGTGAAGTAAGCCAGGCCCAAAAGGTCCCATCTTTTCCCTTATTTGCAATAACTAGTATATATCTGAGTCAAGCAGAAAAGTTCTGATAAGTTCATGTTAGGAAAATGAACCCTAAGATATGTATTCAAATTTTTTTTCTTTCATACTATTGTTTCTAGTACATTTATAAGATTATTTCTTTGTTACTTTTTATGTCGCTCCCCCATCGTACAATCCCTGCTTTCACTGTATTTGATGTTATAATTTATGGAGGGGAAGGGAAAAAACAAATCGTTTAAATAGGGATTACAGGTGGACCCATTGCAACAATGAGACGTAGAGTTTGTATGTCGAACATGAACTTTACAACTTTGGTAGGGGGAGGTGGAGGATGGGGTAGGGGGGAGAGGGGAGGATGGGATGGGAAGGGGAGACAAAGGAGGAGGCTACAATGCTTGATAAGAAATGTACTCATTATCGTCCCCATGTAATTTTAACCCCTCTGTACAGTATTTTTACAATATTTTAAAAAAAAAAAGAAAAAAAAAGATTCGACTGCTATGGACTAAAAGTTTGGGATAATCCATCTAAATCAATGACTACACATGTTGCTACATGTCTACCATCCCAACTACAGAGTACCAGGCCTGGTGGAGCATACCTATCACAGATAGGAGGAACTCGATGCAGCCCAGCCAGAGCATATAGTGAGGCTCTGCTTCAGAAATGCCCAAGACAGAAAGGTGGCTCCTCACAGCCAGCAAGAGGACAAAAGTAGGGGGTCATGGTGCCCCCAGAGGGGTGTCTGACCTGGGGTAGGGGTGGTTTTGGGGCAGCCACTCACATGTGCTCCTGGGAGAAGTTGCTTGAGGCTGTTCCAGGTGGGGCGAGCAGCGATGGCAGTGGCATTGCAGACACATGGCCTCAGAGAAGAGAACCTGGCTCAGGGACCAGGTTGGGGCTTTACATGACCTGGCAGGGTGCCATTGCCTGTTTGAAATTCTGAACCTTGGGAAGGCAGGGAGGGGGCTGGGGCGTAGGCAGGCATCTCCATTTCCTTCTATTTTCCAGTCGCTTTGAGTCTCTTCTCACCACTCAGCCATCTCTACCTTCCTCAACTGCTGGTAGTGGTGTAAACTAACAGAGGGAATCCAGGTGCTACCAGGCAGCATGGAATGTGGGCGTGGCCACCATTCTTGTGTCTCATTGGTCATAAAGAACAATGAAAGAATGGGGGTGTGGCCAGAATCCTGTGATGCAAACAGTATGGGAGGAGTCAAGAAGATAGCAGCTCCCCCAGCCCTTTTCCCAGGGAACAATGTCCAATTCAGTTGGAGACAAGAGGGTGACCTGCTTTAGCCTGATAGCTGCACAGATGGTTGTGTATGGCTGTTTGTTCCCAGTCCCAGACCTTGAACTGAGGATATGGGCACAGTCTGTGAGCTGCTTTGTTTCAAGGCTGGCCTTCCAGAATGAAGCCACAGGGATTCTGGCTTTGTTGGCACTGAAGTTAGACTTTCCTGCCTAGGGTGACTTCGACCATGATCCTCCCATCACAGACTTGTAAGTATCAAGGAAGGCTGTTGAGAACCACTGGTGCCTGCCTAATCATTGGTCTTACTGATGTTCTTGGACAGACTGGTGAGTTCCGTATCCTTAGGTTTAAGTGGTGGGAGCTGTAGCCAACAGTTGGAATCCTGGTCCTGCCACCTCCAAATGGAAGGAGATCCTTAGAGACTTATTCCTCTCCATATGATTACTGATTGTATATGATGTATGTCATGATTGAAAGAGCATTTCTTGAATGGTTCTAGGATAAAATTATATGCAATTATGTTTTAGGACACTAATCAGTGTTAATTAATGCTTTATGAAGCATTTAAACAATCACATTCATAAAATGGAGGCATAATGAAATACCTAAGAATTACTATACTATTACATAATATAAAGGTGCCGTTTTTCTGCCAGGACTGGGATTGGAGCCTATGGTCTTGGTAACTCTGTTGCACTGTGTGGGAAGCGGAAGCTGGCCTCCTTGAAGTCAAGAAATTCAAGTCTGTTCTTTAGGCCTGAAATAGATCCCCACCACTAGAAAACATCCTATTCATGTACAATTTACATATATGATTTATATTTATATACATATGTTGACTCCATATTGCATTCAGTGCTGTTATTTTATTTTTCGTTTCATTCATGTATTGACCATTTATTTTGACTATTATAGCACATAAAACATTGATTACATTGATTACATAAGATATAGGTCTGCATGTGTGTGCCACTTCATACCTGACACCCAAGACATTCACAGAAAAGGAAAACATGTCTCACCATCAACTTCTTACTTCACAATTCATTTTTGGGGAGTGCTGGCATCTGAACTCACGGCCTACAAGCCTACAAGGCCCAATTCATGAATGGGTGAGTGTCAGTACTCCATCCTGGGGCAAATTGAGCTGACAGGCTGTTCCCAAGACCTGAGATCAAGCCCCAGGTGTTAGCAAAATAAGCACAGATTGACATGCAGATGGCAGTATGCTAATAAATGTGTATTTTTATAGAGTGTTAGAGATGTCTATACATTATTCAGTTATACAGACTACATTCCTATCAATTCCTGGGTATTAATCATGCGTCCATGTAATTAATGTTATTGTTTTCATCCTTATACTATTAATGAAATCAATCACTGTCCTGAAATTATTGTGTTCCTGTATGTAATAATATTCTTTTTATGCTTCATAAATATTAAATAAAATCAATTAGCCTCTTGAAATGATGCTGCCTAAGTTTATAGGAGCATCATTCATGATCAACTCATTGAACCTTGACATTGATAACATTCCATTTTTCTTCCTATGGATGGGAACCATTTTCTTAGAATCTCCTGCCATTGGTTGGTGTTAGGAGGGGGGCCTATGTTACCACGTGGGCCTATGACTTCCCAGATATTCCGGCAGCTTTCAGCAATGCAAGGTGAAGTACCCTTTGCAACAGTGTCATTCAGACCCATGAGGGTCACCGTTCAAAGGAAGAAAACATAAAAAGTCCACATTTTTTCTGTGCATAGCTTTCCCTGCAAGACCTGGGGGTCTAGGATCCCAGAAGCAGCTGTAGGTATAGTGGCTGCACCCCAGCCTAGGGTGATTGAAGCTGAGGCAGAGTTGCCACAACCTGACTTCAAGTCCGTACTGAGAAAAGTAAAATAAAAAAATTAGCTCCCTGGCCTGCCATTCGTGATATTTATTCTTCCAGGCATTGGATTTGAACCCAGGATCTGGGTAAATCTGAAACAATGTGGATGAAGGGGAAGATCACTGTACTTGAAGATAAGAAATTCAGGCCTGTTCAGTAGTCCTGAATTCAAGCCCCAGCCCTGGAAAACATACTATGTAAATACATTGTAAAGATAGGATTTATACTTACCTATAGATATTTAGTCCATACATGTTTGGTGTGGTTGTCCCTTGAATTTTTTGTTTTATTCATTTATTTACCATTGATTGTACTATGATGATATCCATTCCGTTTATTACTTTGATGACATCCTATCACAGAGCATCAAGATTTGTAGAAATATTCTCCATCATGCCAGTATTCTCAGGATCACTCAGGATATTCAGAGAAAAGGAAAACCAGTTTCACAATTGGCTTCTTACTCCACAACCCACTTGTTGGTATTGCTGGGATCTGAACTCAGGGCCTAGTAGGACCAATTGGCCAATAAGTCAAGGTGAACACACGAAGCTTTGAGCAACTAAGCATGTAGGCCATTCCCAAGATCTGACATTGATCCCTATGGTCATTCACTATAGTCATAAATTCATAATTTAAACATACAATCTATATTGACATACTTGTGTCAACAGCATCTTGTGTTTAGTGAACTTCTCCTTATTTTGTCTCTATTTCGTGGAGGTATTGTGTATTTTACTGAATATAGTGACAGGTATAACTTTGCTGACATGGATGACAACCTTTTGCTATGGTTATAGGGTTGCCTATGAATTTCTCTTCTTGGTTGAGACTCAGGACTTTCACAGGAGAGGAAAACGTGTGAAACAACTGGCTTCTGACATCAGGATGAATTTTTTGTCAGTGCTGAGATTTGAACTCTGGTCTGGGTAGCTCTCTTGCACTGTGGGGGAAGGGGAAGCTCACCATCCTTGAAGACTAGAATTTCATGCCTTGTCTAGGTCCTGATTTGAAGCCCCAGCACTGGACAAAATAGCAAGCCCACCTATTTTAAATATAGGATCTCTCTTTACCTAAAGGAGTGGTATGCATCTTGCATTCAGTGTAGTTATTCTTTTTATTTTGTGTCTTATTCATGGATGTATTGTGCATTTTATTGAATATGGTGACAGATATAACTGTGTTGACATGGATGACAACCTATTCCCATGGCTATGGAATTGCTTATATAGCATTCTCCACCCTCGATGAGACCCAGGACATTCACAAAACAGGAAAACATATGCAACCTTGGTTTTCTCACATCAGAATGAATCTTTTGGCAGTGCTGAAATTTGAACTCAAATCCTAGCAGGCCCAATTGGTGAATGGATCATGGTAAGCACAGCAGCCTATGCGCCTCTAAGGAGCTAGGCCATTCCCGGGACCTGAGATTGAGCCCTGGTGGGGGGCCAATATACTCATAAATTCATAATTAAACAAAGGATTTATATTTCCAAACATGGGTGGGCTGCATCTTACATTTGGTGTAATCATTCTCTTCATTTTTTTGTCTTGTTCAGTGATGTATTGTGTATTTTCTTGAGTATAGGTTGACATGAGTATAGAGTTGCCTATATATTCTCCATCCTGGCTGAGACCCAGAATTTGCACAGAACAGGAAAACAGGTGCAACGACTAGCTTCTCACATCAGAGTGAATTTTTGGCAATGCTGGGATTCGAATTCGGGGCTTAGGAGGCCCAACTGCCCAATCGGTCCACGTGATCACACCAGACTTTGAGGCACTAAGGAGATGGGCTCTTTCCAGGAACTGAGATGGAGAAACAGTGAAGACAAAATAGTGCTCAATGCATCATTGAATATCACATCAGTGTGTGGACTGCATGGTGCATTGTGGGTACTTATTTTGTTTATTTTGTATGCTATTCATGGATGTATTGTGTATTTTCTTATGTATATGATGACAGGTATAACTGGGCTGACATGTATAACAACTTATTCCCATGGCCACAGAGTGGCCCATGCATTCTCCATCCTAGCTGAGACCCAAGACTTGCACAGGAAAGGAAAACAGATGCAACAATTGGCTTCTGAGATCAAGATGAATCCTTTGGCAGGGCTGGGATCTGAACTCAGGGCCTAGCTGGCCCAATTGGTGAATGGGTGCACATGAGCACACCAGCCTGTGAGCAACGAAGGAGCTAGGTATTCCCAGTACCTGAGTTTGAGCCCCCCTGTGGGGAGATTGGGGAGCACAACAATCATCCATTCATAAGCTGAAGGTAGAATGCAAATAAGTATATATTTGTTTTTTTATGGGGGGGAGGGTTCTGGTCGTGGGGCCTGAACTCTAGGCCTGGGCGCTGTCCCTCAGCTCTTCAGCTCAAGGCTAGCGCTGTACCACTTGAGCCATAGCACCACTTCCGGCTTTTTTCTTTTTGCTTACGTGGTACTGAGGAATCGAACCCAGGGCCTCATGCATGCAAGGCAAGTGCTCTACCACTGAGCCACCTTTCCAGCCGCGAATAAGTACATATTTGTATAGAGTAGGATTGATGGTGACCTGTGATGTAATCTAATCTGTTAGTACCCATATTTGGATCTTTTCTGATGCATCCATTTCATGTTTGTGATGATTTAATCATGCTTCATTAACTCTTCTTTACTAATAATCTACACCCCATGAGTCTTGAGTATCATTTCCTACTCGCATCATGCACGAATTACTCATTCAAGGATGAGATCGATCGCATGCCATGACTCTTCTTAGGTCCAGAAACGAGTATCTCAGGATCTCCTGCCATTCCTTCCTCCTACAGGGACTGAATTCAAGCCTCAGACCTGGAAAAGATACTCCTTATATAACGATAGGATTTATACTTCCGTTCAGATGTTCAGTCCATATTGTGTTTGGTGCATTTATTCATTTTATTTCTTGTTTTATTCATTTATTTACTATTTATTTTATTGACTCTGATGACACCTGTACCATTTATTATATTCATTACATTCTATCACATAGAATCTAGATTTTAGATGTGTTCTCCATCATGCCTGGCAATGTGAGGATCTGAAATCAGTGCCTAGCAGGCCCAATTCATGAATGGGTGAGTTTGAGCATGGGAGCCTCTAGCCAAGGAAGCTGTCAAGTGGTTCCCAGGCGCTGAGATCGACCCTCAGGTTTGGCCAAAAGAGCGATACGTGGATAGGCAGACCATGGTATACAAATAAATATATATTGTTAAAGAGTGCCAGAGCCGGGCTGGGAAGGTGGCTCAGTGGTAGAGCACTTGCCTTGCATGCACGAGGCCCTGGGTTCAATTCCTCAGCACCAGATAAGAAAAAAGAAAAAAGCCGGAAGTGGCGCTGTGGCTTAAGTGGTAGAGCGCTAGCCTTGAACTGAAGAGCTGAGGGACAGTACCCAGGCCCAGAGTTCAGACCCCACAACCAGACCCCCCCCAAAAAAAAATATAGTGCCAGAGCCTATCTATGATTGAATGACACCTACTAAGGTCCTACCAACTTTTAGTATTTATTATACCACCATTGAAGGAATATTATTCTATTCATGCTTAATAATCTATACATTAAGATCAATCAGCATTCTAGGACTATTGCATCCAATTTTAGACTATACCCATGTATGAACTACTCATTCCATCTGTATTCCCATGCATAGGAATGAATCTCTTGTGATCTCCTGCCATTGGTGTCAGGATTGGGATTTGAACCCAGGGCTTATGTTGATAGGTTGGGCTATGGCTTCACTGTTAGCCCACCAGCCATCAGCAATGGCAGGTCAGATATACTTTGCAGCCATGTCATTCAGACCCAGGATGGTCACCATGCCAAAAAAAAAACAAAAACGTAAAATGCCAACCATTTGAAGCTCACCACATTTTGTGCTTTCCATCTTCTTTTTTCTTCCCGCAAGCCCTCTGGGCCTAGGATCTCAGAATCAGTTATGGGTCTGGAGACTGCACCCCAGCCTAGGGAGATCCAAGCTGAAGAAATGTTTCCAGGACCTGAGTTCAAGCCCCATGGATGGGCAAAACATAAATAAATAAATAAAAATATTAATTATTTAACTAAATAAAAAAACATAGCTCCCTGGTTTGGAATTTCTGCCAGTTTTCTTTCCTAGCCTGGGATTTGAACTCAGGGTGTTGGTAAATTTGTAGCAATGTGAGGGAAGAGTTGCCACTACTTGAGTTCAAACCCCATGCCAACCAAAAATGAAAAACTAAGTCACTCACCTCAGCAGGGTGAGGTAGTTGTGGAGATTGGAGGGAAGGGATGGTAGGGGGAAAACAAAGGAAGATTCAACAATTCTCAATAGGAAATGTAATCATTACCTTGCTCCTATAACTGTAACTCCTCTGTAAAACACTTTTGTAATAAAAAAGTACAAAATAAGAGAAACAATGTTGTTCTCAGAGAAGCACTATAGAGGTAAGGAAAGGATGTCTGAATATCTGTACAAACTCCACACTGCTTTTTTTTAATGTTCAGTATGGAACTGAGTAAACATAATTGCTTCCATTAAAAAAAAAAAAGATGCTTATCTCCAGTGAACCACAAAAAGAACCCATGTGGCACTGTGGCTCAAGTGGTAGAGTGTTCGCCTTGACCTGAGGGGCACTGAAACATGCACAGTGGAAGTCAAAACAAGGGTGAAAGTTAACCCCTCTGACTCTGGTGATCCTGACGGTCGTAGGCCCCCTCCCTATTCCCTCGATTGGAGGGGAGTTACGGCACCCTACGAGACCTGCAAGGTCCCATGGAGGGGCCAAGGGCTGGGGAAGTAATCTACTGGAAGACCTACCCTGGAAAGTAAAGGCCACCCGAGAGCCCGGACTCTAGGCCACAGGATTCACTTCCCCAAGCGTATCCATTCAATCTGTCACCAGGGGCTAACAGACCCTTGGAGAACTATCCATGGGAAGCTAAGGATCTTAAAGAGCTCCGCAAGATGGTGGCAGAGGATGGCCCAAACTCTCCTTGAGCCCAGACCCTATTACAGGACATTGCTTATCACCCATGTGTCCCTAAGGACTGGCTGGATGTGGCCAAAGCTGTCCTTACTAGTTCTCAGTTTATTAAATGTTGTACTTTCTTTGAGGAGGAATGCAGAGTGTGGGTGGAGAATAACTGGCAGGCTCAACCCGAGATACCTATTACTTATGCCATGTTAGCAGGGATGGGGGAAGGGTACTCCACTGACATCCAACAGGCCACAATACCTGGCCCGTACTGTGACCAGATGAGGCAGGCAGGACTTGCCACGTGGTACAAACTGGATGATAGGCCTACTGAATCCCCAATAGCAGGAGTGAGACAAAAACCGGGTGAGCCTCTACCAGATTTCGTAGACCGAATCCAATCGAGCATTCACAGCAAGCTGCCGGAAGGGAACCTCCATGATCAGTTTGTAAAGCTGCTAGTCTGGGAAGGGATGAATGCAGACCACCGCATGGCCTGCATGGGATTGAAAGAGAGTTCCCTGGGCAGCTGGGTGGTGGCCTCCCAGGATGTGGGAATGCAACTGCACCAGTTCCAATCATTAGCTTTAGCTTTAAAGGCTCAGACATCTGCAATGACTGAGGCTATAACCCAGGCATTGGCAACTCAGGGCCAAGGAACCCGAAGGTCATCTGGGAGAGGACTTGTTTTAAATGCAGGCAGGACTAGCAGTTTAAGAGGGACTGTTTACAACAATCCCCCACCAATCAGCCTGGGGGCAAACCATCCCCTACACTCTGCCCCAGGGACAGGGAGGGATACAAGTTTGATTTAGATGGGAAGCCTTTAAACTAGGGGAGGGGCAAATATTTTGTATACAAGTTCTTACCTAAAATGTTGAACAGAAAGGTCTGTATACCGTTGTTATTTACTTCAGGTAGTTCTGATCTAGATTTCCCATGGAACAAAAAAATCTACAATCTACCAAGAGCCAAACTGGCATCAATACTCATCTCTCTTCTTTACTACTAATGGTCCAATCACTCAGGTTGTGGGTTGTTTTGTTTCATTTGAATCTATGTGTTGAGTTGTTCCTCACTTTTCCTTGTGTTTCTTTCCCTCAAGTTCTTACAACTGGGACAGGCTTTTGGATCATGCACAAGGGCCCTCCCTATCCTTGTCTGGCGAATCTCGACCCCCAGACTTCCCTCAAACCCCCTGTGTGGCAAATCCTATTCTTACAAATGTAATCCTGTTAAAACAAGAAAAAAGTGAGGGGTAATCTGCTGGGCACATGAGCAGCAAAGAAGTGCTGAGAGAGTAGAGTGGGCTGAGCCCAATTTGCCTTAAGTTCAATGCACAGCCAGCCCATGAAAGCTTAGTTGCCTGATAGGGTGTGACCTTGACAGTGGTTGGTTCCTCTTCCTCCCCTGCCATGCCACCCACCATTTTTGGCTTTAAAAAGGGCTGTTCTCTGTTAATAAATGAGTTTTTCTTCCTGCTTGATTTGGCTCCCCACTGTGTCTGATTGTCTCCTGAGCTGAGGGAGGCTAAGGAATGGGAGAGCTTGGCACTGACCTTTCCTAGGACCCCGTTCATCTTTCCTGGAACAGACGAAGATCCAACACCTAGGTATATTTTTGCCAGTTCTTGTTTTGAACTCAAGGCATGGGCACTGTCTGTAGCACTCTACTACTTGAGCCACAGTCCCAATTCTGACTTATTCTGTGTATATGCTACCAAGAAATCGTACCCAGGGCTTCTTGCATGTTAGACAAGCACTCTCTCAATAATCCACATTCCCAGCTCCCTCATCTTTTCCTTAATGGTAGTTTTTTACATAAGTATGCTGCCATTTTACATCCCCAAGTTTAATTTCCTGAATAATGGTTACTTATACGAAACCTGATCTTCTCTTCCCCTGCCTGGTTTGTTACTGTTCCTGCATTGGCCTCATAATAAAATGTAAATAAAATCTGCTGAGAGCGTCAGTGTATCATATAAGGACACAGGCCTGGAACCCTGGAAGAGAAAAGCCATGGGACTGAAATGAAGAGAATAATGCAGTATGCATCAGGAGCATATCTGAAAAATAAATCAGTAAATAAAAGGAGAAGCATTGCATAAGGTCTGTTTGCATTCTGAGAGGTAGTATACAGACTAAGTAGGTAGAGCACTGAAAATTTTTTGTGGACATACTAGGGCTTAAACTCAGGGCCTGATGTGTTTCTCAGCTGTTTTCCCAAGGCTGAGGCTTTACCACTTCCACAGCTCCACTTTCAGCCATCTGGTCGTTAATTGGACATACGCGCCTCCCAGACTTTCCTTCCTGGTCAGGCCTGTGAATCCTGCTCGGCTTTCTCTCTTACAGCTGGAGCTCTACTCTCTGGACCACTGGACCACTTCTGGTTTTCTAATAGTTTATTGGAGATAAGAGTCTCACAGAATTCCTGCTCAGGCTGAATTTGAATGGCAATCTCACAAACAAGATTCAATCGGGTTTCCTCAGGAAGACACCAAAGAGCCGCTCCACACAAAACCTTAGTCTAAATCTCGAGAGGTACTACAGAAAAAGAGATACATGAAGACGAGTCTCGTGAGTTCTAGATACTTAAGGTTGGAGACACACAACACTCATAATTATTAGATCATTTTATAGACAAAAGGAGCAATGAAGACAGTATAAGGATCGCTCCAACTTTTGGTCCTCGCATCTTGAGACAGCAAATACACTGCAGCTCAATGCTAAGTGACAGAACATGCATATCCTGTGGACATTTGCTCCCAAATCCTGTGACACTCTTTTCTCACTTTTGGCTTCAAACCTGTGACCGAGGGGAGAAGATGAGGAGAGAAAATCCTTCTCAGAGAAAACAGCTATAAAGAACATTGGGTAGATAATTTATAAATTCAAACCTTTGGAATGACTCTGTTAAGAAGTCAGATTGTCCAGATGAAAAAAATGAAGAAGAAAAGAAAGAAGGTGCCAGTCGCTTCTCACTGTAATCCCAGCTTCTCAGGAGGCTGAGGTATAGAGAATCTGAGTTTGAACCCAGCAAGTATAGCAAAATCCATGACACTGTTATTTCTAAGAGATCACAGGAAATTCAATAATTGGGACTGTGATTCAAAGTTAATGCACTACTCTTGAACAAAAGGAGTTCAGGGACAATGCCTAGGCTCATAGTTCAACCCCAGGACCTGCCCTTCAAAAAGAGTCTGTACCTCCATGTCTTTGGGTATGTATGGATATATTACTATAGGTGAAGCTCCAGAGTAGTTATGATGAATGGCATCAAGCTAGGAAATTTCTATTCAATAAAATGATTTCATAACAGAGACTGCTTTCATGACAGTGCATAATACAGAACTCCCCTCACTGTTCCCAGTGTAGCCTGAGGGTTTCTCTGCATCCCAGACCTGCTGGAAGAAGTCTCTCTTGCTGGAAGAAGTCTCTCTCATTGTCTGGACAGGCAGACAAAAGCCCTCACTCCTGTACAGCTGTGTAACAAACAACTCCATCTGTGTCAGATAGTGAGGATGATTTGGGGCTGGCTCTGAAGGTCAGGAGAAAAAGGTCTCTTTGTACCCCAAACTATCTCTCTCCCCAGTGCTCTGGTTTGACAGGAGGCCTTCATTTGTGCCCCCTCATGTGGCAGGCCAAGTCCTGTGCACTTATCCTGCCTTTCTGAGACTATATTCCGGTGTTCAGATACAGTGCTCAATATACTTCAAGAGTCCTTCTGGCAGACAACTAGAGCACTGAATTTAATTGTTTCATTGCCGGTGATGATGGGCCTATGATGCCTCTCCTAGGTTTCTGGAAGCTTGAGAAATCCAAGCACATATCTGATATCACAAAGCTTCCTGTCATCTAGGGCTGGTGAATCTCATCAGGTTTTGAAACATTTGCCCTCTCCTAGTTGGGCCCTGGGTGGCTAGGTTTTGGGGTTGAACACAGGGCCAGGGTGCTGACCATGAGCTCAGTGCAGAAGCCCAGTGCTTTACCAATTTGTGTAACAGCATCAACTCTAGTCTGTGTGTGTGTGTGTGTGTGTGTGTGTGTGTGAACGCACGCGGGTGCACAGGGGCACGGGCACATACACCATTCTTGGAGGTTGAACTCAGGACCTGAGCAATGTACCTAGTTTCTCTTGTACAATCATAACTTTCTCCCACTAGAACCACAGAGCAATTTCAGTATTTTTTTTTCTGTTGTGGTCCTGAGAAATCAAACCCAGGGTTTCATATTTGCAAAGCATTCTACCCCTAAGGCACATTCCCTCTACCCCTAAGGCCCTCTACTTTAGGTATGTTAGTTTGTTTCTCTATATTTTTATTATTGTAGGAGTTGATGTCTGGGCCTGGATGCTGTCCTTGAACTCTTCAGCTCAAGTCTTGTGCTCTACCACTTGAGCCAAACACCATTTCAGCTTTTCTGGTGGTCCATTGGAGCTAAGTGTCTCAAGGACTTTCCTGCCCAGGCTGGCTTTGAACTATGATCCTCAAATCTCATCCTCCTGAGTAGCTAGGATGACAGGCATGAGTGACAAACACCTAGCTTCCACTTCAGGTTTCTTAGTGGTGAACTGGAGATAATAGACTCATGGGACCTTTTGTGTCTTGGATAATTTGGAACCCAGATCCTCAGATATCAGTTTCCTGGGAAGGCAGGATGAGAGACCTCAGCTATAGACCCCTAGGCTGTGGCCTCTGTTGCAAGGGGGTCCAAGGCTCCAAGCAGTGGAGTGCTAACCATGAGCCCAGGAGGTAAGGGTCAGAGATTAGGCCCCTATTTCAAGGTTTATGACTGAGAAAAAACAAAACAAAACAATTGTCTGAAGTAGACAACTCACTAGTCTACAGTAATACATAATTTTGTCCCTGCCATGGATACATATATGAGCCTCAATATTCTTGTCTACATAATCATCTCAGTGGGGAGATCTTACAAGGACCCAATGAAAGAATGCACCTGATGGAGGACACAACACATGGCACTCTTTGCATGATTCAGCACACAGCATCCTGTGAAAGACTCAGTACCCAGTACCCAATGCAGGACTCAGCACACTGCAACCTGTGAAGACTCAGCACATAGCACCATGTGCAGGACTCAACACAGAGTACCCTATAGATGACTCACACTTAGCTCTGTTCCACAAGCTGTCATTAGACTTAGGGCGCTCTAACCAATATCACCATTCTTGAAGAACATTTCACAAACCACACAAGTTCACACCTAACAGTTTAGTGGGATTTTTTTTGGAGGGGGAGGGTTAGTCATGGAGCTTGATCTTAAAGCTTGGGGATGTTATTGTTCTAATAACATTTGCACAAGGCTAGAACTCTACCATTTTGAGCAATATTTCAAAGAGTCTAGCAGACTTCCTGCCAGGTTTTAAAGCCCCAGAGAGGCCAGGATATCGGCGGTAAGCCAGGGTAAGCCAGGATGATGGGGGTAACCCGTGGAGCTGGGTTGCAACAGTTTATATCTGGCTAAGTCAGGTTAGGTGGCAGCTGTCAAGACTCCTAGCTTGCTCTGTCATGTGGTATTTGAAGTCCTGTCCTTCTATAGTTGCAGTAAGAACATTGTACCTTTTTTGGCGGCAGTCCTGGGGCTTGAGTAAAGGTTTTGACACTGTCCCTAAGCATTTATGCTCAAGGGTAGAACTTAATTGATTGAAAGACAGCAGAACTTCTGGGTTTTCTGTTTATGTGGCACTGAGGAATCGAGCCCAGGGCTTCATGCTCACTAGGTGAGCACTCAACAACCCAGCCCAAGGAGTGAACGAGGTATAGAGATTGATGTATATAAGCATTATATACACAGAAAGATGTCTGTATATTATTAATTTATAGATATTACTACCAATTATTACTTATTAAATTAGGTCTCCATTTAATGATATGTCCCAGTTAACAATTAATAAAGCATTAACTAAATTACTCAATATCCTGTTATTGTTTATCACATATGTACATACATCCATACACATAATTTCATATTTTATAGAATGAGACAGATATATATATATATATAGTTAAATTATGCATCATGTGTTACTACCAATTATTAGGTATTTATGTTTCCATGCAATTTTTATTCTGGTAATACTTAATAAAATATTAAACTTAATCCACATCCTATAATTTTTGTGTCTAATTTTATCCTAGAATGATTCACTACTAATTCAATCTGCTTTTCATTCATTTATTCCACCTATGACATTTTTTACATTTATTATATCCTATTACATATAGATTTGCATATATTACATATAGATTTTCATCTGAATTATACATCCTACCTGTCACCAAGCACTTTCAAAGAAAAAGAAAACATGAGTCACACTCGGCTTCTCACTCCAAGATTACATTTTTTGGCAGGGCCTAGAAGGCTCAATTCATGAATGGCTGACTGTCAGCACAGCAGCCTCTAGGCAATTCAGCTGCCAGGCACTTCTCAGGCCCTGAAATCGAACCCCGTATGCAGACCCCATATTGCGCTTAGTGTACTTATTCATTTTATTTTTGTTTTATTCATTTACTTACCATTTATTTTATTGACTGTTATTACACATGAAATATTTATTACATTTATTACATAGGATATAGATTTGCCTATGTATGAAACTTCACACCTGATACCCAGGACTTTCACAGAAAAGGAAAACATGTGACACCATTGGCTTCTTACTCCACGATTCAATTTTTGTGAGTGCTGGCATCTAAAGTCACAGCCTACAAGGCCCAATTCATGAATGGATGAGTGTCAGTATGCCAGCCTGAGGCATATTGAGCTGACAAACATTTCCAGAACTTGAGATCCAGCTCCAGGAGTTGACAAAATTAGAACAGATAGACATGCTGATGGTAGTACACAAATAAATACTGATTTTTATAGAGTGCCAGAGATGTCTATACATTATTCGGTTTCATAGGCTACATTCCTCTCAATTCTTGGGTATTTTGTATACCTCCATGTAATTAATATTATTGTTTTCATCCTTAATTATTAATTAAATCAACCATTGTCCTGAAATTATTGTGTCCATGTAATTAATAGTATTCTTTGACTGTGTCAAAAATATTCATTAAAATCCATTGGTCTCCTAAAATCACTCTATTTATATAGTAGTATTCAGAAACAACTAATTCAACCTTGCCATTCATAATATTCCATCAGTATTCCTATGAATAGGAAGGAGACTCCTAGGATCTCCCTCCATTGGTAGGGGTCAGGACCTGGCTTCAAACACAGGTCCTATATTGCCATGTTGGCCTATGGCTTCCCTGGTAGCCCGCCAGCCTTCAGCAATACCAAGTTACCAACATTCTTCAAACGTGTCATTCAAATGCAGGATGGTCACCTTGCAAAGAAAACAAATGTAAAACTGGTAGCCATCTGCAAGTTGCCAGTTTTTTTTTTTTTTCATTATTTTTTTTCTTGTCAGCCTTTGGGTCCCAAGAACCCAGGTTCGGCTGTGGGTCCAATGGCTGCACTCTAGCCTAGAGTGATCAAAGCAGAGGCAGAATTGCCATGACCTGAGTTCAAGCCCTGTGCTTGACAAAAGAAAAATACTTACATACATACATACGTACATATATACATATGTACATATATTAAAAATATATTAAAAATTATGAGGCTCCTTGGCTTGGAATTCATGCCATTTTTCTGCTAGGCCTGGGATTGGAACTCAGGGTATGGGTCAACGTCTGGGTAAATCTGCAGCACTGTGGGGGATGGGGAAGATCACCATTCTGGAAGACAAGAAAGTCGGGCCTGTTTCTAGGGCCTGAATTCAAGTCTTAGCACTTGAAAAAATAATATTCATATATATTTTAAGTACATGATTTTTGTTGACCTACAAATTTTTACTGAATAGTGCAGTTAGAGTATTCATTTTATTTTGTGTTTTATTTGTTCCTTATATATTTTAGTGAATATGATTACACATATAATATTTTTTGCATCTTATTACATAAGACATAGATTTGCCTATGTATTCTACATCATTCCTGAGTCCCAGGAATTTCATTGATAAAGAAACCAAGTGGGACAATTGGCTTTCCACCAGGATTAAGTTTTTGGCAGTTTTGTGACTTGAACTCAGGGCCTAGCTGACCCACTTCGTGAGTGGGTAAATGTTAGCACACCAGTCTGATGCAAGAGAAGTTGGTGGGCAAATTTGAGGACCTGAGGTCAACCCCTAGGAATGGCCAACATATAAACAGATAGATGATTAGACTGCAGTGTGTGTGTGTGTGTGTGTGTGTGTGTGTGTGTGTGTGTGTGTGTGTGTGTTGTTAGCTGCTTTTGACCAGGGCTAGCCCTCTACCACTGGAGCTACACAGCTCTACTTCTGGCTTTGTTGGCACTGAAGTTGGACAGGGATCTCAAGGACTTTCCTGCCTAGTGTGAATTTGACCATGATCCTCCTATCACAGACTTGTAAACATCAATGAGGACTGCTGAGAGCGACTGGTGCCTGCCTAATCATTGGTCTTTGTGTTCTTGGCCATACCAGTGAGTTCCTTATCCTTGAGTTAAAATGGTGGAAGCTGGAGCCCACAGTTGGAATCCTGGTCCTGCCAACTCCAAATGGAAGGAGATCCTTAGATACTCATTCCTTTCTATATGAATATCAATGGAACGTGATGTATGTTATGATTGAATGGGCAGCTCTTAAATAATTCTAATTATACACAATTATATTATAGGACACTGATCGATTTTAATCAATACCTCATGAAGCATTTAATCACGTTCATTAAATAGAGGCATAATGAAATACCTAAGAATTGGGCATCACATAGTATAAAGGTGCCATTTTTTCTGCTAGGACTGGGATTGGAACTCATGGTCGGGGTAACTCTGTTGCACTGTGTGGAAAGGGGAAGCTAGCCTTCTTGAAGTCAAGAAATTCATATCTGTTCCTTAGGTCTGAAATCGATCCCCAGCACTAGAATACCTCTTATTTGTGTACATTGTAAATATATGATTTATATTTAAATACATAGGTTGACTCCATATTGCATTAAGTGTAGTTATTCATTTTATTTTTTGTTTTATTCATGTATTTATGGGGCACATGGGCAGCAAAGATGAGACTGAGAGGAAGTTGAGTGGGCACAGCTCAATTGTTTACCTTAAAATCTGATTGGATAAAGCTTAGGCGCATAATAGGGTGTGACCTTTACAGTAATTGGTTGGTTCCTTTCCCTCCCCTTCCATGCCTCGCAGTTTTTCCCTTTAGAAGGTGCTTGCTGTCTGGTAATTAATGAGTTCTTGCTTGACTTGACTCCTCACTGTGTCTGAATGTCTCCCAGGCTAAGGGAAAGGACCGGTGGTACACTTACCATTCCTGGGTTCCATCCATCTTTTGGGGGCAAACAAAGACCCAACATGTATTGACTGTTTATTTTATTGACTAATATGGCACAAAGAACATTGATTACATTGATTAAATAGGATATAGCTCTGTATATATATTCCACTTATACCTGATACCCAGGACTTTCACAGAAAAGGAAAACATGTGTCACCATCAGTTTCTTCCTCCATGAATCATTGTTTGGGAGTGATGGCATCTGAACTCAAGACCTACAGGGCCAAATTCATGAATGTGTTTGTGTCAGCATGCCATCCTGGAACAAATTGAGCTGATAGGCTGTTCCCAGGATCTGAGATCAAGCACCAAGGGTTGAGAAAATAAGGACAGATTGACACGCAGATCGTAGTACACTAATATATATATATATATATATATAATTTACAGAGTGCCAGAGATGTCTATCCATTGTTCAGTTATATAGACTACATTCCTACCAATTCTTGGGTATTTATTATGCCTCCATGTAATTAATGTTTTTATTTTTATCTTTAATAAACTATTAAGTAAATCAGTGTCCTGAAATTATTGCATCCCTGTGAGAAATAGTATTCTTTTAATGTTTCATAAGATATTAAATAAAATCAATCAGCCGACTGAAATCATGAATTCTAATTGTGTACAATTATCATTCATGAGCATGTCATTCAACTGTGACATTGATAACATTCCATCATTATTCCTGTGGATGGGAACGAATTTTTTAGGATCTCCCACCATCTGGAAGTGGCATGACTGTATTCGAACTGTAGGCCTATGTTGCCGTATGGGACTATGGCTTCTCCAATAGCCCTCAATTAAAAAAATATTTAGCTCCCTGGTTTGCAATTCATGACATTTTTTCTGCCAGGCCTGGGATCTGACCTCAAGATCTGGGTATATAAGCAGCACCGTGATGGAAGGGAATCTGAACATGCTTGAAGACAAGAAAGTCAGACCTGTTCCCTAGGCCTGAATTCAAGCCTAAGAGCTGGAAAACATACTCCTCATATCCAGTTTAAAGATAGGATTTATACTTCCATACACATAGTCAGTCCATATTTTGTTGGGTGTGGTTATTCATTTTATTTCTTGTTTTATTCATTTACTTACCATTTATTTCATTGACTCTGATGACCCCTCTACCATGTATTACATTGTTTACATTCTATCACAGCATCCAGATTTGTAAATATATTCTCCATCATGCCTGACACCCAGGACTCTCACAGAAAAGGAAAACATTTGTCACACTTGGCTTCTTACTCCAAGATTAAATTTTTCGAAATGCTGGGATGTGAACTCAGGGTTTAGCAAGCCCAATTCATGAATGGATGAGTGTAAGCATGGAAGCCTTTAGCCAATGAAGCTGTGAGGTGGTTCCCAGGTATTGAGATCCAGCCCCAGGTTTGGCCAAAACAGTGATACATGTATAGGCACAGGGTGGTATACAAATAAATATATATTAATAACGAGCGCCAGAGCCATCTATCCATGAGTGCATGACACCTATTACATTCCTACCAACTCTTAGGCATTTATTATATCTCCATTTAAGGATTATTATTCTTTTCATGCATAATAACCTATTAATTAAGATCAATCAGCGTCCTAGGATTATTGCATCCAATTTTAGACTAGACCGAAGCATGATGTACTCTTTCAGTTGGTATTCCTATGCATAGGAACGAGTCTTTTGTGATCTCCTGCCATTGGTAGGTGTCAGTACTGGGATTTTTTACCAGGGGCCTATGTTCACAGGTTGGCCTATAGATTCCCTGACAGGAAGCCAGCCTTCAGGTATGGCAGGTCAGGTCCACTTTGCAGCCATGTTACACAGAGCTAGGATGGTCACTGTGCAAAGAAAAAAATGTAAAACCCTCAGCCCTCTGCAGCTTGCCACTTTTTGTGCTATGCTACGTAATTTGTTTTCTTCTTGAAAGCCCTCTGGCCCTAGGATCCCTGGATTGGCAATGGATCCGAGGGTGCCCCACCCTAGGGCGATTGAAGCTGAGGCAGAGTTGGCATGACCTGAGTTCAAGCCCTGTGTTGGCAAAATAAAGAATAAATAAAAACATTAATTATTTAACTAAATTAAAAAAGAAATAAAGCTCCCTTGTTTTGAATTTCTACCAGTTTTCTTTCCTAGCCTGGGATTTGAACTCAGGGTCTTGGTAAATATTTAGCAATGTGAAGGAAAGTGCAGATTTGCCACTACTTGAGTTCAAACCCCATGCAAATCCAAAAATAAAAATTCAGTCACTGAGCTCAGCAGGGGGAGTAGTTGTGGAGATTGGAGGGAAGGAGGAGGCAACAATGCTTATTAGGAACTGTACTCTTTACCATGCTCATTTAACTGTAACCCCTCTGTACAACATTTTTACAATAAAAAAATGAAAAAAGTAGTGCTTAGACAAGGATTTTGGGGGTAAGAGAAAGTGTCTGAATAGATGTACAAAATTCTACACTGCATTTTTTTTAATGTTCAGTATGTAACTGAATAAACATAACTGCTTCCATTAAAAAAATTAAGTTACTGTCTTGGAACTGGGGCCAGTATTTCCATCATTGCTGGGATTTGATCTAACCATCCAGGTAACTCTTTTGCACCATGGGTGTAGGCAAAACTCACTGTCCCTGAGGAAAAGAAATTCAGGCTAGAGTTCCCAACGTCTGAATGAAAACCCTGCAATGGAAAAAATATGTCTATATATGTGTAATATATGATATATGTTTACATATGTATGTTTATTACATATTATAATTTTTATTATTGATTTTGTATTTATTTTATTTTTTATTTTTCATTTACTTATTGTTTATTGTATTTAGTATTATTATGCACACAATATTTAGTACATTTTGTACATCTATTATAAATTTATACACAATAATTTAGGACATTGACTGGTTTTTCATTAGTATTTTATTATGTGTTAAACATGATACATAATTAAATGGAAACATTTGCTACAGTCTTCACATGTTTAGAGTCTCTTCCATGTATGAACTTGGTCTTCTTTGTCTTTAGAACCAACCTTCCTGTAGGAATTTCTTTAGATGATTTATACTCAGAAGCCTTTTCTTGGGGATAGTCAAGTTGAGGGATAAAATTGTAATGGTGGGGATAGAAATGTGGCTTAGTGGTAGAGAGCTGGCTCAGCATGCATGAATGGTAAGGTTTGAATCCTCAGTGCCACATACTCAGAAAAAGCCAGAAGCTGTGGAGTGGCTCAAGTGGTACAGCGCTAGGCTTGAGAAAAAGGAGCTCAGAGACAGTACCCAGACCCTTAGTTCAATCCCCAGGTCAGGCAAAAACAACAGACAAGATGCCTGTAGCTCACAACAGGAAACTTAGCTTCTCAGGAGGCTGAGATCTGAAGACCACAGTTCAAAGACAGCCTAGGCAAGGAAAACCTGTTAGACTCTTATCTCCAATGAACCACAAAAAGACCACATGTGGTGCTGTGGGTCAAGTGGTACAGTGTTCGCCTTGAGCTGAAGGGCTCAGGGACAGTGCCCAGGCTTGACGTTGAGACCAAAAACTGGAAAAAAGTAAGGGTTAAGCAAAGTAATTTTCCTTTTTGCAAATTAGAACATTCTCTGGAAATAATGAATGTTCACGTACACCAGAATTGGAGTTAGAGCTCAAGGTTCAATTGTAGCCCATCCATATGCATAGCCTCTCAGATTCTAGCATTATAACCTTGTGTCTTACAGGTTTCTGAAAGGTCCAATGTTGAAAGGCCTAATATGCAGCCCAAGCCCTTTGTGATAAGCAGCTGACTTGTAATGCCAATGTTATGACAGTTCTGAACCTAGCAGAGCAACTGTAGCTCATGCCCATCACACTAGCTCAGGAGGCTGAAGTCTGAGGATCACAGGATGAAGCCAGCCAGGACTGGAAAGTCTATGACTCTCTGACTTCTACTGCTGAAAGGTCAGATGTTCAAGAGCTTCCTTTGTTTCCCTTGGTAATGGGAAGTTGCTTGCACTCTAAATGTTCTTAGAGTTCTTGAGTTATAAAAGCAGGAAATAAACATCATTGACCAATCCTGGGTTCAAATGAAGTTCTCAGTCTCCAAGCACTAGTCTTGTTAGCAGGAAGAACTCCAGTGTAACAATATATGATGGACAAACCAGTTTCAAAAGCCAGACTAGGCGAAGAGACCTAGGCCTAGGATTAGGAGGCAGAATGTACACACTCAACAGGGAAGTGAGCTGCAAAACCACTTCAGTCATTCCAGACACGGCCATCAATGAGGGGAAACCTTGAACATTTGGCAGAGTTACACAAGGATCACGCTTTTCTCAGCCTCTTCAAACAATGACTAATTAACCCTCCTCCCTCAGGTGAAGGGAACCTTAGGCTATCTTTAGGTTAACAATAGAGAGCCTTGCTCTTTGGTCTTAGGGAGTGGGTTTTTGACTCTCCATCTGTCAGATTTGAAGGCCCTTCTTCTACCTCTGCCAGTCCATTCTCCTTCCTTCATTCTCCACATCATTAATGCAAATCCCCAGTCCAAGGAGAGGCAGGGCCCTTTCTCTTCTGGCTCCAAGCACCTGAGTTAGAACCTGGCTCGGCCCTCTTGACTCTGGGGCCCTCGGCTGACTGAGATGTGGGAGACAGTCTTCCTGCTCTGTGGTTGTGTGAAGACCATGTTGGAGTCCTGGCACATTGCAGAAGGCCTCATGACTGGGGAGTTTTCCCTTCTTTCCTCCAGACATCCAAGACCAATTCTGGCATTTTCTTGAATGTGCTACTGAGGAGTCAAACCCAGGGCTTCTTGCATGCTAGACAACACTCTCTCACTAAATCACATTCCCAGCCCCCTCATCTTTTTCTTAATGGTAGTTTTTACATAAGTATGCTACCATTTTATGTCCCCAATTTTAATTTTCTGAATATTGGTTACCTGTAAGAAACCTGATCTTCTCTTCTCCTGCCTGGTTTGTGACTGTTCCTGCATTGGCCTCATAATAAAATGTAAATAAAGGTTGCTAAGGGTGACCTGCTTTAGGCAGATGGCTGCACAGATTGTTGTGTATGGCTGTTAACACTCCTCGACCTTGAATTCAGGATCTGGGCACAGTCCATGAGCTGCTTTACTGAAGGCTAGCCCTCTAACACTGGAGTCATATGGCTTTCTGGCTTTGTTGGCCCTGAATTTGGACAGGGTTCTCAAGGACTTTTCTGCCTACGGTGACTTTGATCATGATCCTCCTATCTCAACCTTGTAATGAGAAGTGTGATATATATAATCAGATAGCCCTGTATTCGCCATTTTGTATTAGATCTGCTTGAAGAATGCAGCTGCTATTCTACCCTCCCTTGAGACCCAGACACTCCTGGATCTGGAGCTGAAATTAACAACCCTCTGGCAGGGAGTACCTGACAAAGTACACATTCCAGATCATTTTCCCCCGTGCCTAGGATTGGAGATAGTGGCTGCCAGACAAAACCACTTCCCCCGGGTCGGGGTCAGAGATAGTGGCCATCTGGCAACCACTTCTCCTAAGTTACCCTAGAAGTACCATCTAATTAGGTTAGAGCACAATAGCTTGCTAGCCTGACTAGTTATTAGCCCCAGCCCTTTTCCCACCTTGTATTGCACCAATCATCTGCTAGAATTATGATTTAAATTTCCCACGTGCTGTATTGATTCGTTGCCAATACATACTGAGACCTTACCCCCACCAAAGAACATATAAAAAGTGCTGTAACCTTGTGCTGGGGGCATCTCTCTGCAATCGGACAAAGTGCACAGAGGGGTCCGTGCTCGAGCTCGTCAATAAACGACTCATTGCCGCTTGCATTGATCTTTGGCCCTGGTGGTCTTTTTGGGGGCTCCAAGTCTCGGGCATTATAATAAGTATCAAGGAGGACTTCTGAGAGCCACTGGTGCCTTCCTAATCATTGGTCTTGCTGATGTTCTTGAACAGACCAGTGAGTTCCCTATCCTCGGGTTGAAGTGGTGGGAGCTGGAGCCCACAGTTCGAATCTTGGTCCTGCCACCTCCAAATGGCAGGAGGTCATAAGAAAGTCATTCCTATCCATATGAATACCAATGGAATGTGATCTTTGTCATGATTGAATGGGAAGTTCTTAAATGATTCTCGGATAAAATGGTAAACAACTAGATTATAATACACCGATCAATTTTAATTAGTACTTTATGAAACATTTAAACAATCACATTCATTAAATGGAGGCATAATGAAATATCTCAGAACTGGGTGTCACATAGTATAGGGGTGGCATTTTTTCTGTCGGGACTTACTTTAGTTAATTGTTATATCCCATTTTCTGAATGTTATTTGGTATATGAAACTAGGATATATTATAAATCAATTATGCAAATAGTTTTTATCATAAATATTTATAGCAAAATATAGAGATAAATTCAAATTATATATATTTGAAGACAGTGCTTGGTTAGTCCTCTTCTCATATTCCCCATGCCCTTCATGAGAATAATACACATTGTAAGGTAATGCTTAGAGTGTTTTGCTGAAATAGGTTGACTTTAAACCAGTGAGTTACTCTATGATGCATTTTGTTTACTTTATATCCAGAAAATCTAATTTCTTACTTTGTCGTTTTCCTTAGGCTTTATACTAAGATTTAATCTCTGATGGGTGACAAATAAAGATATAAACATTTTTTAACAGTGGCTAAATTTAGGCTGAGGAATCTAGGTACAATGCAACTCATGCAGATAGGCCTCATAAGTCATGAGACCCTGGGATCAAAATGTTAACCAATGCATACTGGTGTCATGCTTATGAGATTTTGTGTATTATAAACAATGGTTATTAGAATGTTTTTGGAATCAATATCATTTCATGGGTTAGGAACTGAAGAGAGACATTATACTCAGAGCAAAATTTAAGGAGGCATCCAAAATTAGTTAGCAAGATATACATCATGTAACACAATGTTTTAAAAATGCAAACTAATGGAAATAATTTATGAAAAATCATCAACATTTACAGTAAATACAGAATCACTTTGACTGATTTTTCTTTTTCCCCAATTGCAATACAGCTTACATAATGACTTTTCTGGAGATATGTTTACTTAGGTGTTGATATTTAGTTGGAGAAGTTATGCTCTTTCATATATTAATTTGACAGATCAAAGAGGAAATGAATTCCATGTCAGAGTCAACATCCATAATAATGTTACAGATGTATCCTGCTACTTTGCCAAAGTTTCAAATCAGATTTAGTAACAGGTCTTTCTTTGGATCTAAATAAATAGGTATGTAATTTTGTCAGTACTAGAAAGATTTTGACAACCATTTGTTAAGCTATTATTTTCCAGAAACTACTTCTCTCTTTTCATGAGATTTTTAATTTCATTTATATCATGTTTTGATGTTCTCCTTTAGATTACCCACATTCTTCTACAAAGTGTAATTTGGAGTAGTTTAAAGTTATATACACTCATGTACACTGCTCAGATTTTTTTATTTGCATATTTTTTCTTGTTAAATCAGTCGGAATTAGTTCTCAATACTGATAATATTGGACTTATTCATTGCTTTTTTGAATTTGTTAAGTATGTCATGATTTTGTTATTTTGTTCTTTTAAATATGTGCAGATCTCACTCCACATACAGTCACGTTCATTTTAAACAATTTGATCCATTCATGGGATTTGCTACATTAGGTTCATCTAGATGAATTTAATTACAAATTAATGCAACCATATTTCTGAGACACAGTTATCTTTATGCCTCTACTCCAAGTTAACATGTATTTGAAGTTTTTGTGCCTAAAAAAACTGGGCACAACATGTTTTTGTTCCTGAGGGACTTCTACTTTGTTGGTTGTTTTTCCAGCTGTGGTGACTTCAACATATGTGTGCATTTTATTTCAATTGTTTTGTTTCAGTATTTTGTTTCATATAACAGATATTAGAAAAATAGTGATTTAGAACGTTTCCAAATTCTAAGAGAGACACTTGAAAGTTTGTGACAACTGGGAATGGGAAGGTCTTCATAGTGAAAACGGCAGAGCAGAATAACAGACACTGTTTGACATGATTTTCCTCTTGCCTCCTCTTCTTCCTCCTTGCCTTCTTCCTCTTCCTCCTTTTGCCTCACTATTTCCAATGGTATTACTTCAAAGTCTGTAGTGGAAAGAAAATATTTTTGTCTGTATGAACTCAGAATTTTTGATTCAATTGGGACACATTATACATTTAAATTTCATTTTAACTCGAAAATCTTCTTTCCTTCATTTAAAATCACAGTTGTGAATTTATAATGCTAAAGTAGCATCTACTAATTTATACGAAATGGTCCAAAATATTTTCACTTCTCTATATATGTAAGATAGAGTGTAATAATAATAATGAGTAATATAGTATGTAATAATTTCCTTTGGGGAAAGTCAATTACAGTGGGTTTTTGTGAGATACTGAGTAATAGTAAAACATATTTGATTCTATTAAAAAATTCCCAGTTACATCTAAAAATTACTGATAGTTATAAATTAATGCTGAAAAATAACACTGTTTATTAGAAAAACCAGAAGTTTCAATAAGCTTGCTTTTTTTAAACTTGTCTTGAATCTGAGCGTCGGTGGCTCATGCCTGATATTCTAGCTACCCAAAATTCTGAGATCTGAGGATAGTGGTTCAAAGCCAGTGTGGGCAGAAAAGTCTGTGAGACACTTATCGCCAATATATCTCTTGAAAACTAGAAACGACACTGTGGCTCAAGTGCTACAGTGTTATCCTTGAGCTGAAGTGCTCAGGGACAGTGCTCAGGCCCAGTGTTGAAGCCCCATGACAGGCAAAAAAAAAAATTGACATGGATTTTTACCTTATTATTTCATGATTTTTAATGTGAAAATACATACAGAGGGTTTTAAAATTGCATGAACAAAGTAATGAGTACATTTCTTATCAAGCATTGTTGCCTCCTCCCTTGTTTCCCCTTCCCATCCCTTCCCATCTCCCTTTCGGCCCTTCCCCCCACTCCGCCGCCCTCTGCACCAAAGTTGTAAAGTTCAATTTTCGACATAACGTCTTGTACATGTCATTGTTGCAATGGGTTCACATGTATCCCAATTTGTTTTTTCCTTCCCCTCCCCAAATTATACCAACATCAAATACAGTGAAAATAGAGGTTATATCGTGGGGGAGGGACATAAAAAGCAACCAAGAAATCATCTTGTAAATATGCTAGAAACAACAGCAAGAAAGAAAAACCATTTGAGTCCTTAACTTGGTGTTCATTTCACCTAACATCAACTTGTCTGAGAGTTTATGTTTATCTCTGACATGTACTAGGTATTGCAAATAAGGGAATCCATGGAAGCTATGTTTCTTTGGGCCTGGATTACTTCACTTAATATAATATTTTCCAAGGCTTTCCATTTCCTAACAAATGGGACAATGTCATTTTTTCTGATGGAGGCATAGTATTCCATTGTGTATATATACCACATTTTTTTATTGTAAGAATACCGTGCAGAGGAGTTACTGGGCAAGATAATGAGTACATTTCTTATCAAGCGTTGTTGCCGCATTTTATCGATCCACTCATCGACTGAGGGGCATCTGGGTTGGTTCCACATCTTATGTATGGCAAATAATTCTGCAATAAATATAGTGGTGCTGATAGCTTTAGTATGGGCTTGTTTGTGATCATTTGGTAAATGCCCAAAAGTGGGATTGCTGTGTCATAGGGGAGCTCTATATTGAGTATTTTGAGGAACATCCATACTATTTTCCAGCATGGTTGAACAAGATTATAGTCCCACCGACATCCTGTCCAGCTTCTGTTGTTATTACAGTTCTTCATAATATCCATTCGAACTGGGATAAGGTGGTATCTCAATGTAGTTTAGATTAGCATTTCTTTTATACCTAGGGAGGTTGAGCATTTCTTCATGTATCTATGGGTTATCCTTTCCTCTTCAGAGAAGTTTCTCTTTAGTCTACAGTCTACTTATTTGTTGGGCAGTTGTTTCTTTGAGGATTTGTTGTTGGTGGATTTAATTTTTTGAGTTCCAGGTATATTTTAGATATGAGACCATTGTCTGTTGTATGGCTAGTGAAGATCTTCTCCCAATTCATGAGCTTTCTATTGATCTTGCTAGCTATGTCTTTACCATGCATAAACTCTGAAATTTCATGCAATTTCATTGTCCAACCTTTCTTTGTTGTGCTTCTGGGTCTCTATTAAGAAAATTTCAGCTTGTGCCAAGGAAACATAGGTTTTCTCCTAGTTTGTCCTGCAATGTTTTCAGTGTGTCTGCTTTGACTCTGAGGTCTTTCATTCATTTGGAGTTGATTCTTGTGCAGGGTGACATACATGGATCAAGCTTTAGTTTTCTACAATTGATTAACCAATTTTGTCAGCACCATTTACAGACGAGGTTCTTTCTTCCATTCTATTTTTTTAGCTCCCTTATGGAAGATTAGGTGGCTATAGGTCTGTGCATTCATTTCTGGGATTTCAATTCTATTCCATTGGTCCTGAGGTCTGTTCTTGTGCCAGTACCGAGCTGTTTTGATTACTATGGCTTTGTAGTAGAGTTTGAAATTTGGTATTGATATTCCTCCAGTACTTTTCTTTCTGTTATTGATCTTTTATGCTATTCAGAGTATTTTATTGTTCCATATGAATTTTTGGATTGCCAATTCTATTTTCTTGAAGAATGAGTTTTTAATATTGATAAGCATCACATTGAATTTGTAGATAGCCTAGGGAAGTATTGCCATTTTCACGATGTTGATTCTTCAAATCCAGGAGCATGGGAGGTTTTTCCACTTTCTAAGTTCCGTGTTTTATTTCCTTTGTCAGGTTTT
This sequence comes from Dipodomys spectabilis, assembly GCF_019054845.1. NCBI lineage: Eukaryota > Metazoa > Chordata > Mammalia > Rodentia > Heteromyidae > Dipodomys > Dipodomys spectabilis. Next base: position 4,066,293 of record NW_024871098.1, on the reverse strand, counting down.
TAAAGTTTGCATCATAAAGATCCCTCACATCTTTGATTAAGTTAGTACCTAGGTATTTTATTTTTTATGGGCTATTATGAATGGAGTTGCTTTCCTGATTTCAGCCATGCTTTTCTCATTGTTGGCATACAGAAAAGCCATTGATTTTTGAGAGTTAATTTTTCCCCTGATACTTTGCCAACGTTTTGAATCAGCATGAATAATTTCGGAGTGGAGTCGGTTGGATTATTTAAATACAACATCATGTCATTTGCAAATAGGGAGAGTTTTACATCATCTTTCCCTATTTGGATCCCTTTTATGTTTGCATCTTGTCTTTTGCTGTAGCTAGGCATTCAAATACTAAATTGAAGAGAAGTGGAGAGAGTGGACATCCTTGTCTGGTTCCTGAGTTAAGAGGAAATGGCTTTAGTTTTTCACCATTAATTATAATGCTGGCTGTAGGTTTGTCATATACAGCCTTTATTGTATTGAGCATTGTTGACTGGATTCATAGTTTTTACAGAGCTTTCATTGCAAAGGGGTGTAGGATTTTGTCAGTGCTTTTTCTGCATCTATTGAGATAACTATGTAATTCATATCCTTGCTTTTGTTGATGTGATGAAATTTATTAACTGATTTGCATATATTGAACCAGCTTTGCATCCCTGAAATGAATGCTGTTTGATCATTGTGTATGATTTTTTAGATGAATTGTTGACATCGATTGGCCCAAATTTTGTTGAGGAGTTTTGCATCAGTGTTCATCAAAGAAATGGGTCTACAGTTTTCTTTCTTTGATGAGTCCCTGCCTGATTTTGCAATAAGGGTTCTGATGGAATCATAGAATGAATTCTGTAATGAACTTTCTCTTCCAATTTCATTGAAGATTTGGAGGAGTATTGGTGTGAGCTCTACTTTGAAGGCCTTATAGATTTCCGTTATGAATCCATCTGGTTCTTAGATGGGAGGACGCTTATTGGTGTTTCTATTTCTATGCTTGATATTGGCATGTTAAATTGATTTAACTTATCTTGGTTGTTTCGGCATGTTAAGATTTGCTAGGAAAAGGTCCATTTCTGCCAGGTTCTCAAAGTTATTTGCATAATGGTTTGAAAAGTATTCCCTTATAATTTTTTGAATCTTGGTTGTTTCTGTGATGATGTTTCCATTCGCATCTCTAATTTTTTTTTTTTTAATTTGGGTGAGTTCCTTTCTTATTCTGATAAGATTTTCTAAGGGTCTGTCAATGTTGTTAATTTTTTCAAAGTAACAACTCCTTGTTTTGTTGATTCTTTCTATGATATATTTGGTTTCTAATTCATTTAATTCTTATTTAATTTTAATTATTTCTTTCCATCTACTGGATTGGGGTTTATCTTGTTGCTCTTTTTCAAGGAGGTTCAGATGTCTTATTAAATTGTTGGTTTCAGAGCTCTACAATTTGTTGTTGTAGGACCCCAGAGGTATAAACTTGCCTGTGAGTACTGCCTTTGCTGTGTCCCAAAGGAGCTGGTAATTTATGTGTTCATTTTTTAATATCATGAACATTTACATTTCCTTTCTAATCTCTTCCATGACTCATTCGTGATTCAACAGTGTGTTGTTCAGCCTCCCTGTTGTACAGGACTTTCTTTGTTGGCTTTTGGTGTTGAGTTCTAATTTTATTCACATGGATGCTGTTTCTTGGCTTTTACTGTGGTCTGGTTGGTTTTCTATGTGTAGGGTACTTTTGTCTTTTGTAGGGCTGGTTTGGTGGAGATATATTGTTTCAATTTTTCTGTGCTATAGACGGTTTTTATTTGACCTCCAGTAATGAAGGAGAGTTTAGCTGGGTACAGTATTCTTGGTTGATAGTTGTTTGTCTTTAGCACATGGCATACACCATTCCAGGCTCTTCTTTCTTTAATCGGCTCTGCTGAGAAGTCTGGTTTGATTCTGACTGGTTTCTGTTTATAGGTGATTGTTCTTTTTTTTCCTTGAGATCTTTAAGGCTCCATTCCTTGGTCTGAATTGATCCTGTGAAGATTATAATGTGACCGTGGGATGTCCTGTTTTGGTCTGGTCTATCTGGGGTTTCATAAGCTTCTTATACCTGAATAGGCCTATCTTTTTGCATGTTTTGGAAGTTCTCTGCTAGAATTCTGTTAAATACATTTTCTAGACCATTAACTTCTGTCTCTAGGTGCTCCTCTACACACATTATCCTTAGATTAGGCCTTCTGATGATGTCTTCCAAATGTTGAATAGATCTATCATATTTTTTGGATTTGTCTTGCATAATTGTATGCTTTTTCTCTATAATATCTAAGGTGTCTTTAATCCCTGAGATTCTATCTTCTGCATGGTCTAACCTACTGTCAAGACTTTCTACTTTGTTTTTTATTTCTTTTCCTTCTAATTGGTAGGATTTTATGGCTTCAAATTCTTTGTTGTTGCTTTGTTTTAGATATATTATGAAATTCTTTACTTCCTTAATTTGGTGTTCAGTTTCTCAAATCACTTAGTTGATTGGTTATGGTTTCCCTGGACACCCATTCTTTCTGTCAGGCTCCATTCAGCATTCCATTTGTGATCTCCCTGACTTCTTTCAGCTGTCTGTTTATGGATCCCATGAATGCCTCTATTGATATCTCATCCTGCTCTCGTAATTCCTGTATTACTCTTTGATTAGTTTAGTGAAGTTTACACAATTCTAGTAATTCTCTATGGCTGTGCTCAGCCTGTTCACACATTTCCTGTGTTTCTCTTTGACTCTTCTCAACCTGCTTATGCAATTCCTGCATTAATCTTTAAGTATCATCTTAATGCTTACAAGATTCCTGTATTAATTTTTGTTTGCCTCTTCACCCTCCCTAACACGCTCACACTGAGTCCTTTGCAAGTTTTCAATCATTTCATTCACCATTTTTACCAGTAGCGTTTGTACAGGTTTTTATGGAACTCCTCTGGATTATTCATTAACAAGTCTGTCACCTGATTAACATGAGTGGGAGTGAGATACCTGGACTTGCCATTTTTATTGTGCTTTTCAGCTTGTTCTGCCTATTTGGTATGAAATTAACACCAATTTTGTGCTAGAACACTATTTTAAGGCAAGCATCAACCAGAGTCCTGTAGTTGCACAATCAAAATAGCTGCAGATACAATCTAATTCAACAGATACAATCTTCAACATCAAACAACTATGTATTAATGGGCTACAAACAGCAAAAAAGGATTTGATAAACCAGAAATCATTAGCTTTAGGGAGAAATGTGGGGACAAATAGGACTAGAGGGATGTGGATGGGTAAAAGGAGAGTAAATGTAACCAATACCTAAACTCAGAGAGGGAAAAGGATTGGACAGAATGACAGGAGAGAAATTAAAAAAGAAAATTGGAAAAACAAAAATTAAATTTGAGAAGTGAAACACTTAAAAATTATGTACTTTTAAAGAAATGATATTAAGAGAAGAAAAGGATAGGATGAGAAGAGGGGAGGGATAGAAAGGAAACATGAAAGCAAAAAAATAAAAAAAATTAAAATTAGTAACTTGATAATTATATAGGTATAAAGAGATGATACTGCTCTTCAAGAAGTTAAGCCTAAGAGCTTGTGAATTGAGTAATAAATTTCTGGATTAAGTATGTACAAAATGGGGGATAAGGTCTAATAATTGACGACAGGTATATATCTGGGGATGAGCAGAACAGCAATTAAGTCATGAAAAATGACAGAAAAAATTGAAAACAATAAAAAAGGACCTAAAGGTCAACAAAGATTAAACACACACACACACACACACACACACACACACACACACACACACACACCAAAAATAAAAATTATAAGAAAAAAGATTAACAGAAAACACTTTTAAAAAATAAAAATTCAAGAAAAGTTTCAAAATAGAGTTCCTTAATTTTTTTGGGGGGGGGGGGCGGTGAATGGGAAGACCCTGTATCTCCCTGTGTCCATAACAACTTTCTTGGTGGAGTCTCGGGTTGGCTTTTGGTGTTTGGTTTTCCTATGGCTTGATTGGTTTCTTAAGTCTGTTTGGGCCGGCTAACTGCTCTGTGATAGGCATGTTTTTTGATCTTCCTCCTAGGCTAGTTCAGTGGGAGGGTGCTTGGAGTGTCAGAAAAGAGGGAGATGGTTGTTTCCTCTAGTTTGGTGATGCTGTGATGAGGCTAGGTTCTGTGTAGGGTTGAGGTCTTTCATCAAACAGTAGCTTTTCCCTGAGGGGCTAACGCTTGAGACACTCACAGAGCCCAGCTTGGAGCTTTTCTCTGGGTTTATGTTTAGTGAATTTCAATTGCTTGTCTAGGCTTTTGTAGGGAGGGGCAATCTTTGGCTGTGTTTACCTGGTGAAGAAAGTCACTTCTCTGTGGGATGAGTTTTTCTGCCAAGGCGGGATGGCTTTCTCCTGGGTGGAACAGACAACATAACTGACATCATAAATCTATTGTATGATCGTGGTATTTCCCCTGCCAGGTAAGTATGTGAAGGGATGGGAAGGAGAAACAAAGGAGGAGGCTATAATACTTGATAAGAATGTACACATTATCTTGCCCATGTAATTGTAACCCCTCTGTATAGTATTTTCACAATAAAAAAAACCTATTGTGACTTATTGTAACATCGTTAGCCTATTGTGACCTCATCACCATTATGGCATCACCTACTAAGTATAACATCAAAATATTATTATCACTCAATATTGTGACATCATATTGCCATTGTGATATCATTGTTACATTGGGTTTTTCAAAACTATTTTGACATCATAACATTTTACAAAAATCGTGGCCTTTGAGACTATTAACTTGTGAACAATGAGGCACATTGAAGATAATTTTATTTACATTAGAAATGGGCCTGCATTTACCTTGTCCTGTGTTGTACATTCAGTGACATCTCAGCCCCAACCACCAAACCTCAGACCTCCAATAGGCATAGTTAATTGGTTTGCAAAACACCAAACCCCCAAATTACCATCTCCACGCTCCAGACTTCAATAGATAAGGCTTTTTCCTTTTCCCTTATTCCTTCCTTCTTTATAGACCTTTCCTCCATTTCCCTTTTTTCCCTTCCATCACTTCCTTCTTCTCTTTAGGCCTCTACACTACACTTCTCTGGCCTGCCGGCCAATTGTCTTTCTTCCCCTCCTGCACTCCCCCAACTTCCTCTTCTCCCAGGTCTTTCCCCTCCTGCTGTCTCACCACTTCCTTCCTTGCAGGTCTTCCCTTGATTTTCTCCAATTCCATTGCTCTGACCATGCAGCATATATATAGGTTGAACCCCTCCATCACTCCAGTGGGTCTCCTACCTAATAGTGTTCAACCATCACTTCACAAACTGCCTGTTCCCCAATCAATTTTTCAAAGATCATCATGTGAGGATGACATTCTACCCCTTCCAGCAGCATGCCCTGCTCATTTGGGTGGCATGCCCCATACACTCCAGTGGGCCAGGTCATAGGGCAACATTGATTAGTGGGCCTTGCTCATTATTGGGATCATGCTGCTTTATGTATCCCACACTGTTTTTCATGTCCAATGAAATCCTTGATTCCTTCTTACCAAATTCTAAAAATTCCTTCTCTCCACCCAATGAGCAGGCTTAAAAGGTGAATTAAATAGAAAACAAGTAAATTATAGAAACACACTAGTCAGCAATAATTAACACTTAGTAAGTCTTATCCTTAACAGTCCATCTTGCAGCCTTCTCTGTATACTGGTCCACTACCTATTCCACTTGAGATGATTGATCCAATGCTGTTTCGTGCTAATTTAATAGGCGACAGTGATGTTATCACCACCAAGTAAGATCCTTGCCACTTTGGTTCCAATTCAGGAGCATGATGCATTTTTATCCACACCAGCTGTCCAGGAAAGAAAGAGTGGGCTGAGTTTCTTATGTTCTTTTTTCAACTCCATTTCTTAGTTTATTTCACTTACCTTGGGTGTAGTTTTTGAATTTATTTCTGAAGTGAGACTTGCTATACAATAAACTAAACAATTCTCCCCAAAGAAATTTTCTTTCCAACTGGATTTAATTTCTTATTTTATATTTGAAATTTTATTTTCATCCTAATGTTTATTTTTTAAACACTTATTATGATTATAACCTTTAAATCGTTGTACAAAGAAGCTCCCATTCTACAAAACAGTACACAAATACAAGGTATCTGACAACATTGTCACCCATCCCTCTAACCCTTCCCTTCTCACACTTTTTTGTAAAAATTGAGATAGGTGATTACATATATTTCACATATTTCACAGTATTGTGGAATTGTGAAACTTAAAGTCACAAACACATTTTAACCTTGACAAGGCCAATTATTGTTATCATGGTCCAAAGTTTGTTAATTCCATGAGCTATTACAATCCAAATTATTTTTCCCACCCCAGGTGATATTTACATATTTTTGCTTTTGCTTAATGTAGGCTATTCCCTCTTGCCCACTTTCCCTCTCATTCATCTCTTCCCATCACTGTATTTGGGTTGCTTCGTTATTTTTCTTCTATGTCCAGCTGATGGGCCCCTTTGTTGTATGTTGTTCCATTTCCCACTTATTGTGTTCCTCCTCCTGGCTTCCTTCCGTTGCGTGCATATTTCTACCGTCTACACAGTCAAGAACATGGAGTCATTAATGGTGATACAACAAAATGACTGGCTGTCCTTTGATTCTCTAGTTCTGTTTACTTTGTCGTACCTTCTTGCATTTTGGCTTTAGCATCCACGTATCAGGTAGACCTTATGCCATTTGTCTCATTGTTCTTGGCTTACCTCACTCAAATAATTTGGTCTAGATCCATCCATTTCTCTGCAAATACCATCATTTTGTCCTTTCTAATGGCTACATGGTATTCCATTTTATATAGGTTCCACATTTTTTGGTTACAATTATCAGTTGTGGCTTATCTGGGTTGTTTCCAAATCTTGGCTATTGTGAACAGTGCTGCAATAATCATAGAGGTGTGTATGTCTATGTACACTGGTTCCCGTTGTTCACAGTAGATGTCTAGGAGTGGTATGGCCAGTTCATAGGACAGGTCGATATTTAGCTTTCTAAGGTACCTCCAGACTGCTTTCCAAAGTGGTTGTATTAGTATACATTCCCACTAGCAATGCAGTAATGTTTCTTTCTTTGTATCCCTTCCAGCATTTTTCATTGGCTGAATTTAGGATGTGGGCCACATTGACTGGGGTAAGGTGGTATTTCAGAGTTGTTTTTATTTGCATTTCCCTTACAGCCAGGGATGATGAACATTTCCTCATGTGTTTCTTTGCCATTTTTATCTCTTCTTCTGAGAAGTCTCTCTTTAGCTTCCTTGACCATTTCAAGATTGGTTTGTTAGGTTTGTGAAGTGTTAGTTTCTTGACTTCACCATATATAATATAATGGATATTATAATATAATGGATATTAGACGTTTTTCTGTTATATTACTGGTAAATATTTTTTCTCATTTCTTCCCAATTCCTGGTAATCTCTATGATTCCTTTTTGTAGGCTTTTTTAATTTTCATGAAACAGACTCTATAACTTTGGTTAGGTTAATTCCTAGATACGTTTTTTTTGCGGTTATTGTGAATGGGGTTGTTTATTTGATTTCCCTTTCTATTTGTACATTGATACTATACAGAAAGGCGACTGATTTCTGTGGGTTAATTTTGTATCCTGATACTGTGCCAAATTGGTTTATAAGCTCTAAGAGTTTGGGGATGGAGCTTTAGGGATTGGTAATTTATAAAATAATGCCATTTGTAAAAAGAGAGCGTTTATCTTCTTCCTGTCCCCTGTGGATCCCTTTAATGTCTTCCTCTTGCATTATTGCTCTGGCTAAGAATTCCAGAACTATATTGAAGAAGCGTAGATAGAATGAGCATCCTTGTCTTGTTCCTGTTTTTAGGGGAATTGGTTGTAGTTTTTCCCACTTAAGTATAATATTGGCCTTTGATGTGCCATGTAAGACTTTTATTATCTTATGTAATGTTCCTTCAATTCTTATTTTTCCATAGCTTTTAATATAAATGAGTGCTGAATTTTATCAAAAGCCTTTTCTGCATTAATGGAGATAATCATATGGTTCTTAACCTTGGATCTGTTGATGTGATTGATTAGATATATTAAACCATCCCTGCATCTCTAGGATAAAGCCCACTTGGTCATAATGTATGATTTTTTTGATATGTTTCTGGATTCTGTTGGCTGCAATTTTATGGAGGAGCTTTGTATCTGTCTTAATAAAACAGATTGGTGTGTAGTTTTTTTGTGGGGTCTTTGCCTGGTTTGGGGATGAAAGTGATATTGGCTTCATAGAATGAGTTTGGGATTACTCCCTCTGTTTCTACTTCTCTGAAGAGCTTGAGGAGTATGGGTATTAGTTCCCATTAAAGGCATTACAGAATTCTGTAGTGAATCCATCAGGTCCTGGGCTTTTCTTGTTGGAAGATTTCAGATTACATCTACTATCTCATTGTAGGTAATTGACATGTTTAATTGATTTCTTTCTTCTTGGTTATGTTTGGGCAATTTGTATTTCTTTTTCTCAGGCAGAAAAAGAGTTTACTGAACTGCTGCCCACACCATGTATGGTGGAGAAGCATAGCTTAAAAGGAAGGGGGAGACCCACCTCTGGGCCAGGACTTATCTAGGCTAGGGAAAGGAAGAAGTGTGGCCCAGTGGGGGAAAGGTGTGGCCACACTGGATCTCAATATGACCTCAGGGTCTGGGACCCTCCTATGGTCAGATGGGAGGTTTGTGACCAGAGGTGGCTCAGGATATGCCCTAGAAGGAGGGGAAGGTGGCTGCTTCCAGGTCTGCTAGTTACCTATGTTACAGATATTGGGCAGAAACTTAGCCAAGAAGGAGGGAGGTGTTACTGTTCAGACCTTACATTCCAGCCTTTTGATAATTATGAAAAAGGGTGAAGATTCTCTCTGTCGATTTCCTGTTTGCAAGGGGTCTGAACAGTAGGGGTAAATGGCTGAAATGAGATCCCATCTAAGAGAAGGCAGCAGGCAACATCTGTCACTTGGACAATGAGTCCTTAGATGAAGTCTGGAGGAGGCAAGTCTCTTGGACGAAGTATGGAGAAGTCTCATGAGGCATTGAGGGACTGAAAAAATATACTTGAGAGCAAATAAATGGCAAGAGGAAGGACTTGGGGCTGAAAATGTTGGTGGAAATATCCCTATCTACTTCTGACATCTGGCGACTGGGTAGAGAAGAAGGCAAGTGACAAAGGCAAGAATATAAATTCCTGTCCAGTTGAAAGTTAGACTGGTATGGACATTAGATGGACAGTCTTCTTACTTCTATTGGCCTCCCAGCTCTGGTTAATTTTGAAAGGGCAGGCACAAAGTGGCTGATTTGTATCATCTCCTCTTATTCCTTTCCATGTTCCTTTGTTCTGCAGACTGGCTTAGTCTAAGTGTTGTTGCTGGGATGGTTTGTCCCAGTTGGTATTCAAGGAGGTTTGAACTCAAGGCCTAGGCACTGTCCCTGAGCACGTTTGCTCAAGGCTAGCACTCTACCACTTTGAGTTATAATACCACTTGCAGTGTACCCTGGTTAGAGTTAAGAGGCTTGAGCAAAGCTTCCACCCTGGTTCTTTGCAGGTTAGTTGGGAGATGGAGTGTTAGGGATTTTTCAGCCCGGGCTGGATTTGAATTGCAACTTTTGTCTCGAAAACCCTTTGTTATTTCCAATTAAAGCAGCAAGGAGATCAAATAGAATAAGTAGACCTTACCTGGTCCTTATCAAGAATTGACCAAATATTCTGCAATGACAAAACTTGTTAGATGGGAGAATCTTAGCACAAATATGCCCAATATTTTAGCATCATGTATTCAGTACTAAACTAAACAACACAAAACAAAAGAAGCAAAACTCAAATCCTAAAATTTTAGAGAACAATGTTTAGACATCTTTGCTAACAAAGCACATCAGATGGTTGGGCCTTAGTTACCAGACTCTGTGAAAAGAGCAACTTATTAGCAAGGCACATTTGCATAGATGGATGGAGGAGAAGTAAGTTTGTTGGAAGTGTAAGGATTGGAGTGGGCCAAATCCTTAACCCACCATTTGGTCAAGATGGCAAATTTCTAAAAAAATGCAAAGAAAGCCTGAACAAATAATCAAGCCTAGTTTTGCTAGCCTTTTAGAGGCAACCTAGAATGGGTGCCCTGGACCCATCCCATGTCGCAGGCTTCATAGCACAATACAAATAGTTGTAGAAAGGGAGAGATATAGAAAGTTGGACATGATTAGCAGAGAGCAAAGAGATACTGAAAGTGAACAGATTTCTGACCATTTACCATTGCAGAGGCAAAAATTGTCTAAATCTGAGAAAAGAATAAAAAATTAGGTGCTCTGGCTATCCAGGGAGCACAGGAGGCATTTCAGAGGGGTTTTATGGCTCGGGCATGCCTTGTACCACCCCATTAAATATGGAGGAGAGTCAGTCCATTGAGTGAACGAGAGCTGACTAGGCAGAAGCATTGTCCCTACTTCCTCTAGAACACTCTAGAGAGAAATGGTCAAGACCCCATAACCAAGTATCCTCGGGTTCGGAGGTGACCAGCCTTTCCCCTAAAGACCATAAGAGTATCTGGCATGGCGCCACATCTGAACAGAGATTGAGCAACAGAGAGCTGTAGAGAGTAGTTTCACTCGCCAGAGAAAAGAAGTGTGGATGTGGATATGAAGGCCAGCAATGGTATTGGTGAAAAATCTCGTGTGGTGTCTCAAGGCAGTTTAGTTCACAGAAAAGGGGTGGTTAGGAAATTCTAACATTTCCAACTCAAAAACCCCATCTGAGTCACAGCATCATATGTAAGGAATATTAAATAGGTAGGTTTCATTCGATAGCCTATGAAGAGAATACCACACACACTATTAAGGCAGGAAAAGAAGTTTATTTACTAAACTGCTGCCCCCATACATACGTGGTGAAGAAGCAGGACCAAAAAGGACAGGAGGGATAGCAATTTGTATTCCTGTAGACATTCATCCATCTCTGCTAGGTTTTCCTTCCTTTGTGAGTAGAGTCACTTATGATTGTTATAGAGTCCTTATAATTGTTTGGATGTCTTGGATGTTTGTTGTAATTTTTCCTGTGGTATCTCTGATAATATTGATTTGGGTCTCCTCTCTTATTTTGTTAGTTACTCTTGCCAGTGGTCTGTCAGTTTTATTAATTTTTTTCTTAAAAACAGTTTTTTGTTTAATTAATTTTATTTATAATTTTCTCAGTCTCTGTCTCATTAATTTCAGCTCTTATTTTGGTTATCTCTGTCTAGCAACTTTAGGTTCAATTTTTTTCTTATTTCTGTAGCAGTTTTAGTTGTATCATAAGATTGTTTACTTGGTCTCTGTTTTCTTGATATGTGCACTGAGAGCAATACATTTGCCCCTGAGGACTGCTTTCGCTGGGTCCCATAGGTTTCTTTGTGATGTTTCTTCATTTTTACTGAATTATAGGAACTTTTTAATTTCTTCTTTAGCTTCTTCTGTGACTCATGTGTTGTTCAACTTAGTGCAGTTTAATTTTCATGTGTTTAAGTTTTTTCTACTTTATGTCTTCTTATTGAGAACTAGTTTGATTCCACTGTGGTCAGATAGAATACAGGGTATTATGTGGATCCTCTTGTATTTGCTTAAAGTCCTTGTATGAACTAAGCAATGATCTATTGTAGAAAAAGTGAAGGGGTTGGCAAGAGTTAGACCCTGCTGGTGTGAATGCCTATAATTGTAGCTACTCAGGAGGCTCAGATCTGTGTATTCTGGTTCAAAGCCAGACCAGGCAGGAAATTTCATGAGGCTTTCTTGGGTTGATCAGCACCACACTCTGCGTCATGCCTGGGGTTGTTCACCACCTTTGCCACCATGGGTTGGGCTGGGATGCTTATGCAAACTGGTATGGAGAGGCGCTCCACACCACCACGAGTCAGTGTTAACCAGTGCTGCTGCCTCAGGCTGGGCTAGGCTGCTTATGCGGGCCAGTATGGAGAGGCACAAACAGCCATTGTTCTGGAGTTGTTCATTGCCACTGTCCTTGCCACAGTTATCACTGCCGGCCTGGGCTGGTCTGGGCTGTTCCTGTGGGCTAGTACCAAGAGGCATTGTGCCCAGAGTCTGGGTGGTTTGCCACTACTGCCAGCTGCTGCTGCTGATCCAGGTTAGGCTAGGCTGTTTACACCAGCAGGACAGAGGTGCTACACTGCCAGTCTAGTGTTGTTTGCCATTGCTGACAGCTGCTGCTGCTCCTGACTGGGTTGGGCTGCTTGCACCAGCCAGGCAGAGACGCCATGCCAGGGAGGGTGAGGGGAATCTTCAGGCCGGCTCTGTCTTCTGAGATTTCATTTTGTATTTTTGGGTAGGCACTGGACCTTGGGAGTCTTCTGTGAGCCTTGGGATGCTTGTGGGTGTGTAGTTCTCAGAGGGTCCAGAGCCAGGCCACTTAAGCAACCTGGCACAAAGCTCCACCACTTAAGCTGCTCAGTGGGGAGCCCCATCACCAACAAGGGGTGGGGAAGGGTCTTCCTACTTTACTGTCTGTGTAGGTTTTTCCCTTTTCTTTTTTCACATTCTGTATCTCTCTGAGTAATTGCCTTTTTTTTTTTGTGGGTCACTTGCAGAAACGGAGCATTGAAATCCAAACTCTGTATTTCGTTGGGGAGAGCTGTGGTGTTTTCTTGCTGTTCCATCGCCATCTTGGCCCCTCCCCTTCAGGTGGACTTTTTCTTATGTGGCTGGTGGGCTTTCTTTACCAAAGGATAGGTCCATAAAAGAATATGTTGTAAAGCCTACAGATTGTAGTTAGACATTTCTGTTAATATAGCCTTCCCAAATTTAGGAACCGAAGGGTGTGGTCTTCCCTAAAGTATTTCAAAGGGATTAAATCCTTTAACACAAGGGCTACATCTTGCTCAAAGGAGAGCAAAGTGGAGGAGGCTCACCTAGCCATGGACAGTCTCTGTATTTAATTTAGTTTGTTTGCTTTGAGGGCATATTCATTCTTTCTCATGCCTTGAACTCTGAGCTCTATAAATGGATTGTAACTTCTAATTTATTCCTAGAGTGTTAGTTAATAATTGAGAACTTGGGCCATGAATGCAGAGCCATCTTTGGAACCCCCAGCTAAGGGTAAGCCAAATCAAGGAATTATTACATGCCTCAGCTCAGCCTGAAAAAGTGTCCACTATTACTAATAGATACCAATACCCATACTTTCCAGCTTTACCTCTGTGAAGTCCACTTTCCCAAATTCACCATCTGAGTTTCCTCACATATGTATTCTTTCCATACGTTCCAGCTTTTCAGCATTTACCTGTTGGAAATTACCTACACACCTTACAAAGTACTGTCACGCTAAGGCCTCACTGGTTTTCAGAACAGTTTAGGTAGTGGCCTCGGGAAATTTACCAGGGTTCAAATATCTACACGTAAACTGACAGAAAGCTTGAGCCTGTATGCTTTTTTCACAAGTTCAGTGTCAAAATTTGCACACTTATTACAACTGTTTTTGCTTCTTCCTTTAATGTTAATGACCAGTAGTTCTAGAGATCCTACTGGTTTTAGAGTAATCTCCCAAGCTACCTGATCAGCTTAGATGTTTCCCTGTATCTTAGGGTCTCTAGTTTTTTTAACATCTGTTCAGTACTCTGAACCTTGGAGACTTCTTCTATTTTATTCTCCTCCTTTTCTCTCAAATTTGCTTTCAAAATCCCACTCTTCTTCTCAATGTGCTCCTTAAACTGTAACTGTTTTGGCAGGGTCACAGGAGAGTTCTTTTGACTGGACAACTGCTGCTCCTTCTCACAATACCTTTGCTTGATTTTCAGCTCCTCCCTGAAGTTCACAAAAGTGCTATTATGAGGTATTTTGTCCCACCTCCACCTGTTCCATTGGGACGTGAAGGTTCTGCATTACATTTATGATGAAGATCTCAGCAGTCTTTTGGGACTTTTACTCTAGTAGTTTCTTTTTCTAGTTTTCAACTTCAGTGTATTTTTGTGACAGATCTTTCAACTGTTTGTTTAGCCCTTCTGTTTTTCTTCCTAATGCTCTTTCCTTTTCCCTAGCATTCTCTATCAAAGCATGTGGCCGTTTAACTTTCTGAAGAGTAACAATCTCTTTGTTGAGCCTGATATTTTCCTGTTCACTTTACTTGACCTCATCTATGACAGCACTTCCCTGTCTTCTCTGCTAATTACTCTTTCCTTTTCGCTCTGTTGCTTTGAATTTCTGGTGACAATTTTCAAAGCTTATAATCGACATGTACTACAGCCTAATACATTCTTATATCAGGTCCAGCTCATTTTTCAGGTCCACGATTTCATAATGCAGCAACAGGATCTCTTTTTGGCCTCACTTGTGGTTAGCAAGGATGGCAGTATTGGTGTCTTGTGTTTCTGTTGGCCTGTGGTCCCTTAATTTGTCTCATACGTATTCAGGGTTTGTATTTGAATTTCATTTAATTCTGAGTGTTTTCTAGGTTCCTTTTGAGGATTTTCTTCTCATTTTTCACTCTCACAAGTTTATATCTTCAAATCTTTTCTTCACATCAAATAATTCTCTCTGTTTTATCCAATGTGTTCTTCTATGTGCTTTTAACACCTTGGTTGGTTTTAACTGGCACATAATGGAGATTATAAGCCTGTGTTTTGAGATAAAAGTGTGTGAATTTTTCTTTGCCACATTTCTTCTTAAGTTCAGAGGGCTGCTTTTTAAATTGAACACAGTTGGAATTCAGAGCAACAAGCTCCTTTGCATGTTACTCCAGAGATATGAACACGTTTTCCAAGTGTTTAATGTGTTTACATACCTGTCATTTTCTATCTTTCTCCTCCTTGGATATTCCTTTTCCCAATGTCCATTTTGCTTTCAATAAGCACACTGATCTAGTCCTAGAGGTTCCCTACTGCCATTTGCAAATAAATTGTATTGTCTTTGCCAAGGGATTCTTGATCCCTATTCTGGTGCTCTTACCAAAACTCAACTCCCTTTCTTAGACTCTTTTTTATCCAGGGTATCTCTGTTATCAAACACCTACTGGGCATCCACTTCCAACTTAGAATACACCTTTCCCTCAAATCCTTCTAACTTTCTAACTTCTAACTTCTACCTTTCCTTGGACCCTGTCCGTCTTTTGTGGGTCAAACGAAGACCTGACATCTGGCTCCCCACATGGGGATCAAAAGGAAAAGATACCAGCTGAGGCTAAGCACTCTCTCAGGGTAAGTGAAACCCTTAGTATGGGTAATGCAATTTCACAGAGGAAGGAGAAAGGGGCAACATTAGGCCTAGAGGGAGTAAAGGAGGACTTGGGAAGTGAGAAGGAAATGGAATGGGTCAAATTCCACCGAGAACGCACCAAAACATGCACAGTAGAAGTCAAGATGAGGGTGAAAGTTACCCCCTATGATTTGGGTGCCATTGACGGTCCTAGGTCCCCACACTATTCCCCTGATTGGGGGGGAGGGAAGGTAAGGCGCCTAACGGGAGCTGCAAGAGTGACCTGCAAGACCCAGACCCCTACAACCTTCCATAAAGGGGCCGAGGGCTGGGATAGTAACCTACTTGGAGTCTTGACATTTAAGGGAAGTGCCACATAGGAGTCCGGACCACAGGATTCACTTCCCCAAGCTTATCCGGTCAATCTGGCACCAGGAGGTAATATGACCTTGGAATGGTATCCATGGGAAGCTAAGGATCTGAAAGAGCTCCACAAGGTGGTGGTGGAGGATGGCCCAAACTCTCCTTGGGCCCAGACCCTATTACATGACGTTGCTTATCACCTAATTGTGTGTCTGTTGGGATGTGGCCAAAGCCCTCCTCATCAGTTCTCAGTTTATTAAATGGTGTGCCTTCTTTAAGGAGGAATGCAGAGTGCGGGTGGAGAATAACCGGCATGCTCAACCCGTGATACCTATTACTTTTGCCATGTTAACAGGGTCAGGGGAAAGGTACTTCACTGGCGTCCAACAGGCCACAATATCTGGCCCGTACAATGAACAGGTGAGACAGGCAGGACTTGCTGTAGGCAACAAACTGGATGATAGGCCCACTGAATCCCCCATAGCAGGAGTGAGACAAAAACCTGGTGAGCCTCTAGCTGAGTTTATAGACTGAGTCCAACAGAGTATTAACCACAAGCTATTGGCAGGGAACCTCCAAGATCAGTTTGTAAATTTGCTGGTTTGGAAAGGGGTGAATGCAGACCACCTCATTGCCTGCATAGGATTTAGAGAGAGTTCCATGAGCAGATGTGTGGTGGCCTCACAGGATGTGGGAATGCAACAGCACCAGTCACAATCATAACCTTTAGCTTTACAGGTTCAGACATCTGCAATGACTGAGGCTATTACCCAGGTGCTGGCAGCCCAAAGCCGAAGAACCCGAAAACCATTGGGGAGAGGGACTTGTTTTAAATGCGGGCAGGAGGGGCACTTTAAGAGGGACTATTCACAACAATCCCCCCCCTTCCAAACGGCCCGGGAGGTCCTAACCTCCCCCTACACCCTGCCCCAGGTGAAGGAATGGGTACCATTGGAAAAAAGATTGTCCATCCAAATTTGATGTAAATAGGAAGCCTTTAAACTAGGGGAGTGGTGTCTTCCAGCCCCATTAACTCAAGGAGGAACCCACTGTGCTGTGAGTCCCAGGCAGCCTCATGGCAGGATGACCCAGGCCCATAGGACTGTGTCCCTGGAGGAAGGACTCCACATTAAAATTACTATTTTCACAGGTGGGAAGCAATTTCACTGCCTAATTGACACGGGGGCAGATCAAACCATACTCAGAGAGGAGGAAGTGCCCTTGGAATGGAAGCTTGCACCAAGGCCCCCAATATTGGGGGTAGAGGGCAACTCCCAGTCCAAAGAGACGGTTGCCCATATGAAATGGACTAGACCAGATGGAGAACGGGGAAAGATATGCTTTTTAGTGGCAAAAAACTCACTGCCAATTTACTAGGGCAAGACATGCTAAGATAAATGGACGCCATGGTCACTACAGACCATTGAGCATCCTATGATGATATCTTGGATGGGGAAGAAGCAGAAAGGCTTAAACAGGATCTAGAGAGAATTAAGGAAAAGGATTTTTAACTTTCATAATTACAGAGAAGAATATAGGGGATCCGCTCAGTTACACCCCCAATCCTAAAGGCCACTGCTTTTGAGTACCTCCCATTAGGTGGAAACCCAGAAGCCCTATCTTGGTGGAGAAGTGGCCATTGACCAAACCTAAACTTTTAGCCCTCCACTTCTTGCTGAAGGAACAGATAAACCTTGGGCACGTATGTCCTTCTATTAATCCTTGGAACACACCTGTATCTGTTATTCAAATGCCTTCTGGGGCTTGGCGTATACTCCAAGATCTAAGTAAGATAAATGAAAGGATGGAGTTAGTAGGAACGCCCCTAAGAGGCATGCCCTGGACTCCCACTCTACCTTCAGAATATACCTTAGTTGTTTATAGGTGTTACAATGATTTCTGCAGTTTTAACTTAAAGGGGGGAGCCATTAGAGTGGTTTCATACTCCCCTGGGCGTCACACCTCAGGTGTACTCTCAGGCAGGCCAACTTGCAGATGTTATTGTCAAGGGAAGGACCCAAGCTCAAAGGCATTATGGCCTCAACCCTCACTCCATTGTTTTTCCTTTTCAGATGGTAGACGTTGAGTGGCTCACTCAAGCCAATGCTCATCTTGCTCTCTCTGAGGAGGGGTTCCTAGGCCAAATTGATTGCCATTATGGACCATCCAAATGGACTGTCACGTTATGGCGACTTCCCCTCAAAATGCCTTCTCTATTTTCTCCTACGAATCTTCCTGGTGCCCTCCATATTTTTTTCTGATGGAGGTAAAGCAGGCTCTGTGTATGCTGCCTTTGAAGAGCAACAAAAGACCCTGAGCCAACAAATATTTCAACCTTGTCAAGGGTCAGCACAATATAAAGAAATTCTGGCCATAATTATGGCCCTTCAGGACATTAAAAAACCCTTTAATTTGTATTCTGATATCCTATATATGATTAACTTGTTCCCTCATATTTCTCAGGCACATATTAAGCTGGATGAAAACCCTATTTCCCCTCTTATGGTTACCCTTAAGGGTGTGTTAGAAGGGTGAGGAGCCCCTATTCATATTCAACATTTGAGAGGGCATTCAAAACTTCCTGTGTTTTGATCCCTAGGCAATAATTGGGCGGACCAGTTAGCTACTGGACCACAAGTATTAACATTACAAGAGGCTACCTGTTTGCATGATTTCACCCACATTAACTGAAGGGGTCTTCAACATAGATTTCCTCAGATTCCTGTAAAGGATCTCAAAAAGATAGTACATTCCTGCAAAACATGCCAGCCCTTCTTAAAAGTACCCCATTACAACCACCAGCGGTAAATCTCAGAGGCCTTAATCCTGGCAGACATTATTCATTTCCTAGCCTTTGGTACGTTTAAAAATATCTTTGTATAGATACTTACTCAAGAGCATGCTGGGCCACTGCACATATAGGAGAAAGAACTAAACATTCACAAGCACATTTTCTTCAATGCTCTGCCACCTTGGTTTTACTAGCACAAGTTAAAACCAATAATGGACCCTGTTTTGTTAGTAAAGCAATGTCAGAATTTTTTGACAAATGGCACATTAATCATACTATAGTATTTCCCTATAATCCCCAAGGCCAAGCAATTATAGAAAGAAATCACCAATGTCTTAAGGAGAAATTATTATTATTTTTTTTTAATTTAATTTTATTTTATTTGAGAACATACTGTACAGAGGGGTTACAATTACATGGGCAGGATAATGCATACATTTCTTACCAAGCATTGCAGCCTCCTCCTTTGTTTACCCTTCACCTCCCTTCCCAGCCTCCCCCCTCCCTCCCACCCAATCATACCCCCCCTCCCCCCCCCCGACATTGTAAAGCTGGTTTTGACATGACATTTTGTACTTCTCATTGTTGCAACAGGTCCACCTGAATCCTTAAACGACTTGTTTGTCCCCATCTCCTCCACATGTTATACTGACATCAAATATAGTGAAAGCGGGGGTTACACTGTGGGGGAGGGACATACAAAGCAACAAAGAGATAATATTATAAATGCGTTAGAAACACATGCATGAAAGAAACAAAAACATTAAAATACATATTTGAGGTTTCGTTTTCCTAACATCACATTATTTGACTTTTTCCGCTTGACTCATACCTATACTAGATATTGCAAATAAGGGAAACCATGGGACCTATGTTTCTTTGGGCCTGGCTTACTTCACTTAATATAATTTTTTCCAAGCCTTTCCATTTCCTAACAAATGGGGAAATGTCATTCTTTCTGATGGAGGCATAGAATTCCATTGTGTATATATACCACATCTTCTTGATCCATTCATCTACTGAGGGGCATCTGGGTTGGTTCCATGTCTTAGCTATGGTAAATAATGCTGCAATAAATATAGTTGTGCTGGTAGCTTTAGTGTGGCCTTGTTTGTGATCATTTGGGTAAATGCCCAAAAGTGGGATTGCTGGGTCATTGGGGAGCTCTATGTGGAGTCTTTTGAGGAACCTCCATACTGCTTTCCAAAGTGGTTGAACAAGTTTACATTCCCACCAACAATGAAGTAAGGTTCCTTTCTGTCCACATCCCCTCCAGCATCTGTTGTTGTTAGAGTTCTTGATTTTTGCTGTTCTAACTGGAGTGAGGTGATATCTCAATGTTGTTTTGATTTGCATTTCTTTTATGGCTAGGGATGTTGAACATTTCTTCATGTGTCTATTGGCCATCCTTCTTTCTTCTTCAGAGAAGCTTCTCTTTAAGTCTTTCGCCCACTTACTTATTGGGCAGTTGTTTCTTTGAGGATTTGTTGTTGGGTGGTTTAATTTTTTGAGTTCCAAGTATATTTTAGATATGAGACCCTTGTCCGTTGTATGGCTAGTAAAGATCTTCTCCCAGTCCGTGGGCTTTCTATTGATCTTGCTAGCTATGTCATTTGCCATGCAGAAGCTCTGCAACCTTATACAATCCCATTTGTCCAGCCTTTCTTTGATTTGTTGTGTTTCCGGGTCTTTATTCAGAAAATTTCGGCCTGTGCCAAGGAGACCCAGGGTTTCTCCTATTCCATCCTGTAATGTTTTCAGAGTGTCTGCTTTGAGTTCAAGGTCTTTGATCCATTTGGAGTTGATTCTGGTGCAGGGTGATATATAAGGATCTAGCTTTAGTTTTCTACATGTAGTTAACCAGTTCTGCCAGCACCATTTACTGAAGAGGCTGTCTGTCTTCCATTCTATTGTTTTAGCTCCCTTATCGAAGATTAGATGGCTATAGGTCTGTAGGTTCATTTCTGGGTTTTCAATTCTATTCCATTGGTCCTGAGGTCTGTTCTTATGCCAATACCAAGCTGTTTTGATTACTATGGCTTTATAGTAGAGTTTGAAATTTGGTACTGATATTCCTCCAGCAGTGTTCTTTCCGTTGAGGAGCGTTTTTGCTATTCGGGGTCTTTTATTGTTCCATATGAATTTTTGGATTGCCTCTTCTATTTCCTTGAAGAATGAGGGTGGAATTTTGATAGGTATTGCGTTGAATTTGTAGATAGCCTTGGGGAGTATTGCCATTTTCACGATGTTAATCTTTCCAATCCAGGAGCATGGGAGGTTTTGCCATTTTTTAAGTTCTGTGTTGATTTCCTTTTTCAAGATTTTAAAGTTTTCATCATAGAGGTCCTTCACTTCTTTAGTTAAGTTAATTCCTAGGTATTTTATTTTTTGTGGGGCTATTACAAATGGAGTTGCTGTCCTAATTTCAGCCACACTTTTCTCATTGTTGGCATACAGAAAAGCCATTGATTTTTGGGGGTTAATTTTATAACCTGCTACTTTGCCAAAGTTTTGAATCAGCTTGAGTAATTTGGGAGTGGAGTCTATGGGATTCTTTAAATACAAGATCATGTCATCTGCAAAGAGGGAGAGTTTTATTTCTTCTTTCCCTATTTGGATCCCCTTTATGTCTGCATCTTGTCTTATTGCTGTAGCTAGGCATTCTAATACTAGATTGAAGAGAAGTGGAGAGAGTGGGCATCCTTGTCTTGTTCCTGAGTTAAGAGGAAATGGCTTTAGTTTAAACTAAACTAAAATTAAGGAGAAATTATTAAAACAAAAAGTGGGAGTTAGCCCCCATATACAGTTACAGATAGCTTTGTTTACCATTAACATTTTAAGTTTTCCAAAAGGGGCAACTGAATCCAGTTTTCAGAAGCACTGGGGACAACTAAACCCTAAGCCCCAAGTGAAATTCAGGTGGAAGGACCCCCTGACACAACAATGGAGAGAACCTGACCTGCTAGTTACCATGGGCAGGAGATTTGGATGCATTTTTCCCATAGAGATGTCAACCTCCATTTGCGTCCTTGCCAGGAACCTTAAAGTTTTACTGATTTCCTCTATACAGGAGGATGCCCAAGTGTAAACTAACCAACAAGGAAAGAAAAATGGCTATGGTGGCAGAGGCTTGTGTTTAAAGGAGGGAAAGAAAGAAAGATAACTAACCATTCCCAAGGGCAATCAGCCCTTGAGAAGCTCTTGTGTTCTCTAACAATTGCAGATGGCAATACTCCAGCTGTTGGCTCTTCTGACCCTCCCAGTGCCGGCAATGGCTAAGGAATCCACATCAACCTCATTGGGTGACCTGGGCAGTGATCACTGCTGGCAATGCAGACATAGCTCCACAAGAGAAGCTGTCCCTTCGACCTGGTGGCTTGACCTTCATTTTGATCACCTCCCTATGTCATTACATATGGACCATTTAATATTTTTGTAGGAGCTATTTATTTTAATGCTACCTGTTCTAATATTCCTTTTACAAGCCCCACCTCTGGACTCTGAAATCGCAAAGACTGCTGTCCCATTCCTGACTGTTAAAGGACTGCTAATGACATTGCTTGGCCTGGGAATGCTTTTGCTGATGGTTTTTCTATGCCTTCCTTGCATTATATGTGCACTGCAATCCTCTTATGAGTTTAGCCAGCCAGTTATGAATTTCCTTCAAGAGGAACCGCAGCCAGAGATGGGTAAGAGAGAGGTGCCAGTCTGACCAACCTAAGACAGGGCCTTCTCCTTTGCTCTGAAGAAGTTCTGGATGAAGGGTAAGACAGACTAGATGATTCACCCAACCTAAGACAGGCGGATTCTCTTCTTTGAACAAAGACGTAGTGTTGGGAGACAACAGTAAAACTCAAAGGTCATCTTGACCCCTGTACTTGCTTGGAGGCACAAACAAAGAACTGGCTTCATTGAAAGAATCCAGGTGCTCGGGATTACATTGCTATGTCTGCAGAGTTTTTTTTTTTCCTTGTTTTTCTGGACTATAGTAGAATGGCCTGAGAGTGGGGGCCCACGAGGATGCACTGTGTTGCATGTGTGGAATTCCCAATACACAGGTTGCTCCCATGTTCTGAAGAAGACAAGATAAAGACTGTTCTATATGCCCCAGAATTAATCGAACTACTTCAGACATTTCTAACTGTGGTGGGGCTGATGTTTATTACTATGCTAGTTGGGGATGTGAGGCAACAGGGACAGGCTCTTATATCACGCACAAGGGCCCTATCCTTTTCTGGCAAATCTTGACCCCCAGACTTGCCTCAAACCCCCTGCATAGCCAATGTTATTCTTACCAATCTAATCCTGTTAAAATAACCTTTACAGAGGAGAGGAAAAGGATAACTAACTGGGAGTTGTATCTGCCATTAATACAGAAAGGGGGAATCTGTGGGGCACACAGGCAGCAAAGATGGCCCTGAGAGGATGTTGATTGAGCAGAGCCTGATTTGTTTACCTTCCGTGTGTAAACAGCTTGTGGAAGCTTAGGTGTATGATAAGGTGTTACCTTTACAGTGAATGGTTGGTTCCATTTCCTCTCCTCCCACGCAGTCTTTTGCTTTAAAAAGGTCTTGCTCTGTGTTAATAAACGAGTCCCTTCTTGACTTGACTCACTGCATCTGATTGTCTCCTGGGCTAAGGGAGGCTGAGGAATGGGCGAGCAGCCACACGTAGCTTTCCTGGGACCCTGTCCAGCTTTCGTGGGATGGATGAAGACCCGACAGAAGAGGGCAGGTTTGTGATGTCACAGTGTGTTCGTGAAATCACTATAGCACTGTGATGTCACAAAGTAATTGTGATGCCATATATTTATGAGATCACAATGGTTTTCTGATATCAACCCAAATGCCACATTTGAAATAGAATGAACTAAGAGAATAGGCATTTACAATGTGCCTATAACATCGCAATGAAAATTTAATGTCATAATGCTATGAGGTCATTGTAAATTGATGTTGCAAGGAGGTAATGATGTCATAATGACTATGTGTTGTCACACTGGTGATTGGGTCACAAAGGGTTTGTGATATTACAATGTCATATATGAATTCAATTATGTGTTCACAATGAGGATATGGATCCACAAAGGGACTGTGATGTCACAAGTTTTCAAAGGAACTTAGGGGTCAGGATAACTTTATGATACACTGTGGTGATGAGGTCACAACAGGCCTATGATGTCATAATGATTTGGTAATATCTCAAACACATGTCCAGTTTCAACTGCTAGTATTTCACAATGTGCATACAAGTTCAAAGAAGGAGCTTGAAGTCTTAATGGACATGAGTTTTTATAAATGTTATGAGGTCATATTAGGCTTGTGAATACACAGTGGGACAGTGATATCACCATGGCAATGTCAACTCAATACATAATGTCAAAATATTGTTTCAAAATTGATGCAAAATATTGCATCATCAACAATTAGTTGATGATGCTACATTGGTGATGAGGTCACGAAAGATTGGTGATGTCACAGTGTGTTGGGCATGTCACAATGACATGATGGTTCTCAATTGTTTTTACCTTACAATGAGTATATGAGTTCACAAAGGGACTTTGGTTTCTCCAATAGTATGTGTTGTCACACATATAATGAAATCCTAGAAGGTTTGTGATGTCAGAATTTGTCACAATGGATATGAAATCTGGCAGTGTGATATCACCATGGTCATGATGTCACTGGGAATTTCTGATATCAAATGTCATATGTGAAATTTAATGAATTCAACAAGAAATTATGAGGACAAAAAGGCCTAAGATATTAGAATTGCAGCATGTCACAAAAGTTATGATGACAGGATAGGTTAGTGATGTCACGGGGGGTTATGTGATATTGTGATATGTGGTTATTGTGATATCACAGTGGCAACGTGATGTACAAAGGGATTGTAATGTCACAGTGTTTATGAGTTCACGATTTGTTTATGATATCAACCTACAAGCCACATTTTAAATAGAACGTAATCACAGAAAAGGCATTCATAATGTGTCTATGATGTCACAAGGACAATGTGAAGTTGTAAGTCTATCATATCATTTTAGTTGTGTAATTTCCCAATGTGCAGATGTTGTCAAAATGACAATGTGAAGTCACAATTGTGATGAACTCACAGTTTTTGATGTTAAAATGTCCTGTCTGATTCTCAATTGTCAATATTTCACAGTGGGGATTTGAGTACACAAAGGGAATGTGATGTCACAAATCTGTGTATTTTTTCAAAGGATGTAAGAGGTCATAATAGATTTGGGATGTAGCAATGTGATCCTTGTGTCAAAACAGCAATGTGATGTTACAATGGGTTTGTGATGTCATACTGGTGATGAAGTCACAATGGATTAGTTATGCCACGACTTTGTAATATGACAATTATTTGCCCAATTTCAATTGCTACTAGACCACCATGAGGACACGGTAAAAACCAGCAGTGCCCCTATAATCCACGGGAACAGATAGTCATCATGGCCTCTTGGTCTGGACCACCAGAGAGGGTGGCTGCATGCCACTGGAAGGGGCAGGACATGCTGCTGAAGGAGATAGGATGTCAAGCCCAACATAGTGAGCTGCCAAGAAGTGATTTGGCATGAACATTTGGGAAGTGTTGATTGAAAACTCTTATGCGGGAAATATATCACAGTGGGGGAAGGGCACAGCCTATATATAGGCTGCATGTTCAGAGCAACAGAAGGGGAGAGAAAAAGGGGAAAGGCCTGGAAGGAAAGAAGTGATGAGACTGCAGGAAGGTAAAGACCTGGGAGGAGAGGAAATTGAGGGAGAGCAGGAGGTGAAGGATGGCAGCTGGCCACCTGAATAGGGCAGGGCAGGACTGTCAAGAGTAGAGGTGGAATGGTGGGAATGGTGGAAGGAAAAAATGAAAAGACCTGAAATGTAGGACAGGTCTGGAGAGTAGGAGGATGAAGAGAAAGGAAATAGCCTTGTCCTTTGAAATGTGGAGTTTTGGAGATCATTATTTTGGGGGATGATTGTTTGCAGACCAGTTAATAAATGGCTGGGCTGCTCTTTGGAGCTCTGAGGGTTCATGGTGGTTGAGGCTGAATTTAGCTCTGGGCATTCAGCCCAGATGAAGGTAGTCGCTTGTTACAAAATTTATGAGGACAAAATAGGTTTGTCATTTTACTTTGCATTAATGATATCACAATGTCAATATGAGGTCACAAAGGGATTGTAATGTCACAATGGTGAAGGGTTTCTGAAATCAAACTATATACCACATTTCAGATAGAATGAAATCACAGAATAGGCAATCACATTGTCTCTATGACCTCACAATGAAAATGTGATGACATAATGCTATGATGTCATTGTCATTTTGGGATGTCACAATGGTCTGATGTTTTCCTAACAACAATGTGATCTCACTCTGGAGATGATGTCACAAATCATTTGTAATGGTCCAATGGCATGTCTGATATCAGTTGTCCTTTGTTCACAATGATATAACTACCCAAAAGGACTGTGATGTCACAAAAACCATGTGCTTTTTCAAAGGTGCTAAGAGGTCACAACAGGTTTGGTATATCACAAGGTGATCGTGATATCATTGTGGAAATATGTTGTCACAATGGGTTTGTGATGTCACAGTGGGGATAAGGTCACACTTGGATAGTGATGTCACTATGAATTTGTAATATCACCATTGTATAGAGCTAGAAGTCAGAAAGGCCATAAATTTTGTAAAATATTATGAGTACCTAATATATTGGTGGAAATGCGATGGGACAGAGATATCCCATTGGCAATATAATGTTACTATTACATGAGATAGTATTGTTTTGAAGTCACAAATAGTTGGTAATGCCGTATAGGTGATGAGGTCATATAGATTTGTGATTTCACAATGGGATGGTGATGTCACATCTCATGCTAGGTCTCTAATTGACAATGAATATATAAGTTCACAAGGGATAATGATGTATCCAAAGGCATATGTAGGCACAAGTGTAATGAATCTTACCAGGTTTATAAAGTCACAATGTGACTCAATGTTCATGACATCTGGCAATGTGATGTCACAGTGGTCGTGATGTCACAGTGGATTTCTGATATCACATATCATACCTGATGTATTATGAATTAAACAATTTATGAGCTCAGAGAGGCTAGTGATCACACTGGAAGCATGTCAAAACATTTATGAGGATAGGACAGTTTTGTGATGTCACAGTGGGTTAGTGATATCATAATGGCAATGCGGTGTCATCAAGGTATTGTGATGTCATTATGGTTATGTTATCACAATCTATTTCTGTTATCAACCCACCTGCCACATTTGAAATAGAATGAAATCACAGAATAGGCATTCCAATGTATCTGTGACATCACAATGACCATGTGATGTCATAATGCTATGAAGTCATTGTTGTTATATGATGTCACAATGGGTTGATGGTGTCATAATAACAATGTGATGTTACACTGGTGATGATGTCACAAAAGTTTTGCCATGTTAAAATGGCATGTCTGATCTCAATTTGCTCAAAGTGAGGATATGGGTACACAAAGGGCCTGTGATGACACAAAGGCCAAGCTTTCAAAGCTTCTGAGGTCATAATAGGTTTGGGATGTCACAATATGATCATGGTGGCACAATGGTAATATGGTATCACAATGAGTTTGTGATGTCTCCGCACTGATGAGGTCACGATGCGTTAGTGATGTCTCATCCAGTTTTAATATAACAATGATATATGCAACTTCAATTTCTTCTAATTCACTATGAGGATATTGTAATAACCAGTGTTGCCAAAATTATCTGTGGGAGTCGATAATCATTGTAAATTCTTGCCCTGGCCCACGGGAGAATGTGGGGAATGCCGCCAAAGGTGGAGGTGTCAAGCCTCACTTAGTGAGCTGTCAAGAAGTGATTGAGCATTGGGCAGATTGGGAAGAGACGGTTAAAAATTGCTAGGCAGTAGACCTGTTGGAGTGAGGAGGGGTACAACCTATATATAGGGTGCATTTTCAGAGCATTGGAAGCGGGGATAAAAATGGGAGCTACCCAGATGTAAGAAAGTGATGAGATAACAGAAAGGAAAAAACCTGAGAAGAGAGGAAGATGAGGGAGAGCAGAATGTTGGCAAGTGGTAACTGGGACAGAGTAGGGCAGGCCTGTGGAGAGTGGAGAGACCTGAAGAGAAGAAGGAAGTGGCGGAAGGGAAAAAGGGAAAGACCAGGAAGGAAGGAGAGGACTGTAGTGAAGGAGGGAAGAATGAAAAAGTAAAAAGCCTTGCCCATTGAGGTTTGGCGATTCAGAGATCATAATTTTTTGGCTGGTCGTGTGCAGACCAATTAAGAAAGGGTGGGGCTGCCCATCGGAGGTCTCAGGTTTGGTGGTCAAGGCTGCTGTTGGACCTGGGTATCCAGTCCAGGATAAGGTAATCTCAGTCCCCTTTCTATTGTAAATTGTTTTATACATTAAATGTGACCACATGGTTTGTCTCCTTGCCTTAGAGGTCATAAGAACACGAGTTCACAGAAAGAGCTTGAAGTCTCAAAGGCCACGAATTTTCTAAGTTGTGATGTGGCCATATAGGTTTGTAAAAACACAATGGGACAGTGATATCACAATGGCAATACCACAATATCATGTCAAAATAATGCTTTGATACCACAATTAGTCGTTGATGCCATTCTCATGATGAGGTCACAATAAGTTTGTGATGTCACAATGGGTTCATGATGTCAGAGTGGCATGGCAGATCTCAATGGTCATTAATTGGCAATGAATATATGAGTTCAAAAAGGGACTGTAATGTCTCCAAAGGCATGTGTTGTCACAAATGTGATGCTGTTCTCACAGGTTTGTGATGTCACAATGTGATACAATGGTCATGATATCTGGCAGTATGATGTCACAGGGGATTTCTGATATCACATGTCATATCAGAAATAAGAGATTTAAAACAGATTATGAGCTCACAAAGAGCCTAACATATGACAATGTCACAAAACTTATAATGACAGGACTGGTTTGTGATGGTACAGCAGGTTAATGATGTCACAAGGGCAATGTGATGTCACAATGGATTGTGATATCACAATGGTTATATGGTCAAATGGGTTTCTGAAATAGAATGAATTCACAGAATAGGCCTTCACACTGTTATGTCTATGACATAACAATGTCACTGTGATTTATCATGCTATGATGCCATTGTCATTTGGTGATATCACAATGAGCTGATGGTGTCATAATGACAATTTGATGTCACTGCTGATTTATGATGTTACAACTGTTATGAGGGCACATTATTTTTCTGATATCAACACACATGCCAAATTTTAAATAGAATGAAAAAGCCTGGCATGGGTGGCTCATGAATGTAATCCCAGTTACTCAGGAGGCTGAGATCTGAGTATTGCAGTTCAAAGTCACCTCAGGCTGGAAAGTCCATGAGACTCTTATCTCCAATAAACACCACTAGAATACCAGAAGTGGTGCTGTGGATCAAGTGATAATGTGCTCGCCTAGAGCTGTAGAGCAGGGACAGCACCCAAGCCCAGATTTCAATTATCATGACCAACTACAACAACAAAAAAGATTAAAAACAGGCATTCACAAGCTGTTTATAACTTCACAATGACAATGTGATCTCATAATACTATCTTGTCCTAGTTTTCTGATGTCAAAAGTAGTTGATGCTTTTATAAAGAGAATGTTATGTCACACTGGTGCTGTCACAAAGTGTTCATGATGTTACAATGGCATGTCTGATATCAATCGTCAGTTCATAATGAGCGTAGAGTTACACAAAGGGACTGTGATGTCACAAAGGCTACGTGTTTTTTCAAAGGTGCTAAGAGGACCTAATAAGTTTGGGATGTCACAATGTGAAAGTGACGTCAAATATCTATGAAAGATCACAATGGGTTTGTGATGTCACACTGGTGATGAAATCAAAGTTTGTGAAGTCACATTTCATAATCACATGCCCAATTTCAGTTGCTACTACTTCACAATGAGGATATGAGTTCACAGAAGAAGACAAATATAAAAGGCCATGAATTTTCTAAAATGCTATGAAGACATACTAGTTTATTGAAAACACAATGGAACAGTGATATCACTATGGAAATGTGATGCTGCCATATGCTGACTTAATAATGTTTTGATACCACAATTGGTGATGCCTCACTAGTGATGAGTTTTCAAGAGGTGTGTGATGTCACAATGGGTTGGTGACAACAAAATGACACATGTGATCTCAATTGTCAACTCACAATGAGTATATGAGCTCACAAAAGGACTGTGATGTCTCCAAAGGCATGCGTTGTCTCAAAAGTGACGAAGTCCTAACGTGTGTTGTCAGAATGTGACAAATGCTCATATTATCTATCAGTGTGATGTCACCATGATCTAAATGTCACACTGGATTAGGGTATCACATTTCATACCTGCATTGGGTAAGAGAGGATTGGAATTTCACAGTGGATTAGTGATATTACTATGGAAATGTAGGGTCACAAAGGGATTTTGCTACCACAATGGCTATTAGATGACAATGTGTTTTTACTATAATAGGTTTGTGCTGTCACAGTTGGTTGGAAATGTCACAATGGCATGCCGATTCTCAAATATCATTAATTCACAATGAAGATATGAGTTCACAAAGGGACTGTGTTGTCTCCAAAGTCATGTGTTGGCACAAATGTGATGAAATCCTAACAGATTTGTGAGTTCACAATGTGACACCATGGTCTTGATGTCTATCAATGTGATGTCACAATATTCATAATGTCAGTTTCAATTTCTGATATCATATGTCATACCTGAATTGTTATGAGTTTGAAAACAGAATATAAGCTTACTAAAGGCCTAAAATATCCTAATGGCAGCATATCACACAAGTTATGACTAAAAACTCATAGTCTTTGGATCTTAAGATTTTTCTTTGAAATTGTATCCTCATTGTGAACTAGTAAAAATTAAAATAGACATGTCATTGTAATAATACAAACTCACAGTGACATCACAAACTCATTGTGATCTCATCACCACTGTGACATCACAAACTCATTGTGACATCACATTGTTGTTGTGCCTTCACAATCACATTGTGACATCACAAAGCAATTGTGAAATCTTAGCACCTTTAAAAAAATACATGACCTCTGTGGCCTCACAGACCCTTTGTGTACCCGTATTCTCATAGTGAAAATTGTGATCACACATAGCATTGTATCATCACAAATACTTTGTGCAATAATTACGACTGTGAAATCACATTGTCATCATGAAACCATCATCTCATTGTGATAACACCAAACCCCAATGACACCATACCATTTTTTTTTCTACTGTACGTTTTTTATTGTAAATATAGTGTACAGAGGCATTACAGTTACATGAATAAGGTAATGAGTACCTATCCTATCAAACATTGCTGTTTGATGTCACTTTGATGTCATAGACCCATTGTGAATGCCTATTCTTTGATTTCATTCTATTTCAAATGTGTCATGTGGGTTGATATCAGGAAACCTTTGTGAACTCATTACCTTTGTGACATCAAAATCTCTTTGTATAGCACATTGCCTTTGTTATATCACTAATTCACTATGACATCAAATACCTCTCCTGTCCTCATAATTTTTGTGACATGTCATTGTATTATTTTAGGCCCTTTGTGAGTTGAAAATCTGTGTTTGACTTCATATTTCAGATATGACATGAAATATCTAAAATCCAGTGTAACATCATGATATCACACCACTGGACATCATAACCATTGTGTCAATTTGTGACATCTCAGAACTGTTAGTTCTTCACCTTTTTGACTACATATACTTTGGTGACATCAGAATCCCTTCCCAAACCCATATACTCATGGTGAGTTAATGACAATTGAGATCCCACATGCCATTATGACATCACCAACCCCTTGGGACATCTCAAATGTATTGCGACCTCCTCATCAGTATGGTGTCACCAATTTTGACATCAAAACATTATTACAACATGATGTTGAGACATTACATTGTCATTGTGAAATTAGTGTCCCATTGGGTTTTCACATAGTATGACCTCATACTATGAAGCTTCTTCTATCACCTGGTATCTTCATATTGAATTATGAGTAATTGAAATTGGATATATCATTCTGATATTATAAACTGTGACATTACAAAACCATTGTGACCTCATCAAAAACCCAATGGGACATCTCACTTCCATTGTGATCTTATGAATCACATTGTGCCATTCCAAAGCTATTATGACCTCTTACCACCTTTGCAAACACACATGGCCTCTGTGAAATCACAGAATATTTTTTGTATCCATATCTTCATGGGGAACTAATGATAACTGACATCAGACATACCATTGAAATATAAAAAAATCCTTTCTGACATCGTCATAATTGTGAAATCATGTTGCCATTATGACAACATCAGCTCATTTTGACATGTAAAACTACAATGACATCATACCACTGTAACATTACATTGTCATTCTGATATCATAGACACGTTCT
The DNA here is from genome assembly GCF_019054845.1 of Dipodomys spectabilis. Classification (NCBI taxonomy): domain Eukaryota; kingdom Metazoa; phylum Chordata; class Mammalia; order Rodentia; family Heteromyidae; genus Dipodomys; species Dipodomys spectabilis. The sequence goes on along the minus strand of NW_024871098.1, from coordinate 4,034,428 downwards.
GTTTGCCCTTTATGTTATTTGATTCTACTTCTAATGTGGCATGTTGGTTGATATCAGAAACCCATTGTGAGTTCATGACCATTGTGATATCATGGTGCCTTATTAGCATCACATTGCCATTGCGATGTCACATTGCCAAATTGATGTCACAAAGGGATTTTGATGTCACAAACGTTATGACATTACAATGAGTTTTTCAACCCACATGCCACATTTCAAATACATTGAAATCACAAATTAGGCATTCAAAATGTGTCTATGATGTCACAATGACATAATGGCAAATGCTATAATGTCATTGTCATTTTGTGATGTCACCATAAGCTAAAGATATCATAACAACAATGTGATATCATACTGGTTATGATGCCACACAGGGTTTATAATGTTACAATGGTTATGAGGTCACAATATGTTTCTGATATCAACTGATATGCCACATTTAAAATAGAATGAAATCATAGGATATACATTCACAATGTCTATGACAGCAAAATGGCAATGCGATGTCATAATGCTATGATGTCACTGTAGCTTGGTGATATCACCATGAGCTGATGGTGTCATAACGACAGTCTGATATCACACTGGTAATGCTGTCACAAAGGGTTTGTGATGTCACAGTGGCATGTCAGAACTTAATTGCCATTAGTTTATAGTGAGGATATGAGAATGAAATCACAATGACATACACAAATGAACTGTGATGACACAAAGGCGATGTTTGTTGTCAAAAGTGCTAAAGTTCCTAACAGGTTTCGGTTGTCAAAATGTTAATGATATAAAAATGGGTTAGTGATGTCAAAACTAGTTTGTAATATCACATCTTATTTCAAATTTCAATTGCTACCAGTTCACAATGATACACGTTCACAGAAAGAGCATGATATCCCAAAGGCCATGAATTTTCTAAGATGTGATGAGGTCATAATAGGTTTGTGAAAGTATGATGGTACCGTAATATCACAATTGTAATAAGATGTCAAATTATAATGTCATGTGTGTTATGTCACAATTAGTTGGTGATGCCATAATAGTGATGATTTCAAAAGAGTTTTGTGATGTCGCAGTAGATTGCTGATGTGACAATTGCATTACAGACCTCAATTTTCATTAACTCACAATGAGTATATAAGTTTAGAATGGGATTGTGAGGATTCCAAAGGCATTTGTTGGCACAAATGTGATGAACTCAGAACAGATTTGTGATGTGACAATGTGACACAATGGTCATTACATCTAGCAGTGTGTTATCACTATATTCATGATGTCACAGTATATTTCTAATATTTCTTGTCATACCTGAAATAATATGAGGTCAAAAATAGAGTGAGCTCTCAATGGGCATAACATAACATAGTGGCAACATGTCACAAAACTTATTAGGAAAGGACATGTTTGAGTTCTCACAGTTGTTTAGATATCACAATGGCAATGTTATGTCACAAAGGGATTGTGATGTCACAATGGTTATGAAGTCAAAATGTGTTTTTGATATGAACCCACATGCCACATTTGAAATATAATGAAATCACATAACAGATATGCATAATGTATATATGATGTCACAATGACAATGTGATGTCATAATGGTATGATGTCATTACATATTTGTGATGTCACAATGAGCTGATGTCCTGACAGTGATGTCACAACAATGATTATATTGTAAATGTTTTGTGATATTACAATGGCATATCTGATCTCAATTGATATTTCACAATGAAGATATGGATACACAAAGGTACTGTGATGTCAAAAAGTTATGTGTTTTTTCAAAGGTGCTAAAGATGTCATAATGGGTTTGGGAGGTCTCAAGATGATTGTAATGTCACAATAGCAATGTGACATCACAAAGGTTTGTGATGTCACATTGGTGATGAGGTCACAATGGACAGGACAATTTTGTGATGTCACAACAGGTTAATGATATCACAATGGCACTGTGATGTCACAACAGGTTAATGATATCACAATGGCACTGTGATGTCACAAAGGGATTTTCATGTCACAATGGCTTTGAGGTCACAATGGATTTCTGATATCCTCCAATATTGCTCACTTGAAATAGAATGAAATCACAGAATAGGCATTCACAATATGTCTATAATGTCACTATGACATATGATGTCATAATAATAATAATATATTTAAGTTTAGTGATGTCTAAATGGCATGTCTAATTTTATTGGTCATTAGATTACCATGAGGATCCCAAAGGTTGCTATGTGCTGAGTCCTTCAAAAGGCACATTGTGCTGAGTCCATTACACAGGGTTCTTTGTGCTAACTTTTTAAAAGTGTGCTGTGTGCTGTCATCCCAAATGGTGCTATGTTCTGAGTCCTTGAGATGTTGGTATCCCCAACAATCTCACACACACACACACACACACACACACACACACACACACACACGGAGGTTCACCGTGCACCTTCTTGGTGTGTGGGGTGGAAGGCAAAGAGTCTCCCCCAGTGGTTGGGCTAAGCAGCAGCTGGATTAAGGGGGAAGCCCTGAGCTGAGGTGAGGCTGTTTCTGCTATGGCCTGGTAGCCTTAGGGCAGAGTCAGGGCAGCACAAGACCAAGGATGGGGAGGGGGTGTGACTGAGGGGCGGACAGGGCAAAGCCAAGGAGGCACATAGCTGCTATAGCCAGGGACACATGGGTGCTAGTACACTGACGTGGCAGTGGCGGGGCAGCCTGGGAGAGAAGTGGGAGCAGAGAGAGAGAGCAGATAGAAGAGCAGGCACATGCACCAGGGGAGGTGGCAGCAATGGTTGGCCTCTTCTGCTCTAGGAGAACAGTTCTAGGCAAGGAGCACAGAGCACAGAAAGCCAGCACAGCAGGCACATCCCTCGCACTGCCCCAGGGAAGCTCAGAGGCTAGGTAGGCCCTAAGTCCAAGGCTCCTGGGCCTGGAGCTCAGCTTCAGGGAGGCGCACTCATCCCTACCACCCGCCTGCCCTGCCCCAGCTTCCTTTCCTGCCCTTTCTGCGGCACTGCTTTTCAAGCATGTCCCTGCCGGTTCAGACCCGTGGTGACTTTTGGAGTCATGCAGCAATGTTGCACCCCCAGCAGGATTGTGGCCCTGACCTGGTCCCAACCCCCGGTCCTCTGCTCTGGGCCTGAGCGTCCACCAAACCACTGCCATCACTGCCTGGTGCACCTGGAACCACAGCCTACAACTTCTCCCCAAAGCACACATGAGTGCTGCTCCAGGGACCCACACCTCATGAACTCCCCCTATGCACCCCCTTCTCCCCCACTCTCCCCCCCCCACGGAACCAGAACAGTGACTCACACCTCTCCTCTCATGTTCCAACCACACTCCCCAGGGCCAAGCAGGCCAGCCCTGAGTCTGAGACAAATGCAACCCAGGACTGGAGGTGGGGGAGTGGATGTCAACTCAAAGAACCTACCCCATCCCTAGTGGCCAGCGTCCCAGGAAACAGGGAGATGCAGGAATGGGTGAGAAGGGGGCATCACCTCACCCCTGGCCTGGAGCAGTGGGAGTCACACAGCTGCACATCTGCACCCTTCCCCTCCCTGGTGGGAACCTGGTGGCTTTAGTCAGAGGTGGGGAGTAGCACCTCCACACCTGCCTTCTTGTGTCTTTTCCATTTTTCTGTGGGTGGGGGATGTTGGATGCAGAAGATAGGCCCCCACCTTGCTGTGTGAGCCCTTGTCCTCTGTGCTGTTACCCTTTCACCTGAAAAAAGTCCCAGAAAAGCCCGCTAGGGGGGTGATGGCACTGGGGGTCAGATAGAAGGTGAATATCGGGGAGTTCCCGGAAGATAGCAGAGGAGAAGCTGGAATCTAAACAAGCTCTCCCATAGAAAGCAGTTTTAGAGTTCCAGTGAACAGTCCTAAGCCAGAGAATCACACCAAGTGTGCCATCACAGGACAGAGAGTCAGGCCAGAGAGGGAAAATCCAGGCAAGGAGACACATCTGAGCTCTTGCCAGCAGCTGCCACCGCGGCAGCAGCGATGGCTGTGGCGGCGCCGGCCATACCTGAGTTACAGAGAGTTCGGGACGAAGGAGCCAGACACAGCAGGCGAGCGGATTCTACCCAACACCAGCAAGAACTGACAAGGAGCAGACATCTTCATCCTGCAGTTCGCAGACCAGAGACGACCCAGGAACCAAGACTTGGAGTGAGTAGAAGCCTGACAACCTCACTCCTTCTCAGGGAGCAGAGGAGGGAAGGCCACCCCTCCCCCCACCAGTACTGGAGATCTCCATCTTGGATACCTACAAAGCTCAGCAGAGCTGCTAGCTCCAACTCAAGCCTTGGAATAAAATGTATCATTTAGCAGGTCAAAAGAACTTAATGGCGGCGTGACCTGCCAGACTCAGCTCCACCCAGGGAAAAGTCACCCAGCTAGAGCGCCAGCCCTAGGAGTGGCTTTCGTCACTGGGTAACCAGAGCTAGAGGCTGCCCCTCCCTCTAGCATCCTCAACAATCAATTGAAATTCAGTAAACAGAAACCCTGAGAATGGCTCCAGGCTGGGCTCTGTGAGTTTTTCACAAACTAGCCCCCAGTAAAAGCGACTGTTTTTTGAAAGGCCTCATCTCTACCCAGAACTAGCCTCATCACTGCATCCCCTCTTTGGTATAACTCAAAGCAGATCTGCCTCCCATTGAACTAGCCTGGGAGGAGGATAGCAAAATCCTGGGTAAAGCAGAGCATTTTTCTGCCTGTTCAAACAAACTGACTTAAGAAACCAACCAAGCCACAGGACCACAAGCAGACTAGACTCCAACAATAGGCTGGTTATGGACACAAGGGGGATACAGGATTTTTCCCACCCCTCCCAAAAAAATCAAAGATCTTCTTCTTTTCTTCTTCTTCTTCTTCTTCTTCTTCTTCTTCTTCTTCTTCTTCTTCTTCTTCTTCTTCTTCTTCTTCTTCTTCTTCTTCTTCTTCTTCTTCTTCTTCTTCTTCTTCTTCTTCTTCTTCTTCTTCTTCTTCTTCTTCTTCTTCTTCTTCTCCTTCTCTCTCTCTCTCTCTCTCTCTCTCTCTCTCTCTCTCTCTCTCTCTCTCTTATTTTTGGTACCTTATATAAAAAAAATTAAAAAAAATTTTTTTTCTTTTCTAAAACATTTTTTAATCTTTAATTTTTGCCTTTTTAAAAAAATTGTTTTCCATTAACTTTTTTTTCCTCTTATAAATTTTATTTTAGGGATACCTGAGTGTGCGTTTTTCTTTATTTTTTGTTTTCTTTCTCTCTTTTTTTCTTTTTTTAATTATCTTTTTGTTTTTTGTTTAGCTCTACTGACCGTCTGATCTTTTTTTCATCCTTTCTTATCCTTTTCACCTTTCCTCTCTTTCGTTCTTCTTTATGTGACTTAATTCTTGTCCTGCACATCCTCAGATAAACCCACAGTTAACTATTAGACCCTATCCCCCATTGTGTACACAATTAATCCACAAATTTATTACTCAATTCAAAACCTCTGAGACTTAAATTGCCTAATAGCAGTACTACCTCTTTATACCTATATAATATTTTAAGCATTTTTATTTTTAAATTTTTCACGTCTCCTTTATATCCCTCCCCCTTTCTCAATATATTCACGTTCTTCTCTAAATATCTTGTTTTCGTTTTTTATAATATTATTAATTTTTACTTTTCTATTTTTTCTGGTCACTTTTCTTTTCCCTTTCCCTTTTTACTTTTTTTTTCTCTCCCTATACTTTCATCCTACCCATTCTATTTCCTGCTTATATAAGACTTAGTTAACTCTCCCTGTGCCTCCCCACATCAAGGTATTCCTGTTTTTTACCCACATCTCTCACTAACCGTAATAATTTCTGGTTTCCAAATACTTCTTTGCAGTTCGTAGCCCATTAACATATAGTTGTTTGATGTTGAATAGATGTATCTGTTGAACTAGATTGTATCTGTAGACTATTGACTGTACAAATTCAGACTTTGGTTGATGCTTGCCTTAAGATAGTGTTCTAGCACAAAACTGGTGCTATTTTCATTCAAATGGGCAAAGTAAGCCGGAAAAACACAAGAAAAATGGCAAATCCGGGTATCTCAATTCCCTATCTTGATAATCAGGGGACAGAACAGATAATGAATAATCCAGAGGAGAATTCCTACATAGTTCTACAAACACTGCTGGCAAACATGATAAATGAAAAGATTGAAAACATACAAAGGACTCTGTATGAGCGTGATAGGGAGAGAGAGGAGGCAATACAAAAGTTTATACAGGAATATCATAAGCGTGAAGAAGCTACTCAAAAACTGATACAGGATTTGCGTGAGCAGCTTGAGAATACTCAAAGAGAAAGGCAGGAATGGCGCAAGCAAGCTGAGAACACTCAAAGAGAACTACAGGAATCCCAAGAACGGGAGGAAGCTAATCAAAGAGTAATACAGGAATTGAGAGAGCAGGAAGAGAATACACAAAGATCACTAAAGGCATTCATGGGATCCATTAACAAAGAGCTGAAGGAATTCAGGGAGACCTCAAAAGGAATGCTGAATGGAACCCAACAGAAGGAATGGGAGTCCAAGGAAACCATAACCAAACAACTAAGTGATTTGAGAATAAACACAGAACACCAAATTAAGGAAGTAAAGAAGTTCATACTAGATCTAAAACAAAGATTCAACAAAGAATTTGAAGCCAAAAAAGTTGACCAATTAGAAGGAAAGAGATGAAAAACAAAGTAGAAAGTCTTGACAGAAGGTTAGACCATGCAGAAGATAGAATCTCAGGGATTGAAGACAGTCTAGATATTATAGAGAAAGAAAATACAACCATCCAAGACAAATCCAAGAAATATGATAGATCTATTCAACATTTGGAAGACAACATCAGAAGGCCTAATCTAGGATAATGTGTGTAGAGGAGCACCTAGAGACAGAATTTAATGGTCTAGGAAATTTGTGTAACAGAATCCTAGCAGAGAACTTCCCAAACATGCAAAAGGATAGGCCTATTCAGATACAAGAAGCTTTTAGAACCCCAAATAGACCAGACCAGAGACAATCAAAGCAGAGACAATCAAAGCAAGAAGAGCCTGGAATGATGTATGCCATGCCCTAAAAACAAACAACTATCAACCAAGTATACTGTACCCAGCTTAACTCTCCTTCATAACTGAAGGCCAAATAAAAACCTTCCATAGCAAAGAAAAATTGAAACATCTCCACCAAACCAGCCCTACAAATGATTCTTAAAGATGTCCTACACATAGAAAACCAAGACCACAATAAAGGCCAAGGAACAGCACCCAAACTGAGAATCCAAGAACGATAGGAAGAACCCAGTTTTCGCAAACCCCAAGAAGGTGGAAAACATGGCAGGAACTCCCAAGTACTTCTCAGTCCTATCTCTTAACATTAACGGACTTTACTCTCCAATTAAGTGACATAGACTGTCTAGTTGGATTAAAAAACAAGATCCTTCTATATGCTGCCTTCAGGAGTCACATCTTGTCCTTAAAAACACACACATTTTCAATGTGAAAGGCTGGAGCAAAATCTACCAAGCAAACGGCCCCCATAAACAGGCGGGAGTTACAATCCTAATATCAGATAAAATAGACTTCAAATTAAAATTCGTGAGAAGAGTTAAAGAAGGTCGCTTCATACAAATTAAGGGATCTCTCCTTAAGGAGGATATTACAATACTAAATATCTATTCGCCAAACAATGGAGCACCCAAATTTATCCAAGAAACACTGCTTTCCCTCAAATCCCATATAGATCCAAAGACATTAATTGTAGTGGATTTTAACACACCACTCTCCCCACTAGATAGATCAACCCAGCAAAAACTCAACAGAGAAACCGCAGATCTAAACAGCTCTATAGATCAACTAGATTTAACAGACATCTACCGAACATTTCACCCAGCAACATCAGAATACACGATTTTCTCAGCAGCACATGGAACATTTTCTAAAATAGACCACATTTTACGCCACAAAACAAACGTGTCTAAATTCAGAAACATTGAAGTTATATGTTGCATTCTTTCTGACCACATGGGAATAAAATTAGAACTCAAAACCAAAAGCCACCAAAGAAAGTCCGGTATCACATGGAGGCTGAACAACACAGTGCTGAATCACGAGGGGGACATGGAAGAGATTAGAAAGGAAATTCAATGTTCATGATATTCAACAAAAATGAGTACACAAATTACCAGCTCCTCTGGGACACAGCAAAGGGAGTACTCAGAGGCCAATTTATAGCTCTGAGCTCCAACATCAACAAATTGGAGGTATCTGAAACCAACAATTTAATGACACAGCTAAACCTCTCTGAAAAGAGCAGCAATCCAGTAGATGGAAAGGAATAATTATAATTGAATCAGAATTAAATGAGTTACAATCCAAAAAAAATATATAAAGAATAAACAAAACTAAGAGTTGGTTCTTTGAAAAAATTAACAAAATTGACAGACCCTTAGCAAATCTTATCAGAAATAGAAGAGAACACACCCAAATAAATAAATTCAGAGATGAGAATGGAAACATCCCCACGGAAACAACCAAGATTCAGAACATTATAAGGGAATACTTCTCAAAACTTTATGCTAATAGGTTTCAGAACTTGACAGAAATTGACCTTTTCCTAGCAAATATTGACATGCCAAAACTAAACCAAGAAGAGTGAAACCATCTTAACAGGCCCATATCAAGCATTGAAATAGAAACAGCAATAAGAGACCTCCCAGCTAAGAAAAGCCCAGGACCAGATGGTTTTACAGCGGAATTCTACAAGGTCTTAAAAGCAGAGCTCACACCAATACTCCTCCAACTCTTCAATGAAATTGAAAGAGAAAGTTCACTACCGAACACATTCTATGAAGCCAGCAAAACCCTCATCCCAAAACCAGGCCGGGACTCATCAAAGAAAAAGAACTATAGACCCATTTCTTTGATGAACATTGATGCAAAACTTCTCAACAAAATTTTTGCCAATCGACTTCAACAATTCATCCAAAAAATCATAAACCACGATCAAACAGGATTCATTTCAGGGATGCAAAGCTGGTTCAATATACTCAAATCAATTAACATAATTCATCACATCAAGAGGAGCAAGGATAAGAAACACATAGTTATCTGAATAGATGCAGAAAAAGCAATTGACAAGATCAAATGCCCCTTTATGATGATGGTTCTGGAAAAGCTTGGAATCCATGTTACCTTCGTCAATACAATAAAGGCTGTATATGACAAACCTACAGCCAGCATTATTCTCAATGGTGAAAAACTAAAGCCATTTCCTCTTAACACAGAAACAAGACAAGGATGTCCACTCTCTCCACTTCTCTTCCATCTAGTATTAGAATGCCTATGTACAGCAATAAGACAAGATGAAGACATAAAGGGGATCCAAATAGGGAAAGAAGAAATAAAACTCTCCCTCTTTGCAGATGACAAGATCTTATATTTAAAGAATCCCATAGTCTCCACTCCCAAATTACTCAAGCTGATACAAAACTTTGGCAAAGTAGCAGGGTAGAAAATTAACCCCCCAAAATCAATGGCCTTTCTGTATGCCAACTATGAGAAAAGTGGGGCTGAAATTAGGAAAGCAACTCCATTTGTAATAGCCCCACAAAAATTAAAATACCTAAGAATTAACTTAACCAAAGAAGTGAAGGATCTCTATGATGAAAACTTTAAAATCTTGAAAAAGGAAATCAAAACAGAACTTAGAAAATGGCAAATCCTCCCATGCTCCTGGATTGGAAAGATTAACATTCTGAAAATGGCAATACTTCCTAAGGCTATATACAAATTCAACGCGATACCTATCAAAATTCCAACCTCATTCTTCAAGGAAATAGAAGAGGCAATCCAAAAATTCATATGGAACAATAAAAGACCCCGAATAGCAAAACGCTCCTCAATGGAAAGAACACTGCTGGAGGAATATCAATACCAAATTTCAAACTCTCCTATAAAGCCATAGTAATCAAAACAGCTTGGTATTGGCATAAGAACAGACCTCAGGACCAATAGAATAGAATTGAAAATCCAGAAATGAACCCACAGACCTGTAGCCATCTAATCTTCGATAAGGGAGCTAAAACAATAGAATGGAAGAAAGACAGCCTCTTCAGTAAATGGTGCTGGTAAAATTGGTTAACTACTTGTACAAAACTAAAGCTAGATCCTTATATATCACCCTGCACCAGAATCAACTCCAAATGGATCAAAGACCTCGAAGTCAAAGCAGACACTCTGAAAGCATTACAGGATGGAATAGGAGAAACCTTAGGTCTCCTTGGCTCAGGCTGAAATTTTCTGAATAGAGACCCGGAAACACAACAAATCAAAGAAAGGTTGGACAAATGGGATTGCATGAAGTTTCAGAGCTTCTGCGTGGTAAAGGACATATCTAGCAAGATCAATAGAAAGCCCACAGATTGCGAGAAGATCTTCACTAGCCATACAACAGACCAGGGTCTCATATCTAAAATATACTTGGCACTCAAAAAATTAAATCCCTCAAAAACAAATTCTCAAAGAAACAACTGCTCAATAAATAAGTTGTCTAAAGACTTGAAGAGAAACTTCTCTGAAGAAGAAAGAAGGATGGCAAATAGTCACATGGAGAAATGCTCAAGCTCCCTAGCCATAAAAGAAATGCAAATCAAAACAACATTGAGATACCACCTCACCCCAGTTAGAATGGCTATATTCAAGAACGCTAACAGCAACAGATGCTGGATGGGATGTGGACAGAAGGGAAACTTACTTCATTGTTGGTGGGAGTGTAAACTTGTTCAACCAATTTGGAAAGCAGTATTTAGGTTCCTGAGAAAACTTCACATAGAGCTCCCCTATGACCCAACAATCCCACTTTTGGGCATTTACCCAAATGTTTACAAACAAGACCACACTAAAGCTACCAGCACTACTATGTTTATTGCAGCATTATTTACCATAGCTAAGATGGAACCAACCCAGATGCCCCTCAGTAGATGAATGGATCAAGAAAATGTGGTATATATACACAATGGAATTCTATGCCTCCGTCAGAAAGAATGACAGTGCCCCATTTGTTAGGAAATGGAAAAACTTGGAAAAAATTATATTAAGTGAAGTAAGCCAGGCCCAAAGAAACATAGGTCCCATGGTTTTCTTTATTTGCATTATGTAGTATATGTATAAGTCAAGCAGAAAAGTTCAGGTAATGTGATGTTAGCAAAATGAACCCTTAGATAAGTATTTTAATGCTTTTTTATTTCATGCATTTGTTTCTAACGCATTTATAAGATTATCTCTTTGTTGCTTTGTATGTCCCTCCCCCAGAGTATAACCCCTTCTTTCACTATATTTGATGTCAGTATAACATGTAGAGGAGATGGGGAAAAACAAGTCGTTTAAGGATACATGTGGACCTGTTGCAACAATGAGAAGTACAAGTTGTCATGTCGAAAACGAGCTTTACAATGTTGGTGCGGGGGGGGGGGGGGAAACGGGGGAGGATTGGGTGGGGGGTAGGGAGGAGGCTGGGAAGGGATGTGAAGGGTAAACAAAGGAGGAGGATGCAATGCTTGATTATAAATGTATGCATTATCCTGCCCATGTAATTGTAACCCCTCTGTACCGTATGTTCACAAAAACAATTAAATTAAAAAAAACAAGAAAGTGAATATCTGGGAGGAACACACCCCCTCTGACACACGTACACCCGGGCTGTCCCCCCCACCCCAGCTCTCAACACGACTCACAGGGTGATCACATTTCCCAGCTCTGCCAGCATCTGCTGGTGCTTCCAGTCCATCTGGTCTCCTTGTCCTCCCCAACAATCCACCCAGTCGCCCAGAAGCATCTAGGCTGGAAGTAGGGATTCTGTACATGTATGTAGCTTTTAGGACCCAATCAATTTCCCAAACACCGCCCCAACCCAGGGTCAGAAACCCCCCTGTGTCCTGACCTAAGGTTTTGGTGAATAAGGAGTTAAGGCTGGTTTTTCCCTAGGGGAAGGGCTGGCCCTGGGGAAGGGGAGAGATGGGTTGTGCTGTGTCATTAGACTAGTGTTCCCCTTGGGTGGGAGCCCTTGGTTTTTACAAGGGAGCAGGGTATGGGAACCTTTGTCCTTCAGCTTGTACATTGTCCCACATGAGGAACCAACAAACTTAGGAGAGGCACTACTCTGAGTCTGTGTGTGTGTGTGTGTGTGTGTGTGTGTGTGTGTGTGTGTGTGTGTGTGAGAGAGAGAGAGAGAGAGAGAGAGAGAGAGAGAGAAAGAGAGAGAGAGGGAATCGTTCTCCTTGTACAGCCTGACTGTGCTCAGGTGAGTGATCAATTGGCAAATTGCAGGTGCTGCATGGATGATGAGACTTCTGTCCCCGTTCTGGATTTGTGTATGTGTGTGTGTGTGTGTGTGTGTGTGTGTGTGTGTGTGTGTGTGTGTGCATGTGTGTGTGTGTGTGTGTATGTTGGGAGAGGAGGGAGATGAGAGCAATGAAAATATATTTAATTCATCATGTCTAAAAACAGCTAAAGCATTTGATTTCTCTGTGTGTATTTGCTGTTGTTCTTTTTTAAATACCTAGTACGATCCCAGCCACAATTTTTGTTTTCTCCTTCACAGTTTCTTGGCTCCTTTATGGGAAGATTTCAATAGACATTCCTTTCCTCCTATTTCCACCTCTCTCTTCCCCATTTCCTATAGCCCACAGTAGATGCTGGGCCTGCATGTGCCTCCCCTAGGTAACCTGTTGAACCCTGGACTAGAGTGGACACCTGTCCTTCTATCCACAGCCAAAAGTTTCGTGAGGCGAGTGTGACCACAGCCACACTATTCCAGCTAGACATTCTGCTTTTGTTTTTATAGTTTGAGCTAATTCAAGGGTTGGGAATGTGTCTACCTAACAAAATTAGGGAATGAGGTGGGGGAGAGGGTAGGGCAGGGGCTGTGAAGCTATGACATGGCAGATGGTTCACCATGACCGAGGATGAGAGGGGAACCTTACCTAGGGCATTTATGATCTCTGTGGGCATTCAGGCACATTTCTCTGGACCCCCACTGGTGGAATGGATTCCCTCCTGGGGCATTTCACCAGTTTTCAATCCTCCTGGGAGTCCTGCAGACTCCAATCTGTGTCCCGCCTGGGCTGTTTCCAGCTGGGCAGTGGTACGCAAGTCCATTCCCCCTGCTGGAGTCCTCTCCATATCAGGAGGTGTCAATTAGCTAGGGCTCACTGAATGCCAGTTTCTGCAACCTGCTGTAGGCTGTCTGGAAGGAAAAGGGGACCACTGACTTGGGAACACTTTAAGTTTGATTGGGACAGGGTGTTTCTTTAAGTTGGCAATTTTCACTAACGCTTTGGGTTATGGGTCAAATTAGATGGATGATTTCAACCGCCAAAAAATGATGTTCAAAGGTCAGGAAGATGGCAGAGGAGAAGCTGGCGGCTAAACGAACTCTCCCATAGAAAGCAGTTTTAGAGTTCCAGTGAACACTCCTAGGCTAGAGAAATACACCAAGTATGCATTTACAGCACAGAGAGGTTGGCCAGAAAGGGAAAATCCAGGCAAAAAGGCAAATCTGAGCAGTTGCTGGCAGCTGCAGCGGCGGGGGCAACAGCAGTGGCAGCTGTTGCCATATCTTCAACACAGATAGTTCGGGACAAAGGAGCCAGACCCAGCAGGCAAACAGGTACTACTTAACACCAGCAAGAACTGACAAGGAGCAGGTATCTTCACCCTGCAGATCGCAGACCAGAGACGACCTAGGAACCTACCCTCTGGCATGAATAGAAGCCTGACATCCTCACTCCTCAGGGAGCAGAGGAGGGAAGGCACCCATCCCTGACCCCACTACTGGAGATCTCCATCTTTGATACTGACAAAGGCTTGGCTGAACTGCCAGTTCCAACTCAGGCCTTGGGAAAAAACAAAACAGTCATTTAGCAGGTCACAGGAATCTACCCAGACCTGCAAGGCACAACAACACCCAGGAATAAGGCACTCACCCCAGGCAGAAGAAAATCTGCCACCAGGAGTGGCTTTCTTCACTCGGTAAACAGAACCAGAGGCTGCCCCTACCTACAACAGCCTAGATAATCCATTGAAATTCAGTAAGCATAAACCCTGAGAAAGGCTCCAGGTTGGGCTCTGTGACTGTCTCAGAACGTAGGCCCTCACGGAAAAGCTACTGTTTGCTGAAAGGCCTCAACTCTACCCAGAACCTAGCCTCAACACAACATCTCCAAACTAGAGGAAAAAGCCCTCTCCCTCTTTTGCGATACTCAAAACAGATCCCTCTCCCACTGAACTAGGCTGGGAGGAGGATCACAAAATCCTGGGTAAAGCAGAGCATTTTTCTGCTTGCCCAAACAAACTGATTTAATAAACCAATCAAGCCACAGGAAAACCCAACACCACAAGCAAACCAGAGACTCCACCAAGAGACTGGTTATGGACACAAGCGAAATACTGAATCTTCCGATCCCCTCCAAAAAAAAAAAAAATCAAAGGACTTTCTTTTTTTTGTACCTTATTTTTTATTTTTTTTTAATTTTTAATTTTTAAAAAATTTTAAATTATTTTTTCTTTTCTTCCTAGTATAATTTTTATTTTAGGTGTATATGTGTTTGTGTGCTTTTTAAAAAAAATCTCTACTGACCTTTTGATCCTTTTTTTTACTTTCTTTCTTTTCTCATTCTTTTCATTTCTTCTCTTTCATTTTTTTCTGTGTGACTTAATTGCTGTTCTGCTCACCCTCAAATATACCCGTCATCGATTATTAGATCTTATCCTCTATTGTGTGCACACTTAATCCAGAAATAACTCAACTCAAAACCTCTTAGACTTAAATTCCTTAATAGCAGTATTAAATTTTTATACCCATATAATATTTTAAAACTTTTTTATTTTTCTAGTTTTTCATGTCTCCTTTCTATCCCTCCCCTCCTCTCATCCCATCCCATTCTTCTCTGAATAATAGTCTTCAAACTTGCAGTTTTTAAGGGTTAACTTTTTAATTTTAATTTTTTCCATTTTTTCTTGTATCTTTTTTCTTTTTCTTCTCTTTTTTCTTTTTCTTTTTTTCACTCTCTCTGCTATCATTCTGTCCAATGCATTACCTTCTTTGAGGTTAGGATATGGTTAATTCCACTCTCCCTCACCTTCCCAAATCCCTCTAGTCCTATTTTCCCCAAATTTTCCCTAAACCTAATAATTTCTGGTTGCCAAATTCTCCTTTGTGGTTCTTAGGCCATTAAGACATAGTTGTTTGATGTTCAATAGATTGTATCTCTTGAACCAGATTTTATCTGCAGATTTTGGACTATGCAACTATAGACTTTTGTTGATGTTTACCTTAAAATAGTTTTCTAGAACAAAATTGGTGTTACTCTCATCCCAAATAGGCAGAACAAACCAGGAAAACAAAAGAAAAATGGCAAGCCCGTGGAACTCAACTCCCACTCATGACAATCAGGGGACAGAACAGATAATGAATAATCCAGAGGAGCGTTCCTGAAAGGCTCTACAAACACTACAGTTAAACAGGGTAAATAAAAAGAGTGAAAACTAGCAAATGTCTCAGTGGGAGAGAGAGGAGGCAAACCAAAGATCAATACAGGAGTCTCCTGAATGTGAGGAAGCTACTCAAAGATTGATACAGGAATTGCTTGCGCAGATTGAGAACACTCAAAGAGGAAAAAAAGGAATTGCATGAGCAAGTTGAGATCAGTCAAAGTGATAGACAGGAATTGCGTGAACAGGCTGAGAACACTCAAAGAGAACTACAGGAAATGTGTGAACGTGAGGATGCTAATCAAAGAGAAATACAGGAACTGAGATCAGGATGAGAATAGACAAAGATTAAAGGAGGCATTCATGAAATCCATAAACAGAGAGCTGAAAGACATCAGTGAGACCGCAAAGGGAATGCTCAGTGGAGCCCAACAGAAGGAATGGGAGTCCAAGGAATCATAACCAATCAACTCAGTAATTTGAGAATAAACACAGAACATCAAATTAAGGAAGTAAAGAAGTCCTTACAAGATCAAGAACAAAGTTCCAACAAAGAATTTTAAGCTCTCAAAGTCAAGCAATTACAAGGAAAAGAAATAAAAAGCAAAGTAGAAAGTCTTGAGAGTAGAATAGACCATGCAGAAGATCGAACCTCGGGGATTGAAGACAGCCTAGATATTATAGAGAATGAACATACAATCATCCAAGACAAATCCAAGATATATGATAGATCTATTCAACACTTGGAAGATACCATCAGAAGGCCTAATCTGAGGATAATGAGTGTAGAGGAGAACCTAGAAACAGAAGGTAATGGTCTAGGAAATTTGTGTAACAGGATCCTAGCAGAGAACTTCTCAAACGTGCAAAAAGATAGGCCTATTCAGATACAAGAAGCTTTTAGAACCTAAAAATAGACCAGACCAGAACAGGACATACCACGGTCACATTATAATCCGTACAGGATCCATTTAGGCCAAGGAAAAGATCCTTAAAGCTGTCAAGGAGAAAAGCTCAATCACCTATAAAGGGAAAATAAATAGAATCACCTCAGATTTCTCAGCAGAGACAACCAAGAATACTGTACCCAGCTAAACTCTCCTTCATTATGGAAGGTAAAATAAAATTGATCCATAGCAACAAAAAATTGAAACAATATATCTCCACCAAACCATCCCAACAAAAGATTCTTAAAGATGTCCTACACATAGAAAACCAACAAGAACACAATAAAGACCAAGAAACCAAACCCAAGAATCCAAGAACCTTCGGAAGAACCCAGTAGCTGCAGCCCCAAATTAGGTGTATAAAATGGCAGGAACTCCCAAATACCTCTCACTCCTATTTCTCAACATTAATGGACTTCATTCTCCAATCAAGCGACATAGACTCTCTAGTTAGATTAAAAAGCAAGATTCTTCTATTTGCTGCCTTTAGGAGTCACATCTTGCCCATAAAAACAAGCATATTTTCAATGTGAAAGGCTGGAACAAAATCTACCAAACAAACAGCCCCCATAAACAGGCGGAAGTTGTAATCCTAATACCATATAAAATAGATTTCAAATTAAAATTAGTGAGAACAGATAAAGAAGGTCACTACATACTAATTAAGGTATCTCTCCTTCAGGAGGACATTACAATTCTAATTATGTATTTGCCAAACAATGGAGCACCCAAATTTATCCAAGAAAAAACAACTTTATGTCAAATCTCATATAGATCCAAAGACATTAATTATTGGAGACTTTAATACACCACTATCCCCACTAGATAGATCAACACGGCAAAAAACTCAGCAGAGAAAATGCAGACCTAAACAAGTGCATAGATCAACTGGATTTCACAGACATCTAACAAATATTTCACCCAGCAGCATCAGAATACATGTTCTTCTCAGCAGCACATGGAACATTTTCCAAAATAGACCACATTTTAGTCACAAAGCAAACTTGTCCAATTTCAGAAACATTGAAATCATCCCATGCATTCTCTCAGATCACAAATAAATAAAATTAGAACTCAAAAACAAAAGCCACCAAAGAAAATCCTGTAACACATGGAGGCTGAACGACACTCTATTTAATCACCAGTGGGTCATGGTAGAGATTAGAAATGAAATTCAAGTTTTCATGATATTAAACAAAAATAAGCACATAAACTATCAGCTCCTCTGGGACACAGAAAAGGCAGTACTCAGAGGCAAGTTTATACCTCTGACTTTGTACATCAACAAATTGGAGAGATCTGAAACCAACAATTTAATGAGACAGCTGAGCCTCCTTGAAAAAGAGCAGCAAGATATCCCCCAATTCAGTAGACAGAAAGAAATAATTAAAATTAAATCAGAATAAATGAATTAGAATCCAAAAGAAACATAGAAAGAATCAACAAAACAAAGAGTTGGTTCTTCAAAAACATTAACAAAATTGACAGACCCTTAGCAAATCTTATCACAAAAAGAAGAGAACACATCCAAATAAATAAACTCAGAGATGAGAATGGAAACATCACCACAAAAACAACCAAGATTCAGAACATTATAAGGGAACACTTCTCAAAACTTTATGCTGTTTGAGAACTTGGCAGGAATGGAACTTTTCCTAGCAAATATTGACATGCCAAAACTAAACCAAGATGATTTAAACCATATTAATAGGCCCATATCAAGCATTGAAATAGAAACAGCAATAAGAGACCTCCCATCTAAGAAAAGCCCAGGACCAGATGGTTTTACAGCGGAATTCTACAAAGCCTTCATAGTAGAGCTAACACCAATACTCCTTCAACTCTTCAAAGAAATTGAAAGAGAAAGTGCACTACCAAATTCATTCCATGAAGCTATATTAACCCTCATCCCAAAACCAGGCAGGGACTCATCAAAGAAAGAAAACTATAGACCCATATCTTTGATGAACATTGATGAAAAACTTCTCAACAAAATTTTTGCCAATCGACTTCAACAATTCATGAAAAAATCATACAGCACGATCAAACAGGATTCATTTCAGGGATGCAAAGCTGGTTCAATATACTCAAATCAATTAACATAATTCATCACATCAACAGGAACAAGGATGAGAAACACATAGTTATCTGAATAGATGCAAAAAAAGCAATTGACAAGATCAAATGCCCCTTTATGATGAAGATTCTGGAAAAACTAGGAATCCATGTTACCTTCCTCAATACAATAAAGGCTGTATATGACAAACCTACAGCCAGCATTATACTTAATAATGAAAAACTAAAGTCATTTCCTCTTAACTCAGGAAAGAGACCAGAATGTCCACTCTCTCCACTTCTCTTCAATCTAGTATTAGAATGCCTAGCTACAGGAATAAGACAAGATGCAAACCGAAAAGGGATCCAAATAGGGAAAGAAGAAGTAAAACACTTCCTCTTTGCAGATGTCATGATCTTGTATTTCAAGAATCCCATAGACTCCACTCCCAAATTACTCAAGCTGATTCAAAACATTGGCAAAGTATCAGGGTATAAAATTAACCCTCAAAAAGCAATGGCTTTTCTGTATACTAACAATGAGAAGAGTGTGGCTGAAATTAAGAAAGCATCTCCATTCGTAATAGCCCCACAAAAAGTAAAATACCTAGGAATTAACTTAACCAAAGAAGTGAAGGACCTCTATGATGAAAATTATAAAAACCTGAAAAAGGAAATCAAAAGAGATCATAGAAACTGGCAAAAACTCCCATGCTCCTGTATTGGAAAGATAAAGATCGTCAAAATGGCAATACTTCACAAGGTTATCTACAACTTCAATGTGATACCTATCCATATTCCAACTTCATTCTTCAAGGAAATTAAAGAGACATTCAAAAAATTCATATGGAACAATAAAAGACCCCGAATAGCAAAAATAATCCTTAACAGAAAGAACAGTGCTGGAGGAATATTAATACCAAATTTCAAACTCTACTACAAAGTCATAGTAATCAAAACAGCTTGGTACTGGCACAAGAATAGACCTCAGGACCAATCGAATAGAATTGAAAACCAGAGATGAACCTACAGACCTATAGCCATCTAATCTTTGATAAGGGACCTAAAAATAGAAGGGAAGAAAAACAGCCTCTTCAGTAAATGGTGCTGGCAAAATTGGTTAACTACTTGTAGAAAACTAAAGCTAGATCCTTATATATCACCCTGCACCAGAATCAACACCAAATGGATCAAAGACCTCGGAGTCAAAGCAGACACTCTTAAAAGATTATAGGATGGAATAGGAGAAACCCAAGGACTCCTTGGCACAGGCCAAAATTTTCTTATTAGAGACCCAGAAACACAAGAAATCAAAGAAAGGTTGGACCATGGAATTGCATGAAATTGCAGAGGTTCTGCATGGCAAAGGACATAGCTTGCAAGATCAATAAAAAGCCTATGGATTGGGAGAAGATCTTCACTACCCATACAACAGACAAGGGTCTCATATCTAAAATATACCTGGAACTTAAAAAATTAAATCTCTCAACAACAAATCCTCAAAGAAACAACTGCCGGATAAATAAGTGGGTTAAAGAATTTAAAAGAAACTTCTCTGAAGAAGAAAGAAGGATGGCCAATAGACACATGAAGAAATGCTCAACCTCCCTAGCCATAAAAGAAATGCAAATCAAAGTAACATTGAGATACTCCCTCACCCGAGTGAGAATGGCTGTAATTAAGAACTCTAAAAACAACAGATGCTGGAGGGGATGAATACAGAAGGGAACCTTACTTCATTGTTGGTGGGAGTGTAAACTTGTTCAACCACTTTGGAAAGCATAGGGAGGTTCCTAAAGACTCCACATAGAGCTCCCCTATGACCTGGCAATCCCACTTTTGGGCATTTGCCCAAATGATCACAAACAAGACCACACTAAAGCTACCAGCACGACTATGTTTATTGCAGCTTTATTTACCATAGCTAAGATGGAACCAACCCAGATGCCCCTCAGTAGATGAATGGATCAAGAAAATGTGGTGTATATACGCACTGTAATTCTATGCCTCCGTCAGAAAGAATGACATTGCCCCATTTGTTAGGA
This sequence comes from Dipodomys spectabilis, assembly GCF_019054845.1. NCBI lineage: Eukaryota > Metazoa > Chordata > Mammalia > Rodentia > Heteromyidae > Dipodomys > Dipodomys spectabilis. The sequence continues at coordinate 4,013,905 of NW_024871098.1, read as the reverse complement.
AATGGAAAGACTTGGAAAAAATTTTATTAAATGAAGTAATCCAGGCCGAATGAAGCATAGGTCCCATGGTTTCCTTTATTTTCAATATCTAGTATATGTCTGAGTCAAGCAAAAAAGGACAGATAAGTTGATGTTAGTGGAATGAACCCCGAGATAAGTATTCAAATGTATTTTCTGTTTTTTTTTCCTTTCACGCTATTGTTTCTATCATATTCATAAGATGATTTCTATGTTGCTCTGTATGTCCCTCCCCACAGTATAACCCATACTTTCACTGTACTTGATGTTGGTATAATTTGTAGAGGTGAAGGGAAAACAAAACAAATTGTTAACTAGGGATACATGTGGACCCCTTGCAACAATGAGCTGTACACATTGTTATGTCGAAAAACAAACTTTGCAACTTTGGTGGGGGGGGGTGGGGAGAGGTTTGGGTGGGGGTACGAGAGGAGTATGGAAAGGGATGGGAAGGGGAAACAATGAGGAGGCAACAATGTTTGATAAGAAATGTACTTGTTATCTTGCCCATGTAATTGTAACTCCTCTGTATGGTATTCTCACAATAATAATAATAAAAAAATTATGTTCAAAGCAGCACAGGCAGAGTTCCCAAGCCAGATTGTCTCCTGCTTTGAATGTTGTGCCTTGACTGCCTTTCTATGCCCGCTGTTGAATCTCCTCCAGCTCTCTCTAAGGTGAGCACCACAGTGCAGGACATCATGGAGAGCAGAGATTGTGACCTCACCATCCCCATCCTGCCAGCTGTGAGAGAGATGATTCCCAGCACTTGTACTGGACTCTGAGGTATTTAGAGACCTGAGGCTACCTCAAGGATCCTTTCTCTGCAACATGAAACTTGGGGGGGGGGGCGGATGTGATGGACCATCATGTCTGGCCCCATGGGGAGGAGAGGAGGCCCCTTGAACCAGACACTCAGCTCAAGGCAACCTCCTTCACACCGGAGTGGGGAATTGAGTGCCACAGAGCTGGTCAGCCGCTGCACAGATATCTTGGAGAAGATAGGCATCCCAGAGGCCCCAGAATCCAGCGAGTACATTGTGGCTCACATCCTCGGAGCCAAAACAGACAAGTGAAGTTGCACCAGAAGGCCACGAAGAGGGGGAGGGAGAACAGTGGGAAAGCTACATCAGGCTCTCTCCAACAGAGGATACTTATCTGAATCAGATGGGGCTTTTCTCCAGTATTGTCATAGACAGATTCTCATTTATTTTCCCACAAACAGTTACAGAGTGCGCCAGGCTTTGGGGGGCCATAGGCAATGAAAGGTTCTAGAACATGAAGAAACCTTGGTTTGAGCTGGATGCTGGTGTTTCACACCTGCCATCGTGGCTATTTAGGAGGTTGAGAACGGAGGATTGAGACTTTTGGCCCAGGCAGGAAAGCCTGTAAGACTCTTGTCTCCAATTAACTACCAAAAACAAAACGTGAGAAGGGGATGTGTGGCTCAAGTCATAAACTGCTAGCCGTGAGTAAAAAGGCTCAGGGACACCACCTAGTCTATGAGTTAGAGGCCCAGGACTGACACAAAGAAAAGAAAGAGAGAGAGAGAGAGAAAGGAGGGAAGGACAGAGGGAGAAAAAGAGGAAAGGAGGGAAGAAGGGAAAACATGCAAGCCTTGGTTTGGAGTCCCTGGTTCAAGGGAGCCAACCATTCACAATTTCTGTGGGGACAGTTTCAAAGACTAAAGCCAGTATGTAGAACCAAGCCACTGACCCCTTAGCAACTTCATGACATCCAAGAGCTATGTGGTCACTTTTTGCAGAGGAAAGCAGCCTCGGGTAGATCCTAGGGCTCAGGGTTTTTGTTTTTTTTTTTATTATCCCCGACCCCAAGGAGTTTATTTTCTGGTCAGATAAAAAGGAAGTGCCCAAGGGTTAGGGAGGTATTGGGGTGAGGGAATGTCAAGAGTGGGGAGGTAAGGGATAAGCAGGAAGATAAAGAGGGAGGATGAACCCAGGTCAGGTGTATCAGACATTGGAGTCATGATCTTGCCTGACAACCTAGACTACCAGTGATAGAGCCTTTGATCCAGCCACGCTGCTATTAAAAGTCCTGACACCTTGAGTTCACCATTGATGACCTGGCCGTTGTTCGCTGCAGGATGCCTGTGCAGTACATCGTTGGGGCTGGGACTTTCCAGGGCTCACTCTGAAGATTACACCACAGGTGTTCATTCCTCCACCAGAGACAGAGGTAAGCATGCCACTGTCACAGAACAGGCTGGGAATGAGAGTGGGAGTTGGGACCCATGTCACCCTGAGACTTCATAGAGAGGCTGTTAGGGCCCTGTGCCTGCCATTCTCAGAGGCAGAAGTGGATCTCTTTGCTGGCTCAGTCTTTAGTCTAGATGGCAGATCTGGGATTCAGAGTGGGCAGGGTGAAGGTGGGGCAGGGCTGGGTAGAGGCTGGTGGGAAAACCAGAGGCACTGGGCTCTGAGCATGGTTGTTTCTTTGATAATACTCACAACACAGGAACATTCCTGGGATAGAACACCCCTTTTCACCTTCCCAAGAGGGACCTAGAGACCTCCATTCTCCATCCCTTGATCAAAAAATCCTTTGGTTCCCATATCATGTGTTTGGATAACTAGATCTCACCTCATTGCCCAGTGTTGAGGCAGGACAGTGAGAGATCCTGATTCTTTGATAAGGTTATTGGATCCTCAGTATGAGATTATACTTGAATGTCCTAACTTGGTGCATGGTCAGTCCCATCTAATACTGCCATGATGTAAGACAAAGAATCTAGAGAATCAGAGCCGGATAGGGTCTCTTCTGGGAGGCTTGAGTACTATGTGTTAGCTTTGAGCTCTGGTGTGCCCACCTGCTTGGCTTTCTTGGGTGAGTGTATGCTAGAAAACGCTTGAAACTAGGGTGTGGGTCTTGTCTTTGATGCTCAAAGCTAGCACTCTGCCATTTGAGCCACAACTCCACTTCCGGGTTTTTTTGGATGTTTAATTGGAGAAAAAGAGTTCTCATGAACTTTGCTGCCAAGGGTTGCATCCAACTGCAGTCCTCAGATCTCAGTCTCCTGAGGGGATAAGATGACAAGCATGGAAAAGTATCTTTGGCTGGGTGCCAGTAGCTCATGGTTGTCTTCCTAGATACTCAGGAGCTGAGATCTGAGGATCATGGTTCAAAGCCAGCTTGGGCAGGAAATACCCTGAGAGTCTTATCTCCAACAAACTACCAGAAAACAGGAAGGGGTGCTGTGGCTCATGCAGTAGAGTGCTCATCTTGAGCTGAAGAGCTCAGGGACAGCACCTAGATCCTGAGTTCAAACACCACAACTTAAAAAAAGAAAGAAAGTAAAATATGTTTGCCTGCAAAGATGTGGAGGTGTGTGTGGGTGCTGTGATTGAGAAACCAGGTGCTGACCTCACTGTACAGACATTTCTAAGAACTCCTCAAGTTTGCCCCAGTTTGAAGCCACAGTAGGATGGGTGGTGCCTTACCAAGAACTCAAGAGGATGAGGCCTGTGGCAGGCAGGGAGTGGTTGGATGGGTGCAGGGGTGGGATTGTTGTATCTGTATTCTCTCCATGGAAGGATGGATTTGGATGCTGGGTGTCAAAGTTTGAAGTCAAGGGTTGCAAGAAGTTTGTGGCCTGACGAATTGGGTTTCCTCTGACTTTATGAAGGTGGCTGAAGCCGGTCACTGCCGGTGCTCACAACTGTCATCCTAGCTACTCATAAAGCTGTAAAGACCACGGTTCTAAGCCAGCTTGTGCAGGAAAGTCTGTGATACTTGATATCCAATGAACCACCAGAATACAGGAAGTGGTGCTGTGTCTCAAGTAGTAGAGTGCTCATTTTCAGATGAAAAGCTGAAGGACAGCACCCTGGCCCAGAATTCAAACCCCATGACCAACATTAAACAAAGAGGTGGCCTGATTTTTCCACTTAGCAGTGTGTACGGTAGGAAATTCCTTGCTGGATTATGAGACATTACAGATATGTGAGAGGCTCAATGTTGTGTCTACAGTTAGTCTGAGTATGATAGTGCCATCTTCTCCCAGGTAGGATGTGATCCTAATGGAGGGAGTTCATGGTTCTGTTCTCAGGAACTGCTGAGGCCTTGGAATGTCCATGTGTATCTGTGTGTTTGTGTATGTGTGTGTGTGTGTGTATGTGTGTGTGTGTGTGTGTGTAATTTTCCTTCATCTTTCTCTGTTCCCTTCCTGGGTGCCTGTCTGCCACTTTCTGACCTCAGATGGTGCCCCTCCTCCACACCAACCTTGCCTTTAGCTTCCTACAATGATTACTAAATTGCCAGAGGCCTGTGTTCCAACTTTTCTCTAGGGCCCAAGTCTGGCTGTCCCAATATTTGGTCACCTCCAGGGGACTCTGGGAAAGCAATGCCAGCTGGTACAGGGTCTCCCCTGCCTCAGAGGGAGGGCCTCAGTCATAGGATGTCCTGTCCTTTTCCTCAGGTGGGCCTCTGACTGCACATCCATCTTAGGAGGCTTGCAGTGGCTTGGGGAATGGGGGTTGCTGGTAGCTCTGGCAAATTTGAGCTTGACATCTGACTGAAGGCTGCTCAAGCAAGGAGGATCCAAGGCTACATGAGAGGTGAGGCCAAGGTGGCTTGAAAGTATCTGTCAGTGTCTAGGAAATGTAAATGTACTTTATTGCAGGAAAGTTTATCTTCCGGCACCAGATGGGCCTCTCAGGTCCTTCTAGACAATTCCGGATGCCCAGAATACAGAAGGCACAGACTTTAGATTCCAGGGCCAAGGGACTGGAGGATGAGAGAATGGTATGGCCAATACCTCAATGTTCTGGGGCATTAGTCTTGACCAGGCTATACCCCCCCCTCTTGTGTACGTTCACTTCTTAACACAGTGTTGGCCACAAACCAGCCACTTGTGGTAGTACTGTGGAAGGGGCAGGAGTGGAAGTGAGATCTAGGATGAACAAAATCTGGATTTATGGCCTGTGAGAGTGGCAAAGGGTGTCTTTATAAAAATCTTAGAGCTGAAACTCAGGGTCTAGGCACTGTCCCTGAACTTCCTTTGCTCAAAGGTAACATTCTACCACTTGAACCACAGCTCACCTTTCCTCTTTTTTACTAGTTTAGTGGAGATAAGAGTTTCATGGACTTTCTTGCCTGGGCTGGCTTCAAGCAGTTATCCTAAGATCTCAGCCTCTTAAGTAGCTAGGATTGCTGATGTGAGCCACAGGCACCTGCTAAGGATGTTAGTGTGTGTGTGTGTGGGGGGGGGTGTGTGAGTTTACCGGGACTTGAACTTATAACCTAGGTGCTATCCTTTAGCTTGTTTGTACAAGGTTGGTGCTGTACCACTTGAACTACAGTACCTCTGCTTCCCAGGTTTTGTTGATTCATTGGAAATGAGTCTACCCAGGCTAGGTTTGAATCTTGATTGATCCTCAGGTGTCAGCCTTGAGTAGCTAGCATGACAGGCATGAGCCACAGGTGCACAGCTGATAATGGCCTTTCTACACAGTGGACTGGAAGCTCCTGAAAGCTTTTCTTTATTTTTACTGTGCCAGTACTTGGGCTTGAACTCAGGTTTTAGGCTCTGGTCTCTTAAATATTTCCCTCAATGCTGGCACTCTACCACTTGAACCACAGCTCCATTTCTGGCTTTCGGTAGTTCATTGGCAAGAAGTGTCTCAATAACTTTCCTCCCCTAGGCTGGGGTTTACCCACAATCTCTGAACCCATCCTCTTGAGTAGCTAGGATTTACAGAGGTTGGGCCACTGATGGCATTGTGTAGAAGGTTTTCTTAAGCAAGAGTTCTTCCCTGCATTTGCCCTGACTCCTCCATGAAAGGAGGCCTGAAGGACAGGAGCTGTGAAAATTAGGCTTCTAGACACAGGAAATTGCTGGGGTCCTTGGAGAAAAGTCAAAGCTAATCTTCCCCCTGAACCCCATTCTGAGCCCCACCCTCTGTCCTACCTGTGACTGAATTACAAACCTGACCCACCCTTGAATGTTCTGCTAGACTTGTCTGAGGCCAAAGAACCTTCATTCCACCCACCCTATCTGCTTTACACCACACCTCAGGATCTTTGCCCATGCTGTGTACCTTCTGCCTGAGACTCTATCCTGTTGCACATCTTAGAACTCCTATGGAATTTTGGCACTGCTTATATCACATAATGGATCAAGTCTTTCCTTCCCTTCTCCATCTTTTTTAAAAGTACTGAGTTGCTAGAGATGGAAATTGTGCATGCTGACTGGCAAATGCTCTATATTGGTGTGTGTGTGTGTGTGTGTGTGTGTGTGTGTGTGTGTGTGTGTGTGTGTGTGTGTGTGTGTGTGTGTGCCACACCTCGGGTTTGAATTCATGGCCTAGACACCATCCCTGAGTTTTTATGCTCAAAGATAGCATTCTACTACTTGTATCACAGCTCTGGCTTTTTGGGTGCTTAATTGGAGAAATGAGTTTCATATAGACTTTCCTGCCTGCTCTGGCTTGTAGTTATGATCCTGAGATCTCAGCCTCCTGAATAGCTAAGATTACAGGGGTGAGCCACCAGCACCTGGCCTCTATCTGTACCCTATAAACTCAGCCCTCCTCTGAGTCCCAGAAGAGTATGTCTCACCAAGGTCACATTTTTTTTTTTGCCAGTGTTGGGGCTTGAACTCATGTTCTAGGCATGTTCCTGAGCTGCTTTTGCTCAAGGCTACATTCTATCAGTTAAGCCACAGTGCCACTTATGGCTTTTTCCGTCTATGTGATACTGAGGAATCAAACCCAGGGCTTCATGCTTGATAGGTAAGCACTGTATCACTAATCCACATTTGCAGCCCAAGGCTCACTTCTAACAGGAGCTATGAGGGTAGGATTTATTTGGGTACCCTTTCAGCACAGAAATCGCTGGCCATTTCATATCTTTGCCAGGATTTGGGACCAGCCTGAGACTCGGAAATGAGGAATGGTGAATGGGTGATAGCCAACATGCCCCAGAGATTTAGGCTCACATCCTACAGATGGATAGAGAATATGGAGACAGAACCTTCCACAAATCCTACAGCCTGGGAACTGTGGCCTCCCTGGAGGCAATGGCTGGCTGCTAGATGTTCCAGTGGGACACTTCAGCCAGAACATAATGCACTCATTGCATATGGCAGCCCAGGCAATCCTTCGGAGCTTCAGTTATTAAATGGCAGAGAAGGGTGCTTTGTTCAAGCTACTTGCTCAGACTTAGTACTCTCTGAAGGCTTGTCCCAGCTTTTCCAGGTTGGGTGTCTAGGCATGGGCAACCTGCTGTATGCCCATCATCCATACATCATCAATCCATACACAGAGACATAGAGTTACTGCCTTCTTTTTTTTTTTCCTTTGGCAGGTCTGAGCTTGAAATATAAGCCTAGGCGCTATCCCTGATCTCCTCTTTCTCAAGGTTAGTGCTCTACCCTTGAGCCACAGCCCCAACCCATGGGGATATTTTCCTGTGATCTCTTAGAAATAAGAATGTTGGGACTTTCCTGCCCCGGCTGAATTCAAATTGTCATTTTCTACATTTCAGCCTTCTGAGGAGCTTGGATTACATACAAGAGCCACTGACAACCTGACTTACTCTTCCTCCTCCTCCTCCTCCTCCCCCTCCTCCTCCTCCTCCTCTTCCTCCTCCTCCTCCTCCTCCTCCTCCTCCTCCTCCTCTTCCTCCTCCTCCTCCTCCTCCTCCTCCTCCTCCTCCTCCTCCTCCTCCTCCTCCTCCTCCTCCTCCTCCTCCTCCTCCTCCTCCTCCTCCTCCTCCTCCTCCTCCTCCTCCTTCTTCTTCTTCTTCTTCTTCTTCTTCTTCTTCTTCTTCTTCCAATCTTAAATCTTCACAGTGTCATTCCAATGGTTTGCATTCGAAGTAAACTACCCAGCCCTGGAGTTCGAATGCCTGGGCTGCCACCAACAAATGGAAGGAGATCCTGACAAACTAGTTTCTATTTATGTGAATGCTATCAAAGTAATAATTAAATTTGCAGTTAATTCATGATTCTATTTGAGAACACAAAAATTATTGGATTTATATCTTCCATTGTAGCACCATGGTATGATTCCCCTAATGGAAGTATATTGACTATTTTTTAATTAGTGTTTTTATAAGTATTCAACCATGATACTTCATTCAATTGAGACATAACTTAATAACTAATCATTGGTCACTATATATATATATATATATATATATATATATAATTTAATGATATCCTCACATTCTCTCTCCACACACACACACACCTCTCTCTCTCTCTCTCTCTCTCTCTCTCTCTCTCTCTCTCTCTATATATATATATATATATATATATATATATATATATATATATCTCCAGCAATCTACACATCTATCAATGTATATATTGGGCACTACTCTGGCTTGATCACAGGTCCTCAGAACTTCCTGGCAGCTCAGTTTGCCAGAGGCTGGTGTGCTAAGACTGTAACTCCATTTATGGATTGGCCATTGTAGGCTGTGAGTTGAAATCCCAGCATGGCCAAAAACTTATTCATGGATTAAGAAGCCACTTTTGGCACATTTTTTTCTTGAAAAAAAGTCCTGGGTCTCAGTATGATGTATAATTCATATGCAAATATATCCAGTGTGATAGGATGTAATAAATGAAATGTTATATGGGTAATAATACTAAAAAATAAGGGTAATAAACGTCATACTCACTAAACCCATGTATGTGAATAGATATCATATATGAATATTATGTTTTCCATTGCTGGGGCTTCAGTTCAGGCCTTGGGAACTGGTCTGAATTTCTTGTCTTCAAAGAAGGTGAGCTTCCCCTTCACCCACTGTAGCACAGAGTGACTCAGACCCTGAGTTTAAATCCCAGGCCTGCCAGAAAAATGGTGCAAATTCCAAGCCAGGGCTTTATTTTATTAAGTTTTGGCCCAGCACGGGCCTTGAACTCAGTTCTCAGCATTTCTGCTACAGCCGATCCTGGAATCCTAGGACCCGAGTTAAAATATCAGAGTTGTCAAAAAATAACTAAATAAAAAGATTAGGATAAAACTAAGAAGTTCAAGAAGGTGCTTTTATATTTTTTTCCCTTTGCATTGTGACCATACTGAGTCTAAATGACAAATCCCTGAAAGTGTACATGACCTTGCATGCTGATGTTTGCCTGGCTATTAGGGAAGCCATAGATAAAACCTCAACTTAGGCCTGGAGGTCAATTCCCGGGACTGCCACTAATGATTGGCGGGAGATTCTAAGAAATGCATTCCAATATACATCCATACAAATGTTATGAAAGTAACAATTAAATTAGTAGTTAGTGTATGAGTATACTATAAAATTCTACACAACAATTATACTACATTGACTAATTTTCAATTAATACTTTATTATGTATTCAACCATGATACTTAAAAATGGAAGGAATAATTTAATTGTCAATAATTGGTAGTAATATAATATATGTAATTTCATAATATGCAGACATCTATGTTTTGTTTTATATATTTGTATATATATGTGTGTGTGTGTGTGTGTGTGTGTGTGTGTGTGTGTGTGTGTGTGTGTGTCAATGTACACATTTATCTTTTTATACACTTGTCACTCCTGGGGCTCACTGGTATAGTGATGGTTAGTACATACAAAGCCCTGGATTCAATTCCTCAATACCACATGCACATAAAAATCCAGAAGTTGTGCTTTTGTTCAAGCAGTTGAGCATTAGCTTTGAGCATAAAAGATAGGGACTGTGTCTAGACCCTTACTCAAGACCCAGGATGGGCACCAAAAAAAGACTGAATGTTGTGACTGCAACTCTGTAAAGATAGGACTTCAAATACCTCATCCCAGAGTAAGCCGGGTGTCTGGAGCTGACAGCTGCCATATAACCTGACTTAGCCAGAGGTATACCACTACAACCAAGCTCCAATCCTTGTACAATCCTAGGTACAGGGCTCATGTCCTGAGTTCAAGCTCCAGGACTAGTGAATGCACAGAGAGAGAGAGAGAGAGAGAGAGAGAGAGAGAGAGAGAGAGAGAGAGAGAGAGAGAGAGAGAGAGAGAGAGAGAGAGAGAGAGAGAGAGAGAGAGTGAGAAAGCAGAAGTGAAGCTGTGACACAAAATGGTTAAGCATTAGTCTTCTGCCCTGAGCACCCAGGTCCTGTGTTCAACCCCAAAACCTAGCCACCCAGGGCCCAACTAGGAGAGGTCAAAGGTTTCACCAGCCATAGATGACAGGAAGTTTGTGATATCCAACACATGCTTGGATTTCACAAGCCTCCAGAAACCTAGGAGAGGCATCATAGGCCCATCATCACCCTCAATGAAACATTTCATTAGGTTTAGTGCCCTAGTTTTCTGTCAGAAGGACTCCTGAATTATATTGAGCACTGTACCTTAACACCGGAAAATAGTCTCACAAAGGCAGAATAAGTGCATAGAACTTGGACTGCCATGGGAAATGGCACAAATGAAGGCTTCCTGTCAAACCAGAACACTGGGAAGAGAGATAGCTTGGGGTAAAAAGAGGACTTTTTCTCCTGACCTTCAGAGCCCGCCCACACTCCTCCTCACTAATTGGCCCAGATGGAGTTGTTTGTTACACAGCTGTACAGGACTGAGGTCTTTTGTCTTCCTGTCCAGACAATGAGAGAGACTTCTTCCAGCAGGCCTGGGATGCAGAGAAACCCTGAGGCTACACTGGGAGCAGTGAGGGGAGCCCCGGAACACGCAATGTCATAAAAGCAGTCTCTGTGTTATGAACTCATTGTATTGAATACAAATTTCCTAGGTTGATGCCATTCATCATAGCTACTCTGGAGCTTCACCTATAGGAATACATCCATACATACACAAAGACATGGAGGTACAGGTTCTTTTTGAGGAGGCAGGTCCTGGGGTTGAACCATGAGCCTGGGCATTGTCCCTGTGCCCCTTTTACTCAAGGCCAGTGCATTAAGCTTGAGTCAAAGCCCCACTTCTGGGTTTTTCTGTGATCTCTTAGAAATAACATTGCCAAGGACTTTTTTTACACTGGATAGATTTAAATTCAGATTCTCTACATCTTAGCCTCCTGAGGATCTGGAATTACAGTCAGCATTCACTGGCACCTTCTTTCTTTTCTACTCCATTTTTTAATCAGGAAAATCTGACTTCTTAATGGGTCATTCCAATGGTTTGAACTTATAAGAGACTACCCAATGTTCTTTATAGCTGCTTTCTCTGAGAAGGATTTTCTCTCCTCATCTTCCCCTCTGGTCACAGGTTTGAAGCCAAAAGTGAGAAATGAGTGTCACAGGATTGAGGAGCAAATGTCCACAGGACATGCCAGTTCTGTCATTAACATTGAGCTGCAGTGAATTTACTGTCTCAGGATGAGAGGACTGAAAGCTGGGGCAATACTCATACTGTCTGCATTGCTCCTTTTGCCTTTAAAGTGATATAATAATTATGAGCGTTTTGTGTCTCCAATCTTAATTATCTAGAACACACTAGAAGCATATTCATGTTTCTGATTTCTCTAGCACCTCTCAACATTTAGACTAAAAGATTTGTGGAGTGGCTCCTAGGGGAATCCCTAAGGAAAGCTACTTGAAGCCTCCTCAGGAGATCACCATTCAAAGCCAGTCCTAGAAGGAATTTCTGTGACATTCTTGTCTCCAATAAACCACCAGAAATCCAGAAGTGGAGCAGTGGCCTAGAGGGTAGAGCTCTAGTTTTGAGAGAGAAAGTTGAGCAGGAGATATAGGCCAGACCAGGCAGAAAAGCCTGGGAGTTGCTTATGTTACAGACCTGTGTCCTTATATGATGCACATTGAAGCCCTCAGCAGCCTTTATTTACATTTTATTATGTGATCAATGCAGGAACAGTCACAAATAATTCAGGGGAAAAAAGATCAGAGTGTATAGAAATAACCGGTATTCAGAAAATTACACTTGAGGACACAAACTGTATCATACTTATGTAAAAACTACGATTAAGAAATAAAGATGAAGGGGCTGGGAATGTGGATTAGTGAGAGAGTGCTTGCCTAGCATGCAAGAAGTCCTGGGTTCTTCAGTAGCACATACACAGAAAAAGCCATTATTGGTGCTGTGGCTCAAGTAGTAGAGTGCTAGGGAAAGTGCCCAAGTTTTGAGTTCAACCCAAGAAATGTCAAAGGTAGGTAGGTAGTTAGGTAGGTAGGTAGGTAGATAGATAGATAGATAGATAGATAGATAGATAGATAGATAGATAGATAGATAGATAGATAGATAGATAGATAGATAGATAGATAGATAGATAGATAGATAGAAAGAAAGAAAATTGATACATGAATCTGGTCTTGGATATCAGGAGGAAAGAAGGGAACAATTCCCAGTCATGAGGCCTTCTACAGTGTGCCAGGCCACCAGCATTGCCTTCATACAACCACAAAGTAGGAAGACTGTCTCTTTTCCACTTCTCAGGCAGCAAAGTGCCTCAGAGACAAGAAGGCAAAGCCAGGTTCTAACTCAGGTGCTTGGAAACAGAAGAGAAACGGCCCTGCCTCTCTTTGGACGGGGGATTTGCATTAACGATGTGGAGAATGAAGGAGAAAGGGCTGGCAGAGGTAGAAGAAGGGCCTTCAAACCTGACAGATGTAGAGTCAAAAACACACTCCCTAAGACCAGAGGGCAGTGTTTTTCTAGTCTCTTCCTTCCCTTTCTGCCACTAAACTGACTCACTATTGGTAACCTAAAGATAGCCTGAGGCTCCCTTCACCTGAGGGAGGAAGGTTAGTCATTGTTTGAAGAGGCTGAGAAAAGCCTGACCCTGGTGTAACTCTAACAAATGTTTCAGGTTTCCCCCCATTGCTGGTTGTGCCTGGAATGAATGAATGAAGTGGTTTTGCAGCTCACTTCCCGGTTGAGTATGTACATTCTGCCTCCTAATCCTACAGGCCTAGGTTTCTGCACCTAGCCTGGCTTTTGAAACTGTCCTTCAAATACAGTGTAACACTGGAGTTCTGTCAGCTAGCCGCGCTAGGGCTTGAATCCTGAGAACTTCATTTGAACCTTGGATGGGTCTCTGATGTTTCTTTCCTTCTATAGCTTGAGAACTCTAAGAACATTTAGAGTGAAAGTAACTACTTATCACCAAGGGAAACACACAAAGCTGTTGAACATCTGAACTTTCAGAAGTGGAAGTAAGAGTGTCATAGACTTTCCTGCCCTTGTTGGCTTCACCCTGTGATCCTCAGACCTCAGGCTCCTGAGCTAGAGTGATGGGTGTGAGCTACTGGTTCTCTGCTAGGTTCAGAACTGTAATGACATTGATAATACAAGTCAACTGCTTATCTCAAAGGGCTTGGGAAACATATTAAGCCTTTCAACATTGAACCTTTCAAATCCCTTTAGCACACAAGGTTATAATCCTAGAGAATGAGAGGCTGGGCATATGGATGTGCTATACTTGAGCCTTAACCTCTGACTCCAATTCTGGTGTACATCAGCATTCATTTTCCAGAGAATGTTCTCCTAATTAGCAAATAGGAAAAGTACTTTGATTAACCCTTACTTTTTTCCAGTTGTGTGTCTTATATCAAGCCTGGGCCCTGTCCCTGAACAATTCAGCTCAAAGCTAAAACTCTACCACTTGAGTCACAGCACCAAATGGGTTTTTTTGGTGGTATCTTGGACATAAGAATCTAACAGGCTTTCCTTGCCTAGGCTGTCTTTGAACTATGGTCTTCAAATCTCAGCATCCAGAGAAGCTGGGATTTCAGGTGTGAGCCACTGCCATCTGGCCTATTGTTTTTGAGAGTCCTGGGGCTTCTTTTTTTCAAGGCTAGCACTCTAGCATTTGAGACACTCCATTGCTTCTGGCTTTTTCTGAGTATGTGGCACTGAAGATTCAAAACCTGGTATTCATGCATGTTGAGCGAGCTCTTTCCACTAAGCCACATTTCTAGGCTTGCCCTTACAATCTTATCCCACAACTTGCCTGTCCTCAAGAAAAGGCTACTGAGTATAAATCATTAAAGAAATCCCTATAGGAAGGTGTTCAAAGATAAAAAGACAACGCTCATCCTTGAGAGATACTCTAAACATGTGAAGACTATGACAAATGCCTCCATTTAATTATGTATTATGTTTCAACAGAAAAAGTTTTAATGAAAAATGAGTCAATGTCCCAAATTATTGTGTATAATTTTATAACAGATGTGCAAAATGTAATAAATATTACGTGTATAATAATACTAAATAAAATAAACAATAAATGACTGAATCAAATAAAAAATAAATACAAAATCAATAAGTTTTCTAAAGCTTAGAATGTTAGAATTTTATAATCTGTATGAACAAAAATTTTTTTGGTCATGGGCCTGAACTCAGGGGTTATCCCTGTACTCTTCAGCTCAATGCGAGCGATCTACTGCTTGAGTCACAGTGCTACTTCCAGTTTTCTAGTCGTTTATTGGAGATAAGGGTCTCACGAACTTTCCTGTCCAGGCTGGCTTTGAACTGCCATCCTCAGATCTCAGCCTCCTGAGTAGCTATGATTATAGGCATGAGGCACCTGTGACAGGCACGTGAACAAACTTCTTAAAGATTTATTCTGAGAAAAGAAACTTGGAATACAATTTTAGTATAAATAACTTATAATGCCATGTTTAAGGCACTAATTCAGAAGTATTAATTCATTGTTTGGTTTCTTAGTTTAAAGTTATATTATATATGTATGCATTATTAATATATATACATATATATTATTTAAAACATATATTTGAATTGTACCTAAGAACATATGTGTTCATGTAAAGTTATACAACTGCACAAGCTTCATTATTTTTTTTCCAGTTTGGTTGGTACCATAAATTAGGTGGGATTTTTATATTGCTGTTTTGTTCTCTGTTTTGGGAAGATTTCTCTCCCTTTTATCCCTCTGCGCCCCCCTCCCTACACTTGAATTCAGCTTGCTCTTTCTTGGCTTGGTTGTTCATAGCTGATTTTCTACCACTTCAATCATACCTGCAGCCGGGCTTTCCAGTTAATTGGAGGTGATTTCTCTCAGGCTTTTCTGCCTTCATTGGCTATGAAATTTCATCTTCCAGTTCTCAGCCTCCTGTGTAGCTAGGATTAGAGATGTGAGCCATTGGGGTGCCTAGGGATAAATTAGACTTTGGTTGGTGTTTTCTTTCTGTTTTTCTAAGCATGGGATCATCTACTATAGAACTTCTGTGAATGTCCTGGGTCTGAAGTAAGATATATAATACATATGCAAATCTGTATAGTTCTCATAAGATGTAATGAATTTAATACGTGTTATAAGTGTAGTAATAGTCAATAAATATAATGAATGAATAATAGAAAAATAAATACACTAAAAGAAATATGCAGTAAACATAAATATGTAGATATTCATCATTTATTCAAATGTGGATGAATATTACTTAACAGGGCTGGGGATTGAATTCAGGCCTAGGGAACAGGCCTGAATTACTTGTATTCAAAGAGGGTGAGTTTCTCCATCCTCCACAGTGCATTAAAGTTTCCCAGACTCCAAGTTCAAATCCCATGCCTGGAAGAAAAAAAAATGAGCACTAATTCCAAGCCAGGGAGCTCTATTAGTATTTTTAATATTTTTATAATTTTAAAATTTATTTTATTTTTATATATTTTATTACAATTTTATTTTATTTATTTATTCATTTATTTTGTCAAGCACAGGGCTTGAACTCAGATTGTAACAACTCTGCCTCAGCCTCCATCATCCTAAGCTGGGATGGTGCAGCTTCTGGGCCCACAGCCATTCCTCGGATCCTAGGCCTCAGGGGCTGACAGTAAAACAAATTGAAAATGGCACCAAAAAATTTCTGCGAATTGAAGACGGTCGACGGTTTCTCGGTTTTCCTTCCTTGCATGGTGATGATCTTGGGTCCAAATGACACGGCTGCAACCTATAGGTCACCGGGCATTGCTGAAGGTTGGCAGGCTGGCAGCGAAGCCATAGGCTAATCTGGACACCTAGGCCCTGAGTTTGAATCCTGGTCATGCCACTTACAAAGGTTTGGAGAGCCTAAGAAACTATTTCCTGTCCATAGGACCACCAGAGGAACGTGATCAATGTCATGGTTGGATGAGTATTTTGTCAATCAGTCTAACATAAAATTAAACCCAGTATTCACAAGATGTGGATTGATTTCAATTTATAGTTTATTATGCATTAAAAGAATACGTGTGTGTGTGTGTGTGTGTGTGTGTGTGTGTGTGTGTGTGTGTGTGTGTTTTGTCAGTAGTAGGGCCTGAACTCTGGGCTGGACACTCTCTCTCAGCTTTTCAGCTCAGGGCTACTGCTGTAACATTTGAGATACAGAACCATTCCCGGCTTTTTCTGATCATGTTGTGCTGGGGAATCGAACCCTGGGCTCATGCATGCAAGACAAGCACTGTCCCAGTGAGCCACCTTCCCAGCCCCTAAAATACTACTATTGATTAAATAAAGTTCTCACTACATACCTGTGAATCACTAGGAAGGTAGAATATGTCATTGAATACTAGATAGATATCACTGGCAGTATCTAAATTTCTAAAGATAAATTTATTTGTATACCACCATCTGCATAGAAAGGTTTTGCTATTTTGGCCATACTTGTATCTCGATCCCAGGTCCTGGGATCCACCTGGCATCTGAATGTGCTAGAGGCTGTCGTGCTGACTCACACCCATTCATGAATTGGGCCTTCTAGGCCCTCAGTTCAGGCCCCAGCATTGCCAAAAATGTCTTCTTGGAGTAAGATTCCAAGTGTGATACCTGTTTTCTTTTTCTGTGCAAGTCAAGTGCTGGGTGTCAGGTATGATGTATATAATATGTATGCAAAACTACATGCTATGGAATAGATTTTAATGAATGTAATAAATGTTATAAAACCACTCACAGTCGGTCCGTAAATAAATGGTAAATAAATAAATAAATAATAAAATATCATGAATCATTCCAACAAACACGATATAAACTGAATATATGGATGGAAGTATAAATCATATAATAAACATGCCTATATATGTTATGTTCTCCAGGGCTGGGGCTTGAATTCATGCCTAGTTAACAGGTTTGAATTGCTTGTCTTCAAGGGAAGAGAGCTTCCCTTTCTCCCCCCCCCACCCCACGCAATGCATCAGAGTTCCCCAGATCCCAAGGTGACATCCCTGGCCTGGCAGACAACAAAATAGCATGAAATCCAAGACAGGGAGCTTCAGTAGTACTGATAAATACTTAATTAATTTATTTATTGCTAAGCACGGGGCTTGAACTCAGATGGTGGCAACTCTGCCTCAGTTTCCATCACCCTAGGCTGGGATGGTGCAGCCTCTGGACCCACAGCCATCCTGGGTCCAAGCCTCAGGGTCTGACAGGAAAACAAAATGAAAACACCACCCAAAAACGCCGCAAACCACAGAAGGTCAGAAGTTTCTGTTTTTCTTCCTTGCACGGTGGCCATCCTGGGTCTGAATGACATGGCTGCAAACTGTAGGTCACCTGGCATTGCTGAAGGCTGGCGGGCTGTCAGCGAAGCCATAGGCCAACCTGGACACTAGGCCCTGAGTTCGAATCCTGATCATATCACTTAAAAGGGGCTGGAGAGCCTAAGAAACTGTTGCCTGTCCATAGGAACACCAGAGGAATGTGATCAATGCTATGGTTGGATGAGTAGTCCATCAAAGAGTCTAGCATAAATTAGACCAAATAATCCAGGACAAGGATTGATTTTAATTCATAGTTTATTATGCATTAAAAGAATGCTATTGGGGGCTGGGAAGGTGGCTCAGTGGTAGAGTGCTTGCCTTGCATGCCTGAGGCCTTGGGTTTGATTCCTCAGCATGACATAAGCAAAAAGAAAAAGTCAGAAGTGGTGCTCAAGTGGTAGAGTGTTAGCCTTGTGCTGAAGAGCTGAGGGACAGCGCCCAGGCTCAGAGTTCAGGCCCCACGAGCAGACCCAAAGGGAAAAACAAACAAACAAAAAAAACCAAAACCAGAATACTATTGATTAAGTGGAATCCTCACTAAATACATGAGAATCGGTAGGAATGTAGTATATGTCATTGAATACTAAATAGACACCTCTGGCAGTACCTAAATACCTAAATATATATTTATTTATATACCACCATCGTCATAGAAAGTTACAGCTATTTTGTCGAAACGTGGGGATTGATCCCAGGTTCTGGGATCCACTTGGCAGCTGAATGGGCTAGAGGCTGTGGTGCTGACACTCACCCATTCATGAATTGGACCTCTCAGGCCTTCAGATCAGGTCCCATCATTGCCAAAAATTTCTTCCTGGTGTAAGATTTCAAGTGTGACACCTGTTTTCCTTTTCTGTGCAAGTACATAATATGTCTGCAAAGTTACATGCTATGGAATAGATTTGAATAAATGTAATAAATGTTTTAGGTGCACTTACAGTTCATAAAATAAATGCTAAATAAATACATCAATAATAAAACATAGTGAATCACTCAAACAAACACAATATAGACTGAATATATAGATGTAAGTATAAATTATATATTTAATATGTCTATAAATTTTATGAGGTTTTGAATTCAGGCCTAGGGTAGAGTTTAATTAATGCATGATTCTCGTAGGAATTGATAGGCAAGACGTATGGCACAACGATTATTTTTAATTAAGAGTTCATGAAGTCTGACAATAAGAATGACATTCAGGAACTGGAGACAATGTGAAAGATCCAAGAATCAGTACTCACATGTTAGATAGGATTCCAACACAGCCCGCCACATCTCTTACTCTATACAAATAGGTATTTATTAGCATACTAACTTCAGCTTATGAATGGATGAATATTGGGCCACCTGGGCTCGATCTCAGGTCCTGGGTACGACCTAACTCCTTCGTTGCTCACAGGCCAGTATCCTCACCTAGATCCTTTGGCCAATTGGGCCTGCTAAGCACTGAGTTCAAAACCCAATACTGGCAAAAGATGAAATCTGATGTGAGAAGTCCATCGATCCACCTGTTTTCCTGTCCTGTGTTATTACTGGGTCTCGAGAGGATGGAGAATTCTATATAGGCAACTCTATAGCCATAGGAATAGGTTGTCATCTGTGTCGACACAGTTATGTCTGGCATCATACTCAATAAAACACATAAATAAAATGCATCCATGACTAAGACACACAATAAAAACAATAATTACACTGAACACATGATGCATTCCACACATGTATGTAAATAGCGATCCTATGTGTAAACTAAGTGGGTATATTATTTTTGCCAGTGCTGGGGCTTCACATCAGACCCTGCAACCTGGCCTGATATTGTAGTCTTCAAGGATGGTGAGCTTCCCTTTCCCCCACAGT
This sequence comes from Dipodomys spectabilis, assembly GCF_019054845.1. Lineage (NCBI taxonomy): Eukaryota > Metazoa > Chordata > Mammalia > Rodentia > Heteromyidae > Dipodomys > Dipodomys spectabilis. The sequence continues at coordinate 3,994,603 of NW_024871098.1, read as the reverse complement.
GCTATAGATTTACCCAGACTTGAGTTAGAATCCCAGCTGTGGCAGAAAAATGGTGCAAGTTCAGAGCCAGGGTGCTTTATTATTATTATTATTATTACCAAGGAAAGGATTTGAACTAAGTTTGTGGTAACTCTGCTTCAGCTTCAATCATCTTAGGTTGGCGGGCTGCCATTGGCCCATAGCCGATCCTGGGAACCTAGGCCCTGAAGCCTTGCAGGAAAACACACACACACACACACACACACACACACAGAAAAATAGCCGTGGGGTGGATTTTTTACATTTTGTTCCTTTCCACGGTGACCATCCTGGGTCTTAATGACATGCCTACAAAGGGTTCTTCACCTTGCGTTGGTGAAGGCTAGCGGGATATCAGGAAAGCCATAGGCCCATGCAGCAATGTAGGCCCTGAGTTCGAGTCCTGCTCCTGACACCTACTAATGGGGGGAATTCCCAAGAGACTCGTTCCTGTGCATCAAAATACCGATGGAATGTGAGCAAACTCATGATTGAATGAGAAGTTTCTGCATGCATCAGTCTAGTCTAAAATTAGACGCAATGATCCTAGGATGCTGATTGATCTTAATGAATAGTTTATTAAACATGAAAAGAATCCTACTCCTTCAATTCCATTGAAGGTAACTACCTACCTAAGAGTTGGTAGGAACGTACTTGATAGATAGATGTCTCTGGAACTCTATATAAATATATATATTTATTGGCATACTACCACCTGCCTATCCATGTATGACTATTTTGTCCACCCTTGTGGCTAAATCTCAGGGTCTGGGACCTCCTGGCAGCTTCCTGGGCTAGAAGTTGCCATGCTGACACACCCATTCATGAATTGGGTGTGCTAGACCCTGAGTTCAGGTCCCAGCACTGCCAACAATTGGATTGTGGAATAAGAAGCCTAGTGTGACACCTCTTTTCCTTTTCTCTGAGTGTCCTGGGTATAAGAACTACCTTCAACTTATGAAGGGATGATTGCTGTGTGCCTTCCCCCCACCACTTCTACCTAAGGGCTCCATCTCAGGTCCTGTGAAAGGCCTTGCTCATTAGTGCCTCACAGGCTAGTATGCTCACATGGACCCATTTTTCACTTGGGTCTGCTAGGCCCCGAGTTCAGATCCCAGCAGTGCCAAAATTCACCCTGATGTCAGAAGCCAATGGATGCACCTGTTTTCCTTTCCTGTGCAAGCCCTGGGTCTCAGCTAGGATGGAGAATGCATGGGCCACCCTGTGGCCATGTGAATAGGTTGTTATTCATGTCAGCTCAGTTATACTTGTCATCATATACTCAAGAATATACACAATGCATCCATGAATAGCATACAAAATAGAATAATTACACTAAATGCACAATGCAGTCCACATACAGATATGAATATATATCCCATGTTTAAATGATCTATTCAGGACCATTGTGGCCTCCCTGGGGCTCGATCTCTGTTCCTGGGAAAGGCCCTGTTCCATGGTGGCTCACAGGCTGGTGTGTTCACCATGACCCATTCACCAATTGGGCTTGCTAGGCTTTGAGTTCAATTCCCAGCACGGCCAAAAGATTCACCTTGATGTGAGAAGCCAGTCGTTGTACCTATTTTCCTGTGCTGTGCAAGTCCTGGGTCTCAGCTAGGATAGAGAATGCATAGGCAACTCTATACTCATGGGCGTAGGTTGTCATCTAGGTCACAACAGTTATATCTGTCAACCTATACTCAAGAAAATACACAATATATCAATGAATAAGACACAAAATAAAGAGAATGACTACACCAAATGCAAGATGCTGCCCACCCACGTATGGAAATATAGATCCTCTGTTTAAATGATGACTTTATGACTATTTTGGCTCCCACCAGGGCTTCATGTCAGGTTTTGGGAACGGCCTAGCTCCTTAGTTCCTCACAGGCTGGTGTGTTCACCATGATCCATTCACCAATTGGGCCTGCTAGGCCTTGAGTTCAAATCCCAGCATTGCCAAAAGATTCACCTTGATGTGATAAGCCAATTGATCCACCTGTTTTCCTGTCCCATGAAAGTCATGGGTCTCAGTGAGGATGGAGAATTCTATATAGACAACTCTATAGCCATGGGAATAGGTTGTAATCCATGTCAACACAGTAATGTCTATCACCATACTCAATAAAATACACAATACATCCATGAATAAGAACAAAATAAAAAGAATAACTACACTGAATGCAAGATTCATACCACTCCTGTAGGTAAAGAGAGATCCTATGTTTAAAAAAGGTGGGCTTGTTATTTTGTCCAGTGCTGGGGCTTCAAATCAGGCCCTGGACCAGGCCTAACATTCTAGTCTTCAAGAATGGTGAGCTTCCCCTTCCCCCAAAGTGCAACAGAGCTACTCAGACTTCAGTTCAAATCCTATGTTTAAATTATGAATTTATTACTATTTGGCCCTCCCTGGTACTCGATGTCAGGTCGTGGGAACAGCCTATCCCCTTGGTTGCTCACAGGCTGGTGATCCTTGACCCTTTCCCCAATTGGGCCTGTAGGCTCTGAGTTCAAATCCCAACACTGCCAAAAGATGAATCCTTATGTGAGAAGCCCATGGATTCACCTGTTTTCCTGTCCTGTGAAAGTCCTGGGTCTCAGCTAGGATGGAGAATGCATAGGAAACCCTATAGCCATGACAATAAGTTATCATTCATGTAAGCACTGTTATATCTGTCACCATATTCAGTAAAATACACAATACTTCCATAAGACAGACAATAAGGAGAAGTACACCAAATGCAAGTTGCTGTCCACACCTATATGTAAATATAGATCCTATGTTTAAATTATTAATTTATGACTATCGTGGCCACCCTGGGAATCACTGTCAAATCCTGGGAATGGCCTAACTCCTTTGTTGCTCACAGGCCGGTGTGTTCACCGTGAACTATTTGCCAATTGGTCCTGCTAGGCCGTGAGTTCAGATCCTAGCACTATCAGCAATTGGATCATGGAGTAAGAAGCCAAGTATGAAAACTTTTTTCCTTTTCTCCGAAAGTCCTGGGTCTCAGGAATGATGAAGAACACATCTACAAATTTAGATGCCATGTAATAGGATGTCATCAATGTAATAAAGGCAATGGGTGTCATCACTGTAAAATCAATGGTAAATAAATGAATAAAACTAAAAGTACAAGGAACAACCACACCAAACGTGTCTGGACTGAGCATCCATAGGTAAGTACAAATCCTGTCTTTACAATGTATATAAATAGTATGTTTTCCAGGGCTGGAGCTTGAATTTTGGCTTAGAGTACAGGCCTGATTTTCTTATCTTCAAGTACAGTCAGCTTCCCCTTCTTCCACAGTGCTGCAGATTTACCCAGACCCAGAGTTCAAAACCAAAGCCTGGCAGATAAATGGGGTGAATTGCAAGCCAAGGAGCTAATTTCTTTTAATTTTTTTTTGCTCAGCAAGGAGCTTGAACTCAGGTTGTGGCAACTCCGCCTCAGCTTCGACAATACTATGCTGGGGTGCAGCCACTGGACGCGCAGCATATCCTGGGATCCTAGACCCCCAGGCCTTGTGTGGCAAAAATATACAGAAAAATGCGGTGAGATGGCTTTTTTATGTTTTGTTCCTTTGCATGGTGACCCACTTGGGTCTGAATGACACTGTTGCAAAGGGTACTTTACCTTGCATTGCTGAAAGTTGGCAGACTATTGGGGAAGCCATAGGCCCAAGTGGCAATGTAGGCCCTGATTTGGAATCCCGGTCCTGACACAAATCAATGGAAGGATCTACGAAGAGACTCATTCTCAACCATGGGAATAACAAGGTAATGTTATCAATGTCACAGTTGAATTAGTTGATCGTGAATGATGCTCCTATAAAATTAGACCCATCATTTCAGAAGACTGATTTTATTTAACATTTATGAAGCATTAAAATAAAACTATTACAGGAATGCAATAATTTCAGGAAATTGATTGATTTAATAAATAGTTTTCTTAATTTTTATTTATTTTTTATTGTGAAAATACTGTCCAGAGTGGTTACAATTACATAGGCAAGATAATGAGTACATTCCTTATCAAGCATTGTAGCCTCATCCTTTTTTTACCTTCCTATCCCTTCCCATCCTTCCTTCCTCCCCACCCAAATATCCCCCCCCCAAGTTGTAATGTTCGTTTTTGACATGACAACTTGTACTCCTCATTGTTGCAACAGGTTCACCTGTATCCTTATTTAAACGACTTGTTTTTCCCCTTCCCTTCCACAAAATATACCGACATCAAATACAGTGAAACAGGGGTTATACTGTGGGGGAGTGACATACAAAGCAACAAAGTAATAATCTTATAACTGCGTAAGAAATAAATGCATGAAAGAAAAAGAAACATTTAAAATATATAACTTAGGGTTCATTTTCCTAACATCACAATATCTGACCTTTTCTGCTTGACGCATACATATATTAGATATTGCAAATAAGGGAAATCATGGGACCTATGTTTCTTTGGGCTTGGCTTACTTCACTTTATATAATTTTTTCAAAGTCTTTCCATTTCCTAAAAAATGGGGCAATGTCATTCTCTCTGATGGAGGCATAGAATTCCATTGTGTATATATACCACATTTTCTTGATCCATTCATCTACTGAGGGGCATCTGGGTTGGTTCCATATCTTAGCTATGGTAAATAATGCTGCAATAAACATAGTTGTGCTGGTAGCTTTAGTGTGGTCTTGTTTGTAAACATTTGGGTAAATGCCCAAAAGTGGGATTGCTCGGTCATAGGGGAGCTCTATGTGGAGTCTTTTCAGGAACCTCCATACTACTTTCCGAGTGGTTGAACAAGTTTACACTCCCACCAACAATGAAGTAAGTTTCCCTTCTGTCCACATCCCCTCCAGCATCTGTTGTTATTAGAGTTCTTGATTTTTGCCATTCTAACTGGGGTGAGGTGGTATCTCAATGTTGTTTTGATTTGCATTTCTTTTATGGCTAGGGAGTTTGAGCATTTCTTCATGTGTCTATTGGCCATTCTTCTTTCTTCTTCAGAGAAGTTTCTCTTCATGTCTTCAGCCCACTTATTTATTGGGCAGTTGTTTCTTGAGTATTTGTTGTTGGGAGATTTAATTTTTTGAGTTCCAAGTATATTTTAGCTATGAGACCCTTGTCCGTTGTATGGTTAGTGAAGATCTTCTCCCAATCAGTGGGCTTTCTATTGATCTTGCTAGCTATGTCCTTTGCCATGCAGAAGCTCTGCAACTTCATGCAATTCCATTTGTCCAAACTTTCTCTGATTTTTGTGTTTCTGGGTCTCTATTAAGAAAATTTTGGCCTGTGCCAAGGAGACCTTGGGTTTCTCCTATTCCATCGTATAATGTTTTCAGAGTGTCTGCTGTGACTCCGAGGTCTTTGATCCATTTGGAGTTGATTCTGGTGCAGGGTGATATATAAGGGTCTAGCTTTAGTTTTCTACAAGTAGTTAACCAATTTTGCCAGCACCATTTACTGAAGAGGCTGTCTTTCTTCCATTTTATTGTTTTAGCTCCCTTATCAAAGATTAGATGGCTATAGGTCTGTAGGTTCGTTTCTGGGTTGTCAATTCTATTCCATTGGTCCTGAGGTCTGTTCTTATGCTAGTACCAAGCTCTTTTGATTACTATGGCTTTATAGGAGAGTTTGAAATTTGGTATTGTTATTCCTCCAGCAGCGTTCTTTCCATTGAGGAGCGTTTTTGCTATTCGGGGTCTTTTATTGTTCCATATGAATTTTTGGATTGCCTCTTCTATTTCCTTGAAGAATGAGGATGGAATTTTGATAGGTATCGCATTGAATTTGTAGATAGCCTTGGGAAGTATTGCCATTTTCACGATGTTAATCTTTCCAATCCAGGAGCATGGGAGGTTTTGCCATTTTCTAAGTTCTGTTTTGATTTCATTTTTCAAGTTTTTAAAGTTTTCATCATAGAGATCCTTCACTTCTTTGGTTAAGTTAATTCCTAGGTATTTGATTTTTGGTGGGGCTATTACAAATGGAGTTGTTATCCCAATTTCAGCCCCATTTTTCTCATAGTTGGCATACAGAAAAGACTTTGATTTTTGAGGGTTAATTTTCTACCCTGCTACTTTGCCAAAGTTTTGAATCAGCTTGAGTAATTTGGGAGTGGATTCTATGGGATTCTGTAAATACAAGATCATGTCATCTGCAAAGAGGGAGTTTTATTTCTTCTTTCCCTATATGGATCCTCATTATGTCTGCATCTTGTCTTATTGCTGTAGTAGGCATTCTAATACTAGGTTGAAGAGAAGTGGAGAGAATGGACATCCTTGTCTTGTTCCTGAGTTAAGAGGAAATGGCCTTAATTTTTCACCATTAAGTATAATGCTGGCTGTAAGTTTGTCATATACAGCCTTTATTGCATTGAGGAATGTTCCATGGATTCCTAATTTTTCCAAAACCTTCATCATAAAAGGGTGTTGGATATTGTCAAATGCTTTTTCTGCATCTATTGAGATAACCATGTGGTTCTTATCTTTTCTCCTGTTGGTGTGATGAATAATAGTAATTGATTTGTGTATATTGAACCAGATTTGCATCCCTGAAATGAATCATGTTTGATCATGGTGTATGATTTTTTGGATGAATTGTTGAAGTCGATTGGCCAAAATTTTGTTGAGAAGTTTTGCATCAATGTTCATCAAAGAAATAGGTCTATAGTTCTCTTTCTTTGATGAGTCCCTGCCTGGTTTTGGGATGAGGGTTATGATGGCTTCATAGAATGTGTTCGGTAGTGCACTTTCAATTTCAATTTCATTGAAGAGTTGAAGGAGTATTGGTGTGAGCTCTACTATGAAGGCCTTGTAGAATTCCGCTGTAAAACCATCTGGTCCTGGAATTTTCTTAGCTGGGAGGACTCTTATTGCTGTTTCTAATTCAATGCTTGATATACGCATGTTAAAGATGGTTTAACTCCTCTTGATTTAGTTTGGCATGTCAATATTTGCTAAGAAAAGGTCCGTTTCTGCCATGTTCTCAAACTTATTAGCATAAAGTTTTGAGAAGAATTCCCTTAAAATGTTCTGAATCTTGGTTGTTTCCGTGGTGATGTTTCCATTCTCCTCTCTGAGTTTATTTATTTGGGTGTGTTCTCTTCTTTTTCTGATAAGATTTGCTAAGGGTCTGTCAATTTTGTTGATTTTTTCGAAGAAACAACTCTTTGTTTTGTTGATTCTTTCTATAGTTTTTGGATTCTAATTCATTTAATTCTGATTTAATTTTAATTATTTCTTTCCGTCTACTGGATTGGGGTTTATCTTGCTGCTCTTTTTCAAGGAGGTTCAGATGTCTCCTTAAATTGTTGGTTTCAGATCTCTCCAATTTGTTGACGTAGGAACTCTGAGCTATAAACTTGCCTCTGAGTACTGCCTTTCCTGTGTCTCAGAGGAGCTGGTAATTTGTGTGCTCATTTTTGTTGAATAGCATGAACATTTGAATTTCCTTTCTAATCTCTTCCATGACCCACTTGTGTTTCAGCAGTGTGTTGTTCAACCACCATGTGTTAAGGGACTTTCTTCGGTGACTTATGGTGTTGAATTCTAATTTATTCCCTTGTAATCAGAGAGAATGCAAGGTATAACTTCAATGTTTCTGAATTTAGACAAGTTTGCTTTGTGCCCTAAAATGTGGTGTATTTTAGAAAATGTTTCATGTGCTGCTGAGAAAAACCTGTATTCTGATTCTTTGGGTGAAATATTCTGTAGATGTCTGTGAAATCTAGTTGATCTATGCAGTTGTTTAGATCTGTGGTTTCTCTGTTGAGTTTTTGCCGAGTTGATCTTTCTAGTGGGGAGAGTGGTTTATTAAAATCCCCAACAATTAATGTCTTTGTATCTATGTGGGATTTGAGGGAAAGTAGTGTTTCTTGGATAAATTTGGGTGCTCTGTTGTTTGGCCAATAGATATTTAGAATTGTGATATCCTCCTGGAGGAGAGATCCCTTTATTAGTATGTAGCGACCTTCTTTATGTCTTCTCACAAATTTTAATTTGAAGTCTATTTTATGATATTAGCATTGCAACTCCCGCCTGTTTTGGGGGGCCGTTTGCTTGGTAGATATTTTTCCAGCCTTTAACATTGAAAATGTGTTTGTTTTTACGGGCAAGATGTAACTCCTGAAGGCAGCAGAGAGAAGGATCTTGTTTTTTAATCCAACTAGACAGTCTATGTCGCTTAACTGGACAGTTAAGTCCATTAATGTTAAGAGATAGGACTGAGAGGTATTTGGGAGTTCCTGCCATGTTATCCACCTTCGTGGGGCCTGCGAAAACTGGGTTCTTCCTATGGTTCTTGGATTCTCAGTTTGGGTGCAGTTTCTTGGCCTTTATTGTGATCTTGTTGGTTTTCTATGTGTAGGACGTCTTTAAGAATCTTTTGTAGGGCTAGTTTGGTGGAGTTATATTGTTTTGATTTTTCTTTGCTATGGAAGGTTTTTATTTGTCCTTCAGTTATGAAGGAGAGTTTAGCTGGGTACAGTATTCTTGGTTGATAGTTGTTTGATTTTAGGGCATGGCATACATCATTCCAGGCTCTTCTTGCTTTGATTGTCTCTGCTGAGAAATCTGAGGTGATTCTAATTTTTTTCCCTTTATAGGTGATTGATCTTTTCTCCTGGACAGCTTTAAGGATGTTTTCTTTGGTCTCAGTTGATCCTGTGTGGATTATAATGTGACAGTGCGATGTCCTGTACTGGTCTGGTCTATTTGGAGTTCTAAAAGCTTCTTGTATTTGAATAGGCCTATATTTTTGCATGTTTGGGAAGTTCTCTGCTAGGATCCTGTTAACCAAATTTCCTAGACCATTAACTTCTGTTTCTAGGTGCTCCTCTACACCCATTATCCTTAGATTAGTCCTTCTGATGGTGTCTTCCAAGTGTTGGATAGATCTATCATATTTCCTGCATTTGTCTTGGATGGTTGTATGTTCTTTCTCTATAAGGTCTAGGCTGTCTTCATTCTCCGAGATTCGATCTTCTGCATGGTCTAATCTGCTGTCGAGATTTTCTACTTTGTTTTTTATTTCTTTTCCTTCCAGTTGGTCAGCTTTGATGGCTTCAAATTCTTTGTTGAAGTCTTGTATGAACTTCTTTACTTCCTTAATTTGGTGTTCAGTGTTTATTCTCAAATCACTTAGTTGATTAGTTATGGTATCCTTGGACTCCCATTCCTTCTGTTGGGTTCCATTCAGCATTCCCTTTGTCGTCTCCCTGATTTCCATCAGCTCTTTTTTAATGGATTCCATGAATGCCTTCAGTAGTCTCTGTGTATCCTCATCCTGCTCTCTCAATTCTTGTACTACTCTTTGATTAGCTTCCTCCCTTTCGTGCGATTTCTGTAGTTCTCTTTGAGTGTTCTCTGCCTGCTCACGCCATTCCTGCCTTTCTCTTTGAGTATTCTCAAGCTGCTCACGCAAATCCTGTAACAGTTTTTGAGTATCTTCTTCACACTTATGATATTCCTGTATAAACTTTTGGATTGCCTCCTCTCTCTCCCTATCACGCTCATAGAGTCCTTTGTATGTTTTCAATCTTTTCATTTATCATGTTTGCCAGCAGTGTTTGTAGTGCTATTTGGGAACTCTCCTATTGATTATTCATTTTCTGTTCTGTCCCCTGGTTATCATGAGTGGGGCTTGAGATACCTGGCATGCAATTTTTCTTGTATTTTCCGGCTTACTCTGCCCATTTAGGATGAAATTAACAACAGTTTTGTGCTAGAAAACTATCTTAAGGCAGCATCAACCAAAGTCTGTATTTGCACAGTCAGTAGTCTGCAGATACAATCTAGTTCAACAGATACATCTATTCAACATAAAACAACTGTATATTAATGGGCTACGAACAGCAAAGAAGAATTTGGTAAACCAGAAATTATTAGGTTTAGGAAGAGATGAGAGAAGGGGAGGGATATAAAGGATATGTGAAAAACTTAAAAATAAAAATACTTAAAATATTATATAGGTATAAAGAGGTTGTACTGCTATTAAGGAATTTAAGTCTAAGAGGTTTTGAATTGAGTAATAAATTTGTGGATTAATTATGTACACAATAGAGGATAAGGTCTAATAATCCACTATGGGTTTATCTGAGGATGTGCAGAACAGTAATTAAGTCACATAAAGAACGAAAGAGAAGAAATGGTGAAAAGGATAAGAAAGAAAGAAAAAAGATCAGAAGTTCAGTAGAGCTATCCAAAAAACAAAACAAAACAAAAAAAAAACAAAAACAAAAAAAGGGAGAAAAATGCACACACACTTATACCTCTAAATTAAAATTCTAAGAGGAAAAAAATTACTAGAACACAATTTTTTTTCAAGAAAGGTATTAATTAAAGATTTAAAAAAAATTTTAGAAAAAAAAATTTTTTTTTCTTTTTTTTTTTAGATTAATTTTCTTTTTTTCTTTTTTTATTTTATTTTAATTGAGAATATACTGTACAGAGGGGTTATAATTACATGGGCAGGAAAATGCATACATTTCTTACCAAGCATTGCAGCCTCCTCCTTTGTTTACCCTTCACCTCCCTTCCCAGCCTCCCCCCTCCCCCCCACCCAATCATACCCCCCCTCCCCCCCCCCAACGACATTGTAAAGCTGGTTTTGACATGACATTTTGTACTTCTCATTGTTGCAACAGGTCCACCTGAATCCTTAAACGACTTGTTTGTCCCCGTCTCCTCCACATGTTATACTGACATCAAATATAGTGAAAGCGGGGGTTACACTGTGGGGGAGGGACATACAAAGCAACAAAGAAATAATATTATAAATGCGTTAGAAACACATGCATGAAAGAAACAAAAACATTAAAATACATATTTGAGGGTTCGTTTTCCTAACATCACATTCTCTGACTTTTTCCGCTTGACTCATACCTATACTAGATATTGCAAATAAGGGAAACCATGGGACCTATGTTTCTTTGGGCCTGGCTTACTTCACTTAATATAATTTTTTCCAAGCCTTTCCATTTCCTAACAAATGGGGCAATGTCATTCTTTCTGATGGAGGCATAGAATTCCATTTTGTATATATACCACATCTTCTTGATCCATTCATCTACTGAGGAACAACAACAAAAAAATTTCTTTGATTTTTTTTTGGAAGGGTTGGCAAAAATCTTGTGTCTCCCTTGTGTGCATTACCAGCCTCTTATTGGAGTCTCTGGTCTGCTTGTTTTCCTGTGGCTTGGTTATTTAACTCAGCTTCTTTGAACAGGCAGAAAAATGCTCTGCGATCCTCCTCCCAGGTTAGTTCAATGGGAAGAGATGGTTTTTTCCTTGAGTTTGGAGATGCTGTGATGAGGCTAGGATCTGCGTAGAGTTGAGGCCTTTCAGCAAACAGTAGCTTTTCTCGGGGGCTGGTTTGGGAGAAACTCACAGAGCCCAGCCCGGAGCCACTCCCAGGGTTTCTGTTTACTGAATTTCAGTTGATTGTTGAGGCTGCTAAAGGGAGGGGCAGCCTCTGGCTCTGATTACCCGGTGAAGAAAGCCACTACTGGAGCTGGCGCCCCAGCTGGGTGACTTTTCCCTGGGTGGAGCTGACTGAGTCTGGCAGGTCAGGTAAGGCTCTTGTGACTTGCTAGATGACTCAGGATTTATTCCAGGGCCTGAGTTGGAGATAGCAGCTCTGCAGGGCTTTGTTGGTATCCAAGATGGAGATCTTCGCTACTTGGGGGGAGGGGTGGCCTTCCCTCCTCTGCTCCCTGAGAAGGAGTGAGGATGTCAGGCTTCTACTCACACCAAGTCTTGGTTCCTGGGTTGTCTCTGGTCTGTGAACTGCGGGATGAAGATGTCTGCTCCTTGTCGGTTCTTGCTGGTGTTGAGTGGAATCTGCTCTCCCGCCTTGTCTGGCTCCTTCATCACAGACTCTCTGTGATTCAGGTATGGCGCCTGCGGTCTTGCCCTGCCGCCGTGGCGGCGGCTGCTGGCAAGTGCTCTGGGCTGTCTCCTTACCTGTATTTTCTCTCTCTGGCCTAACTCTCTGTCCTGTGAAGGCACACTTGGTGTGATTCTCTGGCTTAGCACTGTTCACTGGAACTCTAAAACTGCTTTCAATGCGAGAGCTTGTTTAGCCTCCAGCTTCTCCTCCGCCATCTTTCAGGAACTCCAGTATAACACATTTAAAATAAAGTTATTTCTATGCTTGCCTTCAAATGGCATACTGTTTCCTTTTTTAATACTCTCAACCAGAAGTTTACAAACAAGTTCTATATGAGTAAAGAACACACTCAAAAAAGTCAGGGACAGAGTTTCCTTCAAGCCTTGGATTCTTTTCATGTACAGTAAAAAGGAAAGCAAAAGTTAACTTGAACTTTGTCATTCCTCTATGTTCAATTCCTCTCCTGGGATCAGTTTCCACATCCAGTAACAGTTACTTCCACTTACTTCCAGAAACAATCTATGGTACTGCTCCAGATAAAATGAATATTTTCTGGCTTCATTGAAATAGCAAAAGACACCTTTGGACACTTGGTAACACATGTTTCAGAGACAACTTAGTAAACAGAAAATGTGAAATTTAAATGGCTAATAAATATGTTATCCCTGAGTATATTTTGTTCAAACTTCTTAATTACTCTGTAAATTATGGTGAATTTTAAATGGGAAGAAGGTTCTCAGATCTTTAATTGTGAGTGTATGTGCTGTTCATTAATTTACCAAGTGTACCTGAGTTAGGAATAAGAGAAACAATAGCAATAATAGGAGAAAGAGAGTTTCTGTGTTTAACTGTAAGGATTCAATACAATATAGAAGACTACAAATATGACAACATTGAAACACTGAAGCCAAGTCTAGCATGTAGAGTGATGGGAGTGATATAGGGAAAGCATTACTCCTAACTGGAACATGAAGAATGAGGCCACTCCCTTTCTAAGTTATGCTTGCTAATCCCAAAATTTTGTAAAAAGAATGGAAGAATGATTCTGTTTCCAATGCAAGTCAGATATACGATCATGGACTTAACTGGAAAGAAAGAGTCCATCTTGAGAGAACAGGGATCATATTAGCAATGAACCTGGTGGCTAAGATCACATTAATTTTTCTTTCTTTTTCTCATATATATTTTTTTGCTGTTTTTGGACATGGCACTTGAACTCTAGCACTGGGCGCTGTCCCTCTGCTATTCAGTTCAAGGCTAGTGCTCTACCACTTGAGCCACAGTGCCACTTCCACTTTTATGGTAATTATTGTAAAAAAAAAAGTGTCTCCAGTAATTTCCTACCCGGGATGGCTTTGAACCCCTGTCCTCAGATCTCACCACCACTTGGCTTATGATCACATTTCTAGCAGTGTACACTCAGCATATGTAATGTGTATGTTCATCTATCTTTATATGAATTCTTGAGTTAGAAATCTGGGCTACAGCTTACACTTTATACTCACAAAAATGTTTGTAGTTTAAAAGTTAATACTCCTGGAAAAATAAAACCTAAGGATGTAAAGGATTCTGGGATGTTCAGTTTGCATCCAGCCTGGGCAGAACAGGCTTTGAGACACTACCTATAATTAACCAGCCAAAAGCTGGCATATCAGTCATGATCAAGATTGTTGAATAAGAGCTTGAGACTTTTGCATACATACATACAAACATACACAGACACACATAGGCACTTATATGTGCACACAAAAATACAAAATGAAACAATTCTCACAATATGTAGAAAAGTTAGAAAACAATAGAAAATAAGTACTGAGTAAGACTAGAATTAAGTGATAACTTTTAATATTAGAAAGCCCTCAAATGCACTATCTTCAAAAAAGTTGAGAATATTACATAGGTTGGGACCAGAGATAGTAAGAGAGTCAAGTAATCATTATTAATGGGATCAGATCCATGGAGGAATGAATCAGAGACCCAGGCAGGTACATCTGAAAATGTTCATATCCTTTGTCAAATGTAAGAACATCTCTGAAAGTAGTACATAAAGAGTCTGTGCAGTCAGTCTAGTGGATAAGATCATAAGAGAAGTTTAGAATTGCTAGTCTGTTTCTAGATTAAATAAACCAACAAACTATGGCAGGGCAATGTGATACAAGCTTGGAATTCTAGCACTCAGACTAAAACAGGAGATTAGAGAGTGGAATTACATAGCCTTACCTTCCCTGGACAAAGTAGTATACTTTTGTCTCAATAAAACAAACCAAACAACAAGAAAGGAATACACAGTTTAAGTTTGGGATAATTTTGTCACTATGTTTAGAGAAGTCAAGTTTTCTATGGAAATGCAACTCATATATATCCTCAGTTGTGTTTTAAATGCTCTCTCCATTACAGAACATTCCTAGATTCAAAATGACTCACGATTTCCATCTAAAATTTGAAAAAGTAAGTAATTACGTTCCTCCTTACACATTGAGAAAAATGCTAGGTTTGGGTTTGGTTTTCATTTTTGTTTTTGTTTTATTGGCTTGTCTTAGAGCTTGAACTCTGGGCCTGGACACTGTCTCTGAACCTGTTTATGCTCAAGGCTTGTACACTACCACTTCAACCTCAGTGTCCCTTTTGTCTGGCTTTTTCTGAAAAGTTTATTGGAGATAAGAATCTAAGGAACCTTCCTGCCTAGGTGGGTTTTGAACCAAAATTTTCCGATCTTAGCAACCTGCATATCTATGATAGTTAAAAAGTATAAATATAAATAATATTTGCATGTGTTGAGAACACAAGAATATCACTGGGGGAACAATGATGCAGCTCAGTTTATTGTGGTGTTCTTTCCAGAACAAGGAGGGCATCACATTAGGAGAGGTGTAGTATTTTTTTCACAATAGAGGTAAGATATTCATGATGTGAATTAAGGAATTTTAAGGTGCACTTTTCAAGTTGGATACTATTGGTCCAGGATAACTTTATGACATAAATCTTGGGATTGATGGTCATAGAAATAATAGCTTACTCTGATAAATAATTGCTTACTCTTTAAGAATTAATTATTACAGATGTTTCATAGTATTATTCTCTATAGAATGTGGCTATTTTTCTGTTGAATTCTCAATCTGTAACACCCCATTGGACACTTTATTTATTGCAGAATTTCATAACATACAAACAGGTACTGTTTTGAATATCTCAGGTATGGAATGTTGAGAATTTAAAAATCAGTAGTTATTAGTCATAGGAATTTTGAATAACCTATATTCTGTCCTCTTAACAACTTATTTACTTTTAAAATTTATGGATTTCCATAGAATTAAACTGTTTTCGATTTTAGTATGAGAAAAAGTACTAAATTTATTCTTTTTTCAAAATATTGGCAAGTGTATTGTGAAAATATTATCTAGTTGGATAACATTCAAGTTGCTGAGCCTCTGATAAAGAAGGGATAATTAATTCAAATTACATGCCAAATAGTGTAATTTTTAAAAAGTTACTACATAAAGAATAATATTTACTATACCAATACAGTTAAATTATATTTTATGCAGCTTATTTTTAAAATTTTATTATCAAATTGATGTACAGTGTGGTTACAGTAATTGTAAGGTAGTGAATATATAACTTTCCAAACTTGTTACCTCTCCCTCCTTGTTCTTATAGTTTACCTTCATCCCTTCACCCCTCAGAAGTTGTAATGTACATTTCCAATATGTTGTATTGTGAGTATTGCTATTACATTGGTTTTGCCCTTTGTCCTTTGTCTCACCATTTTGTTGTTCCTCTTCCCTTCCCTAATTAAGGTAAAAGTATACACAATACACAGGGTACAAAAATCAAATACAGCAGATATAAACCATAGGAGGAAAACCCAAAGAAAATAGAAATCACATAGTACATCTAAAAGTACCACCACAAATAAAAAAATATATTTCCGTATGTTCGACTCTATTTTGCTCAGCATCAGCGTATATGGTCATATATAACATAACAGAGCCAATGGAAAATAATAGTTGCATGGACACTATTTCATGAAAACATGTTAAATTTTTGATGGTAAAAGTGGAATTAGTATTGGCGAATTCGCGATTCTGATATAGGAATTTCAAAGAGTTTTAAAGTTATGACAGGTAAATTTTAATTGTTCAAACTTTTTAAAAACTTAACTCATTAAGAAAAGTTAAATGGCCTAGGAAAGTAGGCTTTCATGCAACGAAATCTATGGAGACTTAGTAGAGAGGCTCTTTTTAACACTAAACAAACAAAACTCAGAAAACTTGCTGTAAATCCTGTAGGTTCCTTGACAATTGTCCTTACCCAGGAAATATACTCTCACTGTGTGAAACAAGGTTGTAGTGGAATTTAAATTCAAAGTTCTTTAAAAAAAAAGACATCAAAATTTTTGAACTAACCTTTAATTATCAAACTCTCAAACAGTAATTATCTAAAAAAGATAATTTGGGTCAAAATATTTCAGAAGAAAGTGCCCTCCACAATGAAAGAAGGTATTGGCTTCACACTTTTCTGTTTGTAATACTTTCCACAATGTCTTTGCACGTGAAGCAGTGAAACATAGAAATCTGATTCGGTACTTCAAACCAATGATTTCACATTTCTAAGTGGCTCACAAAACATAATATCCTTATTAACATGAGAGAGTGAAGACTTCTGTTATTACATAACCCAAAAAGTTATGGGTTCAGAAAAGAATTGAGCAAATGGAAAAAGTTAGAAAATAGTGTTCTTAGAAACCCTAGCTAAGCGTATTGGCTTCAGCAGTGGAGGGAAGCCAAAACTTTTTATATAGATTGTGTTTATGTTTTTGCTCCCTAAAGTGATTTTTCAGAGCTGATTTACCTCACTACAATGCAGAACTTATTGAATGAAACATGAAAATAAATTCCACATCTAAATTATGCAACTTAAAAGATTTTTAAAAGAGAAACTATGAAGATGTTGCAGTGGCTGGGCTGTATAGTCCTTCAGCTTCACCAGACTTGAAGCCAAGAAGCTGTGATTAATTGGAAATAAGGCAAGAGCTAAGAGGAAGACATAGAAGTAAGACACAGAAGCATGGTCCTTTTGAAACAGACACTGTCTTCCAAGGTATGGCTGATTTAAATCTATTCTTCTCCATACATCTTGCTGAGCAAATGCAACACCAAGAAAAAAATAATCTATTGAAATAATTCTGCAAAGAATAACTTCACAGTTCCTGATATGGCATCTAAGGAGAGTCTTAAGAGAGAAGATAATAGCGGTGTATTTTTGGTTTCCTCTTAGCAACTTTTTATCAAAATCTATCTTTGAGGATAGAATTGGATGAACCAAAAAGTAATGGAGTACTTATTTTTCTCCTCACTTTAGACACAAGTAGGCTTTCAACATAAAAGAAAAAAGAAAAAAGTATAGCCATATATTTGTGATCACAGCTTCTTGGACTGGTTTTCTGGAGACAATATACATTAGATTTGTCCTAATTAAAATAGATGTTGTTTCATGGCCACCAAATGCAAGAGGAAAGTTTAATGGATTCACTTGGCCAATAATAGTATGATAGGAAAAATGGGAAATAATATGTAGTGAATTACTTTGACCAATTATGTTGCCAGAACAAAGAAGGAAAATATAATTCAAAGTGAATTTACTTAAAAGTATGAAGAAAAAGTAGCGAAGAGAGATGAAAGCAAAGATAGAGGATTGTTTTCTCTCCAATGGAGTAATGAGTTCTTGATCTTTTTTCTTCCATTCTATCTTCACAAGCTATCAATTGTGGCTCAGGACTGAAGTATCCAGTTCCAACAAAGAGAACTCGCAGAAGACAGATAATATTTGCAGCAGATATCGGTGAGTTATAACCTTAGACCATCTATTTAAATCTGTTCGGAATCCTCCCCTACCCCAAACTGCTCTCTTTGAACAGCTTTGTTTGTTTTTCCCAAGACTGCCTTTCATTAACTGCTTAAAATTTTAGACAGGTCATATTCATACTCTCTAGAGATGCCTATTTGGTTGTGATTTTTGTGTTTTTATTTGTTGTTGTGTTTTTTAACTGAATTTCAAAAGGTTGTGGTACAATTAAATATATCACTCTAATTATCCAATGCTCCTGGATCACAGTGACTCATGTCATTCTCAACCAACCACTTCTCCAAGATTTACTTCCGATTTACCACTTCCTTTATCACATGTGTATATTGTACTTGCCCCTTGTTCCATATTTTATTCTTTCTATGTCTTTACTATTATTCCCCTCTGGTTTCAACTTACTGATAGTCATTCTGTTAATCTGTCTGTTAATACTTTGAAAGATTTATATACATTCCATGGAGTTTCAATCCTGCATATACTTGAACTGATGTCAGCTTACATTTCCATAATTCATTCATTTGAAATAACAATTTGCAAGACTGCAGACTTGAAGCACCTAGACATGATTATATTCTCATCCATTTGGAAGATTAATCTTTATTCAACAAAAAAGTTTAAAAATGGCTTGGAATATATTCCTAATTACCAATTTTTATAATTGACTTTGTACAATGGTATATTATTATTTTATTTTACATGGGATAATACTTTCTACTACCTATAAGTTTTGGAAAAAGGAAAAAACTAAGATTTACTACTATAGAAGAATATGATAGAAATAGAAGACAGATTTTGTTTGTCACATCTCTGCTGAGAACTCATATTCAAGATTAAAGTCATATTTCTTTCTATGTTAGACAGGGAAAACATAAAACAATGTATGATAAGGCAACTATTCATGACTTTTTAAAATGTTTCTTATTAAGTGATGAAATTTACTTTATAAGCTGAGGTTTGGGGTTTGAAACATGGCAGGCTGATCTATTTAACACATTTCTGGAATGCACCTACTGAACAACACAAATGGTGGGGGCTACTATTTCTACACTTTAATGAATGATTGAACCTGTTTGGCATTAATGCTGGGTAAATAAATCAACTCTATTGTAACTTGCTCCCTACACTTGAAAAACTTGTAATGTCACTAAATATTATCTACTTATCAAATGTTATTTTGGCAAATGTGATTTTAAAAAGTTTATTTGAAAAGGAATACACTTTCAGGAGATTAAATGTAGGTTATGATTGGTTTGAGAATGATAACATTTTTATACCACAGAATCAAGTTGTACTAAAGTACCAGTGCTTTGAAGCACTAAGGATCTTCTCAATTAATGTTTTTCTGCATTACATTTGACCTCTAAGTCAAGTTTTCCTGGCCTTAGTAGACCATTTATGGATCTATCCTTCCAGGAACTATTTTTGGGCCCATTTATGCTGGACTGAAATCTTAGATTCATCATTAGGGGAGGGGTATTAAAAATAATCTTCTGACACTTTGTGATCTTGTTCACTCATATGGGCTCGTCATTTGTAAATTGAGTTTGAATTACAATAATTTCTCTCAGATTTTGTGAACTCATCCTTCATTTTAAGTTACCTTGCATTTCACAATTACTTGCTGCTAATTCTTGAATCTCAAGGAATTGGGGCCCTGAAATATAAGAAAAGAGAAATTGAGATGGATCTTCAATTACTTTCTGCTGGCATGTTGCATAGGCCTAGCTGAGAAGTCTTGCCCCTGTTATCTGATGATAACATGTAACTGGGACATTGGATCCTAGGACCCATGGGTCCTGAAGAAGAATAATATTTTTTAGACACTATATCATCTAAATTTGGATATAATCTTTAGGAATGCTTCAGAAATATGGAGTAAAACCGTTTGGGGTGAGCGAGTTAAAACAATAAACAGAGCAGCAGAGTAACACCTCCTATAGATTAGAGGAAAACAACATTGCTTCTTTACCATGTGAATTTAGAAGACCACGAACACTTAGAAGGTATCACAAGTTTATACCGAAGACATTTGCATTGACACTTTTTATATTCTTATATATATTCTAAACTTAATTATTTATATTCCAATTCTACTTATTGGAATAAATATCAATTTATTTGTCAAATTATCAATTAATTATAGTAAGTTTCATTGCGTGAAACATGAAATCAGCACATAAATATAAAATATATAACTATATATAATATAATAAAATGGCACATATTTTGCATTGCTCTGTTGTGGATTGGGCATAAAAGGCAGCTCTGTTCTAAAGTATTATTCCATTATCTCTACCTCAGTGTTTGGTAGAGTTAGACCTAAAGCTTTACCATTTGTAGATTTACAACCTGGAGGCAAGATGAGACATTACCAATTTAAGGCCTAATAACAAAGAGAAACATATGGACTTCTCGATCTATAGAAATATTTGGTTTAAGTTCCTGCCTGGTTGGAAGGTAGATAGGCCAGGAAATTAGGTAATCATGCATATGAACAATTTTTCACCTTCTTGGCTTTAGCTCCTTTTGAAATGATAGGTATAATAAACAATTATATTTTGATAAAATACCTTCTAGACTGAACACTTTTGTCTGAAATGCTCATCTGTATATGATCCCTTGTAACTAAGATTAGTTTTGTTCCAGTAAGACAATCCATGCTGTTAGGATAAGATATTCTGGTTGTTCTGTTCCTACATGGAAGAAGGATAAAGGTTAAGGTAGACCTCATTTGGGAAAATTTCAACTGCAGAAGTTTAGAAGTGGCTCTTAAGCAAGGCCTACTTTGAATCCATTAGTTCTACAAAGCTAACTCAGTTGGATAAATAAGTACTTCAAAAAGCCATTCCCTTTGGACCTAGCTATGAATGCTTCAAAATGAAAAAGACTTAAAATAGTCATTGACAAAATAATTGAAAATGTGAGCAATCGTCTGAACAATATAATTTTTTCCATTATGCACAGAATTTTAGGGAAATAAGATCAGTATCATTGTTAGGAACATTAAGGTTTCCTTGTTACAAATAGGCACCCAAGGATATAAGCCTGTATAAAGATTGCATCATTAAATTGCATACTTCAATTTAGGGGACACTATATGCTTCAGCAGCACATATACCCCAATTGCAACAATACAGAGATTAACATGGCAATTGCACAGGATGATATGAAAATTTGTGAAATATTCCATATTTTTCATTCTTCAGATGCAAGAAATGAAAAACAGTTTTTAAAAAGTTGATTACAAAATTACAAGTGTAATAATACATGTAATTCATATAATTAAAAGTTATTTTCACATCACTGTATTAAATCTTCAAATTAGTGAAGTCTTTACATAGCATAATCTTTAAAAAAAACTTTTGAAATTAGACAACATTGTCATTTTATCCCAAAGAAATATACTATAAGGACCTAGGAAAAAAGGAATCTTACACTGTTTCTATATGGAATGCAATCTGAAAGGACACATTTATTAATGAGCCTATATATTATAAAACAATGTAGAATTCAAAGTATTATATCTAGGACAGAATAAAATAGATTATGGATATTATACAAACATAGAATATAGAATACTTTAAAATATAATTTTTCAGACAAACACCAGAAATATGTTCAGTTTCTATACTACTCATTTCAACAGATAAGTTAAAATTCTTTCTGATTAAAAAAAGCACAAACTCTCCAGAAACCATTATAGATGTATACAAATCTCTTTTGAATACATTTTGACATCAAAGTCAGGCAATTCACTTGGAAGAATTCCATGGAATCCATGAATTGTTACAGTAAGGTATTGTTGTTATTTGGATTGTGAAAATATTTTGCATGGACACAAACAATGGAATGGAATTTATGAAATTTAAAAAACTTAACCAAACCATGGTGACTTAGAAGAGCAATTTGTACAGCCTTCCAAAACTTCAAAGAGATAGTGATATATACTTATCCGTTTGGCAATATCAAATGCAGTTTCTTCCAACTTATTCTTCAGACCTGATTTGACATAATGGCTCAACAGATGAAGATCCAACGTGTTTTTGCTATCTCTGTTCCCAGCAGCAATATGCAAGGGGGTCAAGAGGCCTTTAGTTTGGGAATTGGTATTTGGATCATGATGAAGTAATTAAACAGCCACTCTGGTATTATTCCACGTAAAAGCACTGTGCAGGGGTGTCCAGCCATCTACAGTTATTGCAAGAATATCTGCCGATTGAGCCACCAACTCATGGCAAATGTCTAAGTATACCCTACAGGTTTCCTGATGAAGATGGTTATACTCATCTTCATACCTAGTATTCACATGAGTGGCCTTTTTGGAAAGTAGTCCCTGCACTACTGTAGTAGTAAACAGATTATTTTCAGCAGCCCAAAGAAGAAATTTGCTTGGATCCTTCTCCATTTTTTTCTTGCAATTGATACCATTCCTCACTTTTTCATCGTGTTCCTCATCTTCATGACAATTGCCTAACCAGAGACTTTGAGTGCCATTGGGAATGATGTGTACATGTATTTCCCTAATAGTTCATGTTAGTTGAACTGTTCAGCAAAATCCGGTGAATTTTCTGCATCTGTTTTTTCACTATGATTTATTTTCTCTTTTCCATTTTTACTATTCGAAATTATTCTAACTGTAGATTAGGGAATTGATGGAGAGCAGAGGAAAGATGGCCCTCCGTATTCAAAGATTCAGACTGAAAATATGGACCAGTGGTGTGTTCATGTGCAGTTTATTCTAGGAATGAGAAAAATGCATGCCTCCGATCAATTTATAGAGCACACAGAATTTTATGTTTTGAAAAAAGATGGAAATAGAATTTATGTATTTATTTGAAATTAGTAAATACATTTATAGCAGTCTACATAAAGAGACGTAGCTTTGACCAAATTGTAGACAAGAATCTAAATCCTTGATAATTGTAGGAAGAGATCTGAATGAAATCAGTTGAATCACACTGTTCCTGTAGAATGAAGGAATAGGTCCATTCAGCAAGAGAAGGCAAGCCAATTATATCTGTGACAAATCTTTGTGGAAAATGGTATCGAGGATTACTTACTGGTGATCCACTTGCACTGGAAGCATGATTCTGAAATATTCCTTGCAGATTCTCAACTATTGCTTTGATCATTATATTCTCCAAGAAGAAAAAGTGAGATTTAATTGATAGCAAAGGACTACTAATACATTTTGACTTCTTATTAAACACCTTCAATCATAGAAACCACTTAAAGACAATAGACAGGCCTACTTTTATAGATGAAAACAAGTGTCTTTAATAGTCATGCAAAGGATTTCTATTTTATTACTGCATTGTACATTTTTTCTAATGTTGGATAACAATAAATAATGAATCTATTAGAGAGCTCTTCAAGCTCATATGTCCAATAATGAGTTCTCTTATACTAAATCATGGTATTTTTTGTGTATGGTCTGAAGAAGAAATTTAAATTACTAACTTGATGTACAGTTTCATCACTGTACATCTTGCTTCTATACTCAATTTTAGATTACGATCTAAGTATGTGAAATAGATAAGTATAGAGGAAAAAGTAGAAGCCACACTGGTAGCTCATGTCATTAATCCTAGCTAATCAGAAAGATGAAGTCTGAGGTTTGTGGTTTGAAACCAGACCAAACCAAAAAAAAAGGCCATTAGATTCTGATTTGAAAGAAACCAACAAAAGCTAGAAATGGGGCTGTGGTACAAGCAGTGAAATGATAGCCTTGAGAAAACTAAAACAAAAAAAATATCAATTTCTGGGACAGAGCCAGGCCCTAAGTTCAAGCCCTATTATTAGCACCAAACAAATGAATGAATGAATTAGTTAATTAATTAAAAATAAATTAAGTGGTCACATGTGGATAGACAAGTAAAACATAAAACCCGTGGTGACTGGATAGTGTATTACTTTTTAGTAAGGCAAATTATCATTTATACTAATCATTAATATTTTATTTGAACTTTTTTGTGCAGTAAACCCTGAATTTAGCATGTATGTATATGTGTGTGTAAATGTGTGCATGTGCTGTTGCAATGTTGCTTGCCAATATGGACAAGGTGGGACTGAAAAGAGCTAACTGTGTTGCAATATTTTTATTTATCATTGTTTTGTCATGTTATTTCAGTTCGACCCCCCTTCTGTACACTTTATTTGTCAAATAATAACATCATCAGAATCAAATCATTTACATTAAGTTAGATAAAAGAGACAGCTTTAGCTCTTATTATATGCTAGGAAAGAAGATACAGACATAATTAGGTAGTAAGTTATTGCTGTAAGATGACTGTCAGTTCAAAATATGTATTTGACCTCTTAAATTGGTTATAATTTTAAAATATGCTCATGGAGTGAGTTTGACCGACTTGACCAAACCGGTATTACTCTCTGGTTATTCCCGTGAAACACAAGGTGGATAAATTCTGGCTTTCTGTTGAAAATAACTTTCTTTATAAGATCATATCTATTCTCACTAAGAGATAATCAACTCCAAATTTTTACGTTTGAATATCCCATGATATTGACTGAAAATCGGTATTGTTGATAAGCTTGCTAGATATTCCTTTCAAAAACAAACAAACAAAAAGCATGTGTCATCTCCAGATAATGGATGTATTTGAAGTTGTACATGCAAAGGGATCTGCACTAATGGCTCTTTTGTGGGAGTAACTATCGCAACTTAACAAATAAGGCTTTTCGTATATATATAACGAAATATAAATAACATCCCAGAGTGAATCTTGCAACTTCTGAAAAGCCTTTAAATATTTTAGAATTATTTCAGTTCATTGACTAAAAAGCTAAAGACATTTCTGAAATAAATATTGTTAAGATCTGAAAATGTAAGTGCATATAAAGGCTTTTATGCATCATTTTATGAAAATCTAGTTTTTATGAAACTAAATGGAATAGAATAGAAGAATGTAAGTGAATTTTGTAAGCTAATTTATTATTAGTATAACTTTGTTTTCTATTAACACAGTCCTCTGAATGTAGATGATGTGTGTAGATGATGTGTGTCTGTACTTTAGTTATTTTTAGGATCTTTGTATTTAAAGGAGTGGATTTTTGGTATAAATAAAGGTCTTTTAAAATGATTAGGATTAATCTTGTGTTTTGTGTACTACTCCCAAGAAAATGAGTTATTTTCAAGTGTTAATAGTTTATAATTGAATCTTCAGTATCATAAGAAATTTTTAAAAATTTAGTATTGATGACTTTTTAAACCAATTGTATTCACAAGTTGGAGACTCTTTAATTCATGCTTAGGTCTTGGTGTCTATGATTTTTAACTTCTCGTTCCTAGCATTAATGATAGGTCAGAGTGCGTTTTTGGGTATATGAGAGGTAAAATATTTATGTGGTGTCAAAGGTGATTTTTATATCAGTCTTGCTTTAATAACATTTTAAAGAAGTACATTTCTCTCAAAATGTTGCACATCAAAAGCTATCAAATACTTCTCATGGTAAACAACTTAGGTGAGCTACAATGTGGAAATGATTGGTCCATCATACCTGCAGTCTGTTTCCATTCAGAATTGGGCAGGTCATTCTATCTGTAAGACTGTGTTAAACAGAGATGGGGTCGCCAAGCATATCTAGAAATCAAGAATGTTACACTTTAGCAGTTCCTTTCACCAAGGAGGTGTAAATTGACTATGAACTTGGAGCTTTCATATTAAAGCTACCTATTTTCTAACAAAGATAAAGTGAAATATTATTAGAGTGTTCACAATAATTTTGGGAAATTTTCCTAGAATTAGTAGACTAAGTTCTGGTATTTTAGTCATAAAATAAAATGAGGTTATTTGATACAGTGGGAGAGGGGCCACAGGCTAACTCTTACCATGCGTACATGTTGTACTAGTAATTCCAACTCTGAAGACTTCAGTATCATCATCTGAGAATTAAAAATAGAAGCAGATCCACTTTATGGGAATATTGTGAGGATTAAATTAGATACCATAGGTAAAGTACTTGGAAAAACAATCAGCATTTGATACTTTCTACCTATTATTTTATCATGAAATGAATTCTAACATTTTACTGTGATTTTTATATTGTGTCTATTTAGAATACACAATGTGATGTATTGATATTCATTGCATTGGTCACTTTTCTTTCATTATGAGGAAAATACCTGCAAATAATATTTCTGAGTAGGAGACTATTATATTAACTCATGGTTTAAGAGAACGCAGTTTAAGATCAGATGTCTCCATTGATTTTAATTATATTTTTATTAAATAGCTGGTCAAAAGAATTTCTATTCCACAAATCAGTTTATAAATACAATGGATCTTCACATAAATTACCCTTCCAAACCTCACCCCACTTTCATTTTTTCTAGTTTCGTACTATCAGCATTGAATATTATACCTTCCCTCTCTTCCTCCATAGCTCTTTATTCCTTCCCTTTGACTTTCTCTCACATCTTCCAAGTGACAGTTTCCTGGTATTCACTTCCTTGAATTTAAAGTTCAATTTTATAAGAAATTACACCGTTTAAATACTCCTCTGCAAATAGCATGCTTTGGTTAATACTATTATGTAATTGTAACCCCTCTGTCCGGTATTTTCACAATACAAAAATTTTCAGTTTTATGGTCGGTATATTTTGAAAAGAATGCCATGACTTTATGAAATAAAAATAGAATCATTAATGGGTGTATTGTCACTATTGCCACCCAGATTTAAAAAAAAATTCTTAGACTACTACCTCAATTCTTATGCAAAAATAAAAAACGATTACAAAACTAAATGTGAGATGTAAAAACCTACAAAATATAAATGTAAAAATTCATGACATTGGATCAGTAAAGGTTTCAAAAAATGACAAGGAAAGCATTAGCGGTTAAAGAAAAGCAAGAATAAACTGGATAATATCAACTGATAACTTTTCATAATTCACAGGACTATATAACAGAAATGAAAACATATCCAACAGATATAGGAGACATATTTGTTAATACTACAATGTTAACGCTACAATCATTTTGAGTCTAAGTATTTTTATATCTTCTAAATCTATATAAATTTTTCCCAAATTGGGTATTTCTTTAAAGAACATATGTAAATTGATAGTCAATAGGAGGAGCAAATGAAATAAGTTCCTTTTTTAATATCTAAGAATAAATCAAAAGAAAACTCACTAGTATGACCATAATATAAAAAGATTATACAAAATATAGTAGTGCAATTGTGGAGAAATTGATATACTCCACATAGCAAATCAATTTGTAACAATACTACAATCATTATATCAAGCAAGTTTTCAAAAGTTCAAAGAGAATTTATAGGATCTATTTATTACACTTCTATGTATGTATTAAAGAGAAGTAAAAAACTTGTTTGGACAGGGAATGTAGTTTACTGACATTGCACTTGAGTAGTATGTGTGAGACCCTGGAAATGATCCCCAAAAACAAGTTTTGAAAAGACACACTATAGAGGAGGTATGCTGGACAAATTCCTGTAACTGAATTTCATATCTATTTTAATGTCTGTTCTAAAATTTACAGTATTTCTATTTGAAGAAATGCAAGTTTGTGAAAATTAGGCTTGGAAAACGTATGACTGTACAATTCACTTCCAAAGCACTAAAATGTATACAATACATGGAGATAATATATTGCGAGTGAATTACATGTCAACAAAAAAAGAGAAACTATTTTTAAAATTACTGCACACAAAATGCAGAATACCTAAAAAGATGTTTTTGGTGTTGGCTTAAAAACTTTGTAAACTACAGCTTTTTAAACAAAGATATAATGTCTGTCTATGTTGAGGTTTTTGTCTGTTTATTTTGAGTTTATACAGAGATAACTCAATCAAAAAGTGTATGATAACTGGAATATCTAGGAATTATGCATCACTTATAAATAATTGATAACCTTTTCTGGAAGAAAATTTGGTAAATCACAGAACACAGAATCTATGCATCTATGCATTTATGAAAGCCATATGTTACTTACTCAATCCAATTGTTTTTCTCTACTTTGCTAGGGAAAAAATATTCTCAAGATAAGAGACAATAGCAGTGAAAAGAAACAAAATACACAATCATCTTGATTTATTTGTGAAAATAACAAATGAAATAAAACAATTCTACTTAAAGGACTCCAATATTAGTAACTAAGAAGATGTTCCTGAATGACAACATCCATTGAATTTTTGGAATTTTAATTTCTACAAACCTGTGACAATTAGAATAAGAAAACAAATATAGTCTTAGAGCAAACCAGCCTTGGAATAACTTTCTTAATTGTTTTGAAATTACATAAGAATTGACACTCCTTTGCTTTGGAAACATTTAAATAAGTTTATCATTTATTATAATTCAAATACGAAGCAAGAGTAATTTTATATAATCATTACAAATATCATCTTATAACTATGGCAAAATACAATAAAAGTCCAATCCCAATATAGTACCTATGTATCATTATACTTAATTCCTAATCATTACCTAAATATCTTAAACAAACTAAATATTCATGTCTTTAACATAGATGTAAATATTCTTTACTTTTTACTTAACATTTTCCAGGGGCCTGTATTCATGTTTCTAAGAAATGTTCACAGCAGTTAAAAGATGCTTTTGTGAAATTAATGTGATAAATTTTGTTGGAGTTGAGTTGTTGTTGTTGTATGCAAGGCATAAGCATTGTCCCTAAGCCTTTTTATTCTCAAGGACAGCACTCTAGAACTTGAGGCCCAGAGCTAATTTATATTTTTCAGAATCTAAGAAGTAGTTTTCTGTCTGGGCTAGTTTCAAACAGAATTTTAAGATCTCATTACACAGAATAGGTTGAATTATAAGAGTGAGTCACTGCCACTTCTTTAGACGTATTTGTTAATTTTAATTATGTTTTAAGATTTTTGTTTCACCATAGTGTATATCTCTCTACAAATAAATTTAGACATATGTACATATTTCTGATGACAAATAATCTCTAAAAATGTATGTCATTCGAAACGTAACATTTAAATATATATATATGTATATATATGTGTATATATATATATATATATATATATATATATATATATATATCTGAAGACAGACTCCCTCTAAAATTTTTCTACTGTTTTTGACTTTTTTCATTTCAAAGATATGCAGTCTATTTTCAAAATGTTTCCTAGCATAAAATAATTAATATTTCAATAAAAAGTGGAGTTTATTACTTTCAAGGGAATTTTAGATATACACTTGATATTGTAGTAACATTTACAGTATATCACTTGAAAAAGTTCTGTCTAAACCCTTAAATATTTTTGTGTAGTGAGGGGGAAAGAGGAAGTTAATTTATACTGGTTAGGAATTTGCAATGCTTCAAAAATCTATTCCATAATTTGTTATGAGCACATATCAACCTACCTGATGTGGTTTAGTTTTCGTGTTTCTTTATTTGTTCAAAATTTTAATATGGATGTATGCACAGTGGTAACATTAAAATTATTAATCAAAAGAAAAATAATAGCAAAATCATACACACATATCACACTATGATGCTAATAATAATTTTGATGAAGATGATGATGATGACCACAGTGTAGCCTGATAATGACAATGTTGTGATTGAAAAGGTAAAAAAGAACTTTAGACATCATTGAAGGTAGATTTCCCACATTGAATACATAGTTATAAACAGTGTTGGATTACATACAATAAGAATAACGAGAGGAGAGTTTCAATATCAATAAATAAAATCACATAAACAGGTTCAGACACTAAAAAACCCTAACCTTATTCCTGCTGTTTCTCTAATGTGTACTCATTTTCTTGGTGGTATTTTTTTCTAATAAATAAAATCGTTTATTTCAAACATTTTGATGGACTAAGCTATAGTTTTCAACTAAGTGTTATTAGTTCAAATAACATTCTCATATAGATAGTATTCAAATTAATGTTTCCAATGATATATTAAGAGTATGTTCTTCAGTAAAGCTGTAAACACATGACCCAATTTACATAATACCACTTACATATCTGTAGTTACCATAAAAGGACACAGACTTTAGAGCCAGTACTTAAAATTTATTTTTATTTCTGCATGAAACTATTTGTGAATTCATACCAACAAATTGAATTTGACTCTTTATTTATAAGCTAAGGTGGAAAATATAAGGACGCTTCAGCTATCTTTTTTCTTGCTCCAGAAGTCAACAAATATATTCTTCAATATTTCTGGTAGATTACCTCCATTTACAGATGAGAAATGTAAGACCAACAGTCAATGTAGTGAGTAAATAATGATACTGGAATTTGTATCTGAGCTCTTCACTCTGTGTGCTTACAAGGAGAGTAACTTGGTGATGGAGAGGACCAATATGAAAAGACTATGTGGAAAAATCATACTTTGTAAACGGTTGTTTTAGGAATAGGGGATCAGTGATGAATAATTGAAACAGGCTGGTGTCAGGCGCATAAAAGGGAGTACATAGAAATTGTATTAGTGAAAGAAACTGAGAAAATCTTCATCATTCATCTTATCTAATGGCAGGGAGTAGAAGGGAAAGAAGAAATCTAAAGTGCCTTCACATCTCTGGCTAGCATTTGTGTTAGTTATATTATTCGTGATAAAGACTACAGGTGGAAATGATGGATTTAGAGGAAAAAACTCTCAGAAAATTCTAAAGTTTATGTTAAACAGATGCAAAGATAGGCCTGTTTAGATATCATAAAAATATCCACGACCATGAATATGAAAAAATGATAAAAATCAGTGGTATTATTAAAGGGAAGAAGAAAAGGAAAATTCTGATACATGTGTGAGCAATGCAAGCAACAGTGTGGACAAGATTAGAAGAAAGAGATAAATAAGGAAACAAAAACGTAATAAACACAGATTTACAGAAGTAAAGGAAAGAACGAATTTGCAGGAATATATTGAAGGAAATATGCTATTTGGATTTGGAAAGTAAAGGACATAGACAAGTTCAAAAAGAACAGTGTTTTGGTGAAAGTCATATTGATAAAATTTTGAGATATGAATGTGAAGTCATGAAATTCTGAATCCATGCATTCAACAGATCCTGTTGATTTTAAATTCAAGGAACAAATGCTTTTATCCTGACCTTAGAAGAATTATACAGATATAACTCTCATTAACTACTTAGAGGTATTCTGTGAATATTTTTGAAGACTTTGTTTAGCCAGGTGAATAAAGATTGAACTACAGCACAGGCAAACCTAATTTGTGCTACAGTTCCAAGGAGTGACCCATGTATCCACACCATTTTGGGATTTTATTGAAATGTCTTTAGATATGTTCGTATATCTTATCAGCCTAATCATTATAAATGTAGGACAAGTAGCACCAACTATTAGGTTGAACATACAGCTTTACTGATGTGACTGAAGCCTCCTCGAATTGATTCTTCTGTAGAATAAAAAATGCCTGAGTAGCCATTGACACGTCATAACTGCCATATACTCCATTTAAATCTAATTTTTGTTAGGAATATCTCCATGCTGTAATAACCCTGTCAATCAACTTGCTACAAATTCTTCTATGTAGAAAGTGCTCTTATAACCTTCAAGTTTTTACTGAATGGAAGAGTTCAGACATTACCCTCACCACTAAGATTAAATGCCCAGAAAGATTAGACATTTTGTGTTAATGCTTTTCTTTTATTTTTTCATACACATTGGCAAGTGGGAAAGGATTCTGATGTAACAATAACACAATTTTGACTTGTACTAACAAAACATCTAGGATCTAGTGTTAATTCATATACTTACTAATTAGTTCCAAATGTTGTGGATATTTATATTTCTCCTGGGAAAACAAATGAGTTCCAAGAAAATGCCCCTAAGGAGCCTTTCAATTCCAATATCACTGTTAATGAGATAATGTCTCATAATGCTTTAAATTCTATATCCTCGAATGTAGGTATAGGGTTATACTGTGGAACTTTTCTCCTCAGAGAGTGAGTACTACCCTATTGTTTAACATGGTCAAAGTACCGTGATAAATAGACGGGGCGTATGCAAACAAAAACTGGTAGTGGAACAATGTTCTTAGCAGTTTGTAAAGATGAAATGGAAATAGAGCAACCATAATCTCAAAAGGAATGTGCAAAGAAGACAAAAGCACAAAGTAGAATGTGCCAAGGAAATGTGGAGTAAAATTTCAAATTATGTGCTCAGGAGTGAGGATGTGTTCAAAGTACTGCTTCAGAGAATATAGTTGAATATCTTGGGGGAAAAAACTGCTTTAAATTATTCTGTGATAATTGTACAAGTAGAAGCCCCTAACTCTGACTGTAATCAGCCACAACATCATCAAATTAGGGACTATTTTCCAAGTGCAAAGTGAGAAAAAGAGGGCTCATCGCAGTTAGTGTTCAGGTTAAAGTAATGGAAATCACTTAATTTTTCTGATAAATCTTCATTTATTGCTGGAGCATTAAAGTAGGGAAAAGCCAAGTAAATATATTGCATGTTCCTAAATTAAGCTGGATGTATTATATTGTTCTCTATTTTAACTTGGAAGTTATAGATTATATCTTTTTATACTCTGATTTGGGACACTGATCTGCTCTCAGTTATTTCTACTCTTCCCCTTCTTTTGACCATCCGCTTACATAATCTTTATTTAAAGAGACATACTTGAGCTTGCATTTCTAAATTCTTCAAAATTATCTGAATTTCTTCATACTTCTGGCAGCCTCCTAAATCTTTCTCAAGGGAATATTTTGTCACTACCATTTTTATCCTATATGATATCTTCCTGCCTAATACAGTGCAAAATATACATCATCCAGATATCTCAACACTTGTACCAACATAAAATATTATCTTACTTAGAAACCATGATTTCAGTATATCTGGGGAGGTGGCATCTGTCATTTTTGAATGACCTTAAGTGATACTTACATGAAATCATGTTTTAAACCAATATGCCACTGAGAAGATGAACGAATCGATAAAATCGATGAAATCATTAATACACACACACACACACACACACACACACACACACACAAACACACACACACACACACACGGTGGAATTCTATGCTTCCAATTCATAAGGAAATGGAAAGACTTGGAAAAATCCTACTAAGTAAATTAAGCAAGACACAAAGAAACAGATTCCATGGTTTCCCTCATGTGTAATAAGTAGGAAATGTCTAGGATGGTCGTAGCAGATGAGCAGAATGGCTCAAGAACTATGTATATATGACCATATAAGTGGATGCTGAGCAAAATGAACTCCTAGACATTGAAACAAAGGTTTTCCTTTGTGGTTGTTTTTTTTTTTTAATGTACTATGTGATTTCTTTATTCTTTTGTGTTTTCTCCTGTGGTTTATCTCCTGCTGCATATGATTTCAGTATCCTGTGTATTGTATACATATTTATCTTAATTTGGCAAGGGAAGAGGAACAACAAAATGGTGACAGAGAGGACAAAGAGCAAACCAATGCCATAGCAATACTCACAAGACAACATGTTGGAAATTTTCACTACATCTTGTGAGGGGTATTGGGGAAAAGGAAAAGTGTGAGAAAAATGAGGGAGCGGGTAAAAAGTTCGACATATTATGTATTCACTACATTACAATTACTGAAACCCCTTCTATATATTAAATTGACAATAAAATTAAATTTAAAAATAAGCTACATAAAATAGAATTTCACTGTATTATTATAGTAAATATTATTCTATGTGTATTACCTTTATAAAATGAACAATATTTGGCTTCTAATTTGAATTAATTGCCCCTTTCTTTATCAGAGGGTCAGCAACTGGAATGTTATCAAACTATACAAAATTTTCAGAATATACTTGCCATTATTTTGAAAAAAAAAACCATTATTTTAGTATTGTCTCATACTAAATAGAAAATAGTTCAATTCTCTGGAAACTCCTAACATTTAAAACTGAATTTTTGTTAAGAGGAGAGAATATATGTGTTCTTCAAAATTCCTATGACTACTAACTACTCATTTTCAAATTCTGAACATGCCATACCAGAGACATTCAAAACAGTGCCTGTTTGCATTTTATTTAATTCTGCAATAGATGCAGCCACATTCTGGTTGAAGATAAAACTATGAAGTATCTATAATAATTAATTCCTCTGGAGTAAACATTTGTTCATCAGAGTAAGCTATTATTTCTATGAAAATCAATCCCAACATTTTATGCAGTGAAGTCATTCTAGCCGAACAATTTCCAACTTGTAAGGTGCACCTTAAAATTCCCTAAATTTCACAGCATGACTAGCTTAACACTATTGTGAAAAAAATATACACTTCTACTAATGTAATGCCCTTTCTATTGTTCTAAGAACACTGCACTAAACTTTGCTGCATCATTTTTCCCCAAGTGATATTCTTGAGATCAGAAAATTTGCAAATATTCTTTTTACTTATCTTTTTTCCTATAATAGATATTCAGGAGGCTAAGATCTGAATATTATGGTTCAAAGCACACCCAGGCAGGAAGGTTTCTTAGATTCTTATCTCCAATGAACTGCTCAGGAAAAGCCAGACAAAAGTGGCACTGAGGTTCAAGTGGTAGATAGTAGTCTTGACCAAAAACAGGCACAAGGACCGTGCCCTCAGCCTAAATTTAGCCACAGTTAAAAAAATGTGTACATCTTTATCTGACACCCATCAGAGATTAAACCTGAGTATGAAACCTAAGGAAAATGATAAGGTAAGAATTTAACTTTTCTGGATTTAAGTAAACAAAATGCAGCATAGAGTAACTCATTGGTTTAAAGTCAACCTATTTCTCCAAAACATTCTAAGCATTTCCTTACAATGTGTATTATTCTCAAGAAGGGAATGGAGAATATGAGAATTGGACTAACCAAGTATTGTCTTCAAATATACATAATTTGGATTTACCTCTTTTTTCGTTATAGGCATTTTTGAGAAAACTGTTTGAATAATTGATTTCCTGGTCGGGTATAATATATCCTAGTTTCATATACCAAACTTCATTCAGAAAATGGTATATAGTGATTAAGTAAACATATTCAATAAATGTCATAAAGTATATACCTATAGGAATAATATTTTTAAGAGTGCATTTTAAATATTCTAATATAATTATTTATTTGATGGGAAAATTTCACATTAACAGTAATTAACTGGAATACTTTAACGTTAATTGGACAAGATTGTCTTTCTAAATGAGCAAAACCAATTTCTCCCTTTCTTTATCAAGGAAACAGAGGAAAAAATGGAAATTAACATATGAATATATAACAACTGGAATTAATTTTTGTCTTTTTATTAGCAAATATTAATTTCAAAAAGTGTTTTATTGTGTTATACACATATGTCCATATAATGTAGCCATCTACATTTTATTCCTTTTATTAGTTTTATTATACCATCATACTTACTTATAAAATATTTGAATATATTTATCCACAATATTTCTCTTCATGTCCTCTCTTAATTTTTTCCAAATTTAATCAGTTCCATATTTTAAACCTGGGTCATTCATTGTATTTTCTGGTTCTAGAGTCTGCATATAAGAAATCTAGTATGTGTTTTTCACAGTATGGCAGATTGCATTAATAAGAAGGTTTCCAGTTCTATCCATTTTTTGAAGATGATATGATTTCATTATTATGTGTGGCTAAATAATATATCATTGTGTATATTTATTATAACTTGTTTAGTCAATGAGTGATTAAGGAACATATAGGTTAATTCTGTAGTTATTTATGCTTTTTATGTGGGAGAAGTAAAGATGGAAATAATGATGTTTAGACTGAGAAACATGCTCTTTAGTATGGCACTCTAGTATTTGAAACATCAGCTGCTCTTTCATCAGTATTTCAATACTGCATTATATTTTAAAAATAAAATTTAATTACATTTGCAAAGGTGTTCTCTTTCAGTATCCATATAACTTTTTATTACAGTGTTATATTTAGTATGTCATGTGAGTGAAAATGCATGCATGTTTGTATATATAGCTGACTCTAAGGAAACTGAATGTATGTGAGATACAGGATTCAAATAAAAGTTTCAGACCTGCTAAGATGCTAAACTGAATATGTCCAGTTTGTGGAGTGTGATTTCAAGATCATATTTTGTAGGTTTCATACCAATTAAGTAGATGTTTCTCATCCAAAATCATAAGGAATAAAACAACTACTCTCTTTCATAATCATTTAGTCTTAGTACTCCAGACATTGTAATTAGTGGAAAAAATGATTGAAAGTAAGATGGGTCAGTAGTGAGCCTTTAGAAACACTGAATTTTCCCCAAAATCTTCAGATGCACTCTGTGAATAGAAGTTACAATTTTATATATTTATAAATGTATTTATAAACATACACATATAATATGATTCTATTTATGTAAATATGTGCATATAATATAAATATATCATATATTTGTTATATTTTAAATGTATCATAAATATTTATTTATATTTAAATGTAATTCATATTATCATATGTACATATATATATATATATATATATATATATATATATATATATACACATATATTTTTTTGGTCAGTCGTGGGGCTTGAACTCTTGGCGTTGGTGCTGTCCCTATGCTCTTCAGCTCAAGGCGAGAGCTCTACTGCTTGAGACATAGCGCCACTTCCTGTTTTCTGGAGGTTTATTAGAGATAAGAATCTCATGGAATTTCCTGCCTGGGCTGGCACTGAACCATGATCCTCAGATCTCAGCCTCCTGAGTAGCTAGGATTACAGTTATGAGCCACCAGTGCCCGGCTATATTTATATCTGAAATTTGTCAGTGGAACAAAAGGTACAGAAACTATTATTCTTAACATGAAAGGACTTCACATTGACAGGTGTAGTTACAAGAAGAAAAACGATAAATATTCACAGTGGCACAAAAATCCCTTAGGTGCCTAGTTCGACAACTCTTTTTTTGAGACACTTCATGTTGTGTACTTGGTTTTCAACCGAAGCGACTATAGAAGGTATTGGACCCTAAACAACACTGACAATTGCCCACTGACAAATACCCACTCCTCTATGACAGATTTAGCAAGGACTATCATGGAGATTCTTGTTAGGGACATGATGAAAAATTTATATGTTAGTTGTGATTACAGAACTGTTTTACACCTGTCACTCAGACAGTAACTGTATTTAACATAGTTCCTTTGCTCTAACTTATATTTTCTTGGCTCAGGAAATTGTTTTTATTTGTGAAAACTTGGCTGTTCACAACATAGACATGCGTTTTAAATCCTTTTGAAATTACTGTCTGCACAGAGTTCTATGAGATGAACTTCTCTTTACCACTGAAATGAACTTACTCTGATTCAAACTTGGACATCAGCTAGCTTGTTCTCCTTCCCTGAAAACCATCTATATAGACGTCTTTACATGTAAAACAGATCCTCACTTACTTGCAAAAGTCTGTCAGTGAGTCAAACCTAACTCACCCAAGTGAGGTTAATTCATCTCCCATGCTTCCTTTCATTAAAAATGGTAA
Organism: Dipodomys spectabilis; assembly: GCF_019054845.1. Taxonomy (NCBI): domain Eukaryota; kingdom Metazoa; phylum Chordata; class Mammalia; order Rodentia; family Heteromyidae; genus Dipodomys; species Dipodomys spectabilis. The sequence goes on along the minus strand of NW_024871098.1, from coordinate 3,957,364 downwards.
GAACTGTTTAGCAATGTACATACTTTTTATTGTGAAGTGTGACTCCTATGTTCCATAATGTGAATCAAGCAGAGGAATCAGTTTATGATAGGAAAGGTCATTTCAAAGAGTCTTAGACCTTGAAAATTATCCTGAGTATAATTTTTGGAGAAATATCTCTTTTCAAAATAGAGGACTCATTTATTATTATTCTTATTTTTGTTTGTTTTTTTTGGGGGGGTCCGGTCGTGCGGCCTGAACTCTGGGCCTGGGTGCTGTCCCTCAGCTTTTCAGCTCAAGGCTAGCGCTCTACCACTTGAGCAACAGCGCCACTTCCGGATTTTTTCTTTTTGCTTATGTGGTGCTGAGGAATCGAACCCAGGACCTCAGGCATGCAAGGCAAGCACTCTACCACTGAGCCATCTTCCCAGCCCCTCAATTATTTTTTATATTGTGCTGGTACTGGGGTTTGAACTGCTGGCCTTGAGCTCTATCGAGGCTTTAATTCTCAATGTTTGCTCTATACCACTTAAGCCAACACTTGTACTTCTTCCTTTCACCACAACTGGAGAAACGAATCTCTTAGGTTTATCTACTTGGAATAACTTCGAATTGCAATTGTCAAATTTGAACCTACCAAGTAGCTAGATGTAAGCCACTGGTGTTCTGCTACAACTCACTTCTAAAGAATAAATAATCACAAAAATCAGAGAAAAATATTTGTTCAATTATTTATGTGTTGTCTAAAATCCAAATCATTTGCTACTGAAAGAGAAAAATAGAGATGATAGAGATGAATATGGAGGAGCAAGACCCCAAGAAAGAAGGGAAGGGATGATAAATGAGGGGAGGAGAAGGGAAGGGAAGATACGCGAGGAGGGGGAGCTGAGTAGAATTTTCTACTCATCACTAAGGTATTGTTGGACAATCAGTGCTTTTGCATTTATGTAGCCAAAGCTTTCTATTTTTGGTAGTTGTAAACTGAGACATAAAATACCAATTTACAGGTAATAACCTGTTAGTGTGCTTCCTCCTGCACCAAGGAAGCCATAGTAAGGTTACTGTTAGAGAGAAGGCAAGAGTAATCAGTTTAAGTGATTCTGAGAAACAATAATTGACATGCAAGGAATGCTCCCTTGTATGGTGAAATCAAGCATCACTCTTGTTCCCTGCTCCAGACTTCCTCTCAAAAACAACAGCAAAAACAGAAGAGGAAGGAAATATCTGAGTAATGATCATCTCTCTATTTTCGCTCATCTCTTGACCACTCAAACAATAAAGCCAAAGGAGACTTAACCTGAGCTTGTGGGAGAAATAGGGGGGAAAGGTCATTCTAACAAAGAGAAAGTTGTCAAGTAATAGGGGTGGCATTTCAAATACTGAAATAAACCTTTTATAATTATTAATAAAAAGTAACTTGAAATTTATTGAACATTTAGAAGAATACAGGGCTCACTACATAGTGGAATCTGCATTATTAATACTGACTCTTGCTTCTATCATCAGAAATTGAAGATCTTCCCTAATATTCCAATACTAGGCAAATTACCCTTGATATTCACTTAAACTTTGTGAATATAATGCAGAAAACATGAGTTTAAATTTAAACCGGTGAAGTGATAGGTAATGGAAATTCATTATGAATAGCATAATGCTGAGAGCATGGAAATTATTTTTCTTTCGTTTTCTGTGTGTAGAGAAGAAAAAAGGTCTCTTGGATGGCCCTGAAGTTCCAATTCTAAATTTAGGACAGAAGGTGAATAGTAAAGGAGACCTATTTCAGCCATTCAGAGATTAGAAATGTGGAGGAATTTCCTCATTTTTGTAGGTCAAACATGGAAGAGAAGATGTGGCAAGTCCAAAGCCAAATGCCAAAGGCATGAAGTTAAAACCAGTCTCAATAGAGAATCTGGGTTTAAAGAGAGTAGGGTAGAAGAGTGGAGAGGGAAATGGTGGACTAATACATTCATAGTATTCGATGTACATGTGTGAGGATATAAGTAGTAAACTTGAAGGGATAGGGGGGGTTGGGGTAAGGGAAGGAAGAAAAATGGAAAGTTTGACAAAGATCCAGATGTATTGCACATTGAAATGCATATACACTCTATTCAACACTGACATGATGAAGCGAAATCCATTTGCACAACTAGCTAAATATTAAAAAGTTTTTGAAGTTTTAATATTGAGCGACCAGAAGCCTAAACCCTTAGAGATAAACAAGATGATAGCATTGACATATTGTTGAGGCTTGTGCTCCTTTCAATATGCAAAATTTAATAAGTGTTGTCTGGGCAAATGTACATTTTATTTTACCAATTCCTTTTTCAAATTGCTTAAAATATAGAGAACCAAATTCCCATATTACTTCACTTCCAATAAAAAAAAATCTTATAGACCTTTAGTTTTCTCAGTTGTTTCTAAATATCTTCATGCAATGCATTGGAAATAATTTCATTCTCATTTAATTCTAAATTTGAAATCACTAAATTCTTTTAAAATCCTCTTACTCGGGCACAGGTATGGATAGATAACTGACGTGGGCAGAATCAGAATTATTCAGAAGGCTGTAAATGGATCCTCACCTAGTTTTCTCTCTGCTAGATCATAGAATACAGACTACCCTAATTGGAAAAAGTTAGCCTTCCTAGGTTTTCTTCATATAAACACTCTATCAACATTTTGTTGTTAGAGGATTATTCAAGATTAGCTATATGTTATTGATAATGACTGAACATTACAGAAAGGTTAGGGAAAACCCTCTACACTTCAGTGAGGTTGTGAATTGTGCTTCATAAAGTGTTATGAAATCGCTCCATGAGAAATCTAGCAACCTCATTTCTAAAAAGTCCTTGCATGGTTACTCTTTCTAATAATGTCTCAATTCAAGTACTTCTCCTTGGAGTTCCATACTACTCAATGATGCTGTATTAGCTCCTTGTTATATTTTGCAGACCGGTGTTGGTGATGAAATTTGTGCTTTCCAAAATTGCTCTCCCAATTCCACCCACAAAATGCAGACAAATATTCTGAAAGAACAGTCAGAGGAAGATGGCGGAGGAGAAGCTGCAGGCTAAACAAGCTCTGGCATAGAAAGCAGCTTTAGTGTTCCAGTGAATAATCCTAGACTAGAGAATCACAAGTGTGCCATCACAGTACAGAGAGTTTGGCAAGAGAGGGAAAATCCAGGAAGGAGACAGATCTGAGCACCTGACCTTAGTTGCAGCTCTGGCCAGGGGCGGTGGCAGCAGCAGCTGCCTTAGCCACGATACCAGAGAGAATCTGGGACAAAGGCACCAGATGCAGTGGGTGGGTGGATTCTACTCAACACCAACAAGAACTGACAAGGATTAGATATGTTCATCCTACAGATCTACAGATCGCACACCTGAGACTATGCAGAAACCAAGATTCTGGCAAGCAGGAACCAAGACTCTGGCGTGAGTAGAACCGTGACATCTTCACTCCTTCTCCGGGAACATAGGAGGAAAGGTCGCCCCCTTCCCCCCCCACGGCCCCACCATCACCAGAGATCTCCATCTTTGATTCTGACAAAGTCCCGGCTGAGCAACTAGCTCCAACTCAGGCCTTGGAAGAAAAAAAAAAGAGTCATTTAGCAGGTTAGAAGTACCTGATCTGACCTGCCAAGTTCAGCTCCACCCAGGGGAAAGTCATCCAGCTCAGGCAGGGGTTCCTCTGCCCCTGGAGGAGTGACTTCCTTCACTGGGTAAACAGAGCCAGAAGCTGCCTCTCCCTATAGCAGCCTAGACAAACAATTGAAATTCAGTTAACATAAACCCTGAAAATGGCTCTAGGCTGGACTCTGTGAGTCTCTCACCAGCTAGCCCCTCAGGGAAAAGCTACTGTTTGCTGAAAGGCCTCAACCATACCCAAAACCTAGCCTCATCACAGCATCTCCAAGCTAGAGAAAACAGCCATCTCCTATTTTGTGATACTCAAAGCAGATGTCCCTCCCACTGAACTAGACTGGGAGAAGGATCACAAAATCCTGAGTAATGCAGAGCATTTTTCTGCCTGCTCAAACAAACTGACTTAAGAAACCAATCAACCCACAGGAAAACCGAACACCACAAACCACGAAACTGGTTACAGACACAGGAGAGATACAGGATCTTCCCATTTTTGCACCCCCCCAAAAAAAATTCAAAGACCTCTTTTTTTGTACCTTTTTTAATTTTAAATTTTTCTATTAATCTTTTTTTCTCTCATAATTTTTTAATTTTAATTTTTTGTGAACATACTGTACAGAGGGGTTACAATTACATGGTCAAGATAATCAGTACATTTCTTATCAAGCATTGCAGCCTCCTCCTTTGTTTACCCTTCACATCCCTTCCCAGCCTCCCCCGCTCCCCCCCAAACCCCCCCCCCCCCCCGCACCAAAGTTGTAAAGTTCGTTTTTGACATGACAACTTCTATTTCTCATAGTTGCATCGGGTCCACCTGTATCCTTAAACGACTTGTTATTCCTCATCTCCTCCACAAATTATACCAACATCAAATATAGTGAAAGCAGGGATTATACTGTGGGGGAGCGACATACAAAGCTACAAAGAAATAATCTTATAAATGAGTTAGAAACAAATGCATGAAAGAAAAAAATATTTAAATACATATCTTAGGGTTCATTTTCCTAACATCACATTATCTGAACTTTCCTGCTTGAGTCATACATATACTAGATATTGCAAATAAGGGAAACCAGGGGACCTATGTTTCTTTGGGCTTGGCTAATTTCACTTAATGTTAATTTTTTCCAAGCCTTTCCATTTCCTAACAAATGGGGCAATGTCATTCTTTCTGATGGAGGCATAGAATTCCATTGTGTATATATACCACATTTTCTTGATCCATTCATCTACTGAGGGGCATCTGGGTTGGTAAATAATGCTGCAATAAACATAGTTGTGCTGGTAGCTTTAGTGTGGTCTTGTTTGTAAATATTTGGAAAACCAAACACCACAAATAGACTAAAGACTCCACCAAGAAACTGGTTACAGACACAGGGGAGATACAGGATCTTCCCATTTTTGCACCCCCCCCCCCAAAAAAAAATTCAAAGACCTCTTTTTGTGTACCTTTTTTAATTTTAATTTTAATTTTTCTATTAATCTTTTTTTCTCTCATAATTTTTATTGTGTGTGTGTGTGTGTGTGTGTGTGTGTGTGTGTGTGTGTGTGTGTGTGTGTGATTTTTTAAAATCTTTTTTGACCTTTTGGTCCTTTTTAAAAATTCTTTTCAAGCTTTTGTGTTTTTTTTTCTTTTTTGCATGACTTAATTGTTTTTCTACTCATCTCCAGAGAAATACCTGTCATTGATTATTAGATCTTATCCCCCATTATGTACATACTTAATCCAGAAATTTATTATTCAAATCACAACCACTTAGGCTTAACTTCTTTAAGAGCAGTATTAAATCTTTATCCTTATGTAATTTTCAAGTAACTAATTTTAAGTATTTTTATTTTTTAGTTTTTCATGTCTCCTTTCTATCCCTTCCCTCATCTCATCCTATCGTTTTCTCCTATAAATATCACTTATTTAAGCTTACATGGTTTTTAAGTGTTTCACGTTTTAAATTTAAATTTTAGTTTTTCCATTTTTTTTCTTTTTTTGTTGTTGGTTTGTTTTAATCTCTCTCCTATCATTCTGTCCAATCATTTTCACTCTCGGAGATTAGGACTTGGTTAAATTCACTTTCCTTTTACTTCTTCACATCCCTCTAAGCCTATTTTCCCCATATTTCTACCTAAAACGAATAATTTCTGGTTTTCCAAATTCTTCTTTGCTGTTTTTAGCCCATTAATCCATAGTTGTTTGGTGCAGAATAGATTATATCTATTGAACTACATTGTATCTATAGCCTTTTGACTGTGTAACTACAGAAATTTGGTCGATGCTTGCCTTAAAATTGTGTTCTAGCACAAAATTGGTGTTTCTTTCATACCAAATGCACAGAAAAAGCTGGAAAAACACAAGAAAAATAGCAAGTCCAGGTCTCTAAACTCCCAGACACAACAATCCGGTAATAGAACAATTAATGAATGATACAGAGAAGAGTTCCCAAAAAGCTCTACAAATACTACTGGTAAACATGATAAAAAAAAAAAGAAATGATTGAACACTTGCAAAGGACTCGTGTTTGCGAGATAGGTAGAGAATGGTGGCAAACCAAAGGTTAGTACAGATATCCTCTGAGCATGAGGAAGCTACTCAAAAATTGATACAAGACTTGCGTGAGCAGGCTGAGAACAGTCAGAGGGAAAGACAGGTACTAAGTGAGCAAGCTGAGAACAGTCAAAGAGAACTACTGGAATTGCATGAACATGAAGAAGCTAATAAAAGTAATAAAGAAACTGCAAGAGCAGGATGAGGAATACATGGAATCCATAAACAGACAGCAGAAAGAATTCAGGGAGACTACCAATGGAATGCTGAATAGAACCGGACAGAAGGAATGGGAGTCCAAGGAAACCATAACCATTCAACTAAGTGATTTGAGAATAAACACTGAACACCAAATTAAGGAACTAAATAACTTCATACAAGATCTAAAACAAAGGTCCATCAAAGAATTTGAAGCCATCAAAGCTGACGAATTAGAAGGAAAAGAAATAAAAACAAATTAGAAAGTCTTGACAGTAGGTTAGACCAGCAGAAGCTCAATTCTCTGGGATTGAAGACAGCCTAAATTTTACAGAAAAAGAACTTACAACTATCCAAGACAAATCCAAGAATATGATAGATCTATCCAACATTTGGAAGACATTATCAGAAGGCTTAATCTGAGGATAATGGGTGTAGAGGAGCACATAGAGACAGAAGTTAATGGTCTAGGAAATTTATTTAACAGGATCCTAACATGCAATAAGATAGGCCTATTCAGATACAAGAAGCTTTTAGAATCCCAAATAGACCAAAGGAGAATAGGACATCCCTGTGTCACTTTATAATCTTAACAGGATCAATTCAGACAAAGGAAAAGATCCTTAAAGTTTTCAAGGAGAAAAGATCAATCAATTATAAAGGGAAACGAATTAGAGTCACCTCAGATTTCTTAGTAGAGACACTTAAAGCAAGAAGAGCTTGGAATGATGTAGGCCATGACCTAAAGACAAACAACTATTAATCAAGAATACTGTACTCAGCTAAACTCTCCTTCATAAACAAAGGTCAAATAAAAGCCTTTCATAGCAAAGAAAAACTGAAACAATTTATCTCCACCAAACCAGCCCTAAAAGAAAGTTAAGGATGTCCTACACATAGAAAACCAAAAAGACACCAATAAAGGCGAAGAAAACGAACCTAAACTGCTAATCCAAGAACCATAGGAAGAACCCAGTTGCCGCAGCCCCCAAGAAGGTGGATAGCAAGGCAGGAACTCCCAAACACCTCCTAGTCCTAACTCTCAACATTAACAGACTTTATTCTCTAATTAAGCAACATAGACTCTCTAGTTGGATTAAAAAGGAAGATCCTTCTATCTGCTGCCTTCAGGAGTCACACCTTCACCATAAAATAAAAATTTTGAAAGTGAAAGACTGAAACAAAATCTACCAAGCAAACAGCCCCAATAAACAGGCAGGAGTTTCAATCTAAATATCAGATAAATTGGACTTCAAATTAAAAATAGTGAGAAGAACTAAAGAAAGTTGCTACATACTAATTAAGGGATCTCTCCTTCAGGAGGATATCATAATTCCAAAGATCTATTCACCAAACAACGGAACACACAAATTCATCCAAGAAACACTACACTAATTCAAATCTCACATTGATCCAATGACACTAATTGTTGTGGACTTTAACATGCCACTATCCCCACTAGATATATCAAGTGAACAAAGACTCAAAAGACAAACTGCAGATCTAAACAACTGCAGATATCAAATAGACATAAAATATATCTACTGAATATTTCACCTAGCAGCATCAGAATACAAGTTTTTCTCAGCAGCACATAAAACATTTTCCAAAATAGACTACATTTTAGGTCACAAAGCAAACTTGTCCAAATTTAGAAGCATTGAAGTTATACCTTGCATTCTCTCAGACCACAGGGAATAAAATTAGAACTCAATACCAAAAGCCACCAAAGAAAGTCCTGTAACACATGGAGGCTGAACAACACAGAATTGAATGACCAGTGGGTCATGGAAGAGATTAGAAAGGAAATTCAAATGTTCATGATATACACTAAAAATGAACACAAAAACCATCAGCTCCTTTGGGACACAGCAAAGGCAATACTCAAAGGCAAGTTTATAGCTCTGAGTTCTTACATCAACAAATTTGGAGAGATTTGCAACCAACAATTTAATGAGACACCTGAACCACCTTGAAAAGGAGCAGCAAGATAAGCCCCAATCCAATATACGGAAAGAAATCATAAAAATGACATCAGAATTAACTGAAATCGAACCGATAAAAAAAAAAGTAGAAAGAATCAACAAAAAAAAAGAGTTCGTTCTTCAAAAAAAATTAACAAAATTGGGCTAGGTAGGTGGTTCAGTGGTAGAGTGCTTGCTTGCATGCCTGAGGCCCTGGGTTCGATTCCTCAGCACCAAATAAGCAAAAAGAAAAAAGCCAGAAGTGGCGCTGTGGCTCAAGTGGTAGAGCACTAGCCTTGAGCGGAAGAGCTGAGGGACAGCGCCCAGGCCCAGAGTTCAGGCCCGATGACAGGACCCCAAAAAAAATTAACAAAATTGACAGACCCTTAGCAAATTTATCAAGAAAGAAGATAACAGACCAAAATAAATAAACTCAGAGATGAGAATGGAAACCACCACAGAGAGGGGGGAAAAAAACAAACAAACCAAGATTCAGAATATTATAAGGGAACACTTCTCAAACCTTTATGCTAATCAGTTTGAGAACTTGGCAGAAATGGACCTTTTCCTAGCAAATATCGACACACCGAAACTAAACCAAGATGAGTTAAACAATCTTAACAGGCCCATATCAAGCATTGAAATAGAAACAGCAATAAGAAAAGTTCCATCTAAGAAAAGCCCAGGACCAGATGGATTTACAGACAAATTCTACAAGGCTTTCAAAGCACAGCACCCACCAATACTCTTTCAACTCTTCAATGAAATTGAAAGAGAAAGTTCACTACCGAACTCAATCTATGAAGTCATGATAACCCTCTTCCCAAACCAGGCAGGGACTCATCAAAGAAAGAGAACTATAGATAAACCCATTGCTGTGAAGAATATTGATGCAAAGCTTCTAAACAAAATTTTGGCCAATCGGCTTCAACAATTCATCCAAAAAATCATATACCACGGTCAAACAGGATTCATTTCAGGGATTCAAAAAAGGTTCAATATAAGCAAATCAATTCATATAATTCATCATATCAACAAGAGTAAGGACGCGAATCACATGGTTATCTCAACAGATACAGATAAATCATTTGACAAGATCCAACACCCATATATGATGAAGGCTCTGGAAAAATTAGGAATCCGGACATTCATCAATACAATAAAGGCTGTATATGACAAAATTACAGCCAGTATTATATTTAATGGTGAAAAAGTAAAGCCATTTCCTCTTAACTCAGGAACGAGACAAGGATGTCCACTCTCTCCACTTCTCTTCAATCTAGTATTAGAAAGCCTAGCTACAGCAATAAGACAAATTGCAAACGTAAAGGCAATCCAAATAGGGAAAGATGAAGTAAAACTCTCCCTCTTTGCAGATGACATGATCTTGTATAAAAAGAATCCCTCGGACTCCACTCCCAAATTACTCAACATGAATAAAAGCTTTGGCAAAGTAGCTGGATATAAAATTCACCCTCAAAATTCAATGGCTTTTCTGTATGCCAACAATGAGAAATGCATGGCTGAAATTAGGAAAGCAACTCCATTCGTAATAGTTGCACAAAAAATAAAATACCTGTCTGGGAAGGGATGTGAAGGGTAAACAAAGAGGAAGCTGCAATGCTTGATAAGAAATGTACTCATTATTTTGACCATGTAATTGTAACCCCTCTCTACAGTATGTTCACAAAAAATAAAAATTAACATTTAAAAAATACCTAGGAATTAAATAAACCAAATAAGTGAAGGACCTCTATGACGAAAACTTTAAAACCTGAAAAAGGAAATCAAAACAGAACTTAGAAAGTGGAAAAACCTCCCATGCTCCTGGATTGGAAGGATCAACATCCTGAAAATAGCAATTCTTCCCAAGGCTATCTACAAAGTCTATGGGATACCTATCAATATTCCAACCTCATTCATCAAGGAAATAGAAGAGGCAATCCAAAATTTCATATGGAACAAGAGAAGTCCCCGAATAGCAAATGTGAAGCTTAATAGAATGAACAGTGTTGTAGGAATATCAATACTAAATTTCAAACTCTACTACAAAGCCTTAGTAATCAAAACAGCTTGGTACTGGCATAAGAACAGACCTCAGGACCAATCAAATAGAATTGAAAACCCAGAAATGAACCTACAGACCTATAGCCATCTAATAATCAATAAAAGAGATAAAAAATAGAATGGAAGAAAGACAGCCTCTTCGGTAAATCGTGTTGGCAAAATTGGTTAACTACTTGTAGAAAACTAAGTTTAGATCCTTGTATATCACCTTGCACCAGAATCAACTCCAAATGAATCAAAACCTGGGAGACAAAGCACACACTCTGAAAACATCACAGGATGGAATAGGATAAACCCTAAGTCTCCCTGGCACAGGCTGAAATTTACTTACTAGAGAACCAGAAATATAACACATCAAAGAAAGGCTGGACAAATGGGATTGCATGAAGTTGCAGAGCTTCTGCATGACAAAAGACATTGCTAACAAGCTCAATAGAAAGCCCACGGATTGGGAGAAGTCTTCACAAGACACGGGTCTCATATCTAAAATATACCTGGAACTCAAAAAATTAAATCCCCCAACATCAAATACTTAAAGAAACAACTGCCGTATAAATAAGTTTGCTAGACTTACAGAGAAACTCCTCTGAAGAGCAAAGAAGGATGGCCAATACACTCATTAAGAAATGTTTAACCTCTAAAGCCATAAAAGAAATGGAAATCAAACAACTTTGAGATACAACCTCACCCCAGTAAGAATGGCTATAATCAAGAACTCTAATAACAACAGATGCTGGATGGGATGTGGACAGAAGGGAAACTTACTGCATTTTTGAAGGGGGTGTGAACTTGTTCAACCACTTTGGAAAGCATTATGAAGGTTCCTCAAAAGTCTCCACATAGAGCTCCACTATGACCCAGCCATCCCTTTTTTGGGCAATTACCCAAATGATCACAAACATGACCATCCTAAAGCTACCAACACAGCTATGTTTATTGTAGCACCATTTACCATACCTAAGATGTGGAACCAACCCAGATGCCCCTCAGTGGATGAATGGATCAAGAATATATATATATATATATATATATATATATATATATATATATATATGTATATATATACACAATGGAATTCTATGTCTCCATCAGAAAGAATGGCATTGCCCCATTTGTTAGGAAATGGAAAGAATTGGAAAAAATTAAGTTAAATGTTGAAAGCCAGGCCCAAATAAATAGAGGTCCCATGTTTTCCCTTATTTGCCACTTGTATATGTCTGAGACAAGCAGAAAAGTTCAGATAAGTTGATGTTATGTGAAATGAACCCCAAGATAAGTATTCAAATGTTTTTGCTTTCATGCGATTGTTTCTAACGTATTTATATTATTTCTGTGTTGCTTTGTTTGTCTCTCCCCTACTGTATAACCCTTGCTTTCACTGTATTTGATGTTGGTAGAATTTTTGGAGGGAAGGAAAAATGAATTTGTTTAAGAAGGGATAAAGGTTGACCCATTGTAACAATGAGATATAAAAGTCATTATTTCAAAAAACGAACTTTGTAACTTTTGCCGAAGGAGGGGGGTCAGAGTGATGGGGGGTAGATGGGAAGGGATGGGAAGGGGAAACAAATGAGGAGCCAACAATGCTTGATAAGAAATATACTTATTATCTTGCTCATGTAATTGTAACCCCTCTGTATGGTATTTTCACAATAAAATAAATATATAAATAAATAAAAAGCTAAGTGCATCTTAAAACTTTGGTTTAAGTGTAAGTTTGTGAACATGCTCAATATAATCTCATCATAATACATAAAAACCGTTATATTTCTTATCAAATGTGCTGTTTGTTAAAAGAAAACAATTTTATCAAGGGTAGTAGTAAAAGGAATGAGTCCCAGCTCAGCTCCTAGCCAGCTGTGATTAAAAACACCAGTAATGAGGTAAGAATTGTTTTGAAATATTTTTTTCCACATATCTGTTCCCGTCCTCAGAAAGTTCAAGTATGTAGGAGAAGGTATGAGTATGCCTTAAAATACAGCTTATGAGTAAAGTTGGTATGTAATTGTTGGCTGTGATTTAACATTAAAACTAGCATGTCATTCTGTATGTCCATCTAAAGTCAAGTGTCTTTAACCAGTCTATGTATAATTTTGTAAGCAACTAACCAGGAGATTTGACACTTCATCTGAGGGACGCAGTCTAGCCCAGATCCTGCCTGAACCATCCTACCTCCACCATAGTATACTGCACTCCTGCTTGACTACATCACACACAGCTGAATCTTGGTAAAAGACTGGTTTAGATTTACAAGATCTAAAGCTCTTGTGGGACACTCTTTTTAAACCTTACCCAGCCTGACCTGAAAAAGCTAGCTATGTTGTTATGCTGTTGAAACATGTACAGGCCAGGAGAGCCTCTTATACAATTTGGTTATCTGGTTTTCCAGGCAGCCAAACTATGCTCAAACTCTCATCCCATCTACTGAGTTTTGTCATTGCAGAGTTCTGGCAAGTATTTGTTGATCAATTCTTGACAGGGTGCACATAAGTTCTACTTGTTCCCACTGATCTCTGTTTTGCTTTAATTGGAAGTAATAAAGGATTTTGTGTGGCAAAGACTGCAGTTCAAAGCCATCCCAGGCAGAAAAATCCCTTCAGACTCTCCCAACTAATCAGCAAAATGCCAAGCTTGATGCTGCCTCAAAAATTAACCAGCTAAATGTGGCCTTTTGACTCAAAATGGGAGTATGCTCGCCTTGAGCAGAAGTGCTCAGTGAAAGTCTCAGGCTTTGAGTTCAAAGACCATGTCCCAGCCACAAGCACCTAAATCCCAGGACAATGTGGAAAAGAATAAGAGGAGATGATGTCACATCAGCCACTTTGTGCCTGCCCTTTCAAAATTAACCAGAGCCAAGAAGTCATTAGAAACAAGATGAGAAGCTTGTCCATCTAATGTCCATATCTAAAAAACTTCTAACTGGACAGGAATTTACATTCTTGCCTTTGTTACTGCTATTTATAGGAAATTATCAAGATATTTTATCAGGCCCTTAAATACTCCAATAGTAGTTTCTGACTGGTTATGGGCTGATGATCCAAATGGAACTTTTCTAACATTTTCTCAGGGTGTGTTTTCCTATGTCACTCATATCAACTAGTCCTGCCACCTTGTCAGCCTTTTCCTTGGTCTCAGCATTTTCAAGTTTCTCTCTAACAGGATAACAGCCCTCACTCAAGACTTGGGACTAAATCAAGGCCATCCTATTACTGCTGGCAACCAGAGTCTTTCCTTACACTGCTCTGGACCGAGCACAGACCTGGACCTGAAGATCCCAGCCCCAGTGACTCCTCCACACCCCCATGCCAGCTGGAAGTAGCCAGAAAAGACTACGATGCCCCTCCACCTTTTATACTCCAGGGTTCAAAATGATGGGAATCTTCTTTGTTCTCATAACTCCATGATATTCCTCTCTCAGCCCAATTCTTTTTCTGTATCCAAAGATCCTATATGAAGATCTTGCCTCTCCCCTCTTGGCCCTATCATTTTATGTATCTAACGAGAGAATATGAAGGATTCACCCCCACCCTACTTCCCAGGCCCATACAGACTCCAAGCAAAATCCCAGGTATGTGTGAACTCCTTTGAAGTGCAGGCAGGACAATCCACCTAATCCCAGCTGTGACTTAGGGGCTATTCATTAACCTCTACCACCTTGCTCAGACCTCCTATAAAAACCCAGATCCTGTCCCAGATCCCTCACACAACCTCCAAACCTGCTGGCAGGACTGTGCCCCTCACTGTTCGGCAATAAACAGTCCTCGCCTGTTGATGATAGAGTCCAGCCTATTCCTTTTCCATTCTCCTCCATTTTCCTAACAAGGACAGTCTGTATTGTATGATCCAGAAGAGAGAAACTTAGGTACGCATCTATTTACAGCCTTCTGAATAATTCTGATTTTGCCCACAACAGCTATCTCTCCATACCTGTGCCTAAGAGGATTTTAAAAGAATTAAGGGATTTAAAATTTAAACTTAAATATAGAATGAAATTGATTCCAATGCATTATATTAAAATATTTAGAAACAACTGAGAAAGCTAAAGGTTTATAAAAAAAATTTTACAGCAAGTGAAGTGATAGTGGAATTTGGTTCTCTATATTTTACGCAATTTGCAAAAAGAATTGGCAAAATAAAATTTACATTTGCAGCAGACTTGACACATTAATTTTTGTATATTGATAGGAGCACAAGCCTCAACAATATGTCAATGCCATCCTCTTTTTTATCTCTAAAGGTTTATGCTTCTGGTCTCTTAATATTAAAACTTCAAAAAATTTTAAATCTTTAGGAAGTTGTGCTAAGTGGTTTCACTTCATCATGTCAGTGATGAATAGAGTGTATGTACATTTCAATGTACATTACATCTGGATCATTGTCAATCTTCCACTTTTCTTCTTTCCCTTACCCCAACTTTTCTTACTTATATTCTCACATATGTACATTGAGTGTTTTGACTGTATTCATCCATTTCCCTCTCCATTCTTCTGCCCTACTCCCCTTAAGCCCAGCTCTCCCTGTGAAGACTCGTTTCAACTTCATGGTATTTTGTTAAATTTCCCTGCCTTTGACATTTGGCTTAGGGCTTTCCACATTCTCTCAACCATGTTTGACCTACATAAATGAGGCTATTTCTCCACATTTCTAATCTCTGAATGGCTGAGATAGGTCTCCTTTACTATTCACCTTCTGTCCTAAATTCAGAATTGGACCTTCAGAGCCATCCAATGAAGCATTTTTCTTCTCTACACACTGAAGATGGAAGGAAAATAATTTTCATGCCCTTAGCATGACACTATCCATCATGAATTTCCATCACTTATCACTTCAGCAATCTAATTTTTTAATTTTTATCCATTTTTATTGTAAAAATCGCATACAGTGGGGTTACAGTTACATGAGTAATGTTTTCTGCATCATAATCACACACTTTAAGTGAATATTGAGAGTAATTTACCTAGTATTGGAAGTTTAGGAACGGTCTTCAATTTCTGATGATAGAAGCAGGAGCCAGTTTAATTATTCAGATTCCACTATGGAGTGAGCCCTTTAGTCTTCTAAATTTTCAATAAATTTAGAGTTACTTTTTTATTAATAATCACCAACGTTTTATTTCAGTATTTGAAACGCTGCCCCAAATATTGTAAAACTTTCACATTAAGCTAGACTGAACTTTTGCCTCCCATTTTCCCCACTAGTTCAGGTTAAGTCTACTTTGGCTTTATTGTTTGAGAGGCCAAGGTATAAGAGTAAACAGAGAGATAATCATTATTCAGGTATCTCCTTCCTCTTCTGTTTGTGCTATTCCTGCTGAGAGGAAGAGTAGATCAGGGAACAAGAGTGATGCTTGACTTCACCATAAAAGGGAGCATTGCTTGCATGTCAATTATTGTTTCTCAGAATCACTTAAACTGCTTACTCTAGACTTCTCTGAAACAGTAACCTCACTGTGGCACCCTTGGTGCAGAAGGAAACACACTAACAGGTTATTACCTGTAAATTAGTATTGTTTATCTCAACTTACTACTACCAAAAATATAAACCTTTGGCTACATAAATGAAAAGGCACTGATTGGTCAATAATACTTTATAGACAATTCTCCTCAGCTTGCCCCTCCTCTTCTATGCTCCCTTCCCCTCCTCTCATTTACCCTCCCTTTCCTTCTTCTTTCTTTGGGTCTCTATCCTTCATATTTATCTCTAACTTCTCTCTTTCTGTGTTCCAGTAGCAAGTGATTTGGTTTATCAAACAACATAAATAATGGAACAAATATTTTTTTCTCTTCTTTGTGATTTTTTTTAAGAAGTTAGTTCTAGCAGAGCACCAGTGGCTTACACCTATCTACTAGGTAGGTTCAAATTTGACCATTGCAATTCGAAGGTATTCTAACTGAATAAACTTAAGTCATTCTTTTCTCAAGTTGTGGTAAAAGGAAGAAGTGCAGGTGTGGCTCAGGTGGTATAGAGCAAATATTGAGAATTAAAGCCCAGATAGTGCTCAAGAAGAGGAGTTCAAACCCCAGTACCAGCACAATATAAAAAAAATGTATTCTTCCTAGTTGAATGGTAATATTTCTCCAAAAATTCATACCCAGGACATTTTTCAAGGTCAAAGATTCTTTCAAAGTCTCTTTCATATCTCAACTTTTATTTGAATCCTGTATCTCATTCAGCTTCCTTACAAACATGCATGCATATTCATGTTCACATACATCCCCATACTCACATGACATACTAAATGTAACACTGTAATAAAAATAACATAGATACTGGAAAAGAACACCTTCGCAAATGTAATTAAATTTCTTTTTTTAAATATAATTCATTGTTGAAATACTGATGAAAGAGCAGGTGGGAGGATGTTTCAAATATTAGAGTGCGAACTTAAAGATCACGTTTCTCAATCCAAACATCATTATTTCCATCCTTCCTTCTCCCATTAAAAAAATGAATACAGAATTCATGTACCTGTTCCTTAACTGCCGATTGAATAAAGAAATTGTAATATATACATATATGCATATATACACAATGATATATTATGTAACCACACATAATAATGAAATCACTTCATCTTCAGGAAAATAGATCGGACTGGAAACCTTCATATTAAACCAATAAGCCATACTGTGAAAAATCAATACTAGATTTCTCATATGCAGACTCTGAATGACCCAAGTGTAAAAGATGGAACTGATTAAGTTTGGAAAAAAGTGAATGAGTAGATGCAGAGAAATAGTGTGGAGTAATATGTTCAAATACTTTATAAGTTAGTATGATCACATAATAAAATTTAAGTATAAAAATAGAATAATGAGCCGGGCGCTGGTGGCTCACGCCTGTAATCCTAGCTACTCAGGAGGCTGAGATCTGAGGATCGTGGTTCAAAGCCAGCCCGGGCAAGAAAGACCGTGAGACTCCTATCTCCAATAAACCACCAGAAAACCGGAAGTGGCGCTGTAGCTCAAGTGGTAGAGCGCTCGCCTTGAGCTGAAGAGCTGAGGGACAGCGCCCAGGCCCAGAGTTCAAGCCCCACGACCGACAAAAAAAAAAAAAAAAAAAAATAGAATAATGAAATTAATAAAGGAATAAAATATAACAAGCTGCATTACGTAGACATATGTGTTTTACCCAATAAAATTACTTTTTGAAATTAATATTTGCTACTAAAAAGACAAAAACTCATTCCAGTTGTTATAGATTCATATATTAATTTCCTTTATTTTCAGTTATTTCCCGGACAAATTAAAAGGAGAAATAGATTTGGTTCATTCAGAAGGACAATCTTGTCCAATTAGCATTAAAATATTCTAGTTAATTACAGTCAATTGAAATTGCTCAATTAACTTAATTATTATATTAGAATATTTCCAATGCTTTCATCAAAATATTATCTCTACAGGTATATACTTTTTGCTATTTATTGAATATGTTTTCTTTACTTAATTGCTATATACCATTTTCTGAATATAGTTTGGTATATGAAACTAGGATATATTATAACTGATCTGAAAATCAATTATTCAAACAGTTTTTTGTTTTATCAAAAATACTTATAGTGAAATGAAGAGATAAATGCAAATTATGTATATTTGAAGACAATGCTTAGTTAGTCCTCTTCTCACAATCCCCATTCCCTTCTCGAGAATAATACACAGTGTAAGGAAATGCTTAGAATATTTTGGAGAAATAGCTTGACTTTAAACCAATGAGTTACTCTATGCTGCATTTTGTTTACTTTATATCCAGAAAAGCTAAATTCTTACTTTATCGTTTTCCTTAAGCTTTATACTCAGTTTAATCTCTGATGGGTGACAGATAAAGATATAAACATTTTTTTTAACAGTGGCTTAATTTAGGCTGAGGAATCTAGTTACAACTATAGATAGGCCTTATCAGTCATGAGACTATGATATCGAAATGTTAACCTATGTGTACTGAAATCATGCTTATGAGATTTTGTGTATTACAAACAGTGGTTATTAGCTTTGTTTTATAATCAACATCATTTCATGAGTTAGGAACTGAAGTGAGACATTATACTCAGAAAAAATTTAAGGAGGCATCCAAAATTAGTTACCAAGATATACATCATTTAACAGAATGTTTTTAAAATGCAAGCTAAAGGAAATAATTTATGAAAAAAATCAGTTAAATAAATGCAGAATCAGTGTGATTGGCTTTCTTTTACGCCAGTTTGCAATAGGGATTGTATGATGATTTTTCTGTTTATATGTTTATTTATGTCTTGATATTTAGTTGAAGTTATGTTCTTTCATATATTCATTTTTTCAGATCAAAGAGGAAATGAATTCCATGCCAGAGTCAACATCCATAATAATTAGTTAGAGATGTATCCTACTACTTTGCCAAAGTTTCAAATCAGCTCGAGTAACATGGGTCTTTTTTGGAACTAGCTAAATTGCTATGCAATTTTGTCAGTACTAGAAAGATTTTGACCACCAATTATTAAAATAGTATTTTCCAGAAACTACTATTCTCTCTTTTCATGAGATTTTTAATTTCATTTATATAATGTGCTGATGTTTTCCTTTCGATAACCCATATTCAGTCTTCTACAAACAGTGTGATTTAGAGTAGTTTTAAGTTATGTACAGTCATGTACACTGCTCAGATTCTATTATTTGCATATTTGGTTCTTGTTAAATAAGTGGTATTTAGTTCTCAATATGGATACTATTGTACTTATTCATTGGATTTCAGAATTTCTTAGGTATGTCATGATTTTTGTGATTTAATTCATAGCATTTTTTCTTTTAAATATGTGCAGATATTAATTCATATACAGTAAAAATGTTTTAAACAATTTGATCCATTCAAGAGATTTGCTCTATTAGGGTAATCTGGATAAATTCAATTACAAATTAACACAATCTTGTTTCTGAGACAGTTATCCTTATAGCTGTACTCTAATTAACCTGTATTTGAGGTTTTTGTAGAGAAAAAAAACTGGGCACAACATGTTTTTGTTCCTGGGGAAGTTACACTTTGATGGATGTTTTTCCAGCTGTGGTGACATCAACATATGTGTGCATTTTATTTCGATTGTTTTGTGTCTGTATTTTGTTTCATATAACAAAAAGTACAAAGAATCAGTGATTTAGAACTTTTACAACTAGAATTCTAAGAGAGACACTTGAATTTTTATGACAACTGGGAAGGGGCAGGTCTTGGTGGAGGGGGTAGCAAAATTACAGAGATATTGTTTGGTGTGAGTTGAATTCTGCCTCCTTTTGCCTCACTATGGCCAATAGTATTACTTCAAAGTCTTTAGTGAAAAGAAAATAATTTTGTCTGTATGAACTCAGAATTTTTGGTTTAATTGGGACATACTACATATTTATATTTGATTTTAACTCTAAAATATTTTTTGCTTAGTTTTAAATCACAGATGTGAATTTTAATGCTAAAATAGCATCTAGTAAAAAATTTATATGAAATGGCTCAAACTATTTTCATTTCACACTATATGAAATATAGAATGGAATAATAATAGTGTGTAAGATAGTGTGTAATAATTGACTTTGTGCAAAATCAATGATAGTGGATTTTAGTGAGATAATGAATAATAGTAAAATTATATTTGAATCTATTAAAAAATCCCAGTTACATCTAAAAATAACTCAGAGTTATAAACTAGTGCTGAAAAAATAAGATTGTATATTGGAAAAAGCCAGAAATTTCAATAAGATTGCATTTTTAAAATTGACTTGGATCTGGGTTTGGTGGCTCATGCCTGTAATCTTCGCTAATCAGGAGTCTGAGATCTGAGGATATTGGTTGAAAACCAGCCTGGGCAGAAAAGTCTGTAAGACCCTTATCTTATCTTATCCACCTATAAACCAGAAACAGCAATGTGGCTCAAGTGGTTCATTGGTATCCTTGAGCTGAAGAGCTGAGGGACAGTGCCTGGACCCAGAGTTTAAGAACCACGACCAACAAAAAAAAATTGACATGGAGATTTACTTTATTATTTCATGATTTTTATGAGTGGTTGTTCCGTGAAAATGAGCCTACTATTGTCTTAAATTAATCACAAAACCTATCTGATTCTATGACAGCATAAATTTTGTGGGTAATAGTTAAGACCAAGTTGCCCTTTTGAAAAAATATTAATATCACCCTCCAAAAAAGAGGAAGAAAAAAATGTATGCCAGAAACTTACTCTGTAAATCTAGATGGACTAATAGTCTGTCAGTTTGTTTTAACTTTTAATGAAAAATTGAAGTAATACTGGATAATATGAACCTATTTAAATTTCTTCATTCTTGTCATTTAAGAATCACTTTAAAAAGAAATTCAACAGGTGACAGTGTTTTTTCCTTACTTTTCCAAAGAAATGATCATTTCATCATTATAATGTATAGCACAATATACCCAGAAAACATTTGTTAAGGAAATTTTTTTTCCCATTCTTTGGTTTGATTCAGTCTGTGTTTAAAGCTTCATACCACATCGTACCCACCCTATTGTCTGTCTTCTCATTTGAAACATTTCAATAAGTTTTCCTTCCCTGGAGTGTCAGCCAGCAAAGTTTTACAAAACAGCATGCTTTCTTTCATTGTGCTTTCCAAAATATATCTCACAACTGCCAACAATGAAGCACAACCTGAAACATTTGTGGATTTTCCCACTTATGGGGAAAAGTAATCACTTTCCATACTCCATAGAAACACCTGCTCATAAGCATTAATTGCTCTGTCACTTCCATGCTTTAGAAGAGAAACATTTGTAAATGGCATACATGTTAATTTTTTTTTTTACCACATCTGGTTTGTTTTCAGCAAGGCCTGTCATCACGGAATATGGTAATAGATTAGTTTTGCAATTATGTAGTTTAATATGGCTCTGAATTGTGGATATAGAATATCCATTTAAATGACTAAATTTTTAAATCCCATAAAATGTACTCCTTCAATTTTCTGGCAAAAGTGTTCTACAATCTAGGTACTTTTAAAAGAAATATTGTATGTTGTTTCCTTGGTGACAACGTAGTTGGAAGACGTAAAAATTTCCTATACCATGGTCATCTTAAACCAGATAGATGTACTTGGGTTGGCATGCAAAACTTTTGGGACAGCATTAATGTTTGAATGTTGGATAGGATTTGATTGGGAATTGTGGCAAAATTTCATGGTATGAAAAAAAAGAAAGGCCATACTAATACTTTTATCTGCTACTAATACTTTTATCTGCTACATTGTTATATTAGTTTATTCAAACACACACATACACACATACAAACACACAGATATTCATATTTGTAGTATAAAGACCCACTCTGTCTGCAAGAAAATATTTTGATAGGAGTTCCATAAAATATTTAGTCTTCTGAGATCTAATTAGAATTTACAGAAATATCTAGTTTCTTCCGCCCCTGAAGTCATTATGATTGGTGAAGTTATTGCCATTTGAATTTTGTATGCCCCAGAAAGATCTATGTGTTAAAGAAAAATGACTTTCTATTTCCTCCCATACTGTGGAGAATACCTGAATAGTTATTCTGGAGATTAAGTACCTCAGTGTGAAATTTATGAGAATATACACTCTCATCTAATTTCTTCTTTTCTCTTTTAATCATTCTAGGTCAAAACCATTTATCTTTGACATACTTCCCACCTTGACATTGTCTTTTAACAGGCCCCCAAAGCAACAAAACCAACTGAACATATACTGAAACCTTCAAACTTGTAAATCTGAGGAAGCCTTTCTGTTTAATAAATGGACAGTTTCACTTATTATGGTAGGTTATAAAGCTAACACAGAAGTCTAGTCTTTCTAAAAATGTAAAGTATATTAAATTGGGCTACATTCTAAAATATCTAACTACATGTTTTATTTTCTGTTTTACTTTCTGTTGATGCCAGGGTATAAAGTCAGGGCCTGGATGGTGTTTTTGTGTTCTAGGCCAGTCTACACAGACATTCTGAACTGAAACTCCATTTGCCCTATTGGTTAATTGGAGATAAGAATCTAATGAACTTTCCTACTCAGGCTGACTTTGAACTGTGATAAGCAGATCTCAGCCTTTTAACTAGAGAAGATTATATCCTTGAACCACCAGTGCCTAGCAATGTTGCATATTTTGTGTAATTCCCTTTTTCAGCATTGTGCAGATTCTCCTACTGCAATATCAAAAAACTTAATCTTGTTTTCACTGTATTTGATGTTGGTATAATTTGTGGAGGGGAAGGGAAAAACCAAGTTGTTTAAATAGGGATACAAGTGGACCCAGTGCAACAGTGAGATGTACAAGATGTTATGTAGAAAAATGAAATTTACAACTTTGGCTCAAGATGAGAGAGAGGATCGGGAAGGGGGGATGGAAAGGGATGATAAAGGGATAGAACAGAGGAGGTAACAATGCTTGATAAGAAATGTACTCATTACATTGTCCCTGTAATTGTAACCCCTCTGTATGGTATTTTCACAAAAAAACTTAAAACATAATAAGGATATTTTTAAAGTATATAATGAAGGAAGAATTTTCATCCTTTACAAAATATATGCAAAATCTATGCTAAATTCTTGATATTTTACTGTACCTTTCCTGCAACCAGTTTGATAGACTTTAATACTTGTCATTCCAAGTTTCTCTGTATTCTCCTGGAGATTTAATTTTTCATGTATGTATATTCATGTATATGTATATTAATATACATATGTATATGTACCTATCTATATATGTTCCAATGTGGATCACCAGACTTGAAAATTTGCTTTGTTTTGTTTTTAACCTGGTTGGTTCATTATGTGACAATATCTGTGCTCATTCTCATCATTCCTTTATTTACCACACCATCAGCCTTCTAAAATCAGCTTCATTTCCTGGAGAAGAATACCAATCAATCAAACCAATATTCACCCAGGGGAGTTTAATAAAGGAAGCTTTAAGAAAGGAAGATAACATGTGACAACTACAGAATTTCTACAGAGACCTGACACCTTTCACATTTCTGCCTTCCTAATTATACTTAAGAAATCATTGATTAACTGTATAAATATACTGCATTTATATCTTAAGGATCAGTGTTTGTTTTCCAATCTGAACCCTTCTTTTCTATGATTTTTTAATTGTGAAAATACTGTACAGAGGAGTTACAATTACATGGATAAAATAATGAGCACATTTCTTATCAAGCATTGTAGCCTCCTCCTTTGTTTCCCCTTCCCATCCCTTCGTATCCTCCCACCCCCGCCCCCCGTTCCCCACACCAAAATTGTAAAGTTCATTTTTGGTCATAATGACTTGTACATCTTATTGTTGCAATGGGTCCTCCTGTATCCCTGTTTTAACAATTTGTTTTTTCCCTTCCCCTCCACATATACCAACATCATATATAGTGAAAGCAGGGGTTATACCCTGGGTGAGGGACATCCAAGACAACAACAATATAATCTTATAAATATGTTGGAAACAATCGTATTAAAGATCTCTCTCTCTCTTTTTTTTGTCAGTCGTAGGGCTTGAGCTCTAGGCCTGGGAGCTGTCCCTGAACAATTCAGCTCAAGGCTCATGCTCTACCACTTGAGCCATAGCGCCACTTCTAGTTTTCTGGTGTTTTTTTTAATTGTGATTAAATGATTACATAATTTCCCAAATTTCACAATATTGTGGGATAATGATGCTGATTTAAAGTCACAAACTCATTGTAACTTTCCTGGAGCAAATTGTCTATCATGGTCTATAACATATAACGGTGTACACATACACAACATACATATGATCAGCACCATGAGGTTATTTAGTAGTGCTTCGACCAGATGAGTGGAAGTTCTTTGTTTCTTAAGTCCTGTTAATTTTGTCGTATCACCTAATATTTTGGATTTAACATCCACTTATCAGGGAGACTATGTACCGTTTGTCTCTTTGCTCTTGGCTTACCTCACTCAGCATGATTTCTTCTAGCTCCATCCATTTCCCTGAAAATGCCATTATTTTGTCAATTCTAATGACTGCATAATATTCCATTGTGTATAGATACCACAATTTTTGGATCCATTCCTCTGTGGTGGGGCATCTGGGTTGTTTCCATATCCTAGATATTGTGAACAGTGCTGCAATAAACATGGAGGTGCATGTGTCTTTGTATGTTGGTTCCTGTTGTTCAGGGTAGATGCCAAGAAGTGGTATGACTGGGTCATAAGGGAGGTCAATCTTCAGCTTTCTGAGGACCCTCCAGACTGCTTTCCAAAGTGGTTGTATAAGTGTACATTCCCACCAGCAGTGTAGTAGGCTTCCTCTTTCTCCGCATCCCCTCCAGCATTTGTCGTTGGCTGACTTGTGGATGTGGGGCATTCTGACTGGGGTAAGGTGGTATCTCAGGGTTGTCTTTATTTGCATTTCCTTCACAACCAGGGATGGTGAACATTTCCTCATGTGTTTCTTTGCCATTTGTATTTCTTCAACTGAGAAGTCCCTCTTTCGTTCCCTTGCCGATTTAGTAATTGGTTTGTTAGGTTTGGGAGGGATTAGTTTCTTGAGTTCCCTGTATATAGTGGATGTTATCCCCTTGTCTGATATATTGCTGGTAAATATTTTTCCCAATTAGTTGGTTGTCTTTCCAGCTTGGTTGTGATAGATTTAGCTGTGCAGATGCTTTTTTATTTTAAAGTAGTCCCATTTGTCGAGTCTCTCTCCAATTTGTTGTAACCCTGGGACTCTGTTCAGGAAGTTCCTTCCTGTGCCTATAAGTTCAAGTGTCTCTCCTACTCTGTCCTGCAGTAGTTTCAGAGATTCAGGTTTAATGTTAAGGTCTTTAATCCGTTTTGAGATGATGTTGGTGCATGGTGATAGGCTAGGGCCCACTTTTAGTTTTCTGCATGTGGCCTCCCAGTTTTCCCAGCACCAGTGGTCTTCAGGTCTGTTTTTGTGCCAGTACCATGCTGTCTTTGTTATAGCACTATAGTTGAGTTTGAAGTTCGGCATGGATATCCCTCCCATGTTGTCTTTATTCCCTAGAATTGTTTTGGCTATTCTAGGTCTTTTGTTGTTCCATATGAAATTTTTGGACTATTTTCTGTATTTCAGTGATGTTTGTCACTGGGATTTTAATAGGAATTGCATTGAATTTGTATATTAATTTTGGCATTATTACCATTTTCACTATATTAAGTCTGCCTATCCAAGAGCATGGAAGGTCTTTCCACTTCCTACTGTCTTCTGCAATTTCTTTCTATAACTTTTTATAGTTTTCATTAAATAGTTCTTTTACATCTTTGTTTAGGTTAATTCCTAATATTTTATTTTTTGGGAGGTTATTGTGAATGGGGTTGTTCCTTTTATTTCCCTCTCTTGTATATTGTCAGTGTACAGGAAGTCAACTGATTTTTGTTGGTTGATTTTGTATACTGCTACTTTGCGGAAGCGATTTATGATTTCTAACAGTTTGGGGATGAAGTTTTGGGGATCGTGAAGGTATAGTATCATGTCATCTGCAAAAAGGGATAGTTTAACTTCTTCTTTCCCTATGCGGATCCCTCTAATGTATTTTTCTTGCCTTATTGCCCTGGCTAAGGGTTCCAGGACTATACTGAAGAGGAGTGGAGACAGTGGGCATCCTTGCCCTGTTCTTGATTTTAGGAGAATTGGTGGTAGTTTTCCCCATTAAGTATAATATTGGCTATTGGTCTGTCATAAATGGATTATTGTTTTAAGAAATGTTCCTTCTATTCCTATTTTCTCCAGAGCTTTTAGCATGAATGAATGTTGAATTTTATCAAAGGCCTTTTCTGCATCTGTGGTGATAATCATGTGATTCTTGACCTTGGCTCTGTTGATGTGTTGGATTACATTTATTTACTTATGTATGTTAAACCATCCCTGCATCACTGGGATGAAGCCTACCTGGTCATATTGTATGATTTTTTTCATGTGTTTCTGGATTCTATTAGCTAGAATCTTGTTAAGGATCTTTGCATCCGTGTTCATCAAGGAAATTGGCCTGCAATTCTCTTTTATTGGTTCGATCTTTGCCTGTTTGGCGATACGTGTGATATTGGCTTCGTAGTTTGGGATAGCTCCCTCCTTCTCTGTTTCTCTGAAGATCTTGAGGAGTATGGGTATTAGTTCTTCTTTAAAGGTCTTATAAAATTCTGCTGTGAATCCATCTGGTCCTGGTCTTTTTTATTGTTAGAAGACTTTTGATAGCTTCCTGTATCTGATTGTAGGATATTGGCTTATTTAATTGGTTTACTTCTTCGTTGCTCAGTTTGGGCAACTTATATTTCTCTAAGTATGCATCCATTTCTGCCAAGTTTTCTTCTTTTAGAGAGTATAACTTTTGAAAGTAGTCCATTAAGAATGTATGAATATCTTGGGTACATGTTATGATGTTTCCCGTGGCATCCCTAATCCTGTTCATATGGGTTTCCTCTCTTCTTTTTTTAATTAATCTTGCCAATGGACCATCAATTTTGTTTATGTTTTTCAAAGAACCAGCTTTTGGTTTGGTTAATTTTGGCTATAGTTTTCTGATTTGCTAATTGATTAAACTCTGCTCTTAATTTGGTTATCTGGCTCCATCTAGTAACTTTAGGTTCCATTTTGTCATGTTTTTCCAACTGTTTTAATTCTTTACTTGGTCTGTCTCTATTTTCTTGATATGGGCACTGAGGGCAATACAATTGCTACTCAGGACTGCTTTTGCTGTGTCTCACAAATTACTTTACGAGGTGTTTTCATTTTCATTGAGTTGTTGGAAATTTTTTTATTTCATCTTTGATCTCTTCCATTACCCAGGCATTGCTAACAAGTGTGCTGTTCAATTTCCATGTATTAGAGAAATTTCTGTGATATGCTTTGTTATTGAGAACTAGCTTGATTCCACTGTTGTCAGATAGGATACAGGGGATAATGTTGACCCCTTTGTATTTGCTTAAGTTCCTTGCATGAACTATGATATAGTCTATTTTGGAGAAAGTTCCATGAGCTGCTGAGAAGAATGTGTACTGTGTT
Source organism: Dipodomys spectabilis (assembly GCF_019054845.1). Lineage (NCBI taxonomy): Eukaryota > Metazoa > Chordata > Mammalia > Rodentia > Heteromyidae > Dipodomys > Dipodomys spectabilis. Next base: position 3,929,992 of record NW_024871098.1, on the reverse strand, counting down.
GTTTTAGGGTGACATACTCAGTAGATGTCAGATAATTCCGCTTGAAGTATGGCCTCACTTAATTCGGTAGCTTCTTTGCCAATCCTCTGGTTGGTAGACCTGTCCTTTGGTGAGAGTGAGGTGTTAAAGTCTCCTAGTATTATTGTATTGGGATATTCTGTAAGTTTGAAAGTATTTGCTTAACATATCTGGGTGCACCAATGTTGGGGGAATATAAGTTGCTCATGGTATATCCTCCTCTTGGATTGTTCCCTGTATTAATATGTAGTGTCCGTCCTTGTCTTTCTGTATTGATTTTAATGAAAAGTTTATTTTGTCAGATATCAGGGTAGCTACACCTGCTTTCTTACTGGGGGCATTTGATTGGTAGATCCTTTTCCATCCTTTACTCTGAATTTGTTTATATGCTTGGCTGAGAGGTGGGTCTCCTGAAGGCAACAGATGGATGGGTCATGTTTTCGATCCAATCTGCACTTCTTTTTCTTTTGATTGGCAAATTAAGCCCATTAATATTAAGTCCCTGTCATTTCCTGTTTTCCTCACTTTTTCTTCTTTCCTTTCCTTCTGTGCTTGCTCAGTTAGACTTCAATTAATGCCTGTCTGGGTGCAGGTCCCAGTTCCTGGATGCTTTCTTCAGGTTGTGTCCCCCCTCTTAGTATTCTTTGTAATGCTGGCTTAATGTTTATGTATTCATTTAGTTTTTCTTGCTATTAAAAATTTTCAGCTCTCCATCGAATGTGAATGCTAGCTTTGCTGGGTATATCAGTCTGGGTTGGCAGTTATTGGCTCTCAGTGCTCGTATGGTACTTTCCCAGGCCATTCTAGCATTCAGTGTTTGTGTGGAGAGATCTGCAGTGATTCTAATTTTTTCCCATTGTAGTATAGCTCCTTCTTCATGTTTGCTGCATGCAAGATTGTTTCCTTATTATTCAGAGCTATCATTTTTACTATGATGTGTCTAGAAGTGTTTCTCCTGGGATCTTGCTTGTTAGGTGTTCTATATGCTTCTGTTATGTAGGTAAGACGTTCTTTTTTGCGATGGGGAAAAATTTCACCGATTATCTTGTTGAACAGATGTCGCATTCTCTTGCTCTGATATTCCTCACCTTCGTCCACAATTATATGAAGGTTAAATTTCTTGGCACTATGTGCTTTCTCTTGAACTTCCCTTTGGCATAATTTGAGTGATTTTTCCATATCTGTCATTTTTTGGTTCAGTTGGTGTATTCTGTCTTTTGTATCTGACACTCTATATTCCAGTTCGTTCACACTGTTAACTGTGGCTTCCATTGTCGTTTGCATGGAGGAAATGGACTCCTTTATGGATTCGATGTTGGTTCTCAAAGTACTGATCTCACCTCTTAATGAGGTACGTACTCCCTCTATTTTGGCATTTATCTCACTTCTTAGTGAGGTATATCCTGCCTCTATTTTTGCATGCATTTCTTATTTGATATCCTGCATCTCTTTTGATAGTTCATCCCTGTGCTCTTTCAATTTCTGGTCTATTTCTCGCTTTATTTCTTGAGTCATTGACTCCAGCATCCCTTGGATGTAGCTTTTGTCTTCCATTCCTGCTTTGCTCCGACTGGGGCTCTCCCCTGCATGGCTGCTGGCTATTGGTTATAGCTTGCTATCCTGGGTATTGATAAACCTTGTAATTTTTCTCTGTGATTTTTGAATGGGGGTTCAGGGATTATTGGAGACTAATCTGAAATGTTCTTTTGGTGTGTCTGTCTTTGCTTGGTTGCTGTTTATGTATTTGTAGAGAGAGTCTGTAACTGATTGGGTTCTGTTCCCTACCTGCAGCTGCTGGTCTGTCCTATATAGGATTCTTGGCTCTCTGCTGTGTAGATCACTGGCAATTCCCATATTTGGAAGGTTTGAGCAGCCTAGACTGCTCCTGTTTGCTCCTACGGGTGCTCTTGGCAAGATCGGATGTTCTGGACGCACGCTCCCAGATGCTGGAGTCTGCTATGGGCCCCGAATGTTTTTTTTTGGCCGGTTGTGGGCTGGAACTCTGGGTTTAGATGCTGTTCCTCAGATCTTCAGCTCAAGGCAGGCACCCTACCATTTGAGTCAAAGCCCTTTCTGCTTATATGGTGCTGAGGAATCAGATCCAGGTCCTCATGCAACCAAGACTAGCACTCTACAGCTGAGCCACCTAACCAGCCTGAGCTCCTGCCTATTATCAGGTGCTGGTGGCCTCTGTTGTCCAATTCTCATCCTAGAATATATGGGTCGGGTTCCGGTGGGGTTTGGGTTTCTCTTGTCCTGAGCTTCCAGGTCTTTTGTTGTCACAGGCATGCTTCCCAGCGGGTGCAGTTCCCTGTTTTTCTCCCCCTGCTGAAGTTTATGCTCAGTTTTTGATTTCAGTTGGGAGGAGTTGGTTGTGTTGCTCAGGCACCAGATCCCCAGGTTTGGCCCCAGCCCCCCACCTGGGGGGCGCAACCCTAGTTGGGCCTGTGCTGCTGTGTATACCACCTAGGTTATGCAGCCTGGGGTACACAGTTCAAATTTCTTCTACTGTTGGGTGTCTTGACCCAGGGGCGCTGTTCCTAGCTTGGGTATTTAATCTCCCCTCTATGGGCTCTCTTGCTCTAGCCTTGCCAGTGGAGTATGCTCCACAGGCTGGTGGAGCTCTCACACAGTTCCCAGTTTTAGTGGGTCCTGTGCTCCAGGTGTTGGGGTAGGGAGTCTGGGTCGGAGTCTGGGGATTCCCACCAGCTCTGGTCTCCCTTGAGGGATACACTGTCCCCTGTGGGGTACTCACCCTGGAGCTAGTTGTATTTGTGTGATATAGGACATCAGTTGCTGTTGCAATCAGAATTCAGATGGGGTGGTTGTGGGCTGGGCTGGGCTGGGCAGTGGTGGCTCTTTGTGATTCTCTTCTGTCTCTGCCTTTGTCTATGCTGTTGGGTCCATGCCATGGGATGGGCCTCTTGCCTTTGCCTGAGGGGTGGGGGTGGGCCTACATACAGGTTCTGAGCTCTGGGGTTTGTCTCTGTTTGCACTCTCCGGATCAGCACCAGTTCCTTGAAGGTCTTCTGCTCTGGTGTTCTGTGGGCGTTCCGTGTAACACTGGTGTTCCCATCATGGGGCCTAGTTCCAGGCTCGGTCGTTTCTCCATTCGTGGTAATCGGAGAGTCTGACGCCGGTACCTCAGGTGGCTTCTGTGCAGGTTATCTGCAGACAGGTCCCTGTGTCTCTGGGATTCTCGCAGCCCCCGCTGGGCCGGCTGGTGGGGGCTTGGTGTGCTACCACATGGCCAGTAAAGATTGGGTGTGTAGCACTGGGGTTCCCGTACTGGGGTCGAGCAGCTTTGGCGGGATGGGCCTCTCTGTGCAGATGGAGAGTGAGGGGTGGGGAAGGGATCTTTGTGCAGACTCCCGGCTGGTAGGTTTCTCTGTTCATGGTGATCAGCTGGTCAGCAGAACGGTACCTCAGGCAGCTTCTGTGCAGGTGATCTTCAGGCAGCCCCATGACTCTGGGACTCCAGTAGCCCCCATGGGGCTGGCTGTCCACTTCTTGGCGCTCTGCCGCATGGCCAGTAAAGGTTGGAGGAGGGGTCTTTGCTCTTCTCTGTTCTTTTTTGTTATTTTCCACCTCCTGTTTTTCTCTGGGTGTTCATCTTTTTGTCATTGTCAGTATCTTGGAACTTGAACTCTATTTTTGGTTGAGGAGAGCTGTGACTTTTCTCTACTGCCTTGTTGCCATCTTGGTCCCCCCTCCTTCCATGATTTTTGACATAAACTTTTGGTAGATTTTTTTGATTGTGATGGGATTCCATCCAAAACAAAACCATGAATATCAAAAAAGCCAATGTTTTCAACTCAGTACTAAACAAAAGAGGGAGAAAATTAAGGTTAGCTGTATATGTTAAACACAAATATAGACAATATCAAGATATTTTAGAATTGTTTCCTTTTACTGAATAAAGTGACTCAAACCTATAATATTATCTAATTAGAAAACAGAGATTAGAGAATTCCAGTTCCAGGCAAGCCCAGACACAAAAAGAAGTTTCAGAAACTAACCATTTGCTGGATGCAATGTTTTTGTGCTTGTGTTAGGAGGACCCCAGTCCAAGCAGGCCGAGGCATAGTTATACTACGTAAAAATAAACAATCTTATTATAATCTGCAGGTATGGTAGTAGTAGAGATGCTGTTTCACAAGTATAGGGTTTTGGGTTCAATACTCCAGTATAGCTAGGAATTTAATTATGTGCCACGGTAAGAAAATTGGCATGTCTAAGGTCAAGACTTCATATTCATTTTACAAGCTCTAATAGAATCTTTACCTATTTTGCTATTTTTAAAGTATAACCATAACTTCCATGCCCAAAACAAATAATTTCCTATTAGAGATTTTCTTCTATCCATTAAGTATTATGTTATGTGTTGGATACTGTCCCACTGAAATCATACTAAAGATAAAAATCCCATTGTCTTAGACAGTGACTGCATATGGAAACAGAATTTCAAAGGTAGCATTTAAGTTGGTCTCCTCCAAGAGAAACAGAAGTGTTGGGTCTTCGACTGTCCTGTGGAAGACGGACAAGGTGCAAGGAAAGGTAAGTGCACTGCTCACCCATTCCCCAGCCTCCTTTAGCCTTGGAGACAGTCAAATGCAGCGGGGAGTCAAGTCAAACAGGAACTCATTTATTAGCCCAAAGCAAGTACTTTTTATAGCAAAATAAAACCCCATGCACCATTAAAGAAGAGGAAAAGGAACCAACCACTCCCTGTAGAAGTCACCCTATCATGCGCCTAAGTTTCTATACTTTCCCTGCTGTCCACGAGCTGTTTACTCGCTGATGTCACTTTGCGTGATTGTGGTATCCAGTCATATTTTAACATAAACAACTCGGGCTCTGCCCACTCAACTTCGTCTCAGCGCCATTTTTGCTGCCCAACTCCTAGTTAGTTATCTTTTTTCCCTCCTCTATAAAGGTTATTTTAACAGGATTACATTGGTAAGAAGAGCATCGGCTATGCAAGGGGTTCGAAGCCAGTCTGGACAACGAAATTCACCATACAAGGTTAGGGCCTTTGTGCATGATTCAAGAAACTGTCCCAGTTACCTCACATCCCCATCTAGCAAAGTAATAAACGTCAGCCGCCCCTCCCAGTTAGAAATGTCCGAAGCAGTTTGATTACTTCCGGGGCATATATAAAGGTCAGTATCTCGTAAGGTTAACCTCTTTAAAACATGGGAGCAGCCTGGGTATTGGGGTCCCATATATGGGGCACAGTGCATCCTCGTGGGCCACCACACTCAGGCCATCCTTGGTGAAGGGGAGTCCAATCTCCAACATCCCAGTATCCTCTGGCCAGGTCACAGAGGACAAAATGAAGGTCATGCCATCAGGTCGAAGGGACAGCTTCTCTCCTGGTGCTATTGATGATTTCTCCTTTGCCAGCACTGATCACTCCCCAGGTTACCCATTGAGGTTCATGTAGATTCCGTAGGGCCATTGCCAGGACTGGGAGGGTCAGGACAGTCAACAGTTGGAGTATCAACATCTGCAATTGTTAGGGAACATGAGAGCTTCTCAAGCGCTTTTTGTCCTTGGGGATGATTAGTAGTTATCTTTTTAGCTTTTCCTCTTTAAAACACAAGCTGTGACCACCATAGCCATTTTCATCCTTCTTGGTAAGTTTATCCTTGGGCATCCTCTTGTATAGAGGAAATGGGTAAAAATTTAATTCCTGACCATGATCAAAATCAGGGCTGTCTCTCCAATGGGAAAAACACATCCAAATCCCCTTCACATGGTAATTAGGGGGTCAGGTCTTCACCAATGTTGTGTCAGAGGGTCCTTCCACCTGACTTTCACTTGGGGCTTAGGGTTTAATTGTCCCCAGTGCTTCTGAAATCTGGATTCAGATGCCCCTTTTGAAAAATTTGAAATGTTAATGGTGAATAAAGCTATCTGTAAATGTATGTGGGGGTTAACTCTCCCTTTTTGTTTTAATTAATGTTCCTTAATACATTGGTGATTTCTTTCTATACTTGCATGGCCTTGGTGATTATAGGGAATTCCTGTAGTATGATTAATATGACATCTGTCAAAAAAGTCTGACATAGCTTTACTAGCAAAACAGGGTCCAGTATCGATTTTAACTTGTGCTGGTAGACCCAAGGTGACAAAGCATTAAAGAAAGTGTGCTTGTGAATGTTTAGTTTTTTTTTTTTTTTTTTTTTGGTCGGTCGTGGGGCTTGAACTCTGGGCCTGGGCGCTGTCCCTCAGCTCTTCAGCTCAAGGCGAGCGCTCTACCACTTGAGCTACAGCGCCACTTCCAGTTTTCCGGTGGTTTATTGGAGATAGGAGTCTCATGGTCTCTCCTGCCCGGGCTGGCTTTGAACCATGATCCTCAGATCTCAGCCTCCTGAGTAGCTAGGATTACAGGCGTGAGCCACCAGCGCCCGGCGTGAATGTTTAGTTTTATCTTCTGTATGTGCTGTGCCCCAAGATGCTCTTGAATATAGAATATATAGAATCTATAGAACCAAAAATATATTTAAGCTTACCAAAGGCTGGGAAATGAGTAACACCAGTTTGCCAGAGGATGTTGGGTTTGAGGCCTCTGGGATTTAACCCTAGTGGTTGTAATGGGGGTACTTTTAGGAAGGGCTGGCATGTTTTGGAGATATGTACTATCTTTTTGAGGTCCTTTACAGGAACCTGAGGAATTTATGTTGAAGTTCCCTCCATGACCACACTAAATGCTATCAAGAAACAGAGAAACTGGATGCTGGCAGGAATGTCAAATGGGAAAGCCACTTCTGAAAACATTTTGACAGTTTCCTAGAATATGAAATATGCAGCCACCCACAGTATAGCACAAGAATTGTGCTCTTCAGGCTTTGAGTTATAGAAATAAAATGTAACATTCACCCAAAGGCCAAAACACAGAGGATTATACCAGCATTATTTCCTCTACTCAAAGAAATGGAAATCAATTCAGGCTTTCTTCAGTTGAATGGCAAAGGAATTGTGCTACATTCTCTAATGACAGAACCAAAAGGCAATTAGAGTGAGCACAATACAATATTAAGTCATACAAAAACTGGGAAAAATCTACCATAGATTTGAAGGCAATCCAAAAAGCTTATTTATTGCATGATGTAGAAGTTGGAGAAAAAAAAATGTGTTGGTTTCCAGGACAAAACAGGCTTGGGATGGCACAAAGAGAAGTAGTGGGTTTAATATAAAAGGGAAGTATGAGACAGACTTATTTTTTGTTGAAGGAACATATCTTTAAATATGTTATATTCACATAGAGTTGATAAAATTATATTGGACTTAATATGTGCACAAAATAAAGTAACTGAAGTCTGCATAAAGTACTTGTGAAATATTAATGTCCTATTTGTGATGTATACTAGAAATATTTAAATAAATTGGAAAAAGTATTCAAGGCATTTATCTGTGATCTTCCAGCATCATAAAGATCCATAATAACCTCAGTAGAATTCAATGATATCTAGAAAACAGAAGTGAATATTTAATGTTTACATTGAAAACTAGTCTGGGTCCAAGGTTGAGATGAAATATACCTTGCTAATTAAAAGGCAGAGATTTAGAAGACTGATATCAGGGCCAATTCTGACAAAAAAAAAAGCGCGAGAAACTACAAAAACAAAGAAAGCTAGATATAATATAATATTCCTGTTATTTCCACATTTGTGGAAGACATAGGTCAGAGATGATTGCTCAAGGGAGGCTTGGCTTGAAAAATAATCTAAAGTATTTAGAACCTTAGTAACTTCAAGCACCAGTAGTGACAAAGGAAAAAAGAAAAGAAGAAAATAGAAAAGGAAACAAAAGGATCGAAAAGGAACTATTTCCTCTCGTTCTTGTAGTTTTAAGTAATTGGCTACAAAAAATGAAAGTATTTGGTTTACTGTTTGAGGATTCAGGCCTCTCAAATATGAAAGCATTAATTTCAAATTATTATTGTATTACTACTATTTATTAACTTATTATTAGACCTTCTTGGAGATTGAACCCATGGCTTTGTATATATTAGTCTAGTTCTACAACTGAGCTGTACCCCAGCTCTCTTGTATAGTTTTGGAAATTGATTATGAATTCTTAAATAGTTAGCTATTCTAATTTTCAGCTTATGTTTTCTCTCCCATCTTTTCCCCTATGTATTTTAGTTTATGTGTTGAAAACTTTCCTCAATTTTATCTTTTAACTTAGAATTTCACTTTTGAGTTTCCAGAGAGGTTGGTTATTTTATGACATCTTTTAAAATTGTAAACATATATATGTATTTCATATGTATGATTGATTCTTAGAGTTGCTTGCAATAAGCAACATTTATATGGTCATATGCACATACGTATTGAGCCATTGTGATCCTCTCCTAAGAATAGCTTCCCTTGTTCTTGCCATGTGAATGTTTAGAGTGCTGTTAGTTAATCATATCCAAGTGCAATTATTTGTCTTTTATTATCTATTGGATTAACTTGTAGATTTATGGACATATCTAGTTATTAGAAATGAGGAAATCCATGTAGCATATATTTAATGGGATCAAGCTTATTTCACTTAATATCATTTTTTCGTAGTCTTTCCATTTCTTCAGGAATTCCATCCATAAACAGAATTGAAGATCCAGAAATGAATACACTCCTATAGGCACATAATCTTTGATAAGAAAGCCAGAAACACAGGATGGAAGAAAAACAGCCTCTTCAAAAAATTGTACTGGTAGAATTGGCTGTAAACAGAAAACTTAAGTTAGATCCTTATATATCCCCCTGCACCAGAATTGATTCCAAATGGATAGAAAACCTCAATGTAAGTCCAGATACCTTGAGAATGTTATAGGAAGACTTAGGGGACACATGAGGTCTGCTTGGCACAGGTCAAAACTTACAAAGTAAGTCTGGATAAATGAGATTACATCAAAACAAATTAATCATTTGTCAGACTCAAAAGCCATGAAAAAAATGACAGTGTAGTACACAATTATTAGGGAGCAAACCTACAGATGAGAGTCTCAGCCAATGCTTAACCCTTTCTTCCTTTTCTTTTTTCATTTTTTTTAATTGTGGAAATAAATACAGAGGAGTTACAATTACATGGGAAAGATAACGAGTACATTTCTTATCAAGCATTGTTGCATCCTCTTTGTTTCCCCTTCCCCTACATTCCTATACACCCTCACATCCTCTCACCTCTTCTCCCCCACAAAAGTTGTAAAGTTTGTTTTTTGACATAACTACTTGTACATTCTCCCTTTTCTAACTAGGTTATTTATACTGGGTTTACATGAATGTAAGAGTTTTCTGGTGGGGATTAGTCAGAAAACAACTAATGCTAAGACAGAGATAGTATTTGAAATAAGTTGTAGCTGGAGAAAGGGAAGGATTAAGGAAGGAGGGTTTATTTCAAACCCTTGGCTTGGTACAAACTAAGTAAGGTATATCTGCACCAGGGAAGGGGGATAAAACAGGAATGGTTAAAAAACAAAAGGACTGCTCTGAAGCCTCAAAATAAGGACCCCAGTCTGTGTCAACCCAACTGACTCTACTATGAGGTTTTATTTAAAATAACAAGCACCATTTAATATTTTTGCAGAGTGGGATGGTGCATAGTCAAAGGCAATATCTCCTATGTCAGGTAATCCAATCTACTCTTTCATGTTACCCAATAGCCAGGTTTCAATACAAATGAATACAATGAGATTGTACAAATGAGACTGATTTTTTCCTCCATTGAATAAAAATTCTGTCAAATGATTTCTGTCTTCAAGTTGTTTACACATTTCTCGTGATTTTTTCCATTATCTTGTCTTCATTATTGAGGTTTATAATACTTTTTTGTTGTTGTATTGTGTTTATATGTCATCTTTAGGGTTTAAACTCGATGTTTCTCCCTTGTATTTTTTGCTCATGGCAGATAACACTCTATCCTTCAGCCACATTCTCACCTTCTGCTTCTTCACATTTATGTCTGTTTAGACTGACATTGAACTAAATTATTCAGGTTTATCCTCCTGAGTTCTAGGATTGTACACATGAATAACTAGCACCAATCTTTGCTTTACAGTTAATTATGTGGTAGAAGAAAGTGGAAGTATATTTGTGTTTAGTGTGCAATTTTCAAATACAAGTTTGAATCAACTTGATATAATGTAACTATTAACAATTTTAAGAGTTAAATCAATGAATATTACACATTGCCACAGAAATATAATTGAAAACAAAAGGCATAATGGTTTTCTTAAAACAAGCAATGGAACCATGAATTTCTTTCACTTAACAAATCATGTTTTATATAACTTTAATTATCAGACTTCTTTGACTAAAAGTAAATCTATTAATTTTATACCACAAGATACAAAGTGATTATAGTTAAGAATAGATATTTCATCACAGTCAGAAGAAAAGTTTTCGAGCATCCTCACTATAAAGAAATTTAACATGCAGTAATTAATGGATACAGTGTAGCTTGATCATTACACAACATATAAATGAATGGGATTACCACTCCATACTTCATAAATGTGTAAAAAATAATTATGTAGCTAGGTGCCAGTGGCTCATGCTTATAACTCTAGCTACTAAGGAGTCTGAGAGCTGAGAATCATGGTTCAAAGCCAGCCTAGGCAGGAAAGTCTGTGAGACTATTATCTCCAATGCACCACCAGAAAAATGGCAGTGGCTCAAGTGCACTAGTCTTGAACTGAAAAGCTGAGGAACATTGTCCTGGCCCAGATTTCAAGCCCCACGACTGACAAAAATTAAAAATAAACATTTATAAATTAACAAATACTTTGACATAAATGTTAAAATATATATTGTAAAAAATTTTAAATACTTACTAGATATACTAGTTTATATAAATATAGAGAAGTGTTTTCTGGATTTAGTTGTCATTGAATCAACTTTGTAAATCACACGTTTCTTAATTCATATTTGTATGTTTATATACTTTAAAACCTTAAATATAATTAACTGATAAGTGATAAACAGTGCTGTTTTAGGAATCTCCCTTGGCTTTCTAACATTAACCTTTCTACCTTAAAATCGATATGCCCTCCAAACTTATCAGAAGTTTCATCTCATTGGAGCAGAAAAGTTTAAGCCATAATCTTTGTTTGGAACAACTATAACATTTTACATATATTTCACTTTTAGTTTAAGAATAAAAACAGGGGGCTGGGAAGGTGGCTCAGTGGTAGAATGCTTGCCTTGCATGCCTGAGGCCCTGGGTTTGATTCCTCAGCACCACATAAGCAAAAAGAAAAAAGCCAGAAGAGGCTCTGTGGCTCAATTGGTAGAGCACTAGCTTTGGACTGAAGAGCAGAGGGACAGCGCCCAGGCCCAGAGTTCAGGCCCCATAACCGGAACCCCCCCCCATAAAAAGAACCAAAACGTTCAAGTTATCGTAACAAAGCTAGTAATTCCAGTAATAGCAAAAAGTCTTATGAGCTTTTCAGTCTCTTAAGAGATGAAAATCTTTAATTATACATCTATTTTTTTCTGCCTAATATCTTAGGAAGATCTTTTTGTGTAACCTTGTGTTCCTGATTAGAAAACCAAAAAAGGGCAATAGTGAAAATAGAAAAGGAAAATACTTGAAAACATTTAAAAAAGCAATCACAGACACTCCTATTTTCACCGGGTTCAATGAGAATATACATTAAAGTATCACGTTTTTGTTGCATTAAAAGAACAATAATTAAACTTTAATTAGTAGTGACGAAGGGAACAGAAAACTTTGTTTGAAGACAGCTTGACTTTGAACAATTCAACATAAGCATAATGTATTTATCTTTTTTTTCTAGGTAATTGCCAAAATAATAGAGAACAATACCCAAAGACAGGAAAACACCTAAGCCAAACCAGTAAACTTTTGTGTATAAAATAATTGTGTGGGTCTGACTCTTTCAAAGTCAGGCTTGCAAAGAGGGAAGTGTATTTGCTTTGGTGTGAACAATAAAAAATATGAAAATACTTTATTAATCTTTATCATATCTTGGCTAGGACTTCTCGTGTTGGAGAAGAGGAAAGGTATAAAAACTTCAAGATTGTTTGACTATTCCACAAAATCATTCTTATTTATCAGCTATCTGGGTTATAAGCTGCAAACCCTTGAGTATTAATAAAGGGTCATTTCCTAAGAGAGGAAAGTTGCTGTGTAAACAAACCTAAAATATCCAAGACTTAGCATAGTGGAAACTATTTTCTACCTATATCACAAACTGTAGGTGTAGATTTTGTTTCCCATTGTTCCAGGGGACCCATTTTTGTTATCTTCTTTTTCACAATCTAGTGATCCTATAATATCCTATACCATCCTGGTATGGCTGTATCTTTACTGGATTCTCTAATTTCTGTTGGAAATTTAGGAGGGATAGAAAATAGACTTTCTGTTTCTGTTTTACCTTATTTTTTTATTACTTTAGAAACTGTAACACAAAATGACAGGAATTATCTTTATAATATTAGGAGACAGTCTACATTTCCATATTCTTACCCTAGGCTTCTACATAACTTTGGTCCTTAGTGATCCCCAAATGTGAAAATAAAGGAAGGGAGCTTCTTATTTAAATATTATTTAGAATTTCAAGACTTGCTTTATGTAAGGCCCTTAGTAGTATGTACATCATACATGTGTACAAAGCCGGTGGCCAAATTTTCTTATTCTCAGAATCTAGGATATGTGATGTCTCTGTAGTTGCATCAGGAAAAGGCTGTAGTTTTGAATTAGTTTACTAATCCAAATCTGCTGTAAAAAATTCTACAAGTTAATTGGCTTGAATAATGCCTGTTTATCATTTTATAGTTCTAAAGGACAGAAATCTAAAGGAAATCTCACTAGATTAAAATCGAGCCACCTACAGCGCTAACATATTTTTCAAATGATTCTAGTGGAAAAGGCATTTATTCCTGTTCTGTTTTCCAGAAATTCAGAATCTGAGTTGTTGTTTTTTCCTTTATCTTTGAATGTAGCATCTTTACCTCTTTCTGATGTTTGTTACCTAATCATGTGCATACCAATTACACCTGGGACTTTTAAGTATCCATTTGAGTATACTTCCCCAATCTGACAATTATTCAAATATGTTTTCCTTGGGTAATGAAAGGTGATTTAATTTGTCAATTAAACCCTCTACTTACAGTCAGCATTGTATCATTGTTACATCAGAATCCTTCCCTACAAGCAAATGAATATGAGAAAATGAAAGAAAGGCATTAAAGCAAATTGTCTTTTTAGGCATTTAATCGTAGTGGTGAATGTCCTGTCTGAACTCTTCAATTCAATAAAAGCTTGACGTTTATAAGAGCACTTGCTACATATAAAAATTTGTGGCAGGTTGATTAACAGGGTTATTTCAGCATGGAGATATCCCTAACAAAAATTAGATTTCAATATAGTATATGGCAGTTATGATGTTTCAATGACTATTGAGGCATTTTCTATTCTAAAGAATCACTTCGAGGAGTCTTTAGTCACATCAGTAAAGCTATATGTTTAAACTAATACTTGGTGTTACTCGTCCTACATTTATTATTAATAGGCTGATAAGATAAGATATCCAAACATATCCAAAGATATTTCTATAAAATCCTAAACTGATGTGGATACATGGGCCACTCATTGGAAATGTAGGACAAATTAGGGTTGTCTGTGCTGTAGTTCAATCCATAATCTCCTGGCTAAACAAAGGCTTCAAAAATATTCACAGAATTCCTCTAAGTAAAGTTCAGAACAGTTATATTTGTATAACTCTTCTAAGGTCAGGATAAAAGCATTTGTTCCCAACATTTAAAATCAACAGGATCTGTTGAATTCATGGATACAGAATTTTATGGCTTCACATTCATATCTAAAAATTTTATCAATATAATTTTCACCAAAACACTGAATTGAATTTGTCTATGTCCTTTTAATTTTCAAATCCAAGTAGCATATTTCCTTGAATATCTTCCTGCAAATTCTTTCCTTCCTTTATTTCCATAAATTTGTGTTTATTACTTTTTTGTTTCCTTATTTATCTCTTCCATCATGTCCACACTGCTGCTCACATAGCTCACACTTGTGTCTGAAATTTACTTTTCCTCTTCCCTTCAATAATGCCCCTAATTTTATTATTCTTTTTCAGATTTCTGGCCATGGATATTTTGATGATGTCTAAACAGACCTATCTTTCCATTTGTTTAATATAAACTTTAGAACTATCAGAATTTTTTCCCCTAAATCCATCATTTCCACCTGTGTTCCTTATCACTAAGAATAACACTAACACAGTTCCCAGCCAAACATATGGAAGCATTTTAGATTTCTTCTTATCCTTCTACTCCTTCACATTAGATAAGATGAATGATCAAGTTTTTCTCAGTTTCTGTCACTAATATTATTTGTATGTACTCCTTTTTATGCCCCTGGCACCAGCCTGTTTCATTCACTCATCACTGTCACCTAGTCCTAAAACAACCATTTCCAAAATGGCATTTTCCCCATAGTCTTTTCATATTGGTCCTCTCCATCACCAAATTACTCTCCTTGTAAGCACACAGAGTGAAGAGCTCAGACAAAAATTCTAGTATCAATATTTCCTCTCTACATTGACTGTAGGCCTTACATTTCTCATCTGTAAATGAATGTAATATACAAGAAATAATGAAGAATATATTTTTTGACGTGTAGAGAAAGAAAAAATGAAAATTGAAGTGTCCTTACATTTTCGACCTTAGCTTTCAAATAAGGAAAGAGTCAAATTCAGTTTGTTGGTATAAAATCACAAATTGTTTCATGCAGAAATAAAAATAAATTTTACCTCCTGGCTTTAAAGCCTATGTCCTTCTAAGGTAACTACAGATATGTAAGTGGTTTTACGTAAATTGTGTCATGCTTTTACAGCTGTAGTGAAGAACATACTTTTAATATATCATTGGAAAACATTGGTGATTGAATAGTATCTATAGGAGAATGTTATTTGAACTAACCACACTAACTTGAAAACTACATCTTAGTCCATCAAATCTGGAAATAAACAATTTTATTTATAAGAAAATAATAAAACCAAGAAAAGTGAGTATACATTAGGGAGACTGCAGAAATAACATTAGCGTTTTTACAGTCTCTACTTATTTATGTGATTGTATTTCTTCATATTGAAACTCTGCTCTTGTTATTCTTATTGTATGTAATCCAATGCTGTATATTACTATGTATTCAATGTGGGAAATCTAGCTTCAAAAACGTAAAACTTTTTCCTTTTCAATCACAATATTGTCATTAGCAGGGTACACTGTGGTCATCATCTTCACCAAAATTATTGTTAGCATCATAAGTGGTAACTATGGAAAGTCTGATATGTATGTATGATTTTGCAATTATTTGTATATTGATTAATAATTTTAATGTTACAAATGTGCATGCATCCATATTAGAATTTTGAACAAATAAAGAATAAAAAAAAAACTAAACCATAACAGGAAAATTGACTGTGCTTATAACAAATGTGCTTATAACAAATTATGGAATAGATTTTTGAAGGATTGCAAATTCCTAACCAGTATGAACTAACTTCCTCTCTACCCACCACTACACAAAAATATTTAAGAGTTTGAACAGAATTATTTCAAGTAATATATTGTAAATGTTACTAAAATATCATGTGTATATCTAAAATTCCCTTGAAAGTAATAAACTACATTCTATTGAAATATTTGTTATTTTATTCTAGGAAACTTTTGGGAAAATAGACGGTATGTTTTTGAAATGAAAAAGTCAAAAAGAATAGCATAAAAGTTTTAAAGGGAGTCTGTCTTCAGAAATATATATATATATATATATATATATATATATATATACATATTATGTGTAAAAAGACAGACATTTTTAGAGATAATTTGTCATCAGAAATATAAACATATCTCTAAATTTATGTACAGAACGATGTACATTATAGTTTAACAAAAATCTTAAAATATAATTAAAATTTAAAATATACATCAAACCAAGTGCCAGGGACTCACGCCTATAATTCAAGCTATTATGGGTAATGAGATCTTAGAACTGTGTTCAAAACTAGCCCAGACAGAAAAGTACTTGTTAGATTCTTATCACCAATTAACCACTAAAAACAAGAGTTAGCTCTGTGACTCAAGTTGTAGAGTGCTGGCTTTGAGCATAAAAAGGCTTAGGGACAATACCCAGGCCTTGCAAACAACAATAACAACAACACAATATATCACATTAATTTCATAAAAGCATCTTTTAACTGCTATAAACATTATTTAGAAACATGAATACATGCCCCTGGAAAACGTTAAGTAAAAATTATAAAATATTTACATCCATGTTAAAGACGTGACTATTTAGATTGTTTAAGATATTTAGGTAATGATTAGAAATAAAGTATAATGATTATATATTGGGACTGATCTTTTATTCTATTTTATGATAGTAATAAAATGATATTTGTAATGATTATATAAAATTACTCTTCTTTGGTATTGGAAATATAGTAAGTGTTAAACATTTTTAAATGATTTCCATAGGAAGGATCATTTTCATAATGGTATCAATTCTTTTGTAATTTCAAAAAAATTAAGAAAATTATTCCAAGACTGGTTTGCTCCAAGACTATATTTGTTTGCTTGTTCAAATTTTCATATGTTGGTAGAAATTAAAATTTCAAAAATTCAGTGGATGTTGGCATTCAGGAACTTCTTCATAGATACTAATATTGGAGTCCCTTAAGTGGAATTATTTTGTTTCATTTGTTATTTTCACAAATAAATCAAGACAATTGTGTATTTTTTTTCTTTTCACTGATATTGGCTCTTATCTTGAGAATACTTTTTCCTCGCAAAGTAGAGAAAAGCACTTTGATTGAGCAAGTGACATATGATTTTCATAAAATGCAGATGCATAGATTTGGGTCTTTTGTCATTTGCTAACAGTTTCTTCCAGAAAAGGTTATCAATTACTTATAAGTGATGCATAATTCCTAGATATTCCATTTATCACATACACTTTTTGATTGAGTTATCTCTGCCTAAACTCAAAATAACAACCAAAAACCCCAAAATAAACAGAAATCACATCTTTGTTTCAAAAGCTGTAGTTTACAAAGAATTTTTAGCCAACACCGAAAACATCTTTTTAGGTATTCTGCAATCTGTGTGAAGTATTTTTAACAATAGTTATTTTTTGCTTACATGAAATTCTCATGCATAAATTATCTCCTTTTATTGTATATATTTTAGTGCTTTGGAAATGAATGGTACGATCATAGGTTTTCCAAGCCTAATTTTTACAAACTTGCATTTCTTCAACTAGAAATGCTGTAATTTTAGAACAGACATTAAAATACATATAAAATTCAATTACAGGAATTTGTCCAGCATACATCCTCTATAGTGTGTCTTTTCAAAATTTGTTTTGAGAGATTATTTCCAGGGTCTCACACATAATATTCAAGGCCACTGTCAATGAACTACATTCCTTGCCCAAAAAAGATTTCACTTCTCTTTAATATACACATGTAAGTGTAATGGCTGGATCCTATACAATTCTCTTTAACCTTTTGAAGACTTGAAAACTTGCTTCCTAAAATAATTGCAGTATTATACAAATCATTCTGCTATGTGGACTATATCAATTTCTCCACAAATGCATTACTATATTTTGTGTCATCTTTTTATATGATGGTCATATTAGTGACTTTTCTTTTTAATTTTTCTTAGATACTAAACAGGAGCTTAATTCATAGGCTCCTCCAATTGTCTATTAATTTGCATACGTTCTTTAAAGAAATATCATGTTCAGGAAAATACTTATATAGAATTAGAAGATATAAAAGTACCTAATTCTCAGGATCATTGTAGCGTTAATATTATAGCATTAACAAATGTGTGCCGTCTATCTGTTGGATATGTTTTCACTTCTTTCATAGAATTATGAAAGGTTATCAGTTGATATTAACCAGTTTATTCTTGCTTTTCTTTAGCCAGTAATGTTTTCCATCTCAAATTTTTAGAAACCTTCACGGATGCAATGTTGTAAATTTTTACATTTATGTTTTATAGGTTTTTATATTTCACACTTAGTTTGATAATCATTTTTTATTTTTAATTTTTGTATATGGTTTGAGGTAATAGTCTAAGATCGTTCTTTAAATCTATAGAGGTCACAGTGCCAATACACCCATTTAAGATTCTATTTTTATTTCATAAAGTCATGGCATCCTTTTAAAAATCTATTCACCATAAAACTATGAATTTATTTTGATAAATGTCTTACATTCTTCTATGTGTCTGTTCTTATAGTAGAGCTATGTTGTCTTCACTACTAAACATAGTAATAAGATTCAAATCTAGTATGAGGGCTCAAGCTACACCATTTTACAAGATTGTTCTGACTGACCTGTACTTCTTCAATTTACATACAAGTTTATTGAGCAGGTGGACCAATATTCTACAGAAATATCTAGATGTTTGCTAGTCACTCATATTTTGTACCTTGTGAAACACAAGAACCCAAATATTATATATAGAAAAATGTCTTTAGAGAATGCTTGAAGCATCTAAAATTAATTTAGGAATGAGTTAAGATTTAGATAACACTATAGCATAATAAAGCTGAATGATAATGACTTGAATTGTAATACAGAGGAGAGTGAGAGGGGGTAGAATGATGAACCACATAGGAGCTGTATGTCATTGTTATTGTGTTTCAAAAGACAGAAAGACTTTAAAGAAGAGAAGGAGGATAATAATCAAAGTGTTCTGAATCAAGTTTCTTTTTAATCCACCTAGTAGTGTGGACTGAGAGTCAGAGAAGGTGCAAAAAATAAAGCATTGTATGGACATGTTACAATATAAAGAAACTGTAATAGAATATGATAATTAAATTCCAAAGAAATAAGAGAAAGAATGGGTAAACTCTAAAGGCAAAAAGAATGAAGAAAGAAATAAAGGAAAGTAAAACCTTTATCAATAAGAAAGGCAAGAGTTTGGAAATGGAAAGGCAGTGGAAATATTCTATATAACAATACAATAACAATGCAAATCGCTAACGTGGATAGACTATGGATCACATTTTATCATATATAATTTTGATAAAACATACTAGGAATGAAAATTTAGAAGTCATAATTTAAAACACTATTTA
Source organism: Dipodomys spectabilis (assembly GCF_019054845.1). Lineage (NCBI taxonomy): Eukaryota > Metazoa > Chordata > Mammalia > Rodentia > Heteromyidae > Dipodomys > Dipodomys spectabilis. Next base: position 3,910,837 of record NW_024871098.1, on the reverse strand, counting down.
CATTTTAACTAAACTGTAGAGTTCAGTGGTAAAACCTTAGCCTAGCATATGTGTAACAATGGTGTGATCTGCCAAGGATTACAAAGTACACAGAAAGCACACACACACATACAAACACATAAACCCACACAGACACACACACACACCACATACACACATTTGGAATATTGATATTATCATATTAAACAGAGGAATTTATCACTAATAGTAAAAGTAGGTTAATATATGAAATAATATTGCTCATACTATTTAAAAGTTTAGTAGAAATAAAATAGTCACAATATACTTGAATTCTTATAGATTAAGTAAATTGAAAATTAAGAAATAGAAGACTGGAGAACCTTTGCAAACCAGTTTTAAATAATAACCATTTTGAAACAGGTATCCTTTTATTTTGACAAAAGATTGATGTTATTGGTGTTTTAACTTAAAATTTAGAATATGAAAACCAGGTGTTCTATATCTCACTAGGGATTGCTATATCTCTAATCATTTCACTCTGGATATTTTTTATAATAAGATCTCATAGTTTCTCAAGTTCTCGCGAATTACAAACCTATATGCAGTTCCTACCATAGGTAGAAAATGAAAGCTACAAATCACCATGCCCAGCTCAAACATTTTAAATTCAAGCACAAATATTTACAAAAAAATGACCAGGTAATGAAGCCTTTCTTAATAAAGTATGTGCTTCTTGAAAATACAGAAAGTATTTGTTACATGGAAAAATATCTTTAGAAATATAAGAAAATAAATTTATTTAAATTCACCAACCATACAAAAATTGAGAAAATAATTTTAAATATTCACATGTTAAATATTTTAAAAGCAAAATATACGTGTCTGAATTATTTACATGTGTAAAAATCATTCACAAGTAAATTAACTAATCCTACAACTCTGAGAAAAGCACCCTAAAGAAACAAAAGAAAATAAGTTATTAAGTTCAAATCTTGAAATTTAGAAAATAAAATGAAGTGTACTCTTTAGTTGGCTTAAGTAACTGTAAACCATTTGTCTATCAATGTTATAATAAAATTCATGAATAATGAAAGCAAAAGTACCCATTGATCAATAGCAACAGCAAAAGCATCAGCAGTTGTTTGAGTGTAGAAAAAAAATCGATGGCGGGGATAACAACATTCCTTCCATAAGTAATGAACTCATTACCTTACTTATGTGACTAACCCTTGTGTACATCACCTTTACAATAAAATTAAATTGAATTTAATAATAAACAAAATAATATACCAATCAAGAATTCTTAGAAGCAATTGGTTAAAAACTTTGTAAAAAACTGCTCCAAGTACCCAAGGAATATACTTTGATGATACTAGTTAAATACTTAAACTTCAGCAGTGCTCAAAAAGTTTAAAAACTGTTACACAGTAAAGTAATAAATCAGAATAATAAATTACTATAATAATCATTAGGTGAATTTTTAATGGTAGTCAATTATGTAAGAAATGAGGCAAATTGCCATTCGTTTGCACTTAATAATTGAAAAAGAATTTTCTAGGTCTTTTTAAATATATCACAAGTTTAATGAAGAAACTATTCTGCGACAGCGTAGCATAATCAGTTAAAGATGATATTAGAGCAAAGAACAGATTGTACTATGTTTTTGGATGTTAATGTATATACTTATTTTGGTTGTGGGAAATTGTGGGGATTTCAACTTGGGGTATTATTCTTGCTAGGCTGGCATCATATCAGTGTTTAACTTTAGGATAGGGATTCCCTTTCGACAAGAACATTCACCTGATCTGTTGTTAGCCTTCCATTCATCAATGGTATCAGAGTTGTATACCAATTTATCGAGCTTCTTACCTTGGCTGGCCTGGATCTGCAGTCTTTCCAATCTTAGTTTCTATGTAGTGCAGGATGGTGGAAATGATCCAATGCACCCAGCTATAGATAGAGATGGAAGTCCACTAAAATTTGGCCTGGGTTCTGGTGCCAAGCAGTAACAGTATTTTTAAAGCAATTAGACATATATATCACTTAGACTTGTGATTACCTCAGGCAAAGAATTAAAGAGCAGTGAAGCACAGAGGACAGGCAGAATTTTAATTACCTACTCAGAGGCTGAATCAGCATAGCTTGCTACTCTGGAGGCTGAGATCTGAAGACCACTGTTCAAAGCCAGTCCATTCATGAAAATACATGCGATTATCTCCAAAAAACCAGAAGTGGAGCAGAGACTCAAGTGGTAGACCACTATCCTTGGGCACAGAAGCTTAGAGCTAGTGCCCAGGCACTATCAAGCCTCAGGAATGATGAATACCTGCATGAGCACATGAACATGCATGTGTGTGTGCACACCCACAAATACACACCCAAATGAGTATTTCAATGCAGAGTCCTTAATTTTTTCACCTTGCTGTACTTTATTTCCCTGTATTTGTTCACCAATTAACAAAATCAGCTAAGCACATATTTACATACAACTCATTATGTTTCTCTAAAATCTACTCTCTTTTTGGAAGCCTGCTTTTATTTCATCCAAAAGGAAATTATTCAGGAGGTCAGTTCAGCTCCTTTAACTCTGTAGTGTTAGATGATTGTTTAGGTTCTTCCTAGCAATATGATTTTTTGAAATCGTACATAAAGCAGCATATTTCTTTCACGAGAAAGGAAGCCTCTGTCAAACAATTAATAATAGGTTTTTCTCCTCCTGGCAAGCATCTGTAGTTTTATCATCTTCATAAAATTAATGATCAGTCTGTGTATGCCAAAGACTGCTCTGAAAATAAAAAGACCCTTCTCAGCTCTAAGCATTCATATGTCATTCATAGATATGAAGGTGTTTAAATATTTTTGAAATTTCTTTGGACTAAATAATGTTCACCTTGAATATCTTGAGAAAGAAAAATTGGTTTCTCAGCCCTTTTGGTAAGAACTGGAGTGAAAGAAACAAAAGGAAAAATAAGGAAGAACTAAACACATACATTCAAATGAAACAAGACAACCCTAGAAAACACAAATTAATTCAGTACAATCAGCTATGATAAGCTTATGAAAATTCTGACTCTATGGGAGTGCACTGTTGTGAGGATAGTGGTTAAATCCCAGACTGAACAGAAAGATCTGTACACAATGTCAGGCACCTGTTATTCTAAATTCAAGGAAGAATAACATAAAGTGGACTGAGCCCACGATCATACCCAAGTAGGAAGCCAGATTCTATCTGAAAATTAATCTGGATAATTTAGGGCTGGGGCATGACAAAGTGGTAAGAACACCCATGTAGGAGACACAAGACACCCAATTCAAACTCTAACATTATGTGTATTAAAGAAAAAACCTATTACTTTACATAATTGGAACAATAATAAGATTTGAGTATTTGAGTGGAGAAAAATCCATGAGACAGATAGAGTGAACCCATGTTGCAATGCTTTCTACTTAAATGAAAATCTTATGTGATACTCCAGGCATAACAGAGTTACCTTGCAAATGAGCATAGATGTGCATTTGGGTGATGGAAATACTCTACTTACATAGAGGTAAATTAAATATTTTTTTGGTAGATTTTAGTTCTTGAACTAAGAGCCTGGGTGAAGTCCCTGAGCTTTTTCTCTCAATGCTACCACTCTACCACTTTGAGCCACAGTCCAAATTCTGATTTTCTGTTGGGTGTTTGGAGATAAGAGGCTCATGGACTTTCCTGCCCAGCATGGCTTCAAATCCTGATCGTCAGATCTTAGCCTCCTGAGTTACCAGGATTCCAGGCATGAGACATCGATGTTTTTAATAAGTTAGTAAATTGTACAGTTACAGAAATTATAAATTATCATTATAACCTGTATAATATATGTGTGTATGTACATATCAATGCAAACGGAAAGAAATATTTTAATATATTCAAATCATCCTTCATTATAAAATAAAATGGCAACAAACATTAATGAAGAGCAAAACAAAGGGAATTGTCACATGTTTCTTGTTGTTGAATGGAATATGAATTGTGAGAATTAGTTTGTGAAAACCATCTTTCCTTTAACAAAATGGATAATGGCTATTAATTCCAATACATTTATTTACCCATATTGTGCATCCTCACAGATAGTGTCAAAATCAAACCACATATTTTGTCTTTGTATTTAAATCAACTGATATAATTTAGGGGATAGATGAAGTAATCAAATAAAGATTAATATAATAGTAAGTGAGGTTATGAGTCAGAAATGATAATTATTTTAAATATGATAATAGCTAATTAAATTTCTTACATAAAATCTATTGTCATGTCTCTCATTCCCACATTACGAAAGTACATAGAAGGTTCTCACTAAATTATGTGTCCAATCATGAAAAAAATGTATTGAAAGAATATGGGCACCGTGTGGTTTTAACTTATTGAGACTGATAGGAAGTAGTGTGTTTTTGAGGACTTGCACAACGTTGTGATGGAGATGAAGGGTGGGATGTACTTATTCTGTAAAATTGGCTAGAGGATTGCTCCTGGAAAAATAGTGATGAATTCTTCCAAAATGTTACAGTAAAATCACTTTCACAACCATGTTCACTGTTGCACTATTCACCATAGCCAAGTTATGGAAACAGCCCAGATGCCCTTTGGCAGAGGACTAGTTGGAGAAAGTGTGGCACATATACAAAATTGGATTGCTCCTATCCATAGAGAAGATTGTTACATCATTTGCAAAGAAATGGATAGATCCAAAAATATGTTAAATAAACGAAGTCAGAGCCAGACAAATAAAGGACCCATGTTCTGTCGTGTATTTGGAAGCTAGAACTTTATGCAAGTTTACACATCAGAATTAACCAAAGCATACTATTTACAGAGGAGGAGTTAAAAGGTGTAATTTCTTATAAAATTGAACTTTTAATCCCACAAAATGAATACCAGGAAACTATCACTCAGAAGACGTGAGGGAAAGTCAAAGGGAAGAAATAAAGAGTGTTATGGAGAAAGAGTGTGAGGGCATAACATTCAATGCAGATAGTATGAAACTTGAAAAAATGAAAGTGGAATGTGGAAAGGTATGTAAAGATCCCTTATACTCATAAACTGATTGTTGAATGGAAATTTCTCATACAACCGTTTAATTAAAATTTAATTAAAAACAATGTAGACATCTAATCTTAAACTGTGTTCCCTTAAACCATGAGCCAATATAATAGTTTCCTCCTCAAAAATTTTCTTTGCAGGTATTTTCCTTATAATGACAGAAAAGTGAACAACGCAATGAATATCAGTACATCACATTGCATATCCTAAATAGATGCAATATAAAAATCACATTGAAAATGTAAGAATTCATCACATGATAAAATAACAGGTAGAAAGTATCAAATGCTGATTGTTTTTCCAAGTACTTTACCTATGGTATCTAATTTAATCCTCACAATAATCCCATAAAGTGGAACTATTTCTATTTTTAATTCTCAGATGATGATACTGAAGTCTTCACAGTTGGAATTACTAGTATAATATTGCACACATGGTAAGTGTTAGCCTACAGCCAATTTCCACCATATCAAATAACCTCATTGTATTTTATGACTAAAATTCCAGCACGTTGCCTACTAATTATAGGCAAAAATCCCAGAATTATTTGTGTATATTCTGATAATATTTCACTTTATCTTTGTTAGAAAATAGGTAACTAAGCCGGATGCTGGAAGCTCACACCTGTATTCCTAAGTATTCAGGTGGCTGAGATCTGAGGATCCCAGTTCAAAGCCAGCCCGGGCAGGAAAGTCCATGAGACTCTTATCTTTAATAAACCTCTAGTAAACCGGAAGTGGCACTGTGGCTCAAGCGGTAGAGCACTGACCTTGATTCCAAGAGCGCAGGGACAGCGCCCAAGCCCAGAGTTCAAGCCCCACGACTGATCAAAAAAAAAAAAAAAACTAAACAGATAATTGTAATATGAAAACTAAAAGTTCATAAGCAATTTATACCTCGCTGGTGAAAGGTACTGCTAAACTATAACATTCTTGATTTCTAGCTCAAAATACTAGAAATCACATTCTATCGCATGAGTCATCACTGCACTGCCTGGGGACCCCATGTCTCTTTAACACTGTCATACTGAAAGAATGACTTGCCCAGGCAGTCATTCCTGATGGAAACACATTGCAGGTCTTATGGACCAATCATTTCCACATTGTAGCCCACCTAAATTGTCTACCATTAGAGGTATTTTGATTGCTTTTTATACACAACATTTTGACAGAAATATACTACTTTAAAATATTATTAAAGTAAGACTGACATAAAAATCGCCTTTGGCTCCAGGTAAATATTTTACCTTTCATATACCCCAAAATGCAGTCTGACCTATCATTAATGTTAGGAATGAGAGGTTAAAAATCATAGACACCAAGACCTAAGCATGAATTAAAGACTCTCCAATTTGTGAATACAATTGTTTTAAAAAGACATCAATACTACTGCATTTTTAAAATTCTCTATGATAATGATAACGTTAATGATAATGATAAAGTATTAGCACTTGCAAATAAGTCATTTTCTTGGGAATAGGACACAAAACACAAGATTAATCCTAATCATTTTAAAAGACCTTTATTTATACTGCAAATTCCCTCTTGAAATTATAAAAATTCTAAAACTAACTGAATTAGAGAGACACAAAGAAAATAATGCATCATCTACATTCAAAGGTCTGTGTTAATAGAAAAGAAAGTTATAACAAAAATTAGCTTACCAAATTCACTTACATTCTTTTATTCTATTTCATTTACTTTCATAACATCTGAGTTTTAATAAAATGATGCATAAAAAGCCTATGTACCTACTTACATTTTCTGATCTTAACAATATTTATTTCAAAAATGTCTTTAGCTATATAGTCAATGAACTGAAATAGTACTAAAATATTCAAAGGCTTTTCAGTAATTTACGACTCGCTCTGGGATGTTATTTATATTGGAAAAAATATCCAAAATGCGATAGTTAAAGTTGCGATAGTTACTTCCATAAAAGAGCCATTAGTGAAGATCCCTTTGCACTTACAAAACAACTTCAAACGCATCCACATTCTTGATGTGACACATGCTTTTTGTTTGTTTGTTTGTGAAATGTATATCTAACAAGCATTTCCACAATACTAATTTTCAGTCAATATGATGGGATATTCAAACCTAATAAATATGGGGTTGATTATCTTAGTGAGAATAGATATGAACTTACAAAGGAAGTTATTTTCAAAAGAAATCTGGAAAGAGTTTATCCACCTTGTGCTGCACAGAAATAACCAGAAAGTAATACTTGTGTGATCTGGTCGGTCAAACTCACTCCATGAGTATATCTTAAATGTATAAACAATTTAAGAGGTCAAATACATATTTGTACTGACAATCATCTTACGGCAATAACTTGCTACCTAATTATGTCTGTATCTTCTCACCTAACATATAGTAAGAACTGAATGTGGTCTCTTTTTATCTAAATTAATGTTGTAAATGCTTTGATTATGATGATGTTATAATTTGACAACTAAACTGTACAGAAGGGTGGTTCCACTGACATGACATGACAGAACACTGATAAATAAAATATTGCAACAAAGTTAGCTCTTTTTAGCCTCAACTTGTCCACATTGGCAAGCAATATTGCCACATCACACGCACACATATACACATACATGTGCGCACATGTACACAAACATATACATGCATGGTAAATTCAGGGTTTATTGTACAAAGAAGTTCAAATAAAATATTAGTGATTAGGACAAATGATAATTTTCCTTATTACAAAATAATACACAATCCAGTCACTACGGGTGTTACATTTTGCTTGCTTTGCCACATGTGACCACTTAATTTATTTTAATTAATTCATTCATTCATTTGTTTGGTGTTAATATTAAGGCTTGAACTCAGGGCTTGGCTCTGTCCCAAAATTTGTTGTTTTTTCATTTTAGTCTTCTCAAGGCTAGCATTTAACATCTTGTACCACAGTTCCATTTCTAGCTTTTGCTGATTACTTTCAAATCAGAATCTAATGATTATTTTTTGCTTGAATTGGCTTCAAATCACAATCCTCAGATTTCATCTTTCTGAATAGCTAGGATTAAAGACATGAGCCAACAGTGTGGTTTCTACTTTTTCCTCTATAGTTATCTAAAGCACATACTTTGATAGTAATTTAAAACTTCTTAAGACCATAAACAAAAAATACCATGATATAATATGAGAAATCACTATTGAACATATGAACTTTAAGAGCTTTCTAATAGATCCATTAATTATTGTTATCCAATATTAGAAAAAATGTATAATGCAGTAGTAAAATAGAAGTCCTTTGTAGGACTACTTAAATTTCTTGATTTTTTAAAGACACTTGTTTTCATCTAAAATGCAGGCCTGTTTGTTGTCTTCATGTGATTTTCATGATTAAAGTTGCTTAGTTACAAGTCGAAGAGGATTTGTAGTATTTGCTATCAATTAAATCTCACCTTTTCTTCTTGGAGAATATAATGATTAAAGCAATAATTCAGAATCACCAAGCAATAGTTCAGAATCACACTTCCAGCGCAAATGGCAGTATCATTTTCCACAAAGTTTTGCCACAGATACAATCTGCCTGCCTTTTCTAGCTGCTTTCCAAGCCTGGACATATTCTTTAATTGTACAGGAAAAGTGTGATTCAACTGATTTCAGTCAGATCTGTTACTAGAATTATTAAGGATTTAGATTCTTGTCTGTAATTTGGTAAAAGCCATTTCTCTTTATGTAAGCTACTAACAATGTATGTACTAATTTCAAGTAAATACATACATTCTATTTCCAACTTTTCAAAAAATAAAATTTTGTTTGTTGTATAAATTAATCAGAGGTATGGATTTTGTGGCTAGCTAAATCATTGCACATCTGTCTCTCTCTTCCTTTCTCTCTTTCATGGTTCTCATAGATAAAATGATTGCTTCATAATTATCTTAATTTAATTTGCTTTTTTATTTTTGGTTGCAACATTTCACTTTCTGCTCTGCCATTTCTTAAATCATTTAAATAGAAGGCATTGTTTCATATTTTCTCATTCCTAGAATAAGCTGAACCTGAAGAGACCATTGGTCCTCATTTTCAGTCTGTACCTTTGAATACCGAGGAACATCTTTCCTCTTCTCTCCATCAATTCCCTATTCCCCAGTTAGAATAATTTAGAATAGTAAAAAGACAAAAAGAGAATATAAATGATGGTGAAAAAACATATGCAAATGTTCATTGGATATTTCTGACCAGTTCAAACTATGTGAACTACTAGGGAAATACATGGACACCTCATTCCTACTGGCTCTCAAAGTCATTGGTTAGGCAACTCATGATGATGAGGAACAAGATGAACAAGTGAGGAATGGTATCAATTGCAAGAAAAAAATGGAGAAGGATCCAAGCAAATTTCTTCTTTGGGCTGCCAAAAATAATCGACTTACTACAGTGCAGAGACTATTTCTCATAAATGCCACTCATGTGAATACGAGGTATGACAATGAGTATATCCCTCTTCATCGAGAAGCCAACAGTGGACACTTAGACATTGTCCGTGAGTTGGTGGCTCAAGCGGCACATGCAATAACTGTAGATGGCTGGACAGCCCTTCACAGTGCATATATGTGGAATAATGCCAGAGTGGCTTCTTACTTACTTCATCATAATGTAGATACCAATGCCAAAACTGAAGGACTCTTGACCCCCTTGCACCTTGCTGTTGAGAATTGAGATAGCAAAGATATGCTGGATCTCTTTCTGTTGAAGCATTATGTCAAACCAGGCCTGAAAAACAACTTGGAAGAAACTGCATTTGGTATTCCCAAAAGGATAAGTATGTATCACTACATCTTTGAAGTTGTGGGAGGCTGTACAAAATGTTCTCCTAAGTCCTAATGGTTCGGTTAAGTTTCTTAAATTTCAAAAATGTCAGTACATACTTTGTGCACATACAAAATATTTTCACAATCCAAATAACAGCAATATCCTTTTTTGGACGGTTGTGGGGTTTGAACTTTGGGTCTTTGCGCTATCCCCGTACTCTTCATTTCAAGGCGAGTGTTCTACAGCTTGAGCTACAGCTTCACTTCCAGTTTTCTATTGGTTTATTGAAGATAAGAGCCTTATGGACTTTCCTGCCCGGGCTGGCTTTTAACTTCAATCCTCAGGTTTCATCCTCCTGAATAGCTAGCATTACAGGCGTGAGCCACCGGCACTTACTGTAAAAATTCACGGATTCCGTGGAATTCTTCCAAGTAAATTGCTTGCCTTTGATTTCAAAATGTATTCAAGAAGTTTTGTATACATCTATAATGATATCTACAGACTTTGTGATTTTTTCAATCAGAAGTAATTTAAACTTATCTGTAGTAAAGAAACTAAAGTATTTCTGGTCATTGTCTGAAAAAAGCATATTTTAAAATATTTTATATTCTATGTTTGTATAATGTCCATAATCTATTTTCTTCTTCCTAGATATACTTTGAGTTTTACATTGTTTTATAATATGTAGGTTCATTAATGTGTCCTTTCAGATTGCATTCCATATAGAAACAGTTTAAGATTCCTTTTTTTCCTAGGTCCTTATAGTATGATTTTTTTGGGATAAAATATCAATGGTGTCAAATTTCAAAAGTTTTGTAAAGGTTATGTAAAAGGTTTTGTAAAGGCCTTTCTAAGGTGAAGATTTAATACACTGATGTCAAACTTACTTTTAATTATATGAATTACGTGTATTGTTACACTTCTAATTTTGTAATCAACTTTTTAATAACTGCTTTTCTTTTCTTGTATCTGAAGAATGAAAAATATGGAATACTTCATAAATCTACATATCATCCTTGTGCAAGTGCCATGTTAAACATTTATTGAAATTAGTGTATACACTGCTGAAACATGTAGTAGCCTCTAAATTTAAGTAGTTAATGATGCAATCTTATACAGGCTTATATCCTTGTGTGCCTATTTGTAACAAGAAAACCTTATTGTTCCTAACAATGCTATTGATCTTATTTCCCTATAATTCTCGGAATAGTGGAAAAAATTATATTTTTCTGTCGATTGCTTACATTTGCAATTTTTTGTCAATGACTATTTATTTTTATTTTTTTATTTTTATTTTTTTTATTATTTTTTGTGAACATACTGTACAGAGGGGTTACAATTACATGGGCAAAATAATGAGTACATTTCTTTTTTTTTTTTTGTCGGTTGTGGGGCTTGAACTCTGGGCCTGGGCGCTGTCCCTCAGCTCTTCAGCTCAAAGCGAGTGCTCTACCACTTGAGCTACAGCGCCACTTCCGGTTTTCTGGTGGTTTATTGGAGATAGGAGTCTCACGGTCTCTCCTGCCCGGGCTGGCTTTGAACCTCGATCCTCAGATCTCAGCATCCTGAGTAGCTAGGATTACAGGCATGAGCCACCAGCGCCCGGCCCATGAGTACATTTCTTACCAAGCATTGCAGCCTCCTCCTTTGTTTACCCTTCACATCCCTTCCCAGCCTCCCCCCCACCCAATCCCACCCCCACCCTACCCCCCCCACCCCCCCACCCCCGCACCAAAGTTGTAAAGTTTGTTTTCGACATGACAACTTGTACTTTTCATAGTTGCAACGGGTCCACCTGTATCCTTAAGCGACTTGTTTTCCCCATCTCCTCCACAAATTATACCGACATCAAATATAGTGAAAGCAGGGGTTATACTGTGAGGGAGGGACATACAAAGCAACAAAGAAATAATCTTATAAATGCATTAGAATCAAATGCATGAAAGAAAAACACATTTAAATGCATATCTAAGGGAACATTTTCCTAACATCTCATTATCTGACCTTTTCTGCTTGACTCATACATATACTAGATATTGCAAATATGGGAAAACATGGGACCTATGTTTCTTTGGGCTTGGCTTACTTCACTTAATATAATTTTTTCCAAACCTTTCCATTTCCTAACAAATGGGGAAATGTCATTCTTTCTGATGGAAGCATAGAATTCCATTGTGTATATATACCACATTTTCTTGATCCATTCATTTACTGAGGGACATCTGGGTTGGTTCCTGATCTTAGCTATGGTAAATAATGCTGCAATAAACATAGTTGTGCTGGTAGCTTTAGTGTGGTTTTGTTTGTAAACATTTGGGTAAATGTCCAAAAATGGGATTGCTGGGTCATAGGGGAGCTCTATGTGAGGTCTTTTCAGGAACGTCCATACTGCTTTCCAAATTGGTTGAACAAGTTTACACTCCCACCAACAACGAAGTAAGGTTCCCTTCTGTCCACATCCCCTCCAGCATCTGTTGTTGTTAGAGTTCTTGATTATAGCCATTCTAACTGGGGTGAGGTGATATCTCAATGTTGTTTTGATTTGCGTTTCTTTTATGGCTAGAGAGGTTGAGCATTTCTTCATGTGTCTATTGGCCATCCATCTTTCTTCTTCAGAGAAGTTTCTCTTCATGACTTTAGCCCACTTATTTATTGGGCAGTTGTTTCTTTGAGGATTTGTTGTTGGGGGATTTAATTTTTTGAGTTCCAAGTATATTTTAGATATGAGACCCTTGTCCGTTGTATGTCTAGTGAATATCTTCTCCCAATCCGTGGGCTTAATTATTATTAATCTTGCTAGCTATGTCTTTTGCCATGCAGAAGCTCTTTTTCATTTGGGATTTGATCGTACTTTCAAATATTTATAGTTAGGTCCAAAGTTGATGGCTTTTTCACGTACTTGTGGAGATAATGGATTCAAAGTAAGCCTTGCTTAAGAGCTACTTCTAAATTTCTGCAGCTGAAAATTTTCCAAATGAGGTCTTACTGACACAAATGTCTATCTGACCCTTTACCCTTCTTCCATGTAGGAACAGGCCAACAATAATATTTTACCTTGACACCCTAGATTGTCTTACTGGAATAAAAAAATGTTGGTTACAAGGGATCACAGAGAGACGAACAGTTCAGACAATACTGTACAGACTAGAAGGTATTTTATCAGAATATAATTATTTTCTATACCTACCATTTCAAAAGTAGCTAAAGCCAAGAAGGTGAAAAAAATTTTCATATGCATGATTACCTTATGTACTGGCCTGTCTATCACCCAAGTAGGCAGGAACTTACACTACTCTCTTTCTATCATCAAATATTTTCATAGTTGCAGAAGTCCATATGTTTCTCCTCGTTATTAGTCTTTAAATTGGTAATATTTTAATCACAATGTTTCCTCTTGCCTCCAGGCTGTAAATCTACAAAAATATTAAACCTTTAGTTCTAACTCTATCCAACACTGAGGTAGAGATAATGGAATAATACTTTAAAACAGAGTTGCCTTTGATAACCTAACCACAAAAGAACAAGGCATAACAAGTGCCTTTTTTATTATCTTATATATAGTCATATATTTTATCTTTATAAGTGCTGATTTTTTTATTTTACATGGTGAAACTTACTAGAATTAGTTGATAATTTGACAAATGAATTGGTATTTCTTTATTACAGTAAGTAGAATTGGAATATAAACAATTATGTTTAGAATATACATTAGAATATAAATAGTATCAATGCAATATCTTCGGTATAAACTTGTGATTCCGTCTAAGTGTTCTTGTCCTTCTGAATTCACATGGAAAAAAAACAATGTTTTCCTCTAACCTATAATGGATTTTATTCTGCTGCTCTGTTTATTGTTTTAACTCGCTTGTCCCAAAATGATTTTCTTCATATTTTTGAAGCATTCCTACTGATTATGCACAAATTTTGCTGATATGATATCTAAAAAATATTATTCTTCTGCAGGACCCTTGAGTCCTAGGATCCCAGGTTCCAGTTACCTACATGATCACCTAGGCCCATGCAACAGGCAAACAGAAAGTAATTGAAAACACATCTCAATTCCTCATTTCTCATATTTTAGGGCCCCAATTCCTTGAGATGCAAAAATTAGCAGTAAGCAATTGTAAAATGCAAGGCAACTTAAAACGAAAGATGAAATCACAAAGTCTGAGAGAAAGTACTCTAATTCAAACTTTCAATTTACAGATGACCAGCCCATATGAGTGAACAAGATCACAAAGTGTCATAAGATTATTTTTAATACTCCCCCTAGTGACTAATGAAATATTTAGGTCCAGAATAAGTGGGCCAAAAAATAGGTCCTGGAAGGAATCCTTAATTGGTCTACCAAGAAGCAGAAAACTTGACTTAGAGGTCAAATGTAATTCAAAAAAACAATTATTGAGAAGATCATTAGGGCTTCAAAACACTGGTATTTCAGTACAACTTGGGTCTATGGTATAAAAATGTTGTTATTCTCAAACCAATGATAATCTCCATTTAATCTCCTGAAAGTGTATTCCTTTTCAAATAAAATTTTTAAAATCACATTCAGCAAAATAACATTTGACAAGTAGATGATACTTACATTACAAGCTTTTCAAGTGTAGGGAGCAAGTTACAATAGAGTTGATTTATTTAACCAGCACTAATGCCAAAAAGGTTCAATGATTCATTAAAGTGTAGAAATAGTACCACCTACCATTTGTGTTGTTCAGTAGGTGCCTTCCAGAAATGTGTTAAATAGATAAACCTCCCATATTTCAAACCCAAAAGTTAGCTAATAAAGTAAATTTAATCACTTAAGAAGGTACATTTTAAAAAGTCACAAATAATTGCCTTATCATATGTTGTTTTATGTTTTCCCTATCTGTCTAACATAGTAAGAAATATGAATTTAAGTCTTGAATTTGGGTACTCTTCAGAGATGTGACAAACATAAAATCTGTCTTCTATTTCTATCATATTCCTCTATAGTCGTAAATTATTTTTCTTCTTTTTCCAAAACTTATAAGTAGTAGAAAGTATTATCCCATGTAAAATAAAATAATCACAAACCATTGTACAAAACCATTTATAAAAGCTGGTAGTTAGGAATATTTTCTAAGACATTTTTAACTTTCTTGTTGACTGAAGATTAATCTTCCAAATGGATAATAATAAAATCATGTCTAGGTGCTTCACGTCTCCAGTCTTGCAAATAGTTACTGCAGATGAATGAATTATGGAAATGTAAGCTGACATCCGTTCAAGTATATGCAACATTGACATTCCATGGAATGTATATAAAGCTTGTAAACTGTTAACAGACAGTTTAACAGAATGACTATTAGGAAGTTGAAAGCAGAGAGAAATAATAGTAAAGACATGAAATGAATGAAAAATGGAACAAGGGGCTAGTACACCTAAAATACTCAATGTACACGTATGATAAAGGAATTGATAAATCAGATATAAATCTTGGAGAGGGGGTTGGTTGAGAATGATAGGAGTGACTGATCTAGGAGCATTCGACAATTAGATGGATATATTTAATTGCAACACACTTGCACAACCTTTTAAATTCAGTTAAAAATAAAACAAAAAACAAAAACACACAAAAATCACAAACAAACAGCAATCTCTAGAGAGTATGAATATGACCTCTCAAAATTTTAAGCAGTTAATGAAGAGCAGTCTTGGGAAAAGCAAACTAAGCTGTTCAAAGTGGGCAGTTAGGGGTAGGGGAGAATTTTGAACAGATTTAAGTAGATTGTCTCAGATTATAAATCATCTACATCTGATGCAAATATTATCTTTCTTCTGCTAGTTCTCTTTGTCTGAACTGGATACTCCAGTCCTGAGACACCCTTGATAGATTGTGAAGATAGAATGGAAGAAACAAGCTCAAGGATCCATTACGCCACTGGACAGAAAACAATCCTCGATGGTTACTCTCATCTCTCTACACTACTCTTTCTTCATACTTTTAAGTAAATTCATTTTGAATTATATTGTTCCTTCTTTGTTTTGGCAAAGTAATTGGTCAAAGTAATTCCCTAAACATTATTGGCCATTTTTCCATCATGCTGTTTACATGTCCAAACGAGTCCAGTAAACTTCCCTCTTGCATTTGGTTGCCATGAAACAACATCTATGTTAATGAGGAGAAATCTAATGTAAACCTTTTCTCCAGAAAACCAGTCCAAGAAGCTGTGATCACAAACATTTGGCTTCATTTTTTTTCCTTTTTCTTTTACCTTGAAAGTCTTCTTGTGTCTAAAGCCCAGAAAAATAAGAACTCCATCACTCTTTGGTTCAATCAATTCAAAGATATATTTTGCTAACATGATGCTTAGAGGAAACCGAAAAATTCTGCACTTTTATGTTCTCTCTTATGACTCTCGTTAGATACCATATCAGGAACAGTGAAGTGATTCTTTGCAAAATTATTTCAATAGATTATTTTTCTTTGATCTTGCATTTGCTCTATAATATGTATGGAGGAGAATAGTATTAAATCACTCATACCTGGGAAGACAGTGTCTGGTAAAAAGGACAATGCTTACGTGTTCTACTTCTATGTCCTCCTCTTAGCTCTTGCCTGATTTCCAATTATTCACAGCTTCTTGGCTTCAAGTCTAGTGAAGCTGAAGGACTATAAATCCTCCCCCACTGCTACATGTTCATGATTTCTCTTTTAAAAGTCTTTTTAGTTGCCTCTTTTGGATGTGGAATTTATTTTCATGTCTTCATTCAATCTGTTCTGCGTTGTAGTGAGCCAAATCGGCTCTGTAAAATCACTTTAGGTCGCAAAAATATTGACAAAATGTATATCAAAAAGTTTTGGCCTCCCTCCACTGCTGAAGCCAATACACTTAGCTAGGGCTTCTAAGAACACTGTTTTCTGACATTTTCAATTTGTTCAATTCTTTTCCGAACCCAAAACTTTTTTGTCTTATGTAAGAAGAGAAGTCTTCACTACGTCACTATTATATTTTGTGTGCCACTTACAAATGTGAAATTATTGGTTTGAAATATCCAATAGATTTTTTGTGTGTTTCAAAGCTTCACGTGTAAAGATATTGTAGAAAGTGTTACAAAAAGAAAAGTGTAAACCCAATACTTTCTTTCATTGTTAGGGCACTTTCTCCCTAAATATTTTGACCCAAATTATCTTTTTCAGAGTATTACTGTTTGGTAATTAAAGGTTAATTCACAAATTTTGACGTCTTATTTTTTATAAACTTTGAATTTATATTCCCTACAACCTTGTTTCACACAGTGAGAGGATATTTCCCGGGTAAGGACAATTCTCAAGGGAACCTACAGAATTTACAGCAAGGTTTCTGAGGTTTGTTTAATGTGAAAAAAGCCATCTTCATCCTCATTGCTCCCTCTCTACTAAGTCTCTATGGATTTCTTTGCATGAAAACCTATTCTCCCAGGCAATTTCTTAATAGGCTAAGTTGTTAAAAATGTTTGAACAATTAAAATTTAACTGTCATAACTTTAAAATTCTTTTGAAATTCCTTTATCAGAATCACGAATTCACCAATCCTAATTACACCTTTACCATAAAAAAGTTAACACGTTTTTTTTCATGTTAGAGTGTCCATGTAACTATTATTTTCCAATGGCTTTGTTATGCATACATCTGACCATTTAAGCTGATGCTGAGCAAAATGAACTCCACGATTTGGAAACAGATTTTTTTCGTTTGTGGTTGTTGTTTTTGATGTAATATGTGATTTCTGTTTTCTTTGGGTTTTTCCCCTATGGTTTATCCCTGCTGTATTTGATTTTGTATTGTATATAAATTTACCTTAATTAGGAACGGAAGAGGAAAAACAAAATGGTGAGCAAAGGACAAAGGGAAAACCAATGCAATAGCAATATGCACAGGACAATATGTTTGAAATGTACATTACAACTTGTGAGGGGTGAAGGGGTAAAAGAAAACTGTGAGAAAAATGAGGTAGGAGTAACAAGTTTGAAAAGTTAGGAGTTCACTACCTTACAACTACTGTAACCCCACTGTACATCACTTTGGTAATAAAATTTTAAAAATAAGCTGCATAAAATATAAATTCACTGTACTGATATGGCAAATATTATTCTTCATGTAGTAACTTTTAAAAGTCAATACTATTTGGCATCTAATTTGAATTAATTACCCCTTCTTTATCAGTGGACCATCAACTTGACTGTTATCCAACTAGACAATATTTTCACAATGAACTTGCCAATATTTTGAAAAAAGAATAAATTTAGTATATTCTCATACTAAAACCGAAAACAGTTTATTTCTAAGGAAACCCATAACTTTTAAAAGTAAATAAATTGTTAAGAGGACAGAATATATGTGTTCTTCAAAATTTGTATCAGTAATAACTACTCATTTTTAAATTCTCAACATTCCAAACCTGAGAGGTTCAAACAGTACCTGTTTGCAGGTTATGAAATTCTGGAATAGATGCAGTTTCCAATGGGGTCTTACAGATTGAGAAGTCAACAGAAAAATAGAAACATTCTGTTAGAGGATAAAACTATGAAGCATTTGTAATAATTAATTTTTCATGAGTAAGCAATTGATTATCAGTGTAAACCATTATTTCTATGACCGTCAATTCCAAGATTTATGCCATAAAGTCATACTAGCCCAACAGTTTCCAACTTGTAGGGTGTATCTTAAAATTCCTTAATTCACATCATGAATAGCTTATCTCTATAGTGAAAATACTACACCTCTGCTAATGTGATGCCCTCCTTATTCTGGAAAGAACACCACAATAAACTGAGCTGCATCATTTTTCCCACAGTGTTACTCTTGAGATCAGAACACTTGCAAATATTATTTATATTTATACTTTATAACTATATTATATATATTCAGGATGCTAAGAATGTAAAATTATGGTTCAAAGCCCACCCAGGCAGGAAGATTTTTAGACTCTTATCTCCAATAAACTTCTCAGAAAAAGCCAGACACAAGTGGCAGTGAGATTGAAGTGGTAGGGCATGAGCCTTGAGCTCAGCGACAATATCCAGGATGAGAGTTCAAACCCTAGGACAAACCAATAAAATAGAAACAAAAATAAAATTGAACCCTAAGCCTAGCATTTTTATCATTGTGTACAGGCGCACATAATTAAGGAAATTGTTTCTTGTTACATATATGTAGAAGAAAGAAG
Organism: Dipodomys spectabilis; assembly: GCF_019054845.1. NCBI lineage: Eukaryota > Metazoa > Chordata > Mammalia > Rodentia > Heteromyidae > Dipodomys > Dipodomys spectabilis. The sequence continues at coordinate 3,891,854 of NW_024871098.1, read as the reverse complement.
ATGTCACGCAATTATTCTATTCATACCATGTTATACCAAAGACTCAAAAAACGCTTCATGTTCCACTTAGGAGTACTGCTTTTTCTATATCAATCCCATAAATCTACATACTGGACTTGGCTTCAATGTTTTAATGTTGTCTTATTTGTAGAGATTTTTATATTGTATTGAACACTTATACTTAAACACAAAACTTCTATTTTTCCTATTATTGCTATTGGTTCTCTTATTTTTACCTCATGTGCCCTTGGGAAATTAATGCACAGCACACACACTCACAAGAAAATCATCTGAGATCTTTCTTACCGTTTAAAATTCACCTTACTTTATAGAGCACTTAAGAAGTTTGAACTCAATCTACTCATGGATAATGTATTTATAAGCAATTTAAATTTCATATTTTCTCTTTACTAAGTTGTCTCTGAAACATGTGTGACCTCATGTCCAAAGCTGTCCTTGTGCTATTTCAATGAAGCCAAAAAGCATTCATTTTATCTGGAGCAGCGCCATATATTCTTACTGGAAGTAAATGGAAGTAACTTTTACTGGATGTGAAAATTGATTCCAGGAGAGGAATTGAACATAGCGGAATGAGAAAATTCAAGTTAACTTTTGCTTTCCTCTTTATTGTAAGAGAAAAGAATCCAAGGCTTGAAGGAACCTCTGTCATTGACTTTTTTGAGTGTCTTCTTTACTCATATAAAACTTCTAATTGAGAGTATTACAAAAGGAAACAATGGCTGTTTCAAGGCCAGCATATAACAAAAGGAAATAACTTTTTTTTAAAAAGTGTTCTACTACAAAGAAAAAAACCACGGAGGTTAAAAAGTCTTACGGATGAATGTTTCACTCCTGAGGTGATTCTTTTTTGGCAGGAGTCACTTATCAATTCCTTTAGTGTGGTCCTGAATTTTCTATAGCAATAAGGATTCCAAAAAAGCAGGATCCAATGAGTATGATCGGCAAAAGCAACCTTTTCTCAGACCAGTACTCCTTTAAAGAGGGACCCAAAGAAATACCTAGGATTTCCTTTGTTTGGTTGTTTGTATAGTTTGTGCTGGTTCTGGGGCTTGAACTCAGAAGCTGGAACTCGTCCCTGTACAGTTGTCTTTCCTGCCCACCTGCCCCCAAAACTAGTGCTCTACTGCATGAGCCAAAATTCAACTTCTGATTTTTTGGTGTTTAATTACAGATAAGAGTTGGACAGACTCTCCTAAATGGGTTGGCATTGAGATGAGATAGTAAGAAAGCTAAGTGACATCAATTGTATAGACTTCTCTTTTGAACCAAGAAATATTAGGTGAAGTTTATTATAAAACCAATGTTTGACAATTTTTAAAAGAGAATATGTCCAGCAAAGAAGCCATGACTTAAATAACTCAGCAAAAGTAGGTGCACTGAATCATTTAGTAATTACTTTCTCTACTTGGGAAGATTAATCTTGAATTCATCATTCCTTTTGGGGAAACAAAGTTTTATTTGCACTTTTTTGTTGGTTGTGAGGCCGGAACTCTGATCCTGGTCATTGTCCCTCAGCTCTTCAGGTGAAGTTAAGTGCTCTACGACTTTAGATACAGCACCACTTCTGATTTCCAGTGGTTAATTGAAGATAAGAGTCTCATGGACTTTCCAGACCAGGCTGGCTTTGAACCACAATCCTCTGGTCTCAACCTATTGAGTAGCTAGGATTACAGGCATGGGCCACCAACACCTCGCTCATATTTGCATTTATTGCAGTTAATGACACTAAGTAGACAAAGAATGGAAATCTGAATCAAATGATGTGACATTGTAGCTTTTCAGAAAAATTGAGATAGCAATAAATATGTCCTCCTTTTCCATTTTGTTATATTAATGGCTCATGAGCTATGGAAACCTTACATTAGCATTCTCTTCCATATGTGTAGGTGTATTTAGTATCAGGAAATGTTCATAGAGATATAGAGAAAGACAGATTTTTAGAAAACAAAGGAGATCAGGTATGAAAGAACAGCAAAAGAGATACATTTATCACCCAGAGATGAAGAACTAGCTTAAGAGATTTAGAATGCTAAAGGCAATGAGCAATAACCTTGGTTGATAACTAATTCTTCAATAACCAAAAATGGTTCCCTAGAACGCTTTCTGCTATATCTTAGTTACTATTATTTATTCCTTCCACCTGGAGTTATTCCTTCTCTTCTGTCAAAACTGTTAATTAGCCGCTGCTTTTTGGTGCTATGACTGGCCTACAAAGTTTCCAAATCTCAGTTTGCCCTTCTCATTGTGATTAGCAGTGACAACTGAAAAGCCTGGAATCTTTGAATTTACAGAATTAATCTCCACCTGATATCTAAGCCCATTCCTGGCATTAACTGTCATGACCTAATGAAAAAACATTTTTTTCAAAACAGTATCGTAATATAAGTAAAGTACATGAATTAGGGACTATTGTCAGGTATCAGTATGGAAGGAGGAATTATATATTTCAAGTACGGGTTCTTTATTTTGCATTTAATAACTAAATGTTTATTGTTGCTTCTGTTGTTGTTGTTGTTGTTTTGCCAGTCCTGGGGCTTAAACTCAGGACTAGGGAATTATTCCTCAGCTTTTTTGTTGTTGTTGTTCAAGGCTAACACTCTACCACTCTAGGCACAGCACCACTTCCAGTGTTTCTTTTTCTGTTTTTGTGGTACTGAGGAATTAAACCCAGGGTTTTGTGCATGCTAGGAAATCACCGTACCATAAAACCACATTCACAGAGCCCTAAATGACTTCCTTAAAATGGCATTACATTTTCATTCCATAACTATATATCATAATGTTGGCCAGAAATTTTTGCTAGACAAGGACTTTGAACATAATACTAAGTCCAACAAGGCTAGATGTACAATGAATGACTGTCATGGTCTAGTCATGGACAAAGGGCCTTACCTCATGGAGCTGGTACAACAGACTGAACGAGACAGCTCCTGACCCACAGCCCACCTCCAGAATTAGAGGATCTCTAATTCTGGAGCCACAAGGGGATGCTGGCCTCCTCCTCCAGCACCCATTCTATCAGTTCCTTAGAGAGAGAGAGAGAGAGAGAGAGAAAGAAGGTCAGAATTACACTTAAGGCAGGTGCCGGTGGCTCAGGCCTCTAATCCTAACTACACAGGAAGCTGAGATGTGAGGATCATGATTCATAGCCTGCCCAGGCAGGAACATCTGTGAGACTCATCTCCAAAAGAACCACCAAAAAACCGGAAGTGGTGCTGTGACTCAATTGGTAGAGTGCTAGCCTTGAGCTGTGAAGCTTGGGAACAACAACCAGGCCCAGAGTTTAAGCCCCATGACTGACAAGAAGTGGACCTTCCCATCACATGAAGTGGACTGAATAGCACTCATTGTCCTAGAGAGCATGGCAGAGAAGTCAGACCAAGCTTCTTGTCAGCTGGGAGTCATGAGTAGGTCACCTGGTTTCTCTGTGCCTAAGTTTCTCCAGTTGCAAAACTGAACAAAGTGAAGGATTCCCTTCCTCATAGGGGTAGAGTAATAATGAAAGAGAGCCATGTTTTTTTTCATAATCCCATACCAGTCGCCCCATTAATAACACACACCATCTAAGCCCTTTCCAGGTATCTTCCTGTCATATGCTCACAGAATTGCTGAGAACAGGATCTGACAGCCCCTCCCTCTGTACCTGGCCCTGCTCTAGAGATTCCTGTGTATTAATCCCTTGTTTCCTCAAAACTGTCCCATGATGATACTGAGGTCCAATAGTTGAGGCCCTACCCCGAGCTTCACCTGTGGTCAAGAATCAGCTGCCATGGACTGAGTTTGGGATATTCCATCTAAACCATTGACTGAGCATGGTGCTACATGTCTATCATCCCAACTACAGAGGACCGGGCCTGGTGGCACATGCCCATCACAGATAGGAGTACCACGATCCAGCCCAGCCTGAGCATATATGAAGTCTTAATCTCGGAAATGCCCGACAGAAAAGCTTGGCTCGCATGGTCAAATACGTGAGTGGCAAGCCTAAGACATTGAGGTCAAACCCTAATATACCAAAAAGAACCAGAGGCCCAGTGCCAGAGGCTCATGCCTATAATCCTAGATCTGAAAATCACAGCTCAAGATTTAAAATAGGGTTTGCCTGCCTATCAGACGTCATGATGAGAAGACCCAAAGTCTGACCTATGCTGTTGCACTCCATATTAGCAGGGCTCACATCCTTACTAAGTTCTCTGTCTCCTGGGAAACCAATCCCTAGGCGCCGCACTCCCAGGTCCTCCCAAGCTTCCACTGTTACCAACCAGGCCCAAGGGACTACACAGCTCCAGGGCACACAGATCCCTTGTTCTTCTAATTTAACATTGCTGAGTCCCCTTCAAGCGTCTTACCCTTTCAGGCCCCCAGACCTCAGCTGTGAAGCCCATGCACCCCTCAAAGATAGCAGGTAGAAGTTACCAAAGCATCCAGCCTCCATGTTACAACCCACTTCTACACACAAACATACTCATTCAGACTGGTGAGAGAAGGCTCATCCATGCAGTACCTGCAATTTGCCAACTGATCAGTCACTTGAGCACAGTCAGTCTGTACAAGGAGAAAGATCATCTATCTCTCTGTGTCTCTCTGTCTCTCTCTATGACTCTCTGTCTCTCTGTCTCTCTGTCTCTCTCTGTCTCTGTCTGTCTGTCTGTATGTCTGTCTCTCTCTCACACTCTCTCTCTCTCTCTCTCTCTCTCTCTCTCACACACACACACACACACACCGACTCAGAACAGTGCCTCTCTTGAGTTTGTTGGAGACCAGATGGACCGGGAGGACCAGCATAAGCTGGCAGAGCTGGGAAATGTGATCACCTGGAAGAACTGTTGACAGATGGGAGGGGTTGAAAGTCCACGTGTATGTGTTTGTGTGTGTGAGTGTGGAGGGATGTTCCCCCCAGATATTATCCTTCTGTTTTGACCCCTGCACCCTCACCTCCCTACTGGGCTTTTCTGGAACCCTCTTCACATGAAAGTGTGACCAAGCACAGAAGACAAGGGCTCACACAACAAGGGGTTGTTTATCTTCTGTATCCAACACCCCCCACCCCCAGAGAAAAGGATAAGACCCCAAAAGGCAGATGTGGACATGCTGCTCCCCATCTCTGACTAAAGCCACCAAGTTCCCACCAGGGAAAGGAAGGGTGCAGACTCACTGCTATGAGTCTCCCACTGTTCCAGGCCAGAGGCTCCGTGGCTCCCACTCCTCACCCAACCCTGTATTTCCCCATTTCCTAGGACACTGGCTGCTAGGGATAGTTTGGGGTCCTCAGGTCTACACCCACACCCACCCCTGGGGCACATTTTTGGCAGGACCTGGGCCAGACTGTGGGACATGGGAGAGGCACAGTTTTGGGGAAAGGGTGGAGGATATGGGGTCATGGGGTGTGGGCATGTGCGGCAGCCACTCACATATGGCACTGGGAGAAGCTACTGGCAGCTGCTCTGGGTGGGGCGAGCAGTGATGGCAGAGGCATGACGGACACTCAGGCCCAGAGCAGAGGACACAGGGGCAAGGACCATGTCAGGGATGCCAGCCGGCAGCACACCAATGCACCATTGCCTGAGGACTCCAAGAACACTGCGGATCTGAGCCAGTAGCACAACCTTTGAAATGCTGTGCTGTAGGGAAATGAGGGAGGGGGCCAGGGTGCGGGCCGGCCTGTGTCGAGTTTGAGCAAAGCCTCTCCTCCTAGGCCTCAAGTCTCTTACTCACTATTTAGCCAACTCTACATTCCTCAACTGCTGGTAGTGATTTCATTCAACAGAGGGAAAACCAGTGCTACAGGGAATCATGGAATGTGGGCGTGGCTGCCATTCTTGTATCCCATTGGGCAGAAAGAACCATGAAATAAAGGGGGGGTGGCCAGAATCCTGTGATGCAGGCAGAATGGGCAGAGTCAAGGTGACAGCAGCCCCTTTTCCAGGGAACTCTGTCCAACCATTTGGGGACAAGAGGGTGACCTTATTTACCCAGATGGCTGCACAGATTGTTGTGTATGTCTGTTTGCTGCCAGTCCTGGACCTTGAACTTGGGATCTGTGCACAATCCATGAACTGCTTTTGCTCAAGGCTAGCCCACTACCACTGGAGACACACATCTCTACTTCTGGCTTTGCTGGCACTCAAGTTGGAAAGGGGTCTCAAGGACTTTCCTGACTAGGGCGACTTTGACCATGATCCTCCTATCACAGTCTTGTAAGTATCAAGGAGAGCTGGTGAGAGCCAATGGTGCCTGTCTACTCATTGGTCTTGCTGATTTTCTTGGATAGACCGGAGAGTTCCCCATCCCTGGGTTTCAGTGGTAGGAGTTGGAGCCCACAGTTTGAATCTTGGTCCTGCCACCTCCAAATGGCAGGAGATGCTAAGAAACTCATTCTTATTCATATGATTATCAATGAAATGTGATGTATGTCATGATTGAATGGGCAGTTCTTGAATGATTCTAGGATAAAATTATTCACAATTATATTATAGGACACTGGTTGATACTTTATGAAGCATTTAAACAATCCAATTCATTAAACGGAGGCATAATGAAATACCTAAGAATTGGGCCTCAGATAGTATAAAGGTGTTATTTTTTCTGCCAGGACTGAAATTTTATCTCATGGTCTGGGTAACACTGTTGCACTGTGAGGGAAGGGGAAGCTTGCCTCCTTGAAGTCAAAAAATTCAAGTCTGTTCCTTAGGCATGAAATCGATCCTCACCACTAGAAAACATCCTATTTGTGTACATTTTAAATATATGATTTATATTTATATACATATGTTGACTCCATATTTTGTTCAGTGTCTTAATTTATTTTATTTTTTGTTTTATTCATGTATTGACTTCATTTGATTGACTATTATGACACATAGAACAGTGATTACATTGATTACATAGGATAGAGTCTGCATATTTATTCCACTTCATACCTGACACTCAGGACTTTTACAAAAAAGGAAAACATGTGTTACCATCAGCTTCGTACTCCACAATTCATTTTTTGGGAATGCTGGCATCTGAACTCACAGCCTACAATGCCCAATTAATGAATGGGTGAGTGTCAGCATGCCATTCTGGGGCAAATTTAGCTGACAGGCAGTTCCCAGGACCTAAGATTGAGCCCTAGGGGTTGACAAAATAAGAACAGATTGACAAGCAGATGGTAGTACACTAATAAATATATTTCTTTATAGAGTGCCAGAGATGTCTATACATTATTCAATTATATAGACTACATTCCTACCAATTTTTGGGTATTTATTATGCCTCCATGTAATTAACGTTATTGTTTTCATCCTTAACAAACTAAGTAAATCAGTGTCCTGAAATTTTTGCATTCCTGTAAGTAATAATATTCTGTTAATACTTTGTAAATATTAAATAAAATCAGTCTCCTGAAATCATGCTGTCTTATTTTATAGGAGCATCATCCACTATCAACTCATTCAACAGTGACATTGATAACATTCGAATGTTATTCCTATGGATGGGAAGGAGTCTCTTATTATCTCCTGCCATTGATTGGTGTCAGGATGGGGATTCAAAATCAGAGCGTACATTGCCACGTGGACCTATGGCTTCCCAAATAGCCCAACAACCTTCAGCAATTCAAGGTGAAGTACCCTTTGCAACAGTGTCATTCAGAACTAGGACGGTAACCGTGCAAAGGAAGAAATCATAAAAAGTCCATCTCACCGCATTTTTTTCTGTGCAATTTTTTCCATACAAGGCCTGGGGGTCTAGGATCCCAGGATCAGTTGTGGGTCCAGGGGCTGCACCCCAGCATAGGGTGATCATAGGCTGAGGCAGAGTTTCCATGACTTTAATTCAAGCCATTTGTTGAGCAAAAAACAAAAAAATAAATAAATAAAAGAAATTAGCTCCCAGTATTGCTATTCACCCCTTTTATTCAGCCAGGCTTTGGATTTGAACTCAGGGTCTGGGTAAATCTGCAGTACTATGGAAGAAGGGGAAGCTCACCAAACTTGAAGATAAGAAAGTCAGGCCTGTACTCTAGGCCTGAATTCAGGCCCAGGCATGGAAAACAGACTTTTTATATACATTGTAAAGCCAGAATTTGTACTTACCTATGGATGTTCAGTCCATACGCGTTTGGTGTGGTTGTTCCTTGTACTTTTTCATTTATTCATTTATTTACTGTTGATTTTACTATGATAATACCCATTCCGTTTATTACATTGAGAGCATCCTATAACATGGCATCCAGATTTGTAGACATGTTCTCCATCATGCCTCACACCCAGGACTCTCAGAGAAAAAGAAAAAATGTTTCACACTCTGCTTACTGCATGATCCAATTGTTGGTAGTGCTGGGATCTGAACTCAGGGCATAGCAGGACCAATTGGTGAATACTTCAAGGTGAACACACCAGTCTGTGAGCAACTACGGAGTTAGGCCATACCCAGGATTTGCTATTGATCCCTAGGGTGGCCACGATACTCATAAATTCATTCTTTAAACATAGGATCTATATTTACATACGTGTGGACAGCATCTTGCATTTAGTGTACTTCTCCTTATTTTCTGCCTTATCCATGGAAGTATTGTGTATTTTACTGAGTATTTTGACAAGTGCTTACATGTATGACAGCCTATTGCCATGGCTACAGGATTTTCTGTTCATTCTCCATCCTAGCTGAGACCCAGGACTTTCACAGGAAAAGAAAACAGGTGAATCGATGGGCTTCTCACATCAGGATTAATCTTTTGGCAGTGTTGGGATTTGAATTCAGGGGCTAGCAGGCCCAAATGGGGAAAGGGTCAAGGTCAGGCCACCAGCCTGTGAGAAACGGAGGAGATACACCATTCTCAGTACCTGACATTGAGTCCCAAGGAGGGCCAGATAGTCAAAAATTCATATTTTAAACGTAGGATCTATATTTACATACATATGTGGACAGCATCTTCCATTCAGCGCACTTTTCCTTATTTTTGTCTAATTCATGGAGCTTTTGTGTATTTTACTGAGTATGGTGACAGGTATAAGTGTGCTGACATGGATGACAAACTGTTCTCATGGTTATAGGGTTGCCTATGCATTCTCCATCCTAGTTGAGACCTGGGATTTTCACAAGAGAGGAAATCATGTGCAAGACCTGGCTTCTGACAGGACAATGAATCTTTGCTCAGTGCTAGGATTTAAACTGAGGTCTGGGTAGCTCTGTTTCACTTTGGGGGTAGGAGAAGCTCACCATCCTTGAAGACTAGAATGTTAGGCCTGGTTCAGGGCCTGATTTGAAGCCCCAGAACTGGACAAAATAACAGGCCCACCTTGTTTAAACATAAGATCCCTCTTTACCTACAGGTGTGGTATGGATCTTGCATTCAGTGTAGTTATTCTTTTTATTTTGTGTTTTATTCATGGATGTATTCTGTATTTTATTAAGAATTGTGATAGATTTAACTGTGCTAACATGGATGATAAACTATTCCCATGGCTATAGAGTTGCCTATATAGAATTCTCCATCCTCGCTGAGACCCAGGACTTTCACAGGACAGGAAAACAGGTGGATTGATTGGCTTCTCCCATCAAGGTGAATCTTTTGACAGTGATGAGATTTGAAGTCAAGGCCTATCAGGCCAAATTGCTGAATGGATCATGGTGAACCCACCAGCCTGTGAGCCACTAAGGAGCTAGGCCATCCAAAGGACCTGAGATGGAGCCCTGGTGGGGGCCAATATAGTCATAAATTCATCATTTAAACAGAGGATCTATATTTCAATACATGGGTGGGTAGCATCTTGCATTCGGTGTAGTCATTCTCTTTATTTTGTGTCTCATTCATTGATGTACAGGATGACAGATATAACTGTGATGACCTAGGGGACAACCTGTTCCCATGAGTATAGAGTTGCTTATGCATTCTCCATCCTAGCTGATACCCAGGACTTGCACAGCACAGGAAATCAGGTCTAACGACTGGCTTCTCACATCAGGGTGAATTTTTGGCAGTGCTGTGATTCGAACTTTGGGCCTAGGAGGACCAACTGCCCAATGGGTTCATATGAGCACACCAGTCTGTGAGCCACTAAGGAGCTGGGTCTTTGCCAGGAACAGAGATTGAGCCCCAGGGAGGCCACAATAATCCTGAATGCATCATTTAAACATGGGATGTATATTCACATCCATGTGTGAACTGCATTATGCATTTAGAGTAGTTATTCTGTTTTGTATGCTATTCATGGATGTATTGTGTATTTTCTTGAGTATATGATGACAAGTATAACGGAACTGACATGGATAACAACCTATTTCCCTGGCCACAGCATAGCCCATGCATTCTCCATCCTAGCTGAGACCCAGGACTTACACAGGAAAGGAAAACAGGTGCAACAATTGGCTTCTGACATCAGGATGAATTTTTGGCACTGCTGGGATCTGAACTTTGTGCCTAGCAGGCCCAATTGACGAATGGGTCCATGTGAGCACACCAGCCTATGAGCCACTAAGGAGCAAAGCCATTCCCAGGACCTGAGATTGAGCCCCCAGGTGTGTGTGTGGGGGGGCATCGGGAGGGCACACAACAGTCATCCATTCATAAGTTGAAGGTAGTATGAAAATAAGTACATATTTGTATGGAGTAGGAGAGACAGTGACCTGTGTTGGAATCCAATCTACAATGTGTCTACTGATTCATGGATATTTCCAGATGCCTCCATTTCATGACTGTCATTATTGTCACGCTTAATCACCACTTCTTCACAAATAAGTGATACCCCATGAATCTTGCCTAACATTTCCTACTGACATCATGCAGAAACTACTCATTCAAGGATGAGATCCATTGTATTCCATGATTTTCCTGGTCCAGAAACTAGTATATCAGGATTTCCTGCCATTGCCTTCTCATAGGACGTCTGAATTCAAGCCTCAGATGTGGAAAACTTACTCCTTACATACATTTTAAATATAGAATTTATACTTCTATTCAGATGCTCAATACATATCGTGTGTGGTGTGGTCAGATTTATACTTCCATACAGATGTTCATTCCATATTGTGTTTGGTGTGGTTATTAATTTTATTTCTTGTTTTATTCATTTATTTACCATTCATTTTATTGACTCTGATGACACGTATGCCATTTATTACATTGTTTACATTCTATCACATAGCATCTAGATTTGTAGATGTGTTCTCCATCATGCCTGACACCCAGGACTCTCCCAAAAAAGGAAAATATGTGACACACTCAGATTTTCAATCAAAAATTAAATTTTTGACAATACTGGGATCTGAACTCAGGGCCTAGCAGGCCCAATTCATGAATGTGTGAGTATGAGCACGGAAGCCTCTAGCCAATGACGCAGTCAGGTGATTCCCAGGCACTGAGATCAAGCCTCAAGTTTGGCCAAAAGAGCAATACATAGATAGGCAGACAGTGGGATACAAATAAATATATAGCGTTGAGAACATGGCTCAGAGGTAGAGCGCTTGCCTTGCATGCATGAGGCCCTGGGTTCGATTCCCCAGCACCACATAAGAAAAAGAAAAAAGAGCCGGAAGTGGCGCTGTGGTTCAAGTGGTAGATTGCTAGCCTTCAGCTGAAGAGAAGAGGGACAGAGCCCAAGCCCAGAGTTCAGGCCCCACGACTGGACCCCTACCCCCCAAAAATAAATAAATATTTATTAGTAAAGAGTGTCAGAACCGTCTATCTATGATTGAATGACATCTACTACATCCCTACCAACTCTTAGGTATTTATTATATTGCCATTGAAATAATATTATTCTTTTCATGTTTAATAAACTATTAAGATCAATTAGCATCGTAGGATTATTGCCTCTATTTTAGACTAGACAAATGCAGGAACTACTCTTTCAATCGGTATTCCTTTGCATAGGAACAAGTCTTTTGTGATCTCCTGCCATTGGTAGGTGTAAGAATCAGGATTAGAACCCAGGGCTGATGTTGTCATTTTGGATTATGGCTTTCCTGATTGCCTGCCAGCCATCAGCAATGTTAGGTCAGATCCACTTTGCAACTGTGTCATTCAGAACCAGGATGGTGACTGTGCAAAGAAAAAATTGTAAAAAACCCCAGCTCACCACTTTTTATGCTGTTCTGCTTTTTTTTTTTTACTTCCTGCAAGCCCACTGGGCCTAGAGTCCCAGGATCAGCTATGGATCCGGAGGCTGCACCCCAGCCTAGGAAGATCAAAGTTGAGGCAGAGTTGCCAAGACCTGAGTTCAAGCCACGTGTTTGGCAAAATTAACTAGCTAACTAACTAACTAACTAACTAATTAAAAAAGATAAAGCTCCATGGTTTGAAATTTCTGCCAGTTTTCTTTCCTAGCCTGACATTTCAATTTAGCGTCTGGTAAATCCGTAGCAATGTGAGGGAAGGTGCAGAGTTGCCAGTACTTGAGTTCAAACCCCATGCCAAGCCAAAAATAAATAAGTCACTGAGCTCGGCATTGAAAGGTGGTTGTGGAGATGGGAGGGAAGGGATAGTGGGAAAACAAAGAGGCAACAATGCTCAATACGAAATGTTCTCATTACTTAGCTCATGTAACTGTAACCCCTCTGTACAACATTTTTACAATTAAAAAATGTACAAAAACTAATGAGGTGCTCAAGAAGCACTTTGGGGAAAATGGAAGGGTATCTGAACACTGTACAAAATTCTACACTGCTTTTTTTAATGTTCAGTATGGAACTGAATAAACATAACTGCTTCCATTACAAACATTAAGTCACTGTCTTGGAACTGGGGCCAATATTTCTGCTACTGATGGGTTTTGAGATCACCGTCCAGGTAACTCTTTTACACCATTTGTGAAGGGGAAGCTCACTGTCCTTGAGGAAAAAAAAAATTCAAGCTAGAGTTGCCAGGGCCTGAATTAAGGCCCTGCAATGGAAAAGGTATTTATATACATGTGTAATATTTGATATATATGTACATATGTATGTTTGTTTCATATTATGATTATTATTATTGATTTTGTATTTATTTTTATTTTATACATTTTATTTTTATGGTATTTAGTATTATTATAAACATAATATTTATTATGTTTTGTACATCTATTATAAAATTATACACAATAATTTAGGACATTGACTCATTTTTCATTAATACTTTATTAAGTGTTGAATCATGATACATAATTAAATTGAACCATTAGTCACATTCAACATGTGTTTAGAGTCTGCCACCAGTATGAGATTTGTCTTATCTTTGGACAACTTCCTATAGGGATTTTTTCAGATGATTTATACTCTGAAGCCTTTTCTTGAGGATAGGCAAATTGAGGGATAAAATTGTAAGCTTGGGGCTGGGAATGTGGCTTAGTGGTAGAGAGCTTGCTCAGCATGCATGAATGCCAGGGTTTGAATCCTCAGTGCCACATAGTCAGAAAAAGCCAGAAGCTGTGGAATGGCTCAAGTGGTAGAGTGCTAGGCTTGAGATAAAGGAGCTCAAAGACAGTACACAGGTCCAAGTTCAAGCCCCAGGTCTGGCAAAAACAATAGGCCAGACGCCGATGGCTCATACATGGAATCGTTCCATCTCAGGAGGCTGAGATATGAAGACCACAGTTTGAAGACAGCCTCGGGATGGAAAGCCTGTTAGACTCTTACCTACAATGAACCCCAAAAGACCCCATGGGGCCCTGTGAGTCTAGTGGCAGAGTGTTCACCTTGAGCTGAAGGGCTCAGGGATGGTGCCCAGGCTTCGATTTGAGAGACACAACTGGAAAAATAGTGAGGGATAATCAAAGTCCTTTTCCTATTTGCTAATTATGAGAATATTTTCTGGAAAATGAACTTTGATGTACAACAGAATTGGAGTCCGAGCTCAAGGTTCAAGTATAGTATATCCATATTCTCAGCATCTCAGACTCTAGCATTATAACCTTGTTTCCTACAGGGTTCTGAATGGTCTATTGTTGAAGGGCTTAATATACTCCCCAAGCTCTATTTGATAAGCAGTTGACTTGTATTGTCAATGTTACTACAGTTCTGAACCTAGCAGAGAACCAATAGCTCATGTCCATCACCCTAGCTCAGGAGACCGAGGTCTCAGGATCACAGGGTGAAGCCAGCCAGGGCAGGAAAGTCTATGACACTCTGACTTCTGCTTCTGAAAGGTGTGTTTCCTCTGTTTCCCTTGGTGATAAGAAGTTACTTGCACTCTCAATGTTCTTAGATTTCTCGAGCTATAGAAGTAGGAAAGAAATATCATTGACCCATCCTGGGTTCAAATGAAGTTCTCAGGATGCAAGACCTAGCTCTGTTAGCAGATGAAGTCCAATGTAACACTGTATTTGAAGGACAGAAACCAGTTGCAAAGGCCAGGCTAGGTGCAGAGCCCTCGGCCTGCAGGATTAGGAGGCAGAATGTACACACTCAACAACAAAAACACTTATTCACTCCAGGCACAGGCAGCAACGGGGGAAAACCTGTAACATTTGTTACAGTTACACCAGGGTCAGGCTTTTCTCAGCTTCTTCAAACAAGGGCTAATTAACCTTCCTCCCTCAGGTGAAGGGAGACTCAGTCTATCTTTAGTTAGCAATAGAGAGCCAGATTAGTGGGGGAGAGGGAAGGAACAGAGTAGAAAAACCCTGTTCTCTGGTCTTAGGGACTGGGTTTTTGTTGGTTTTTTTTTTTTTTTTTTTGCCCGTCACGGGGCTTGAACTCTGGGCCTGGGTGCTATCTCAAGGCAAGCGCTCTACAACTTGAGCCACAGTGCCACTTCTGCTTATGTGGTGCTGAGAAATCGAACCCAGGCCCTCATGCTTGCAAGGCAAGCACTCTACTACTGAGCCACTTTCCCAGCCCCGGGTTTTTGACTCTCCATCTATCAGATTTGAAGGCCCTTCTTCATCTCTGCAAATCCATTCTTCTTCCTTCATTCTCCACATCATTAATGCAAATCCCCAGTCCAAGGAGAAGCAGGGTCTTTCTTCTTCTGTCTCCAAGCACCTGATTCTGCCCTCGTGACTCTGGGGGCTCTTGGCTACCTGAGTAGTGGACCAGAGACCATCTCCCTGCTCTGTGGTTGTGTGAAGGTGATGCTGGTTTCCTGGCACACTACAGAAGACTTCATGATTGGGAAGTGTTCCCTTCTTTTCCTGCCACCCAAAACCAGATTCATCTATCAACTTTCTTTTTTCTATCATCTTTCTCTCTTTCTTTTCTTTCTCTCTTTCTTTCTTTCTCTTTCTTTCTCTGTTTCTTTCTCTGTTTCTTTCTCTCTTTCTTTCTCTCTTTCTTTCTTTCTTTCTTTCTTTCTTTCTTTCTTTCTTTCTTTCTTTCTTTCTTTCTTTCTTTCTTTCTTTCTCTCTCTCTCTCTTTCTTTCTTTCTTTCTTTTTCTACCTACCTACCTACCTACCAACCTACCTACATACCTATCTAGCTATCCCTTTTCCAGTCCTTGGGTTGAACTCAAGGCCTAGGCAATGTGTACAGCTCTCTGCTACTTGAGCCACAGCACCAATTCTGGGTTTTTCTGTGTATGTGCTGCTGAGGAATCGAACCCAGGGCTTCTTGCATGCTAGGTAAAAACTCTCTCACTAATCCACATTCCCAGCCCCCTCATATTTTTCTTAATGGTAGTTTTACGTAAGTATGCTACCATTTTAAGTTCGCAAGTTTAATTTTCTGAATACCAGTTACTTCTATGAAACCTGATCTTCTCTTCCTCTGCCTGATTTTTGACTGTTCCTGTATTGGTCTCATAATAAAATGTAAATAAATGCTGCTGAAAGCTTAAGTGTGCATCATATAAGGACAGAGGCCTGGAAACCTGGAAGAGAAAAGCGATGGGCCTGAAATGAAGAGAATGATGTAGTGTGCACAATTACAATATCTGAAAAGTAAACCAGTGAATAAAAGCAGAATCATTGCATAGGTATGTTTGCACTCGGGGAGGTAATATATATACACACATAAGTAGGTAGGGTACTGATACATAAACTTGGCCTTCTCTTTTTGAATGTTTTGTGGCCATCCTAAGACTTAAACTCAGGGCCTGATGTGTTCCTGAGCTGTTTTGCTCAAGCCTGAGGCTCTACCACCACCACAGCTCCACTTCCAGCCATCTGGCCATTAATTGGACATAAGCAACTCCCAGGCTTTCCTGCCTGGTCTGCCTTGTATCTCCGGCTCGGTTTTCATTCTCAAAGCTGGAGCTCTACCCTCTGGGCCTCTGATACACTTCTGTTTCTGTGGTGGTTTATCGGAGACAAGAGTCTCACAGACTTTCCTGCTCAGCTGGCTTTGAATGGCAATCTCTCACTAGGCTTCAAGTGGCTTTACTCAGGGATTCGCCAGAGAGCCACTCCACACAAACCTTTAGTCTAAATCTTGAGAGGTACTACAGAAAAATGGAAACATGAAAATGCTACTAGTGTGTTTTAGATACTTAATGTTGGAGACACAAAACACTCATAATTATTAGTTCATTTTATAGGCAAAAGGAGCAATGCAGACAGTATGAGGATCGCTCCAGCTTTCAGTCCTCACATCCTGAGACAGTAAATTCACTGCAGCTCAATGCTAACTGACAGAACTGGCATGTCCTGTGGATATTTGCTCCCAAATCCTCTGACACTCATTTCTCACTTTTGGCCTCAAATTTGTGACTAGATGGTAAGATGAGGAGAGAAAATCCTTCTCAGTGAAATCAGCTATAAAGAACATTGGAGTAGTTTACTTATAAATTCAAACCATTGGAATGACCATGTTAAGAAGTCAAATTGTCACGGTGAAAAAATGAAGAAGTAAATTTGTATTTTTTAACTTTTGTCTGCCATGGGGCTTGAACACTGGGACTGGTCATTGTCCTTTTGCTTTTCAGCTCAAGGTGAGTGTTCTACCAATTAAGCCACGGTGTCACATCCCCATTTGTTAGGAAATGAAAAGACTTGGAAAAATTTATATTAAGTGAAATAAGCCAGGCCCAAAGAAATATAGGTCCCATGGTTCCCCTTATTTGTCATAACTAATATATGTCTGAGACAAACAGAAACTGTCAGATAACTTGATGTTAGTTGAAATGAATCCCACAATAAGGATTCAAATGTTTTTCTTACTTGCAATTGTTACCAACATATTTATAAGATGATTTCTTTGTTGCTTTGTATGTATGTCCACCATCGTATAAGCCCTGCTTTCACTGTATTTGATGTTGATATAATTTGTGGAGGCAAAGGGAAAAAAACACACTGCTTAAATAGGGTTAGAGGTGAACCCATTACACAATTAGATGTAGAAGACATTATGTCGAAAAACGAATTTTACAACTTTGGTGGTGTGGAGGGTTTGGGGAGTGGGGATACGGGTAATAGAGTGGTGTGGGGTGGGGAGGTGGAGAGGTGAAGGGATGGTATGGGGAAACAAAGGAGCAGACAACAATGCTTGATAAGAAATGTACTCATTATCTTGCCCATGTAGTTGTAACTCCTCTGTATGGTATTTTCACAATAATAAAAAAATTAAAAATTAAAAAAATGAAGAAGAAAAGAAAGAATGTTCCAGTGGCTGCTGACGGTAATCCCCGCTCCTCAGGAGGCTGAGATGTAGAGAATCTGAATTTGAATCCAAACAGCTTAGGAAAGTCCATGACACTATTATTTCTAAGAGATCACAGAAAAACCCAGAAATGAGGCTGTGACTTAAGCTTAATGCAGTACCCTTGAGCAAAAGGAGCTCAGGGACAACACCTAGGCTCATAGTTCAACCCCGGGACCTGCCCCCTCAAAAAGAGCCTGTACTTCTATGTCTTTGTGTATGTACGGATGTATTCCTATTGGTGAAGCTCCTGAGTAGCTATGATGAATGGCACCAAGCTAGAAAATTTGTTTTCAATACAATGAGTTCATAACACAGAGACTTCTTTCCAGACAGTGCATGTTCCGGGGCTTCCTTCACTGTTTCCTGTGGGTTTCTCTGTATCCCAGGATTGCTGGAAGAAGTCGCTCTCATTGTCTGGACAGGCAGACAATAAGACTCAGTCCTGTACCACTGGGTAACAAACAAATCCATCTGGGTCAGATAGTGAGGAAGAGTGTGGGCGGGCTCTGAAGGTCAGGAGAAAAAGGCCTCTTTGTACTCCAAGTTATGTCTATCCCCAGTGCTCTCTCTTAAAATGAAGCCTTCATTTGTGCTACCTCCCATGCCAGGCCAAGTTCTGTGCATTTATCCTGCCTTTGTGGGACTATATTCCGGTGTTCAGATACATGCTCAATAAAATTTAGGAGTTCTTCTGGCAGACAATTAGGGCACTGAACCTAATGAAATGTTTCATTGCTGGCGATGATGCGCCTATGATGCCTCTCCTAGGTTTCCAGAAGCTTGGGAAATCCAAGCACATGTCTGATATCACAAAGCTTCCTGTCAGATAAGGCTGGTGAAGCTCATCAGGTTTTGAAACCTTTGGCCTCTCCTAGTTGTGCCCTGGGTGGCTGGGTTTTGGGGTTAAACACAGGGCCTGGGTGCTGACCATGAGCTCTGAGCAGAAGTGTAGTCCTTTACCATTTTGTGTCACAGCTTCACTTCTGCTTTCTCTCTCTCTCTCTCTCTCTCTCTCTCTCTCTCTCTCTCTCTCTCTCTCTCTCTTTCTCTGTGTGTGTGTATGTATGTGCATACACTAGTCCTGGAGCTTGAACTGAGGACCTGAGTACTGTACTTAGTTTCTCTCATGCAAGGATTGCCCTCTCCTACATGAATCAGGGATACTTCAGGTCTTTTCCTAGTGATGTGGCCCTGAGAAATCAAGCCCAAGGTTTCATATATGCAAAGCACTCTACCCACAAGGCACATTCCTAGCCCTCTAGTTACGTTTTTGTTAGTTTATTTCTGTCTTTTTTTGTTTTTGTCAGTTGTATGAGTTGAAGTCTGGGCCTGGGTGCTGTCCCTGAGCAATTCAGCTCAAATCTTGTGCTCTACCACTTGAGCCACAGAGTCACTTCAGGTTTTCTAGTGGTTCATTGGAGCTAAGTGTCTCAAGGACTTTCCTGCCCAAATTAGCTTTGAACCATGATCCTCAGATCTCATCCTCGCGTGTAGCTAGGATGACTGGCATGACCCAATATCACCCACCTTCCACTTCAGGTTTCTTAGTGGTGAGTGGGAGGTAATAGTCTCATGGTATATTTTATGTCCGTGATAATTTGGAACCCAGATCCTCAGATCTCAACTTCCTGAGACGGCAGGATGACAGACCTCGACTATAGGACCCTAAGCTGTGGCACTTTGCTCCAATGGGGTCATTGGTTCCACGTGGTGGATTGCTAGCCATGAGCCCAAGAAGTAATAGTCAGTGCTTAGGCCCTGATTTCAAGGTTCATGACTAAGAAAAAAATAAAACAAACAATTGTCTACAGTAGACAACTCATTAGTTTTCAGTAATACATAATTTTGTCCCTGCCATGGGGACCTATCTGAGCCTCGATATTCTTGTCTGCATAATCATCTTAGTTGTGGAGCTCTTACAAGGACAGGAAGAAAGAATTCACCCTTTGAAGGAGGACAAAACACATAACATTATTTACAGGACTCAGCACACAGCATCCTGTGAAAGACTCAGCACCCAGCACCCAATGAAGGACTCAGCACACTACACACTGTGAAGGACTCAGCACGTAACATCTTGTGCAAGAGTCAACACACAGCACCCCATGAAGGACCCAGCACCCCAGGAAGGACTCATCACATAGCTGTATCCCACAAGCTGTCATTAGTATTAGGGTGCTTTCATCAGTATTGCCATTCTTTCAGAAACACATCACAAAGTGCACAAAGTTCACATCTAATGAGTCAGAGGAGTGGGTTTTTTGTGTGTGGGGGGGTCAGCCACGGAGATTGTACTGCCCTAAGAGTTTTTGTTTAAGGCTAGAGCTCTACCACTTTGAGCCACAGATCAGAGTTTCACAGACATCCTGCCAGGGCTGGGTTTTAAACCCACCAATGTCAGATCTCAGCCCCCGAGTATCTTGGATGACAGGGGTGAGTGAGCCAGCAGGCATCTGATTCCGTGGCTGGGTTCCAGTGGTATACCTCTGGCTAAATCAGATTAGATGGCAGCTGTCAGCACCAGACTCCTGGTTTGCTCTGTGACGAGGTACTTGAAGTCCTATCCTTATAGAGTTGCAGTCACCACATTCAATCTTTTTGTGGTGCCAGTCCCGGGTTTGAGTAAGTGTTTAGACCCATCCCTTAACCTTTTATGCTCAAAGCTAGTGCTAGACTGCTTGAGCGACAGCACAGCTTCTGGAATTTTATGTGCATGTGGTAGTGAGGAATCGAATCCAGGACTTTGTATGTACTAGCCTTCACTATACCACTGAGACCCAGGAGTGACAAGTGTATAAACAGATAAATGTGTAGATTGGCATATATATACATAAACATGTATATATATATATATATATATATATATGTATAAAACAAGAGAAAGATGTTTGTATATTATGAAATTACATATCCTATATTACTACCAATTATTTACAATTAAATTATTCCTTCCATTTTTAAGTATCATGATTGAATACATAATAAGTATTAGTTGAAAATTAGTCAATGTAATATAATTGTTGTGTATAATTTTATAATAAACTCATTAACTACTAATTTAATTGTTACTTTTTTAACATTCCATTTGTATGCATGTATATTGGAATGTGTTTCTTAGTATCTCCCACCAATCATTAGTGGCAGTACCGGAATTTGACTTCCAGGCCTAAGTTGAGGTTTGGGGTATGGCTTCCCTAATAGAAAGACAAATGTCAGCATGCAAGGTCGTATACACTTTCTGGGCCTTGTCATTTAGACCCAAGATGGTCGCAATGCAAGGGGAAAAAAAAATGTAAAACCACCTTCTTGAACTTCTCCATTTTATCCTTCTCCCTTTTTTTTTTTTTTTTGCCTTGCCCAAGATTTGAAATTGGGTCCTAGGATCCCAGGGTGAGCTGTGTCAGAGATGCAAAGATCTGAGTTCAAGCCCCATGGTTGGCCAAAAAAAAGGCCCTGGCTTGGAATTTGCTCCATTTTTCTGGCAGGCCTGGGATTTGAACTCAGGGTCTGGATAATACTGTGGCAATGTGGGTAAAGGGGAAAGGCTCACCATCCTTGAAGACAAGAAATTCAGACCAGTTCCCAGGGCCTGCATTGAAGCTCTAGCACTGGAAAAAATAATCTTCATATATGATATCTATTTACATACATGGTTTGAGTGAGTATGAAGTTTAGTACCCTTATTTGTTTAGTATTATTACAATATAACATTTCATTTATTACATCCTAACACATAGGATATATTGGCAAACAGATATCTAGTTAGGTACGTAGGTAGGTAGGTAGGTAGATAGAAAGTTAGATAGATAGATAAATAGATAGACAGACAGACAGACAGAGACAGATGGATAGATGATAGATAGATAGATAGATAGATAGATAGATAGATAGATAGATAGATAGATAGATAGATAGATAGATAGATGATAGATAGATAGATAGATAGATAGATAGATAGATAGATAGATAGATAGATAGATGATAGATAGATGATTGATGAATCTAGTCTTGGATGTCAGAAGTAAAGTTGGCAACAATTCCTAGTAATGAGAACTTCTGCAGTGTGCTAGGCCACCAGCATCACCTTCACACAACCACAGAGCAGGAAGACTGTCCCTTTTCCACTTCTCAGGTAGCCAAGGGCCACAGAGACAAGAGGGCAGAACTAGATTCTAACTCAGGTGCTTGGAGAGAGAAGAGATACAGCCCTGCCTTTAGTTGGTCTGAGGATTTACAATAATTATATGGAGAATGCAGGAAGAAGAATAGACTGGCAGAACTAAAAGAAGGGCCTGTATATCTGACAGATGAGTCAAAAAACCACGCCCTAAGACCAGAGAGTGGGGTTATTCTACTCTGTTCCTCCCCACTCCCCCACATAACTGGCTCTCTATTGGCAAGCTAAAGATAGACTGAGGCTCCCTTCACCTGAGGAAGGAAGGTTAGTCATTGTTTGAAGAGGCTGAGCAAAGCCTGACACTGGTGTAATTCTAAAAAATGTTTCAGGTTTCCCCATATTTCTGCCTGTGCCTGGAATGAATGAACTGGTTTTGCAGCTCACTTCCCTGTTGAGTGTGTACATTCTGCTCTTAATCTGACAGGCCTGTTCTCTGTACCTAGCCTGGCTTTTGAAACTGTTTTCTGTCCTTCAAATACAGTATTACACTGGAGTCCTTCCTGCAAATAGTGCGAGGGCTTGGATCCTGAGAACTTCATCTGAACCCAGGATGGGTCAATAATGTTTCTTTCTTGCTTCTATAGCTCAAGAACTCTAAGAACATTTAGAGTGCAAGTACTTCTCAACACCAAGGGAAACACAGGAAGCTCTTGAACATCTTGAACAATTTTCAGAAGTGGAAGTCAGAGTGTCACAGACTTTCCTGTCCTGGCTGGCTTCACCCTGTGAATCCTGAGACCTCAGCTTCCTGAGCTAGGGGGATGGGCCTGAGCTACTGGTTCTCTGCTAGGTTTAGAACTGTAATGAAATTGACAATACAAGTCAACTGCTTATCACAAAGAGCTTGGGGAGCATATTAAGCTTTTCAACATTGGACCTTTCAGTACCCTGTAGGACACAAGGTTACAATGCTAGAGTCTGAGAGGCTGAGCATATGGATGTGCTGCACTCAAACCGGGAGCTCTGACTCCAATTCTGGTGTACATCAGTGTTCATTTTCCAAAGAATGTTCTCATAATTAACAAGTAGGAAAAGTACTTTGATTAACCCTCACTTTTTTCCAATTGTGTTTCAAACTCAAGATTGGGCACTGTCCATGAGCCCTTCAGCTCAAAGCGAATACTCCACCACTTGAGCCACAGCACCACATGGGGTCTTTTGGTGGTACACTGAAGAGAAGAGTCTAACAGGCTTTGCCTGCCTAGGCTGCGTTGAACTGTGTTCTTCAGCTCTCAGCCTCCTGAGATACTAGGGTTCCAGGTGTGAGCCACTGGCATCTGGCCTATTGTTTTTGACAGTCCTGGGGCTTGATCTTAGGGCCTGTGTACTGTCTCTGAGCTTCTTTTTCTCAAGGTTAGCGCTCTACCACTTGAGCCACTCCACAGCTTCTGGCTTTTTCTGAGTATGTGGCACTGAGGATTCAAACCCTGGCATCCACGCATGCTGAGTGCACTCTTTTCTACTAAGCAACATTTTAAGCCCCACCCTGACAATTTTCCTCCTCACTTGCCTATCCTCAAGAAAAGGCTTCTGACTACAAACCAGCTAAAGAAATCCCAATAGGAAGAAGTCCAAAGATAAGATAAAGCTCATACTTGGGAGAGATTCTAAACATGTGAGGACTGTGACAAATGCTCCATTTAATTATGTATTATGTTTCAACACAATAAAATACTAATGAAAAATTAATTAATGTCCTAAATTATTGTGTATAATTTTATAATAGAAGTGCAAAATTTAATAAATATTATGTGTATAATAATAATAAATACAATAATAAATTAATGAATCAAAGTAAAATAAAATACCAAATCAATAATAAAAATTATAATATGAAATTAACATATGTATGTAAGTATATATCTTATATTCCACATGTATAGAAATATTTTTTTCCTTTGCAGGGCCTTCATTCAGGCCCTGGGAACTCTAGCCTGAATTTCTTTTCCTCAAAGACCGTGAGTTTCACCTTCACCCATGGTGCAAAAAAGTTACCTAGACGGTGGGCTCCAATCCTAGCAATGGCAGAAATACTAGCCCCAGTTCCAAGACAGTGACTTAATTTTTTTAAATGGAAGCAGTTATGTTTATTCAGTTCCATACTGAACATTAAAAAAAAAAAAACAGTGTAGAATTTTGTAGAGCTATTCAGACATCCTTCCCTTACCTCAAAGTGCTTCTCTGAGAACTACAATCTTTTTTTGTACATTTTATTATTGTAAAAATGTTGTACAGAGTGGTTACAGTTACGGGAGCAAGGTAATGAGTACATTTCCTATTGAGCATTTTTGACTCCTCCTTTTTTTTCCCCTTACCATCCCTTCCCTCCCATGTCCACAACTACCTCCCCCTACCGATGTCAGTGACTTAGTTTTTCATTTTTGGTTGACACTCAAGTAGTGGCAACACTTCCCTCACAATTCTACAGATTTACCAAGACCCTGAGTTCAAATCCCAGGCTGGGAATGAAAACTGGCAGTAATTGAAAAACTGGGGGCATTATTTTTTTAATTTAGTTAAATAATTAATTTTTTATTTATTCTTTTTTTTTTTTTGGCCAACCATGGGGCTTGAACTCAGCTTGTGGAAACTCTATCTCAGCTTGGATCTCCCTAGGCTGGGGTGCAGTCTATGGACCCATATCTGATCCTGAGATCCTAGGCCCAAAGGGCTTTCAGGAAGAAAAAAAAAGATGGGAAGCACAAAAAAATGGAGAGCTGCAGAGGACTGGGTTTTTACAAGTTTTTTCTTTACACGGTGACCATCCTGGGTATGAATGATACGGCTGCAAAGTGGACCTGACTTGCGGATGGCAGGTGGGCTATCAGTGAAGCCATAGGCCAACTTGTCAACATAAGCCCTGGGTTCAAATCCCAGTCCTGACACCAATGGCAGGAGATCACAAGAGATTCTTTCCTGTGCTTAGGAATACAGATTGAAAGAGTAGTTCATGCATCGGTCTAGTCTAAGATTGGATGCAATAATCCTAGAATGCTGCTTGATCTTAAGTAATAGTTTATTAAGCATGAAAAGAATAATATTCCTTCAATGGCGGTATAATAAATACCTAAGAGTTGGTAGAAACATAGTAGGTGTTATTCAATCATAAATAGACCGCTCTAGCACTCTTTACCTATATCTATTTATTTGTATACCACTGTCTGCCTATTCATGTATCACTGTTTTGGCCAAACCTGGCGGTCGATCTGAGCACCTGTGGACCATCTGACAGCTTCATTGGCTAGAGGCTGCCATGCTCAAACTCATCCATTCATGAATTGGACCTGCTAGGTTCTGAGTTCAGATCCTAGCACTGCCAAAATTTAATCTTGATGTAAGAAGCCGAGTGTGACACATGTTTTCCTTTTCTGGGAGAGTCCTGGGTGTCAGGCATGATGGAGAACATATCTACAAATCTAGATGTTATGTGATAGGATGTAAACAATGTACTAAGTGGTATAGGTGTCATCAGAGTCAATAAAATGGTAAATAAATGACTAAAACAAGAAATACAATGAATAACCACACAAAACACAATATGGACTGAACATCTGTACCAAAGTATAAATCCTATCTTTTTTTGGTTATTTTTTTTTTGGGGGGGGGGGGTCCAGTCATGGAGCCTGAAATCTGGGCCTGGGCACTGTCCCTCAGCTCTTCAGCTCAAGGCTAGCGATCTACAACTTGAGCCTCAGTGCCACTTCCGGCTTTTTTCCTTTTTGGTAATGTGGTGCTGAGGAATCGAACCCAGGGCCTCAGGCATACAAGGCAAGCACTCTACCACTGAGCCACCTTCCAATCCCCTATGAATCGTATCTTTAAAATGTATATAAGAAGTATCTTTTCCAGGAATGAGGCTTGAGTTCAGCCCCTCTATGAAGTGGGAATGGCGGGAGACCCTGAGATACTCGTTTCTGGACCTATGACGAGTCATGGAATGTCATCGATCTCATCCTTGAATGAGTAGTTCGTGCATGATGCAAGTAGGATATGATGGGCAAGACTCATGGAGTATTGATTATTTCCAAAGAAGAGTTGATGAAGCATGACAATAATCATCAGCATTATGAAATGGAGACATAAGGAAAGATCCAAGAATCAGTAGTCACACAGATTGAATTCCATCACAGGTCACTATCTCTACTACTTTATACAAATATGTACTTATTTGCATACTACCTTCAGCTTATGAATAGATGAATATTATCCTCTCCACTTTCCCCCAGTGGGAGCTCAATTTCAGGTCCTGGGAACGTCCTAGCTCCTTCGTGGCTCCCAGGCTGGTGTGCTCATGTGGACCCATTCGCCAATTGGGCCTGCTAGGCCCCGAGTTCAGATCCCAGCCCTGCCAAAACATTCATCATCTTCATGTCAGAAGCCAATTGTTACACCTATTTTCCTTGCACCTGTGCAAGTCCTGGGTTTCAGTGATGATGGAGAATGTATAGACAACTCTCTACTCATGGGAATAGGTTGTCATCCAGTTCACCAGATTTATTTCTGTCATCCTATACTCAAGGAAATACCCAGTACATCAATGAATAAGCCACAAAATAAAAAGAATGACTACACTGAACGCAAGATGCCGCCCACCTCTTTGGAAATATAGATCCTCTGTTTAATTATGAATTTATGACTATATTGGCCCCCACCAGGGCTCCATCAAAGGTCCCAGGAATGGCCTAGATCCTTAGGGGCTCACTGGCTCGTGTGCTCAACATGACCATTTACCAATTGGACCCGTTAGGCCCTGAGTTCAAATTCCAGCACAAAGAAAGGATTCATTCTGATGTGAGAAGCCTATAGTTGCATATGTTTTTCTGTCCTGTGAAAGTTCTGGGTCTCATCGAGGATGGACAATTCTATATAGGCAACTCTATAGCCATGGGAATAGGTTGTCATCCATGTTAGCACAGTGATATCTGTCACCATACTCAATAAAATACAAAATACATCCATGAATAAGACACAAAATAAAAAGAATAACTACACGGAATGCAAGATGCATACCACACCTGTAGGCAAAGAGAGAGCCTATATTTAAGAAAGGTGGGCTTGCTATTTTCTCCAGTGCTGGGGCTTCAAATCATGCTCTGGACAAGGCCTGACAGTCTAGTCTTCAAGGATGGTGAGCTTCTCCTACCCCCAAAGTGCAACAGAGCTACTCATATCTGAGTTCAAAACCCAGCACTGACAAAAAATACATCCTGATGTCAGATGACAGTTATTACACACGTTTTCCTCTCCTGTGAAAGTCCTGGCTCTCAACTAGGATGGAGAATGCATAGGCAACCCTATAACCATGGGAACAGATTGTCATCCATGTCAACACAGTTATACTTGTCACCATACTTAATAAAACACACAATACCTCCACGAATAAGACACAAAATAAGGAGAAGTGCACTGAACTCAAATTCCTGTCCACACATGTATGTCAATATAGATCCTACTTTTAAATTATGAATTTATGACTATGGTGTACCTGGGGATCAATGGCAGATCCTGGGAATGGCCTAGCTCCTTAGTTGCTCACAAATTGGTGTGTTCACCTTGCCCGGAGTTCAGATCCCAGTACTACCAACAAGTGGTTCATGGAGAAAGAAGCCGAGTGTGAAACTTGTTTTCTTTTTCTCTGAGAATCCTGGATGTCAGGCATGATGGAGAACATTTCTACAAATCTACATGCTCTGTGATAGGATGTCATCAATGTAATGAACGGAATGGGTTTCATCATAGTAAAATCAACGGTAAATGAAACAAAAATTATATGGAACAACCACACCATATATGTATGGATTGAAAATCTATAGGTAAGTATAAACCCTATCTTTACAATGTATACACATAGTACGTTTTCCAGGGCTGGAGCTTGAATTCATGACTAGTCAACAGGCCTGACTTTGTAATCCTCAAGTAAGTTGATCTTCCCCTTCATCCACATTGCTGCAGATTTACCCACATTCTGAGTTCTAATACAAAACCTAGAAGAATAAACAGCACGAATTGCAAGCCAGGGAGCTAATTTTTATTTTTTAATTTTTCTCAGCACGGGGCTTGAACTCAGGTCATGGCAACTCTGCCTGAGCATTGATCAACCTATGTGGGGGTGCAGGCATTGGACCTAAAGCTGCTTCTGGGATGCTAGACCCCAGGCCTTGTAGGGAAAACAATGCACAGAAAAAAATGTGGCCTTTTTATGTTTTCTTCCTTTGTATGGTGACCCTCCTCGGTCTGAATGACACTGTTGCAAAGGGTACTTCACCTTGCATTGCTGTATGATGGCAGACTATCAGGGGAGCCATAGGCCCACCTGGCAACATAGGCCCGGATTTTGAGTCTCCGTGCTGAAACCAATGGCAGGAAATATTAAGAAACTGGTTTCCATCCATAGGAATAACAGTGACATGTTATCAGTGTCACGGTTGAATGAGTTGATCATGAATGATGCTCCTATAAAATTAGACGGCATCATTTCAGGAGGCTGATTTATTTTATTTATTATTTATGAAGCATTAAAGAATATTATTACTTACAGGAACGCAATAATTTCAGGACACTGGTTGATTTCATTAATAGTTGAAGGATGAAAACAATAACATTAATTTCATGGAGGTATAATAAATATCCAAGAATTGGTATGAATGTAGTCTATATAACTGAATAATGTATAGACATCTCTGGCACTCTATAAGGATGTATATTTATTAGCATACTGCCATCTGCATGTAAATCTGTTCTTAATTTGTTAAACCCTGGGGCATGATCTTAGATCCTGGAAACTGCCTGTCCGCTCAATTTGCCCCAGGATTTTGTGTTGACACTCACCCACTCATTAATTTGGCCCTGTAGGCCACGAGTTCAGTTGCCAGCACTCCCAAACAATGAATCGTTGAGTAAGAACCTGATGGCGATTCAGGTTTTCCTTTTCTGTGAATGTCCTGTGTGTCAGGTATGAAATGAAATACATATGCAGACCTATAACCTATGTAATCAATGTAATAAATGTTCTGTGCACCATAATAGTCAATAAAATAAATGGTCAATAAATAAATAAAACAAAAAACTACACTGAAGGCAATATGGTGTCAACATATATATATATATATATATATATATATATATATATATATATATATATATATATATATATATATATATATATATATGTGTGTAGTGCAACAGAGTTACCCAGACCATGAGTTCAAATCCCAGGCCTGGCAGAAAAAATGGCACCTCTATACTATGTGAGGTCCATAATGAATATTATGCCTCCATTTTATTAATGTGATTCTTTAAATGCCTCATAAAGTATTAACTAAAATCGATCAGTGTCCTATAATATATTTGTGCATAATTTTATCCTATAATCATTCAAGTACTGCTCATTCAATCATAACATACATCACATTCCGTTGGTAATCATATGGATAGGAAGAAGTTTCTTAGGATCTCCTGCTATTTGGAGGGGGCAGGACCAGGATTCCAACTATAGGCTCCAGCTTCCACCACTTCAACCCAAGGATAGGGATCTCATCGGTCTGTCCAAGGACATCAGCAAGACCAATAGTTAGGCAGGCATCAGTGGCTCTCAGCAGTCCTCCATTATACTTACAAGCTCTGATAGGAGGATCATGTTCTAAGTCACCCTAGGCAGGAAAGTCCTTGAGACCCCTGTCCAACTATAGTGCCAACAAAGCCAGAAGCCCTGTGGCTCCAGTGTGGAGGGCCAGTCTTGAGCAAAAACAGCTCACAGACTGTGGCCAGATCCTGAGTTCAAAGTCCAGGACTGGCAACAAATGGACATACACCGCTATCTTTGCAGCCATCCAACTAAAGCAGGTCACCCTCTTGTTCCCAACTGAATTGGACAGAGTTCCATGGGAAAAGAGCTGGGGGACCTGCTGTCATCATTACTCTGCCCATGCTGCTTGCATAACAGGATTCTGGCCACATCCACATTCTTTCATGTTTCTTTCTGACCAATGGGATAAAAGAATTGTGGCCATGCCCCATATTCCATGATGCCCAGTAGCACCAGGATTCCCTCTATTAGTTTACACCACTACCAGTAGTTGAGGAAAGTAGAGGTGGCTGAGTGGTGAGCAAGAGACTCGATGTGACTTTGGAGTATAGTAGGATATTGATGCACTAGCCCACCCTTATCTCCCACCCCCTTCCCACCTTCCCGAGGTGCAGGGTTTTAAACCTCAGGCAATGGCCCGCTGCCAGCCGGCCTAAGGCCCAACCTGGTCCCTGCCATTGGTCCTCTGTTCTAGACCCATGAGTCCATAATGCTGCCACCTTGGCTGCTTGCCCCACCTGGAGCAGCAGCCAACAGCTTCTCCCAGAAACTCAGGTGAGTTGCTGCCCTAACACCACCCCAGCCCGGGTCAGACACCCCTCTGGGGCCACCATGATCGATCCCCTGCTTGTTTTCCCTCCCTGGCTCTGAAGAGCAACCTTTCTGTCTTGGGCATTTCTGAGATAGAGACTCTATGCTCAGGCTGGGGTGGATCGTGGTCTTCCTATCTGTGACAGGTATGATCCACCAGGCCTGGTCCTCTGTTGGGAGGGTAGACATGTAGCGCCATGCTCAGTCATCAGTTTAGATGGATTATCCTAAACTCTTAGTCCACCACAGGTGAAGCTCTGGGTAGGGCCTCAACCATCGGACATCAGTCTCCTTACAGGACATTTGTGAGGAACCAAGGGATTTATACAGAGGGACCTCTGGAGCATGGCTAGGCAAAGAGGGAGCGGCCTTCAGATAAGGTTCTCAGCAATTCTGTGAGCATATGATAGGAAGATACCCAGAAAGGGCTCAGGTGGGGCCTGTTATTAATCGTGCAATTTGTGGGATTATGAAACAAAACATGTCTCTCTTCCATCATTACCTTGTCCCCATAAGGAAGGGGATCCTTCATTCTGTGGAATTTTCCAGCTGGGGAAACCGAGGCACTGAGAAGCTAGATGACCTATTTATGATGTCAAATTCACAGGAAGCTCAGCCTGACTTCTCTACCATGCTCCCTAGGACAATGGGTGCTATTCAGTTTACTTCTTTTGGTGGGAAGTACACTTTTTGTCAGTTGTGGGGCTTGAACTCTAGGCCTGGACATGGTTCCCCAGCTCCTCAACTCAAGGCTAGTGCTCTACCACTTGAGCACACAGTGCCACTTCCAGTTTTCTGGTATTTCTTTGGAGATAAAAGTCTCACAGATGTTCCTGCCCAGCTGGCTATGAACCATGATCCTCATATCTCAGCCTCCTGTGTATTTAGGATTAGAGTTCTGAGCCACCGGCACCCGACTTAACTGTAATTCTGACTTTCTTTCTCTCTCTCACTCTCACAGGTGAGAGAGTGAATGGGTGAATGGGTGCTGGAGGAGGTGACCCAGAGTCCCCATGTTGTTGGTACCCAAAGTGTCCCTCTCATTCTGGAGGTTGGCTGTGGGTCAGGAGCTGTCACACTCAGCCTGTTGAAATAGCTCCACGAGCTAAGCCCCTCTGTGCCCTGGCTAGACCGTGATGGTTATTCATTGTCCATCCAGCCTTACTCGACTTATTGTATTTTATTGTTTTCTACATCATTTTCTAGCACCTGGCCAAAATTATGATACATAAGTACGGGATGAAAATGTAATGCCATCTTACGAAAGTCATTTAGGGCTCTGTGAATGTGGCTTCATGATACAGTGATTGCCTAGCATGCATGAAACCCTGGGTTCAGTTCCTCAGAAAAAAACCTGGAAGTGGTTCTGTGCCTCAACTGGTAGAGTGCTAACCTTGAGCAAAAACAACAACAAAAAAAAAGCTCAGGAATAATTCCCTACCCCTGAGTTTAAGCCCTTGGACTGGCAAAAAAAAAAAAAAAAGCATTTGGCTAGTAAATGCAAAATATAAAAACCTTACTTGGAATATATAATTGCCCCTTCCATACTGACACCTGACAATAATCCCTAATTCATTTACTTTACTTATATTAGGATACTGTGTTGAAAAAAGAGTATTGTTTATTAGGTTACAGCAATTATTGCCATGAATATGCTTAGATGTCAGGTGAAGATTAATTCGGGAAATTCAAAGATTCCAGGATTTTGTGTGGTCACTGCTAATCACAAAGAAAAGGGTAGTCTAAGTGAGATTTAGAAATCTTTTTGGTCAGTCATGACACCAAAAAGGCAGAGGGTAGTTAACAGTTGTGACAGTAGAGAAGGAATTACTCCAGACCGAAGGAAAAACTGATAGTAACTAAGGTATACTAGAAACTGCTCTAGAGAACCATTTTTAGTTATTGAAGAACTAGTTATCAATCCTCATTGACCTTAGCATTCTAAATCTCTTAGGCTAGCTCTTAATCTCTGTGTGATAAATGTAGCTCCTTCTATGCTGTTCTTTCATACTTGATCTCCTTTGCTTTCTAAAAATCTCAATCTTTTTATATTTCTCTATGAACATTTTCTGATAATGAAAACACCTATACAGATGGCAGAAGATATTAATATAAGGGTCCCATAGCTCATGAGTCATTAATGTAACAACATGGAAAAGGAGGACATATTTATTGCTACCTCAAATTTTCTGAAAAGCTGCAATGTTATCATTTGGTTCAAATTTCCATTCTTTGGCTACATAGTGTCATTCAGTGCACATAAATGCAAATATGAACCGGGTGCTGGTGGCTCACTCCTGTAGTCCTAGCTACTCAGGAGGTTGAGACCAGAGGATTGTGGTTCAAAGTCAGCCTCGCCAGGAAAGCCCATGAGACTCATATTTTCAATTAACCATCAGAAACCCAGAAGTGATAATAGCTAAAGTGGTAGAGTGCTCAACTTGAGCTCAAGAGCTGAGGGACAGTGCCCAGGATCAGAGTTCAAGCCCCATGACCAAGTGCAAATATGAATTTAATTTTCCGTGAAAAGAACAACAAGATCAATAATCTTCCCTAGCAGAAAAAATAATTCCAAAATATTTCAGTACACCTGCTTTTGCTGAGTTATTTAAATTACAGCTTTCCTTTCTGGACATTGTCTCTTCTTTTTAAAATTGCCAAATATTAGCTTTACAGTCAACTTCATCTAGTATTTCTTGTTTCAAAAGAGAAAACTATACAGTTGATGTCACTTAGCTTTCTTACTATCTTAGGTCAAAACCGACCCAGGCAGGAGAGTCTGTCAAACACTTATCTCTAATTAAACACCAAAAAAAAAAAAAAAAAAAAGAGAGAAGTGAGGTTTTGGCTCAAGCAGTAGAGTACTAGCTTTGGGGGCAGGTGGGCAGGAAAGTCAACTGTTCAGGGACAGGGTCTAGCCTCATGGTCCAGCACAAACTAAAAAAACAATCAAATTAAAAATCCCAAATATTTCTTTGGGACCCTCCTTAAAGGAGTGCTAGTCTGAGAAGAGCCTCCTTTTGTTGATCATACTCACTGGATTCTGCTTTTTTGGAATCATTATTGCTCTGGAGAACTTAGAACCAGACTAAAGGACTTGATAACTGTCTCCTGCAACAAGAGAATCATCTCAGGGGTGAAATATCCATCCATAATAAAACCTTCATGTCTTTGTTTCTTTGCTGTAGAACACCTTTAAAACAACATTATATTTGTGTTCTATGCTGGCCTTCAAATGGCACATTATTTCTTTTTGTAATACTCTCAAATAGAAGTTTACAGAAAAGATTTATATGAATATAGAACACACTTGAAAAATCGGGGACAGAATTTCTTTCAAGCTTTGGATT
The DNA here is from genome assembly GCF_019054845.1 of Dipodomys spectabilis. NCBI lineage: Eukaryota > Metazoa > Chordata > Mammalia > Rodentia > Heteromyidae > Dipodomys > Dipodomys spectabilis. Next base: position 3,858,375 of record NW_024871098.1, on the reverse strand, counting down.
CTTTTCTTATAGGGTAAAAAGGAAAGCACAAGTTAACTTGAACTTTGTCATTCCTCTATATTCAATTCTTCTCCTGGGATCAGTTTCCACATCCAGTAACTGTTACTTTCAGTAACAATCGATGGTGTTGCCTGAGGCATAATGAGTGTTTTCTGGGTTTACTGAAATAACACAAGGACACCTTTGTACCTGAGGTAACACGTGTTTCCGAGACAACTTAGTAAAGGGAAAATATGAAATTTTATTGCTTATAAATACATTATCCATGAGTACATTGACTTCAAACTTTGTAAGTTCTCTGTAAATTAAGGTGGATTTTAAATGGGAAGAAGGTTCTCAGATCATTCTTTTTGTGAGTTTATGTGCTGCGCATTATTTCCCGTGTACATGAGTTAACAGTAAGGGAAACAATAGCAATAATAGGAGAAAGAGAAGTCCTGTGTTTAAGTATAAGGATTCAATTCACTATAGAATGAATGCCAGAGCCTTCCAGCAACAAAAGGGAATACTGATTTATGGAGCAAGGATAAGAAAAAAAAAAGACATAAGGCAAAGGTTGGGGTCAGGAGGTCTGCAGCTCAAGACTGCAGCACCTTTTACTTCTAACTTTCCCTAATATATACTGTTAGAGTTCAAGAAGTAGTATAAGGTTACTATAGTCCAGAAAAACAAGGAAAATTTCAGTAAAAACAGAGTGCAGTAAAAACAAGACAAGTTCAACTGGTTGAAAGTAAAACAAACTCTGCAGACATAGCAAAGCAATCCCGGGCACCTGGTGTCTTTCAAATAAGCCAGTTCCTTGTACGTGCCTTCAAGCGAGGACAAGGGTCAAGATGACCTTTGAACTTTACTGTTGGCTCCCAACAATAAAAGACGCTACAAATAAGACAACATTGATACAATAAAGCCAAGTCCAGTATGTAGATTTGTGGGAGTGATATAGAGAAAGCATTACTCCTGCATGGACCACGAAGTATGAGGCCACTCCCTTTCTAAATCATGCTTCCAAATCAAGCAACTTTATAGAAAGTAGAATGGAAGAATAATTCTGGCTCTAATGCAAGTCAGATGTAAGAGCATGGACTTAACTGGAAAAATGTCCATCTTGAGAGAGCAGGGATTATACTAGCAATGAACTGGTGGCTAAACTTACATTTCTTTTTCTTTCCTTCACTTATATATATATATATATTTTGTTGGTGGTAGTCTGGCAATCTGGGCCTGGGCACTGTCCCTCTGCTATGCAGCTCAAGGCTTATGCTTTACCTCTTGAGCCACAGTGCCACGTCCAGTTTTGTTATAGTTAATTGGAGAAAAGAGTCTCTGGGACTTTCCTACCTGGGCTGGCTTTGAACCCCAATCCTGAAATCTTACTGCCATCCATCTTAAGATTACATTTCTAACACTGTACACTCAGCATATGTAACATGTATGTTCATCTATCTTTATATGAATTCGTGCATTAAAAACTGGGCTACACCTTAGACTTTACACTCACAAACATGTTTGTAGTTCAAAAGTTGATACTACTGGAGAAATAAAACCTAAGAATGTAAAGGAGTCTGGGAAGTTCAGTTTGCATCCAGCCTGGGCAGAGCAGTCTTTGAGACACTATCTATAATTAACCAGCCAAAAGCTGGACTGGAAAAATGCCTCAGGTGATTAAATACCAGTCATGAGCAAGATTGATGAATAAGAGCTAAGGCTTTTGCATACGTACATACAAACATACACATACATACAGAGGCACTATTATGTGCACACACAAATACACAAATGAAACACTCTCAGAATATGTAGAAAAGTTAGAAAACAATAGAAAATATGTCCTGAGAAAGACTAGAATCAAGGGATAAGTTTTAATATTAGAAAGTCCTCAAGTGAACTTTCTTCGAAAAAGTTTGAGACTATTACCTAGGTAAGGATCAGAGATAGTAAGAGAGTCATGTAATCAAAATTAAAGGGATTGGATCCATGGAGCAATGAATCAGAGACCTCTGCAGGTGCATCTGAAAATGTTCATAGCCTATGTCAAATGTTAGAACATCTTTGAAAATAGTTCATGAACACTCTGACAGTCTAGTGGATAATATCACGGGAGAAGTTCAGAATTGCCAGTCTGTATCTAGAGTAAATAAACCAAGAAACTATGGCTGGGCAATGTGATACAAGCCTAAAATTCTAGCATTCAGACTAAGACAAGAGATTAGAGAGTGGAATTACATAGTGATACCTTCCCTGGACCAGGTAGTATAATTTAGTCTTATTAGAACAAACCAAACAAGAAAGAAATACACAGTTGGAAGTCTGGGCTTATTTTGTCACTATGATTTGAGAAGTCAACTTTCTTATTGAAATGCAACTCATATATAATCCTCAGTTGTGTTTTAAATGCTCTCTTCATTACAGAACATTCCTAGATGCAAAATGGCTCATGATTCCCATCCAAAATTTGAAAAAGTAAGTAATCATCATTCTGTTGGATTCCAAAGAAATGATGGATTACAAAAGCTAAATTATAATCTAGATTTAAAATATTTGGTTTTGTAAGTAATTTCATATACTATAGGATACGACAAAATTCTTTTTAAGTAGAGGGTTTAATTGACAAATTCACAAATGATCATGATTTCCCTTAATTGCAATATCTAGTATAGGTATGAGTCAAGCGGAAAAGGTCAGATAATGTGATGTTAGGAAAACGAACCCTTAAATATGTATTTTAATGTTTTCGTTTCTTTCATGCATGTGTTTCTAACGCATTTATAAGATTATTTCTTTGTTGCTTTGTATGTCCCTCCCCCACAGTGTAACCCCCGCTTTCACTATATTTGATGTCAGTATAACATGTGGAGGAGATGGGGACAAACAAGTCGTTTAAGGATTCAGGTGGACCTGTTGCAACAATGAGAAGTACAAAATGTCATGTCAAAACCAGCTTTACAATGTCGGTGTGTGGGGGGGAGGGGGGGTATTATTGGGTGGGGGGGAGGGGGGAGGCTGGGAAGGGAGGTGAAGGGTAAACAAAGGAGGAGGCTGCAATGCTTGGTAAGAAATATATGCATTATCCTGCCCATGTAATTGTAACGCCTCTGTACAGTATGTTCTCAAATAAAATAAAATTAAATTGAAAAAAAAAAGAACTCTAATAACAACAGAAGCTGGAGGGGATGTGGACAGAAGGAAACCTTACTGTATTGTTGGTGGGGGTGTAAACTTGTTCAACCACTTTGGAAAGTAGTATGGAAGTTCCTCAAAAGAATCCACATAGAGCTCCCCTATTTCCCAGAATCCCACTTTTGGGCATTTACCAAAATGATCACAAACATAACCATACTAAAGCTACCAGCACAACTATGTTTTTTGCAGCATTATTTACCATAGCTAAGATATGGAACCAACCCAGATGCCCCTTAGTAGATGAATGGATCAAGAAAATGTGGTATATATACACAATGGAATTCTATGCCTCCATCAGAAAGAATGACATTGCCCCATGTGTTAGGAAATGGAAAGACTTGGAAAAAATTATATTAAGTGAAGTAAGCCAGGCCCAAAGAAATATAGGTCCCATGGTTTCCCTTATTTGCAATAACTAGTATATTTGTGAGACAAGCAAAAACGGTCAGATAAGTTGAAATTAGGTGAAATGAACCCAAAGATAAGAACTCAAATGGTGTTTTTTCTCTTGCTATTGTTTCTAGCATATTTCTAAGATGATTTCTTTGTTGCTTTGTATGTCCCTCCGCCATGGTATAACCCCTGTTTTCACTCTATTTGATGTTGGTATAATTTGTGGAGGAGAAGGGAAAAATAAATTCTTTAAATAGGGTTACAGGTGGACCCATTGCAACAATCACATGTACAACACGTTATGTCGGAAAACGAACTTTACAACTTTGACACATGGGTTGGTTTGGGGGTGGGGAGTTGGGAAGGGATGGTAAGGGGAAACAAAGGAGGGGGCAACAATGCTTGATAAGAAATGTAATCATTACCTTGCTCATGTAATTGTAACCCCTCTGTACATATTTTCACAATAAAAATATCATGAAATTTAAAAAAAAAATTCACAAATGATTCTTGTATTTTATAAGCCTAGAATATTCTTTCAAGTGAGTTATAATTAGAACTTAGTTAATAGATAATACCAACAATTCATGTATAAAATGATAATGTGAATAATGTAGACAGAGTTGCCAACAAAGAGAATAATTGTGTGACATCTAATTTCTTCTACCTGTATGTAACAAAGGAATCAGTTTCCTTAATTACCTGCCTCCTTATACAATGAGAAAAAAGCTAGGTTTGGGGGTCGTTTTTGTTTTTTTTTTATTGGTTTGTACTAGGGCTTGAACTCTGGGCCTGGACACTGTCTCTAAGCTTGTTTATGCTCAAGGCTCGTGCCGTAGTACTTCAACCTCAGTGCCACTTTTGTCTGGCTTTTGCTGTGAAGTTTATTGGAGATAAGAATTTGGGGAATCTTCCTGCCTGGGTAGGCTTTGAACTGTAATCTTCCGATCTTAGCATCCAGAATATCTATGATATTTAAAAAAGAATAAATATAAATAATATTTGCAAGTATTCTGATCTCAAGAATACGTGGGTGAAAAATGATGCAACCTAGATTATTGTGGTGTTCTTTCCAGAACAGGAAGGGCATCACATTAGCATAGGTGTAGTATTTTTTCACAATAGAGATAAGCTATTCTTGATGTGAATTAAGGGAATTTTAAGGGAATGAATTTCCCTTAAAAGTGTTGGGCTAGGATGACTTAATGGCATAAATCTTGATTGATGGTCTTAGATATAATAGCTTACTCTGATAAACAGTTGTTTACTCTTCAAGAATTAATTATTAGAGATGCTTCATAGTTTTATTTTCTACCAGAAACTACATCTATAGTAGAATTACATAACATGCAAACAGGTACTGTTTTGAATCTCTCAGGTATGGAATGTTCAAAATTTGAAAATGAGTAGTTATCAGTCATAGGAATTTTGAAGAACAAATATATATTCTGTCCTCTTAACAACTTATTTACTTTTAAAAGTTATGGGTTTCCATAGAATTAAACTGTTTTCAGTTTTAGTATGAGTATGTATTAAATATTTTTTTTCAAAATATTGGTAATTATATTGTGAAAATATTGTCTAGTTAGATAACATTCAAGTTGATGGTCCTCTGTTAAAAAGGGGTAATTAATTCTAATTAGATGTCAAATAGAATTTATTTTTAAAAAGTTACTACACTAAGAATAATATTTATTATACCAATACAGTGAAATTTTATTTCATGCAGCTTACTTTTTAAATTTAATTTAATTGTCAATGTGATGTACAGTGGGGTTACAGTAATTGTAAGGTAGTGAACACATAACTTTTCAAACTTGTTACCTCTGCTTTCATTTTTCTCACAGTTTTGCTTCACCGCTTCACCTGTGACATGTTGTAATGTACATTTCCAACATATTGTCTTCTGAGTATTACTGTTGCATTGGTTTGCCCTTTGTCCTTTGTCTCGCCATTTTGTTGTTCTCTTACCTTCCCTAATTAAGGTAAATATATACACAATACAAAGGGTACCAAAATCAAATACAGCAGGAGATAAACCATAAGGGAAAAACACACAGAAAATAGAAATCACACAGTACATTAAAAACAACAACCGCAAATAAAAATTTCTGTTTTCATATCTTGGAGTTCATTTTGCTCAGCATCAGCTTATATGGTCATATATATGCATAACAGAGCCACTGGAAAATAATAGTTTCATGGACACTATATCATGAAAATAACATGTGAAATGTTTTTGATGATAAAAGTGGAATTAAGGGTGGTGAATTCATGATTCTAATAAAGGAATTTCAAAAAGTTTTAAAATTATGAAAGGTAAATTTTAATTGTTCAAACATTTTTAACAACTTAGCCTATGAAGAAAATTTAAAATTGTCTGGGAACATAGGCTTTCATGCAAAGAAATCCATGGAGACTTAGTGGATAGAGAGCAATGTGGGTGAAGATGGCTCATTTTCACACTAAAGAAACAAACCTCAGAAACCTTGCTATAAATCCTGTAGCTTCCCTTGAGAATTGTCCTTACCAAGGAAATATACTCCCATATGTGAAACAAGGTTGTAGTGGAATTTAAATTCAAAGTTCTTTAAAAAAGACATCAAAATTTGTGAATTGACCTTTAATTAAACAGTAATTTCCTGAAAAAGATAATTTGGGTCAAAATATTTAAGTAGAAAGTGCCCTCCACAATGAAAGAAGATATTGCGTTTACACTTTTCTAATTGTAAAATTTTGCTCAATGTCTTTGCACGTGAAGCACTGAAACACAGAAAAAAATCTGATTGAATACTTCAAACCAATAATTTCACATTTCTAAGTAGCTCAAATATATAATATCCTTATTAACATCAAATAGTGAAGACTTCCCTTATTACATAAGCCAAAAAGTTTTGGGATCAGAAAAAAATTTAGCAAATTGAAAAGGTAAGAAAACGGTGTTATTAGAAGACCTAGCTGAGCGTATTGGCTTCAGAAGTGGAGGAAAGCCAAAACTTTTTGACATGGATTGCCTTAATATTTTTGCTACCTAAAGTGATTTTACAGAGCCTATTTGGCTCACTACAATGAAGGACAGATTGAATGAAGACATGAAAATAAATTCCACATCCAAATAAAAGGGTTTTAAAAGAGAAACCATGAAGATGTAGCAGTGGGGGAGGCCTTACAGTCTTTCAGCTTCACAAGACTTGAAGCCAAGAAGGTGTGATTAGTTGGAAATCAGGCAAGAGCTAAGAGGAGGACATAGAAGTTGGACATAGAAGTATTGTCCGTTTTAACAGACCCTGTCATCCAAGGTATGGGTGATTTAACTCTATTCTTCTCCATACATCTTGTTGAGCAAATGCAAGAGCAAGAGAAAAATAATCCATTGAAATAATTTTGCAAAGAATGACTTCACTGTTCCTGATATGGCATCTAAGCATCGTGTTAGCAAAATATATCTTTGAGTTTAGAAGTAATTGAAGCAAATAGTGGTAGAGTACTTATTTTTCTGGGCACTTTAGACACAAGAAGACTTTCAAGGTAAAAGAAAAAAAGTATAGCTAAATATTTGTGATCACAGCATCTTGGACTGGTTTTTGGAGACAAAATTTTACATTAGATTTTGTCCTCATTAACATAGATGTTGGGTTTTTGTGGCAACCAAATGCAAGGGGGAAGTTTAATGGACTCACTTGGACAAGTAAACAGCATGATAGACTTAAAATGGCCATTAATATTTAGGGAATTAGTTTGACCATTTACTTTGCCAGAACAAAGAAGGAAAGATACAATTCCAAATCACTTGACTTAAAAGTATGAAAAAAGAGTAGTGAAGAGAGATGAGAGAAAACATAGAGGACTGTTTTCTCTCCAGTGGAGTAAGGGGTTCTTGATCTTGTTTCTTCCATTCTATCCTCACAAGCTATAAAGTATGTTTCAGGAATGGAGTATCCAGTTCAGACAAAGACAACTCGCAGAAGAAAATATTTGTATCAGATATAGGTGATTTATAACCTTAGGCAATCTATTTAAATCTGTTCAAAATTCTCCCCTAACCCAAACTGCCCACTTTGAACAGCTTTGTTTGCTTTTCCCAAGACTGCCCTTCACTATTTAAAATTTAGAGGTCATATTTATACACTCTAGAGATTTCTGTTTCCTTGTGATTTTTATGTGTTTTTGTTTTTCGCTGTGTTTTTTCACTGAATTTCAAAAGGTTGTGCAAGTGTGTTACAATTAAATATGTCCATCTAATTGTCCAATGCTCCTAGATGAGTCACTCCTTCTATTATTCTCAACCAACCCCTTCTCCAAGATTTATTTCAGACTTACCACTTACCTTATCATATGTGTACATTGAGTATTCTAGTTGTACTTGCCTATTGTTCCATTATTCATTATTCCATTATTGTACTATTATTCATTTTCTAGTTTCAGTTTCCTGATAGTCATTCTGTTAAACTGTCTGGTAATAATTTGAAAGGTTTATATGCATTCCATGGAGTTTCAATTCTGCATATACTTTAACCGATGTCTGCTTATATTTCCATAATTTATTCATCTGCTATAACAATTTGCAAGAGTGGAGACGTTAAGCACCTAGACATGATTTTATTCTTATCCATTTCGAAGACTAATCTTTAGTCAACAAGAAAGTTAAAAAATGGCTTAGAATGTATTCCTAACTACCAGCTTTTATAAATGGCTTTGTACAATGGGTTGTGATTATTTTATTTTATATGGGATAATATTAAAATTTACTACTATATAGGAATACGATAGAAATAGAAGACAGATTTCATGTTTGTCATATCTCTGATGAGAACCCATATTCTAAACTTAAAGTCATATTTCTTACTATGTTAGACAGATAGGGAAAAGATGAAACAACATATGATATGGCAACTATTCATGACTTTTTAAAATATACCTCATTATGTGATGAAATTTACTTCATTAGTCAATGTTTGTGTTTGAAATTTGGGAGGCTTATGTATTTAACACATTTCTGGAAGGCACATACTGAAAATTACAAATGGTGGTGGTACTATTTCTACACTTTAATGAATGGTTGAACCTGTTTCCCATTAGTGCTGGGTAAATAAATCAACTCTATTGTAACTTGCACCCTACTCTTGAAAAGCTTGTAAAGTCACTAAGCATCATTTACTTGTCAAATGTTATTTTGGTGAATGTGATTTTAAAAAGTTTATTTGAAAAGGAATATATTTTCACGAGATTAAATGTAGGTTATCATTAGTTTGAGAATGACAACATTTTAATACTACAGGACCAAGTTTTACTGAAGAACCAGTATTTTGAAGCAATAAGGATCTTCTCAAGTAATGTTTTTCTGAATTATATTTGACCTCTAAGTCAAGTTTTCCTAGCCTTGGTAGACCAATTATGGATATATCATTCCAGGAACTTTTTTGGCCTACTTATGCTGGACTGAAATCTTTCATTAATCATTAGAAGAGGGGTATTAAAATTATTTTATGACAATTGTGATCTTGTTCACTCATATGGGCTGGTCATCTGTAAATTGAAAGTTTAAATTACTGTACTTTCTCTTAGATTTTGTGATTTCATCTTTCATTTTAAGTTGCCTTGCATTTCACAATTGCTTACTGCTAATTCCTCTGTCATAAAGAATCAGGGCCCAGAAATATTATAGGAAATGAAAAATTGAGATGGGTCTTCAATTACTTTCTGTTGGCATGTTGCATGGGCCTAGGTGAGAAGTCTTGATCTTGTTATCTGATGCTGTAGATACTTGGGACCTGGATCTTAGCACCCGTGGGTTCTGTAGAAGTATACTAGCTTTTAGATATCATATCAGCAAAATTTGGGTATGATCTGTAGGAATGCTTCAGAAATATGGAGAAAAACATTTTGGGACTAGCGAGTTAAAACAATAAACAGAGAAGCAGAGTAAAATTCCTTACAGATTAAAGGAAAACAACAATTTATTTTACCATGTGAATTCAGAAAAACAAGTACACTTAGAAGGTATCACAAGTTTATACTGAAGACATTGCATCGAGACTTTTTATATTCTCATATATATTCTAAGCCTAATTATTTATTATGATGTCATTTTAGTTTTAATGTGCATTTATTTGATGACTGATGATGTTTTTCTTGTGCTTATTTTGCACAAGATGTATTTTACTGGTCTCTGATTGATTTTTTTTATTTATTTTACTTTTTGTAGTTTTTTTAAAATGTGAAAATACTATATAGAGGGGTTAAAATTACATGGGCAAGATAATGAGTACATCAACAATCCATCCAAAAGATCATACACCACAATCAAACAGGATTCATTCAGGGATGCAAAGCTGGTTCAATATACGCAAAACAATTAAAATAATTCATCAAATCAACAGGAGCAAGGATAAGAACCACATGCTTATCTCAATAAATGGAGAAAAAGCATTCGACAAGATCCAACACCCCTTTAAGATGAAGGTCTTGGAAAAATCAGGAATCCATGGAACATTCCTCAATACAACAAAGGCTGTATATGACAAATCTACAGCCAGCATTACACTTAATGGTGAAAAACTAAAGCCATTTCCTCTTAACTCAGGAGCAAGACAAGGATGTCCACTCTATCCACTTCTCTTCAAGCTAGCATTAGAATGCCTAGCTACAGCAATAAGACCAGATGTAAACATAAAGGGGATCCAAATAGGGAAAGAAGTAAAACTCTCCCTCTTTGCAGATGACATGATCTTGTATTTAAAGATCCCATAGACTTCACTCCCAAATTACTGAAGATGATTCAAAACTTTGGCAAAGTAGTAGGGTATAAAATTAACCCTCAAAAATCAATGGCTGTTCTGTACGCCAACAATGAAAAAAGTGTGGCAGAAATTAGGAAAGCAACTCCATTCATAATAGCCCCACAAAAAAAGAAAATAACTAGGAATTAACCAAAGAAGTGAAGGACCTCTATGATGAAAACTTTTAAAACTTGAAAAAGGAAATCAAAACAAAATTTAGAAAGTAGAAAAACACTCCCATGCTCCTGGATTGGAAAGATCAACATCGTGAAAATGGCAATACTTCCCAAGGCTATCTACAAATTTAATGCGATACCTATCAAAATTCCAACCTCATTCTTCAAGGAAATAGAAGAGGCAATCCAAAAATTCATATGGAACAATAAAAGACCCCGAATAGCAAAAACAATCCTCAATAGAAAGAACAGTGCTGGAGGAATATCATTAACCAAATTTCAAACTCTACTATAAAGCCATATTAATCAAAAGAGCTTGGTACTGGCACAAGAACAGACCTCAGGACCAATGGAATAGAATTGAAAACCCAGAAATGAACCTACAGACATATAGCCAGGTAATATTCGATGAGGGAGCTAAAAAAATAGAATGGAAGAAAGACAGCCTCTTCAGTAAATGGTGATGGCAAAATTGGTTAACTACTTGCAGAAAACTAAAGCTAGATCCCTATATATCACCCTGCACTAGAATCAACTCCAGATGGATCAAAGACCTCAAAGTCAAAGCAGACACCCTGAAAAAATACAGGATGGAATAAGAGAAACCCTAGGACTCCTTGGCCCAGGCAGATATTTTCTTAATAGAGACTCAGAAATGCAACAAATCAAAGAAGGTTGGACAAATGGGATTGCATGAACTTGCAGAGCTTCTGCATGGCAAAGAACATAGCTAGCAAGGTCAATAGAAAGCCTACGGATTGGGACAAGATCTTCACTAGCCATACAATGGACAAGGTATCATATCTAAAATATACCTGGAATTCAAAAAAATTAAATCCCCCAACAACAAATCCTCAAAGAAACAACTGGCCAATAAATAAGTGGACTAAAGACTTAAAGAGAAACTTCTCTGAAGAGGAAAGGATGGTCAATAGACACATGAAGAAATGCTCAAACTCCCTAGCCATAAAAGAAATGCAAATAATAACAACATTGAGATACCACCTCACTCCAGGTAGAATGGGTAAAATCAAGAACTCTAAAAACAACAGATGCTGGAGGGGATGCGGACAGAAGGGAATCTTACTGCATTGTTGGTGGGAGTGTAAACTTGCTCTATGCCTCCATCTAATTGATTTTTTTAACATTAGGTTTTCAGAATTCTACGTAGAGTCTCGATTTGCGGCATTCTTCAGTTACAAGATTTGCAAATATTTTATCCTTGACTATGGTTACCCTTCATCATCATTGTCGTAGTCGTCGTCATCATCATCATCATCATCACTATTATTATTACTATTATTACTTTTGTACATGTATGTATGCTCCTGAAAATTGAACTCAGGGTGCCTGAGATTTGTTGCATTTTCTTAAAAATTTACCCTTTAAATGAAGCCTCACTTCTGCATTTTTGCTGATTAGTCACAGATAATATTTTCAGGGACTGTATTTTGTGTGATGGATTCAAAAAACAATACTCATATCACAGCCTCCCAAGTAGCTGGGATGAGATACATGAGCCCTGTGCTCCCAAATTCTATTCACTACGTTTATATGAGCTTCCACACACCAAATTATTTTACAATTTTATTGAGTTCTACTATATCAAGTTTTTCTTTTTTTCTTTTTCTTTTTATTGTTCAAATACTATAGAAATGGGTTACAATTACAGGGACAAGGTAATGAGTACATTTCTTATCAAGCATTGTAGCCCCCTTCCCATCCCTTCCCATACTCTCCCCCATACTCCGTCCCCCCACCCAATGTTCCCCCCTCAACCAAGTTGTAAAGTTCGTTTTCCACATAACGTCTTGTACATCTCATTGTTGCATTGGATCCACCTGTATCCCTATTTTTAAACAATTTGTTTTTTCCCTTCCCCTCCACAAATTTATCAACCTCAAATACAGTGAAAGCAGGGGTTATACCATGGGGTTGGGACATGCAAAGCAACAAAGTGATAATCTTATAAATGTGTTTGAAACAATCACCTGAAAGGGAAAAAAACAATTAAATACATATCTTAGGGTTCATTTCTCTAACATCAACTTATATGACCTTTTCTGCTTGACCCAAACATGTACTAGTTATTGCAAATAAGGGAAAACATAGGACTTAAGTTTCTTTGGGCCTGGCTTACTTCACTTACTATATTATTTTCCATGTCTTTCCATTTCCTAACAAATGGGGCAATGTCATTCTTTCTGCTGTAGGCATAGAATTCCATTGTGTATATATACCATGTTTTCTTGATCCATTCATCTACTGTGGGGCATCTGGGTTGGTTCCCTATCTAAGCTATGGTAAATAATGTTGTAATAAACATAGTGTGCTGGTAGCTTTCTTATGGTCCTGTTTGTGATCATTTGGGTAAATGCCCAAAAGTGGGATTGCTAGATCATAGGGGAGCTCTATGTGAAGTCTTTTGAGGAACCTCTATACCGCTTTCCAAAGTGGTTGAACAAGTTTACACTCCCACCGACAATGCAGTAAGGTTACCTTCTGTCCATATCCCCTCCCGCATCTGTTGTTATTAGAGTTCTTTAGTATGGCCATTCTAACTGGGGTAAGGTGGTATCTCAATGTTGTTTTGATTTGCATTTCTTTTATGGGTAGGGAGGTTGAGCATTTCTTCATGTGTCTATTGGTCATCCTTCTTTCCTCTTCAGAGAAGTTTCTCTTTAAGTCTTTAGCCCACTTATTTATTGGGCAGTTGTTTCTTTGAAGATTTATTGTTGGGGGATTTAATTTTTTGAGTTCCAGGTATATTTTAGATATGAGACCCTTGTTTGTTATAAGGCAAGTGAAGATCTTCTCCCAATCCGTGGGCTTTCTATTGATCTTGCTAACTATGTCCTTTGCCATGCAGAAGCTCTGCAATTTCATGCAATCCCATTTGTCCAACCTTCTTTGATTTGTTGTGTTTCTGGGTCTCTATTAAGAAAATACCTGCCTGGTCCAAAGAGTCCTAGGGTTTCTCTTATCCCATCCTGTATTGTTTTCAGGGTGTCTGCTTTGACTTTGAGGTCCTTGATCCATTTGGAGTTGATTCTAGTGCAGGGTGATATATAGGGATCTAGCTTTAGCTTTCTGCAAGTAGTTAACCAATTTTGCCATCACCATTTACTGAAGAGGCTGTCTTTCTTCCATTCTAGTTTTTTAGCTCCCTTATCGCATCAAGTTTTTCTTTCCTATAAGTTTATTGCCTGAGTTAAAAATGCTTCATCTCCAAAATTGTCAAGAAATCTTTCTTTGCTTTACATTTATATCACTCTATTTCGTTTATATGCCATGTTTTAATCTTGCTTGTAGCTAATATTTGAATAAATTGTTATGTTTAAGTCAATGTTCATTTTTTAACTCTCCCCAATACTGTCTAATTTATCACTACTTATTGAAGAGAATGTAATTCGACAAACTTTTGGTTTTACTCCTTATTAATATTCCTTGATAATAATTTTGTGGATTTAATCTGGTGCTTTACAGACCCATTGAACTGTGTAATCTTTCCTCTACAAATGTAACAATTTTACACTAACAGCTTAATATTGGTCAGAGAAATATATTCCAGTTTATATTCAATTGTCAGTGAGTCAAAGAATGCTGGTCAGGTGATTTAGAAATTATCATAAACATAAATCTTAATGCCAATCAAAAACTTTAACTTTCCTGAATAAGTTATCAAAAAATACAAATATATATCTCTGTAATAATATACCAACAACCAAAGAACATATGGAAAGGTTATATCATACTTAGACATTGCATACATATAGAGATTAGTAGAAATAGAAACAACAATAAGATATACCTGCACAACAACTATGTAGAAATTGGAATCCTTGTACATTGTGGCTTGGCACTTAAAGCAATATAGCCAGATTGTTAAACATACTGGCAATCATTAAAATATTACACATAGAGTTGCATCTATGATCCAGCATTTGCAATCATAATTTTATATACAATATATATTTCAACATATGTCCAATGAGACACATGTACAAGAATATACATAGCAAAAGTTTTTAGAATACCATATAATAAATATTGAAATTGCCCTTGAGTATGTTACACAAGTATATACATGAATACAAAACAATATGCTCTATCCATGAAAAAAATTTACATGGACTTACTTACTTGGGAAACACTAATATTGCATGGGAGAAATGGATAAAACAGACTACATTTTCTAATTATATGAGCTTTTTAAAAATGACACATCTGTAGTGGTAGACTATGAAGTAATGGTTGGTCAAGTGGAGAGTAGGTTGAAATGATGACAGGAAGTGTGAGCTAATAAATATTGGAGTATTTTGAGAGGGCAGTGATGATAAAATATTCTAGAACTGAAGGTGATGTTCATAGTACATCTCTTTGACATTCTAAAAATCATTGTACTTTATCAAAGAATTACAGATTGCATTTGTGTTAACCTTAGTAAAAATTTTTGAATAGTAGTGAGTGAATCTGAGTGATAATTTAGAATTTTAAATCACAGAATTCTGTAAGGTATAAGTTTAGCATGTTGATGAATAAGAGTATAAATAAAATATAATCTGTGACATATCCTCTGAGTGACTATATATGACATTGTGAGTCAGTGAATATTCTACAAAATTAAGTAAATTGAGGGATAAGATAGAATTGAGATGGATGAGCGATAATGAACCTCAAGGTGCATTGTATTAGCCATGAAATGTGGATTAATTGTAGACTGTTTGCCTTGCATGTGTGAAGCCCTGTGTTTGATTCCTCATTACTACATAAACAATAAAGCTTGAATTGGCACTATGACACAAGTCATAGAGTGTTAGCATGAGGTAAAGAAGCTCAAAGACATTGCCAAGGCCCAGGACTAGTCAAAAATAAAAAGGATGCATTGTATTAAGCCGGGCACTAGCGGCTCATGCCTGTTTTACTAGATACTCAGGAGGCTGAGGATTGAGGTTTGAAACCATCCCTGTCGGGAAAGTCTGTGAGATTCTTATCTCCAATTAAAACTTAGAAAAATCTAAAAGTGCTGCTGTGCCTCAAGTGGTAGAGCTCTATCGTTCATTGAAAGGAGTTCAGGGACAGCGCTCAGAACTAGAGTTCAAACCTCAGGAGAGGAAAAATAACTCACTAAACACTATTCATAAACTGCTTTTTCAAACAGCAATTCCCATACAACAACATAAAGTTAAGTTAAAAATATGATTAGAATAAAATATGAATCATTTTAGGAATAAGACATAGATAGGATTGAAAGGTTGTTTACAGGGGACAAAGTAAATTTTATATCATGCATTATGAGTTGAAATTTGTCCTTCAGTATTCTTACATCATTTATGAAATTGGCAATATATTGTCCATTACGAGTCAATTTCTTTGAGGAACAGATTGTATTCTGCTGTCTTTTCATAGGAAACCATAGAGGTGATATTTTGGCCTCATTTTTTTTTCTTAATTGTGAAAATAACTTACAGGGGGTTTACAATTACATGACCAATGTAATGAGTACATTTCTTTTTCTTTCATTTTTTTTGGGGGGGGGTCCAGTCGTGGGGCCTTAACTCTGGGCCTGAGCGCTGTTCCTTAGCTCTTCAGCTCAAGGCTAGTGCTCTACCACTTGAGCCACAGCGCCAGTTCTGGCTTTTTTCTTTTTGCTTATGTTGTGCTGAGGAATCGAACCCAGGGCCTCATGCATGCAAGGCAAGAGCTCTACCACTGAGCCACCTTCCCAGCCCCCGTTCTGAAGTTTTTAGTACAATTGTCTTAAGATATAACATAAGTTATTAAAATTAATATTAATCTAGATAACATTTATAATTACTCATAACACTTTTGAGTACAACTGTTGGTATTTTTTTCTATAGCCAAAAGAAATATTCTGAGTAAAAGAAAGAGAGGAAGTTGGAAGAAACAAGAAAGATAGAAAGTTCAAAAGAAAGAAAGGAAGAAGGAAAGAAAGGAAGGAAGAAAGGAAGGAAAGAAGGAGAGAAAGAGAGAGAAGTAGGGATGGAGGGAAGGAAAGAAGGAAGGAAGAAAGGAAGGAACAAAACAATTTAATTTATAAAATCTATTTAGCCCAGAAGAGGCAATCCAAAAATTCATATGGAACAATAAAAGACCCTGAATAGAAAAACGCTCCTCAACGGCAAAACACTGCTGGATGAATATCAATACCAAATTTCAAACTCTACTATAAAGCCATAGTAATCAAAACAGCTTGGTATTGGCATAAGAACAGACCTCAGGACCAATGGAATAGAATTGAAAACCCAGAAATGAACCTACAGACCTATAGCCATCTAATCTTCAATAAGGGAGCTAAAACAATAGAATGGAAGACAGACAGGCTCTTCAGTAAATGGTGCTGGCAAAACTGGTTAACTACATGTAGAAAACTAAAGCTAGATCCTTATATATCACCCTGCACAAGAATCAACTCCAAATGGATCAAAGAACTTGAACTCAAAGCAGACACTCTGAAAACATTACAGGATGGAATAGGAGAAACCCTAGGTCTCCTTGGCTCAGCCCGAAATTTTCTGAATAGAGACCCGGAAACACAACAAATCAAAGAAAGGTTGGACAAATGGGATTGTATAAGGTTGCAGAGCTTCTGCAGGGCAAATGACATAGCTAGCAAAATCAATAGAAAGCCCACGGATTGGGAGAAGATCTTTACTAGCCATACAACGGACAAGGGTCTCATATCTAAAATATACTTGGAACTCAAAAAATTAAACCACCCAACAACAAATCCTCAAAGAAACAACTGCCCAATAAGTAAGTGGGCGAAAGACTTAAAGAGAAGCTTCTCTGAAGAAGAAAGAAGGATGGCCAATAGACACATGAAGAAATGTTCAACATCCCTAGCCATAAAAGAAATGCAAATCAAAACAACATTGAGATATCACCTCACTCCAGTTAGAACGGCAAAAATCAAGAACTCTAACAACAACAGATGCTGGAGGGGATGTGGACAGAAAGGAACCTTACTTCATTGTTGGTGGGAATGTAAACTTGTTCAACCACTTTGGAAAGCAGTATGGAGGTTCCTCAAAAGACTTCACATAGAACTCTCCTATGACCCAGCAATCCTACTTTTGGGCATTTACCCTAATGTTCACAAAAAAGACCACACTAAAGCTACCAGCACAACTATGTTTATTGCAGCATTATTTACCATAGCTAACATATGGAACCAACCCAGATGCCCCTCAGTAGATGAATGGATCAAGAAAATGTGGTATATACACAATGGAATTCTATGCCTCCATCAGAAAGAATGACATTTCTCCATTTGTTAGGAAATGGAAAGGCTTGGAAAAAATTATATTAAGTGAAGTAAGCCAGGCCCAAAGAAACATAGGTCCCATGGTTTCCCTTATTTGCAATATCTAGTATAGGTATGAGTCAAGCGGAAAAAGTCAGATAATGTGATGTTAGGAAAACGCACCTCAAATATGTATTTTAATGTTTTTGTTTCTTTCATGCATGTGTTTCTAACGCATTTATAAGATTATTTCTTTGTTGCTTTGTATGTCCCTCCCCCACAGTGTAACCCCCGCTTTCACTATATTTGATGTCAGTATAACATGTGGAGGAGATGGGGACAAACAAGTCGTTTAAGGATTCAGGTGGACCTGTTGCAACAATGAGAAGTACAAAATGTCATGTCAAAACCAGCTTTACAATGTCGGTGTGTGGGGGGGAGGGGGGTATTATTGGGTGGGGGCGAGTGGGGAGGCTGGGAAGGGAGGTGAAGGGTAAACAAAGGAGGAGGCTGCAATGCTTGGTAAGGAATATATGCATTATCCTGCCCATGTAATTGTAACCCCTCTGTACAGTATGTTCTCAAATAAAAGAAAATAAAATTAAAAAAAATCTATTTAGCCCAACACAAACTTCATCTAATTGATCCTTTAGTAAATTCAACTTTGCAATTTTCACTTCTTTGCATTTTCTCCATGCATGAATGAAACCAAGAAATGAAGGATCATAAATAACCACTTGAATCTGTTTGCATCTGTAGTAATATGTATGCAAATCTTTTTCTCATTTTCTATACATCATCAAATAACTATTTGCATACAATATACACTTAGGTATAAATATTCTAAAAACTGATGAAATCCAAGTATGTCAATATATTATAGAATGTGAATACAAGTATTTATAGTGCTATTAATATTACAGTCTACATGTTATATTAATTATAAAAATGTTATTACATATTTTATCAGAGAAATTAGTATCCTCTGATTTTGGTGTCTGAGTCCTACTAGCAGGCCTTAATTAAAATCAAAGGAGATCTGTATTTGTTGGCTCAAACGAATATTTCTGAAAGCAATTGACTCATAGGGGATTGTTCAAATATATCAGAAGGGCCTTAGAAAGTTGTACTACGTTTATATGATTACCTAAGATTGATTCAAGAGCCACTAAGCAATCATATTTCACTTTACCATCACTGTAATTATTCCCATTGTAAGAAGAATCATTCACATAAGCCATATGATATAAGCTTGTCCTTAAGTTATTATTTTCTACGAAATTATATCCAAATGATACACTACACTGAGTTAAAGCAAAAGTTGCAAAGTGTATTGGACGATGTAACTCCTTCCATATATACATGTTGAAATTCTATTCCCCTGTCTGGTGACATTAGAATCAATATTTCAGAGATAACACTACAATAATGATCCTGATAAAAGAAACCTTATATAACTACTCTGACATGTGAATGTCCAGCAAATGATGAACCAGAAATTGGACCCCCATAAGACAAGGAATTGCTTTGAACAACCATTTTTATAATCAATGTTTAAATTTCGAGCATATGGGTAATATACTCCTGATGGTTTTAAAACACTTACTTTGAAGTATTCTCTTATAACAGCTCAAAGGCTGACAAAAGACAAAGTAGTTTTGAGTTAATATCCCAAATTCTGATAAAAAGAGATTCATAATGTTTTATTATTTGAATTTTAATCTCCAAGTCTCCAACATAAAATATTTTAAAATGGGAGTTGATTTGAGGTTTAACTCTATTCAACTATCATAATTAATATTTTCAATATTTTTATTATCTTTAAGTAGTTGTACAATGGAATTGCCATTCACTGAAACAGTTTATGGATACAGTGCATCTTGATCAATATCACCTCTTTCAACATTCTCATCCACCCCTTCCAATCAACCCAGTCCTTATGTAACTCAAGATTATGTTATGGAATTACTTGCCATTTAACCAAGCAGTTTATGTGTACAATGCACCTGAAATTGAGTTACCACTTCAACATCTTCACCCCCATTTCACACTACCCTTTGCTTTGTATATTTCAATTCTGGGAATTATACAATGGATTCTTGCCCGTATTCTATCCTTTTCACCTTCAATTTCCTACGCCTCCTATATTGCCCTCCCCAGTTGTCCTGTCTTGTAGTACATATTTACTGGTATTTATTTTGTTGGGCTTTGGCTTAGTCTTTTTTGTCTTTTCTTTTTTTGTTTGTTTGATTGTTTCTCCAAAATTTTATTTTAATTTAAATTACATGACCAGCCAGATATTCTGATGAGAAAGTCACTTTTCCTCAGGAGATGGGAAATGCTTCCATGGCATAGTTAACAACTGTATACATCTCTACTTTTTTGTGTTTATCAAGGAAGCGCTAAAAAAATCACATTAGGTCACTGACTTAAGTAAAATTAAACCTTTATAACACAAAATTTCCATAGTGTATTCTAAAGTAGTTGAACAAGATTACATTCCCACCAACAGTGTAATAGAGTTTTCTTTGGGCCACAACCCTATCAATATCTTTGATTGTTCATTTTTTTTCATAATTACATTGTAACAAGGGTGAGATGAATCTGTGTTGTTTGCATTTGCATTTCTTTTATGGAGAGAGATGTGTCTATTTGTCATTTTTTTTAATTGGTTGTGGGGCCTAAACTCGGGGCCTGGGCACTGTCCCTCAGCTCTTTAGCGCAGGGCTAGCACTTTACCACTTGAGCCACAGCACCACTTCCAACTTTTTCTGCTTATACGGTGCTAAAGAATTGAACCCAAGGCTTCATGGATGCAAGGCAAACACTCTACACTGAGCCACCTTCCTAGCCCCTTATTTGTCATTCTTACTTCTTCTAAGAAGTTCTCTTTAAGTCTTTACCCCATATATTAATTGGATTCTTGTTTATTTGAGGGTTTATTTTTGTTGGGCTTAACTTTTTGATCTCTAAATATGGGTTAGTTATGTGAACCCTTGTCTGATGCTTACCTAGTAAAAATCTTCTTCCATTCTGTTCTCCTTTTATATATCCTGCTAACTATTTCCTTTGCCATGAAGAAAATCTTCAGTATGATGCAATTCTATTGATCCAGAAAGAATGAAAATACACCATTAATAAGAAATGGAAAGACTTGGAACAAACTTATACGAAGAGAAGAAAGACAGACTCAGAGAAATATAGATTTCCTAATTTACCTCATTTCTTGTAGTAGAATGTGCCTCTAATTCTGCAAGTAAACACAGTTGGATGGTAAAAGAAAAAACATTACACTTAAACATGATAAATTTTATGGGATTCTAAACATTTATACGGTGAGATCAAGGGAGGATGCCCTTTGAATAGGATCACGAAGGCTCAATAGCTATATGAATATTATGATATAAAATAATGTTCATTAAAATGATCTCCAAGAAATGATGAGAGTTTTTTTTTAATATTTTGCTTTTTCCTTCTGTGTTGTGATAGTGTTATTTTTTTTTAATTTCTGCACCTTTGGTCTTATATGTAAGTTTGGAAAGTGCAAGGGGGAACACAGAAATGGAGGGAAAAAGGGTGAACAAATGCATCAGTGCTACTCAATGGACACTACATTATAGAAGAACTATACAACTTTTTGGGGAGGGAGGTTGAAAGGGAAAAACTGGGAGACCAAAAAGAAAGAGGGGACACTGTTCAAAAAGAAATGTGCTCACTATGTGACTTAAGTAATTGCAACCCTTCAGTACATCATCTTTATTGTAGCCAGAGTACCTCAATAATATTAGATAAAATATGCTTTAAATTAAAAGTGGTATGAATGTAAAAAGAAACAAAGAAGGACATTAAATATTGATAAACTTTCCATCACAGGGATATAACAATTCTAAATACTCCAGAGCTCCCAAAATCATCAGACAAATTCTACTTACCCTAAAAACATGCATACGTCCAAATACATTGCTGGTTGCTTGAATAGATTATTCTTACCTCTGGACAGGCCATCCAGATAAAAATTTAGCAAAAAAAGTCAGAGCTAAATAAATACATTGACAAGCTATACCTAACAGATATCTACAGAATATTTCACCTAGCAGTGTCACAATATATATTCCTCTCAGCAGCCCATGGAACGTTCTCCAAAATAGATCATATCTAGATCACAAGAAAAATATGTCATAATTCAAAAATAAAAAATAAAATTACTCTTTGTATCTTGTCAGTCCACAATGGGACCAAGTTTAATCTCGACATCAAAAGAAATCACAGAAAATTCTGAAACTCACAGACTGAATAACACATTGCTAAATCATCAGTGACTCACTGAAATGATATGGAAGGAATTTCCAACATTTATGGAATTCAGTGGAATTGAACACACAAAATACTACTACCCCTGGGACACAATAGCACAGGCAATACTCAGAGAAAAATTTCTTTGAGTATATCATCAACAAATTAGAACAATATTGAACCAGCACTAATGATGCACCACTAGGTCCTTGAAGAGCAGGAACAAGCCAAACCAAAACCTGTATACAGAAATAATACAAATTAGATTAAAGAAATAAATTAATCAGAGTCTAAAAAAAAACACAGTCATGATTGAATTTTATCTACTAGTAGCTCAAAAATTTGACAGATTAATGTCAACATAGCTTTTTTCAGAGATAGACTCACCCAGCCCAAATGAGTGAACAAAACAAACTTCTAAGATTCTAAGAAAAAACATTTTGTTTACCTTTTTAAAATAAATTTACTCTGTTGTTCTTATTAAGGTGATTTATAGATGGATTACAATTCCATGAGTCAGGTAATGAGTACATTTCCTTTTGTGAAATGTCTTCATTCCCCTCCCTTGTTCCCAGTCTCACCCTGCTGTCCCCCACCCATGTGTTAAATAGATAACTTTCATCAATGTTCAATGAATTCCATTGCTGCAATTTTTCACTCTTTTCCCTAATGCTCTGTGCCCACCTCCCCACTTTTCTGAAGACGTACAATGAATAGACCAGGCATAAGTTAAAGAAGACCAAATCATCACAAACTATAAACAACAACAAGCACAAATCCAAAAAGGAATTTTCTGTTTTCACGACTCACGGCCTGTTTAATTATGTCTATCTTGTTATTTAAATATAATTGCTTTTTATCATAAAGTCAATTCAAGGATTAAGGTGTGATGACATAATTTTCCTTTCTATTTAATAATGCTTTTTATTTTAATATTAAGGTTGAAAATAACCCAATTCAAGTTTTAGTGAAATTTGAAGGTTCAGATTTAAAGTTAAAGTTTCAAAATGGCTAATAGTTCCATTTTGGCAACGAAAATGAAAAACTCATGTTTTATCCTCAAGAATGTCATTATTTCATGTACAAAGAAGAAACTAAATGCAATATTAATTCAGTGGAAATAAGGAATAAAAAACTTATTCAATGCATCAATTCCATAGATCATATCTATTGATAAAATTAATAAAACTTGTTTTAAGTAGATTACTTAAGACATGAAGTAAGTGATAATTTTCTTTTCTAGGTGTAGTTGATATAGAAATCAAAGCCCAAAGATTCCAGAGTTCTGTGTGCTTGATACATGTGAATTTACACATATGCTTGTCTCATCTCAATATTATTTGAACTGAGAACCGGATTAGAATAAAAAAATCATGCAAATGTTTAGCTGTATTTTGTGAGTAATATGTTCGTTTTATATCTATTTTATTTGAAAAATCTGGAAAATTTATTTAAGTCACATCAACATTAATGAGAAATAAATATCTCCTAGCTCCTTAAAAGAGAATCAATAAAAAAAAGGAAACAACAAAGAAAAAATTGAACCCCATTTTGTACGTGGTTTTTGTATATTGTGGTGCTTTGCAAGTGTGGATTATGTGACTATCCCATGAATCTTGGCTCAAATCACAAGGGCTAGTAGAAGAAATTTTCAAAATCTAGAGCAGCTAACACAGCTGTGCAGTTGTTTGTAGGTTTCACTACAGTCACAGCTGGACATCAATTGTACAAAGGTACTAATACTACTGATTTGGAGGCAAGAATGTGATGAAAAACAAACTTTTATCTTCTTAGATGAAGTTAGAAGACCACACTTTAACAGCTTACTAAACGATCAGCCCTTTGAATAACAGTGCCATTTTTAAGGCACTCTAGATAATTGAAATCCTTCATCCCTGCACAACCATTAATGCCTTTCACAAATCATTGCCGAGGACAATTTCTAGTTCTATTTGATATTTCAAATGGCTTAGGAGTGACATAAACAGTAATTCAATTTTTGAGAAAACTTAATTTAGATTAAGCAAACAAATCAGATTCAACTCCATAGCATACCCTTTAGGGAAAATGAATTAAGGAATAGGACATGTCCTTTGTTATTTAATATTAGACATTAGGGCAAAATGCCAGAAACAGACTCTGCAAGACGGAAACAGAAGTCTTTGTTAAGATATATTAAACATTACCTAGGGACAAGTAATTTTACCTACATTTTCTATTATATGATGATATATTTTTGTCTGCTAATCAGAAAGACTCAAAAAGATTTTTAATTATGATATGAAAAATGCATCATCATGAATGAATGAAATCAGGAAGTAGATGGCTCAGGAGCTGGTTGGTTCTGTTAAATATTCTCATTAGTTTGAATGATCTGATGTTTTTGTATGTGCAAAATTATGAATGTATTTTATGTCTGGACAAGAAAGTTTGATTATTAGATCATTGTCTGATACCCAATGTTAAGAAACTAACCTAAGTCAGAGTGTTAAATATATATGGGTGTGTGCGTGTGTCTGCAAGTTTATATTTAGACGGCAGTACCTTAATTCCCTCAGGGTATATACTTAATTCTATTAGTTATAATACATTAATGACAGTACATTAACATTTTGAGACATATTTATATGTTCCTATGATTGCATGAACAAACTAAAATTTATGTTTTGGCTATGAGTTTTTGAAATGTCAGCTGAAAGTATAAGCATTTGGAATCTTGAGAAAGATATCAATGGCAAACATTTCAGTATAGATCAATTTTAGACAACCCTTGCAAGGATCTGTAATTTATATGAAATGCAACTTTCATTGAATTTCCAAGGCTACAATATTCTAGAAATTTGTAGGAAAACCAGTTAAATTATGGAAA
Source organism: Dipodomys spectabilis (assembly GCF_019054845.1). Classification (NCBI taxonomy): domain Eukaryota; kingdom Metazoa; phylum Chordata; class Mammalia; order Rodentia; family Heteromyidae; genus Dipodomys; species Dipodomys spectabilis. The sequence goes on along the minus strand of NW_024871098.1, from coordinate 3,833,418 downwards.
CATAAAAGTAATGTGATTATTGTATACAGTTTTACATTTTAGTTTCGTCAAGTAAAAGTACTATTTATTGCTTCTGTATAGGAAGGAAAACCGTAATTATTAGAATTTGTGCCGTATTTCACATTGGGAAACTTTGTCTGTATCAAAAAGTTTATTTCTTTTGTTTCTGCTTTCCTATTCATGATTCTGTTTCTCATAGTATTATTCTAAGGACTTTTTCTTTTTCCCAGTTTGGAGTTGAACATACCTCATGCTCTCAGTTTGTTTGCTAACAGTAGTCAGTCTACCATTTGAATCATGTATCCAGCCCAGAAATTTTTGTAGTTAATTGGAGAAATAACCTCATGAACTTTCCTCCCAGCCTGAAAACCATTATCCCTCGAGTCTCATCCTTCTTAATCACTAGGATTATAAATTTGAGTCATGGACCCCAAGAGTCAATGATTTTTCATATCTTATAGATTGCACATGTTTGCTAGTAGTTGTAATAATAAACTACCACAGATTGGGTTTAGGATTAACACTGTAAATACATTGCCTCTGAGTTGGTGGAACTAGAACTGCAAGATCAGAGTTGGCTTCTGATTCCTCTTTCCTTGGCATATTCAAAGCATTCTGCTACTCTTGGAGGAGACTTCAACTTAAATGCTACCTTTGAGATTCTGTTTCCATCTGCAGTCACTTGCTAAGACAATGGGTTTTTGATCTTTAGTATGATTTCAGTGGGACAGAACCCAACACATTACATATTACTTAATTGATAGAAGAAAAACTCTAATAGAAAATTATTTGTTTTGGGCATGGAAGTTATGGTTATACTGTACAAAATAGTAAAAGAGGTAAACGTTTTATTAAAGCTTGTAAAAAGAGTATGAAGTCTTGACGTTAGACATGCCAAATTCTTACATTGGCACACCCTTAAATTCCTAGAGGTACCAGAGGATTTAACCTGAAACCCTATACTTGTGAAACAGCATCTCTACTACTATCATACCTGCAGATTATAATTGGGTTGCTTACTTTGAGTTAGTATCACTATGCCTGGGCCTGCTTGGACTGCGGTCTTCTTAACACAAGCATAAAACATTGCACCCAGCAAATGGTTAGAATTTCTGAAACATCTGGAACATCTGAAACATTTGTGTCTGGGATCGCCTGAAACTGGAATTCTCTAATCTCTGTTTTCCAAGTAGATAATATTTTAGGTTTGAGCCACTTTAACCAATAAAACATACAATTTCAAAATATCTTGATATTGCATATATTTGTGCTTAAAATGTATGGCTAACCTTAATTTTCACCCGCTTTTTTTAGTACTCTGAGTTGAAAACATTGGCATTCTTGATATTAGTGGCTTTGTTTTGGATGGAATCCCATCTCAATCAAAAAATTCTTCCAAAAGTTTATGTCAATAATCATGGAAAAGAAGGCTTCAGGTTGGAAAAAACACACTGTTAATAAATTTATAAATGCAGTATACTCATAGTGTTAGTCAATGGTTTCTTTAGTGTGAGGAGGAAGGTAGAAATGTGAAAGATGTAAGGTCTCTGTAGAAATACTGTAGCTGTCACTTCAGGTTATCTTCCTTCCCTAAAGCTTGCTTTATTAAAACCCTCTGGGTGCATATTGGTTGGACTGATTAGTAATCTTCTCCAGGAAATGAAGCTGCTTTTACAAGGCTGATGGTGTGGTAAATAAAGGAATGATCAGAATAAGCACTGATATTGTCACAGATTGAGCAGATCAGATTAACTGCTGAACAGCAAAACTAAGCAAAGTTTCAAGTCTCATTATTCACATTGGAACATATATAGGTAGTACATAAACACATACATATAAATATACATATACATACATACATGAAAATTTAAATAACCAGTAGAATATATAGAAACTTGGTATGACAAGTGTTAATCTATATGAAATTGGTTGCAGGAAAGGTACAGTAAAATATAAATAGTTTAGCATAGATCTTGCATAGATTTTGTAAAGGATGAAAATTTTTCCTTCATTATACACTTTACAAATATCTTTAGAGTTCGGGGAAGATGGCAGAGGAGAAGCTGGAGGCTAAACAAGCTCTCGCATAGAAAGCAGTTTTAGTGTTCCAGTGAACAGTCCTAAGCCAAAGAGTCACAACAAGTGTGCCATCACAGGACAGGGAATTAGGCCAGAGAGGGAAAATCCAGGCAAGGAGACAGATCTGAGCAATTGCCAGCAGCCACCGCTGCGAGGTGTTGGCCCTAGCCATCATACCTGCAACACAGAGAGTCTGGGATGAAGAAGCCCGATGCGGTGGTAGAGCAGATTCTACTCAACACCAGCAAGAACCGACAAGGAAAAGACATCTTCATCCTGCAGTTCGCCGCAGACCAGAGAAGACCCAGGAACCAAGACTCGGCATGAGTAGAAGCCTAACGTCCTCACTCCTTCTCAGGGAGCAGAAGAGGGGAGGCCACCCCTTCCCCCCCACTACCAGAGATCTCCATCTTTGATACTGACAAAGATCGGATGAGCTAGCTCCAACTCAGGCCTTGGAAAAAAACTTGAGTCATTTAGCAGGTCACAAGAACCTAACTGACCTGCCAGACTCAGCTGCACCAGGGAAAAGTCACCCAGCTCAGGGGCAAGCCCCACGAGTGTCTTTCTTCACTGGGTAATCAGAGTCAGAGGCTGCTCCTCCCTTTATCAGTGTCAACAATCAATTGAAATTCAGTAAACAGCAACCCTGAGTGTGGCTCCAGGCTAGGCTCTGTGAGTTTCTCACAAACTAACTGCTGTTTGCTGAAAGGCCTCAACTCTACCTAGTCTCATCACAGCATCTCCAAGACTTGAGGAAATAGCCATCTCCCTCTTTTGTGATACTCAAAGCAGATCTCCCTCCCATTGAACTAACCTGGGAGGAGGATCACAAAATCTTGGGTAAAGCAGAGCGTTTTTCTGCCTGCTCAAACAAACTGACTTAAGCCAACCAAGCCACAGGAAAATCAAACACCACAAGCAGACCAGAGACTCCAACAAGAGGCTGGTAACAGACACAAGGGAGATGCAGCATCTTCCCACCTCTCCCAAAAAAAAAACAAAGAATTTTTTTCTTTTGTTATTTTTTGTACATTTTATAAAAAAATTTTTTCTATAACTTTTTAAAATTTTTAATTTTTACCTTTTTTGGAAAAAATTATTTTCTAGTAACTTTTTTTTCTTCCTTTTATAACTTTTATTTTTATTTTAGGGGTATATGTGTCTGCATTCTCTTTCTTTCTTTTTCTTTTAAAAGTTTATTTTATTTTATTTTTGTTTTTTTGTTAGCTCTACTGAACTTCTGATCTTTTCTCTTTCTTTCTCATTCTTTTCACCTTTTCTCCTCTTTCGTTCTTCTTTATGTGACTTAATTGCTGTTCTTCACATCCTCTGATACACCCATAGTCGATTAATAGACCTTATCCCACATTGTGTACACACTTAATCCAGAAATTTATTACTCAATTCAAAACTTCATAGACTTAAATTCCTTAATAGCAGTAATACCTCTTTCTACCTATATAATATTTTAAATATTTTTATTTTTAAGTTTTTCACATCTCCTTTATATTTCTCCCCTTTTCTCAATATATCCACGTTCTTCTCTGAATATTTCATATTCAAATCTGTATAATTTTTCAGCATTGCTATGTTAATTTTTAATTTTTACTTTTCTAAATTTTGGGGTCTTCTTTTTCCCCTTTCTCTTTCTTCTTATTTCTCTCTCTCTCTACTTTCATCCTATCCAACCTATTTCCTGCTTTATTGTGCCTTAATCCATGATACATAATTAAATGGAAGCATAATTTAATACCTAATAACTATTAGTAATATATGTAATTTAATAATATATAGACATCACATTCAATAATTATATTTATATATTTAAATATACAGTGCAAGATACATCTACATCTTTATATATATATATATATATATATATATATATATATATATATATATATATATATATATATATATATATATATATATATATATATATAGGTATTTGCAATAATTTACACACCTATACATTTATATATTGGCCACTCCTGGGGCTAGAACTCATGTCCCGGGAACTGCCTGGAGGTGAATTTTTTTGAGGCTGTGGTGCTTACACTGACCCCATGATGATTTGGGCATTCCAGGCCCTGAGTTCAAATTCCAGCAGTGGCAAAGGCAATAGGTGGAGTAAGAATCCAATGTTGACCTGTTTTCCTTTCTGTGGAAATATTGTGTCCTAGGTACAATATGTAACATTTATGCAAATACATATATGATATGTATTATACAAATGTATATAAATATTATTTTTGCCAGCTCTGGGCTTGGAATTCACACCCTGGAAATGCTCCTGGATTTTTTTTCTTCCAGGGGGTTAGCTTCCACTTCACCCAGAGCACAATAGAGTTACCCAGTTCCTGAGTTCAAATCCAGGTATGGCAGATAAAATGGCCTAAATTCCTAGCCAGGACCTTATCTTATTTGGGGGCAGGCACGGGGCTTGAACTCAGGTCATCACAACTCTGCCTCAGCCTTGATTACCCTAGGCTGGGGTGCAGCTTTTACACACACAGATGATCCAGGGATCCTAGGACCCGAGTTCAACTCCCAGCCCTGCAAAAAAAAAAAACAAAAAAAAACCAAGATGGAGGAAGAAATACCAGGAAGTTTTACTCAACAGTTTTACCTTTGTTTCCTTTGCACTGTGACCATCCTCGATCTCAATGACTCGGTTGAAATTGTACCTGACCTTGCATGGCCGAAGGCTGGTGGGCTCTCAGTGAAGCCTGAGCCCAACCCAGACAGCTCGGCCCTGGGTTCGATCATGGGAATGCCAACTACACACAGCTAAAGATCCTAAAGAACTCGTTCCTATCTATAGGAACACTAGTAGAATGTTTGACATGAACTAATTAAATTACTAATTAGCTAGTCTTTCTAGTATAAGATTGTACACAATAAATATAGGCCATTGATTAATTTAATTAATATTTTATTAAGTCTCCTACCATGATAAATTAATGGAGGTATAATTTGATACCAAATAATTGGTAATAATAGAATATATAAAAATAAGATATAGACATCATTCTTTATATAAAGTAATACACTAGAATCTACATAAATGTATGTCTCTCTACATAAATTTATTTATAGATGCATATACATATACACACTCTGCAGTATACACATCTGCTTATATATTGGCCACTCCTAGGGCTTGATTTCAGGTCCTCAAATTTGCCCGACAACTTCACTCGCATCAGACTGCTGTGTTAACATTGACCCATTCATGAAGTGGGCCATCTAGACCCAGAGTTCAATTCACAGAACTCTCAAAAACTTAATCCTGGTGAAAGAAGCCAATTGTCCCACTTGCTTTCCTTATCAGTGAAAGTTCTGTGTCTCAGGAATGATGGATAATACATAGGCAAATCTATTCCCTATGTAATAGGATGTAAAAAAATTTATACATGTAATCATACTCTCTAAAATATATAATAAATACATAAAAAAAGAAAATGAATAACTACACTAACTGCAATATGCAGTAAACATGTATATTAAGTATAAATCAGGTATTTAAAATATATACGAATATTATTTTTTCGAGTGCTAGGGCTTGAATTCAGCCCCTGGGCACAGGCCTGACTTTCTTGTCTTCTAGCACGGTGGGCTTCCCCTTCTCACACAGTGCTGCAGATTTACCCAGACCCTGAGTTCAAATAACAGTCCTGGGAGAAAAAATGGTGTGAATTCCAAGCCAAGGAGCTCTCATAATTTTTTAAAATATTTTTAATATATATATGTATTTTCATTTTGTCAAGTACAAGGTTGAACTCAGGGCGTGGCAACTCTGCCTCAGCATTGATCACCCTAGATTGGGTTGCAGCCACTGGATCCACAGCCGAACCTGGGTTCCTGGGCCTCAATGGCTGAAAGGAAAAAAAAAAATTAAAACGACACAGAATAAAAATACAGAAACTTGCAGATGGCTGCCAGTTTTACATTTGTTTTCTTTTCAATGTGACCATCCTGGGTCTGAATGACACAGATGAAAAATGTTCATAACCTGGCATTGCTGAAGGCTGGCAGGCTTCTAAGGAAGCCGTAGGCCAACACGGCAACATAGGCCTTGTGTTCAAAGCCGGGTCCTGAACCCTACCAATGGAGGGAGAGCCTAAGAGTCTCCTTCCTATTCATAGGAATACTGATGGAAGGTTATGAATGTGAAGTTTGAATTAGTTGTTCCTGAATGATACTACTATAAAATTAGAAAGAGATTTTAGAAGGCCGATGGATTTTAATGAATATTTGTGACACATTAAAAGAATACTATTAATTACATGGACACAATCATTTCGGAACAGTGATTGATTTAATTAACAATTCATTAAGGATGAAAACAGTAATATTATTTACATGGAAGCATAATAAATACCCAAGAATTGGTAGGAATCTAGCCTATATAACTGAATAATGTATACACATCTCTAGCACTCTATTAACATCTATATTTATTTGTGTACTGCCATCTGCATGTCAATACGTTCTTATTTTGTCAACCCCTGGGACTCTATCTCAGGTGCTGGAAACAGCTTATCAGCTCCATATGCCACAGGCAGGCGTGCTGATACTCACCCATTCATGAATTGGGCCTTCTAGGCTTTGAGTTCAGATGCCAGCATTCACAAAAATTGAATCGTGGAGTAAGAAGCCCATGGTGACACATGTTCTCCTTTTCTGTGAAAGTCCTGGGTGTCAGGTGTGAAGTTTCATACATAGGCAAATAATCTATATCCTATGTAACAAATGCAGTAAATATTCTATATGTAATAGCACTCAATAAAATAAATAGTAAATAAATGAATGAGACGAAAAATAAAATGAATAACTGCACTAAGCGTAATTTGGAGTCAACATACGGGGCTTGATCTCAGGGCCTGGACACCACCTGTCAGCTGAATTGGCTAGAGGCTGCTATGCTGGGAGTCACCCATTCATGAACTGACCCTTGTAGGCCCTGAGTTTACATCACACCACTGCCAAAAATTTAACCTTGGAATGAGAAGTGGAGCATGACACATATTTTTCTTTCCTGTGAATGTGCTCGGTGTCAGGTAGGATGTATAATTCCGATGCAAATCTATATGCTATGTAATAGGTTGTAATAAATGTAAAAAGTGTCATAGATGGAAGAATTGTCACTATAATAAATGATAAGAGTATTGAAATAGTAGTGAATCCTTCTAGGATAAAATTAGGTGCAATAAGTATAGAGGTGCATTAAGTTTAATCAATATTTTATTAAGCATTAACAGAATAAAAATTGCATGGAGACATAATTAAATACCTAATTGGTAGTAACACATGATTCATACATAATTTAATTATATATAGATATGTGTCTCATGTATAAAATATGTAATTATATATATGGATGTATGTGCATATATATACATATATATATATATATATATACATATATATATATATATGTGTATGTATATCCCAGCAGGTCTGAGATTCAGAAAAATCCTGAGGTTAAACTGGGAACGGTGAGGGGAGCCCCAGAACATGCAGTGTCTTGAAAGAAGTCTCTGTGTTTTGAGCTCATTGTATTGAATACAAATTTCCTAGCATGGTGCCATTCATCAGTGCTACTCAGGAGTTTCACCTATAGAAATACATACATACATAGACAAAGACATAGAAGTACAGGCTTTTTTTGAGAGAGCAGGTCCTGAGGTTGAACTATGAACCTAGGCGTTGTCCTCAAGCTCCTTTTGCTCAAGGGTAATGCATTAAGCTTGAGTCACAGCCTCATTTTTGCGTTTTTATGTGATCTCTTAGAAATAATAGTGTCATGGACTGGATTCAAACTGTGATTCTCTACTTCTCAGCCGCCAGAGGACCTGGGATTACAGTCAGCAGCCACTGTCACCTTCTTTCTTTTTTTCTTCACTTTTTTAATTTTATAATTTTTTATTATTGTGAAAACATTGTACAGAGAGGTTACAATTACAAGGGCAAGATAGTTTCCAATACTATCTCTTCCCCTCTCCACCCTCTACTCCCAGCCCCCTACCACCACCATCCCCACCCCAACCCCGCACCCCACCAAAGTTGTAAAGTTCATTTTTCAACATAATTTCTTGTATATCTCATTGTTGTAATGGGTCCACCTGTAAACCTATCTAAACAGTTTGTTTTTTCCCTTCCTCTCCAAAAATTATATCAATATCAAATACAGTGAAAGCAGGTCTTATACCCTGGGAGAGGTACATACAAATCAACAAAGAAATATGTTGGAAAAAAATTGCAAGAAAAAACAAAATATTTGAATCCTTATCTTGGGGTTCATTTCGCCTAATATCAACTTGTCTGAGAGTTTCTGTTTGTCTCAGACATATACTAGTTATTGCAAATAAGGGAAACCATGGGACTTATATTTCTTTGGTCCTGGCTTACTTCACTTAATATAATTTTTTCCAAGTCTTTCCATTTCTTAACAAATGGGGATGTGACATTTTGGCTTAATTGGTAGAACACTCACCTTGAGCTGAAGAACTGAGCGAAAATGACCAGGCCCAGTGTTCAAGCCCCACGACAGACAAATTTTTTTAATAGAAATTTACTTCTTTAATTTTATAATCTGGACAATCTGACTTCTTAACAAGGTTATTCCAATGGTTTGAATTTATAAGTAAACTATCCAATGTTTATTAGAGCTGTTTTCACTGAGAATGATTTTCTCTCTTCATCTCACCCTCTGCTCTGAGGCCAAAAGTGAGAAATGAGTGTCACAGTATTTGGGAGCAAATATCCACAGGACATGCCAGTTCTGCCACTTAGCATTGAGCTGAGGTAAATTTACTGTCTCAGGATGACAGGAACGAAAGTTGGAGTGATCCTCATACTGTCTGAATTTCTCATTTTACCTATAAAATGATCTAATAATTATGAGTGTTTTGTGTCTCCAACCTGAATTATCTAGAACCCACTAGTAGCATCTTCATGTTTCCATTTTTCTCTAGTACATCTTGAGATTTAGACTAAGAGTTTCTGTGGAGCAGCTCCTCAGCAAATCCCTGAGAAAAGCTACTTGAAACCTCCTCAGGAGATAGCCATTCAAAGCTATCTGAACAGGAAAGTCTGTGAGACACTTGTCTCCAATAAAACACCAGAGAACCAGAAGTGGAGCAGTGGCCCAGGGGGTAGAGCTCCAGCTTTGAGAGAGAAAACCGAGCAGGAGATACAAGCCAGACCAGGCAGGAAAGCCTGAGAGTTGCTTATGTCCAATTAATGACCAGATGGCTCGAAGTGGAGCTGTGGTGGTGGTAGAGCCTCAGCAATGAGCAAAACATCTCAGGAACACATCAGAGCCTGAGTTTAAGCCTTGGGGTGGCTACAAAAAATCAAAAAGAGCAGGCCAAGTTAATGTATCAGTGCCTACTTAGGTGTGTATACATATTACCTCCCCGAGTGCAAACAGACCTATGCAATTCTTCTGCTTTTATTTACTGGTTTAGTTTTCAGATATGGTAGTTGCTCACACTGCATCATTCTCTTCATTTCAGGCCATTTCTTTTCTCTTCCAGGTTTCCAGGCCTGTGTCCTTATATGATGCACAGTTAAGCTCTCAGCAGCCTTTATTTACTTTTTATTATGAGGCGAAGGCGGCAACAGTCACAAATCAGGTAGAAGAATGGAAGATCAGGATTTGTAGAAGTAACCGGTATTCAGAAAATTAAACTTGGGAACATGAAATGATTGCATACTTATGTATAAACTACCATTAAGAAACAATGAGGAGGCTGGGAGTATGGATTAGTGAGAGAGTGCTTGCCTAGCATGCAAGAAGGCCTGGGTTTGATTCCTCAGATGCACATACACAGACAAGGCCAGAATTGTTACTGTGGCTCAAAGTAGCAGAGTGCTGCAGACAGTGCTCAGGCCTTGAGTTCAACCCAAGAACTGGCAAAGAGATAACTAGTTAGGTAGGTAGATAGAAAGAAGGAAAGAAAGAAAGGAAGAAAGAAAGGAAGAAAGAAAGAAAGAAAGAAAGAAAGAAAGAAAGAAAGAAAGAAAGAAAGAAAGAAAGAAAGAAAGAAAGAAAGAAAGAAAGAAAGAAAGAAAGAAAGAAAGAAAGAAAGAAAGAAGAAAGAGAGAAGGAAAGAGAGAAGGAAAGATAGGTAGAAAGATAGATAGGTAGAAAGATAGATAGGTAGAAATATAGATAGAAAGTTGATAGATGAATCTGGTCTTAGATATCTTGAGGAAAGAAGGGAACACTTCCCAATCATGAGGCCTTCTGCAGTGTGCCAGGAAACCAGCATCGCCTTCACATAACCACAGAGCAGGAAGACTGTCTCTGCCCCATTTCTCAGGCAGCCAAGAGCCCCAAAGTCAAGAGAGCAGAGCCAGGTTCTAACTCAGGTGCCTGGAGACAGAGGAGAAACAGCCCTGCCTCCCCTTGGACTGGGGATTTGCATTAATGATGTGGAGAATGAAGCAAGGAGAATAGACTGGCAGAGGTAGAAGAAGGGTCTTCAATCCTGACAGATGGAGAGTCAAAAACCCACTCCCTAAGACCAGAGAGCAGGGTTTTCTACTCTGTTCCTCCCTTCTCCCCCACTAAACTGGCTCTGTATTAGTAACGTAAAGATAGCCTGAGGCTCCCTTCACGTGAAGGAGGAAGATTAATTAGTCATTGTTTGAAGGGGCTGAGAAAAGCCTGACCCTGGTGTAACTCTAACAAATGTTTCAGGTTTCATTGCTTCCTGTGCCTGGAATGAATGAACTGGTTTTGCAGCTCACTTCATTGTTGAGTGTGTACATTCTGCCTCCTAATGTGTTCCTCGGAATGGCCCAGTTCCTTAGTGGCTCACAGGCTGGTGTGCTCATGTAGACCCATTGGGCAGTTGGGCCACCTAGGTCCAAAGTTCGAATCCCAGCACTGCCAAAAATTCACCCTGATGTGAGCAGCCAGTCATTGCACCTGTTTTCCTGTGCTGTGCAAGTCTTGGGTCTCAGCGAGGAGGGAGAATTCTCTATAGGCAACTCTATAGCCATGGGAATAGGTTGTCATCCAGGTCAACACAGTTATATCTCTCTATTGGTCCTTCGTCCACCCTGCGAAAGACAGATGGGGTCCAAGGAAAGAGAAGTGTGCTGCTCATCCATTCCCCAACCTCCCTTAGTCCCAGAGACAATCAGATGCAGTGGAGAGTCAAGGCAAGCAAGAACTTGTTTATTATTACATAGCAAGCCTTTTTAAAGCAAAAGACTTCAGAGCACGGAGGGGGAGGAAAAGAAACCAATCAATCACTGTAAAGGTCACCATATCATATGCTTTTCACCTGGGGCCCAGGGTTTAATTGGCCCTAGTGCTTCTGAACTTTCCCTGCCATTCACGAGCTGTTCAGGCACTGACATCACTTTGCTTAATAATGGTAGGCAATCAGATTTTAACATAAACAACTCGGGCTCTGCCCACTCACCTTCCTCTCAGCGTCATCTTTGCTGCTCATGTGCCCCACATCTATCATCCTATTCTCAAGAAAATACACAATACATCAATGAATAAGACACAAAATAAAGAGAATGACTATATCGAATGCAAGATGCTGCCCAACCATGTATGGAAATACAGATCCTATGTTTAAATGATGAATTTATGACTATATTGGCCCCCACCAGGGCTCCATCTCAGGTCCTGAGAACAGCCTAGCTCCTTAGTGCCTCACAGGCTGGTGTACTGACCATGACTGATTCACGAGTTGGGCCAGGTAGGCCTTAAGTTCAAATCTCAGCCCCAAAAGATTCACCTTGATGTAGAAGCCAATCAATCCACCTGTTTTCCTGTCCTGTGAAAGTCCTGGGTCTCAGTGGGGATGGAGAATTCTATATAGGCAACTCTATAGCCACGGGAATAGGTTGTCATCCATGTCAGCACAGTTATATCTATCACCTTACTCAATAAAATACACAATACATCCCTGAATAAGACACAAAATAAGAAGAATAATTACACTGAATACAAGATGCATATCACATCTATAGGTAAAGAGAGATCCTATGATTACAAAAGGTGGGCTTGCTATTTTGTCCAGTGTTGGGGCTTCAAATTAGGCTCTGGACCAGGCCTGACATTCTAGTCTTGAAGGATGGTGAGCTTCCCCTTTCCCCAAAGTGCAACAGAGCTACTCAGACCTCAGTTCAAATCCCAGCATTGACAAAAGATTCATTCTGTTGTCAGAAGTCAGGCATTGCACATGTTTCCCTCTGCTGTGAATGTCCCGTGTCTTAACTAGGATGGAGAATGCATAGACAACCCTATAACCATGGGAACAGGTTGTCATACATGTCAGCACAGTTATACCTGTCACCATACTCAGTAAAATAAACAATAACTCCATGAATTAGACACAAAGTAAGGAGAAGAGCACCGAATGCAAGATGCTGTCCACACATGTATGTAAATATAGATTCTATATCAAAATTCTGAATTTGTGACTATCTGGCCCTCCCTGGCACTCAATGTCAGGTCCTGGGAACGGCCTATCTCCTTTGTTGCTTACAGGCTGGTGTCCTCACCTTGAACCTTTCCCCAACTGGGCCTGCTAGGCTCAGAGTTCAAATTCCAACACTGCCAAAAGATGAATCCTGATGTGAGAAGCCCATCGATTCACCTGTTTTCTTGTCCTATGAAAGATCTGAGTCTCAGCTAAGATGAAGAATGCATGGGAAACCTTATAGCCAAGGAAATAGGTTGCCATCCACGTTAGCACTGTTATATCTGTCACCATTCTCAGTAAAATACACAATACTCCATGGATAAGACAGTAAATAAGGAGAAGTACACCAAATGCAAGATGCTGTCCACACATGTATGTAAATATAGATCCTATGTTTAAATAATGAATTTATGACTATCATGGCCCACCCTGGGATCAATGTCAGATCTTGGGAATGGCCTAATTCCTTAGTTGCTCACAGGCTGGTGTGTTCTCCTTGAACTATTCGTTAATTGGTCTCCTGCCATTTGGAAGTGGCAGGACCAGGATTCCAAATGTGGGCTCCAGCTCTCACCACTTAAACCTCAGGATAGGGAACTCACCAGTCTGTCCAAAAACATCAGCAAGACCAATGATTAACCAGGCACCAGTGGCTCTCACCAGTCCTCCTTGATACATACAAGGCTGTTATAGGAGGATCATGGTCAAAATCACCCTAAGCAGGAAAGTCCTTGAGACCCCTCTCCAACTTGTGCCAACAAAGCCAGAAGTGGAGCGTGTGGCTCCAGTTGTAGAGGGCTAGCCTTGAGCAAAAGCAGCTCATGCACTGTGCCCAGATCCTGAGTTCATGGTCCGGGACTGGCAACAAACAGACATACAGAACAATCTGTGCAGGCATCCAGCTAAAGCAGGTCACCCTCTTTTCCCCAATTGGATTGGACAGCTTTCCCTGGGAAAGGGGCTGCTGTCATCTTGATTCTGCCAATTCTGCCTGCATCACAGGATTCCAGCCTCACCTACATTATTTCTTGGTTCTTTCTGACCAATGGGATAAAAGAATGGTGGCCACGCCCACATTCCCTGCTGCCCTATAGTACTGGGATTCCCTCTGTTGGTTGAAACCACTACCAGCAGTTGAGGAAGCTAGAGGTGGCTGAGTGGTAAGAGACTCGAGGCCTAGGAGGAGAGGCCTTGGTCAACCCCACCACGTGCCCACCCCTGCCCCGGCACCCTCACCACCTTCCCCTCAGCACAGCGTTTCAAACTTGGTGCTGCTGGCTCAGAACTGCAGTGCCTCTTTGGAGTCCTCAGTCAAAGGTGCAATGGTGTGCTGCCAGCCATCTTGTGGCCCTGATCTAATCATGGCACCCCTGTCCTCTGCTCTGGGGCTGAGTGTCTACCATGTCTCTTCCATCGCTGCTTGCCCTACCCAGAGCAGTTTCCAATAGCTTCTCCCAGCAGCATATGTGAGTGGCCACCACATAAGCCCGTATTCCACGACCCCATATCTCCTCTCCTCCCAACCACCGTGAACCCTGCCTGTCCCATGCCCCACAGTCTGGCCAAGGCCCTGCCACAAATGCACCCAAGGGATGGGGGTAAGTGTTGGCCCGAGGATCCCACTCCCATCCCTAGCAGCCAGAGTCCCAGGAAACGGGGAGATGCAGGGTTGGGTGAGGAGTGGGCACAACAGAGCCCCTGACCTGGATTAGTGGGAGCCACACAGAGGCGTATCTGCACCCTTCCTCTCCCTGGTGGGAACCTGGTGTCTTTAGTCAGAGTTTGAGTGCAGCATGTTCACACCTGCCTTCTGGGGTCTTTTCCTTTTTACTTGGGTGGAGGGTGTTGGATTATGAAGATAGACCCCCCCCCCCTTGCAGTGTGAGCCCTTGTCTTCTGTGCTGGGTCACCCTTTCACTTGAAGAGGGTCCCAGAAAAACCCAGTAGGGAGGTGAGGGTTCCGGTGGTTAGAACTGATGTGAATATCTGGGAGGAACGCTCCCGCCCCAACACACACACATACAACTGGCCTGTTCCCTCCTCCCCAGCTGTCAACAGTTCTTGTGGGTGATCACATTTTCCGGCTCTGCCAGCTTCTGCTGGTGCTCCCTGTCCATTTGGTCTCCAACAAACTCAGGAGAGGCACTGCTCTGAGTTTATATGTGTGTGTGTGTGTGTGTGAGAGAGAGAGAGAGAGAGAGAGAGAGAGAAAGAGAGACAGACAGGCAGACAGACAGACAGACAGACAGAGGCAGAGACAGAGACAGAGACAGAGACAGAGACACAGACAGACATAGACAGAGAGAAAGAAAGAGAGAGACAGATCATCTATCTCCTTGTACAGCCTGATGGTGCTCAGGTGAGTGATCAGTTGGAAAATTGCAGGTGCTTCATGTTGCCCGGGCTGGCTATGAGCCATGATCTTCATGTCTCAGCCTCCTGTGTAGTTAGGATTATAGGCCTGACCCACCAGCACCTGGCTTAAGTGTAATTCTGATCTTCCTTCTTTCAATCTCTCTCCCTCATAGGAACTGATTTGACTGGGTGCTGGAGGAGGTGGCCCAGCGTCCCCAAGTGGCTGGAACCAAGGTTTACCTCTCATTCTGGAGGTGGGTTGTGGGTCAGGAGCTGTTTCACTCATTCTGTTGTACCAGGTCCATGAAGTAAGCCCCTCTGTGCCCTGGCTAGACCGTGACGATCATTCATTGTCCATCTAGCCTTACTGGACTTAGTATTTTGTTCTATGTACTTTTCTAGCAAAAATTTCTATACAAAATTATGATACATAGTCACCTAATGAAAATGTAATGCCATCTTAAGAAAGTCATTAAGGGCTCTGGGAATGTGGCTTCATGGTATGGTGATTGCCTAGCATGCATGAAACCCTGAGTTCAATTCCTCAGTACCACATAAACAGAAAAAGAAACACTGGAAGGGATGCTGTGCCTCAAGTGGGAGAGTGTTCCCCTTTAGAAAAAAAAAAAGCTGAGGAATAATTCCCTAGCCCTGAGTTTAAGTCCCAGGACTGGCAAAACAACAACAGCAACAAAAACAAAAACAACAGCAACATTTAGTTAGTAAATGAAAAAAAATAAAGAACCCATACTTGGAATATATAATTGCTCTTTCCATACTGATACCTGACAATAGTCCCTAATTCATGTACGTTACCTATATTAGGATAGTGTGTTGAAAAAATGTTTTGTTCATTAGGTCACAGCAATTAATGCCAGGAATGTGCTTAGATGTCAGGTGAAGATTAATTCTGTAAATTCAAAGATTCCAGGGTTTTGAGTGGTCACTTCTAATCAGAATGAGAAAGGGAGTCTAAGTGAGATTTGGAAACCTTCTTGGCCAGTCTTGGCACCAAAAAGGCAGAGGCTAGTTAACAGTTGTGACAGAACAGAAGGAATAACTCCAGATGGAAGGAATAAATGATAGTAACTAAGATATAGCAGAAAGTGTTCCAGGGAATCATTTTCAGTTATTGAAGAACTTGTTGTCACCTAGGAATATTCCTCGTTGCCTTTAGCATTCTAAACCTCTTAAGCTAGTTCTTAATCTCTGGGTGATAAATGTATCTCCTTCTATGCTGTTCTTTCATACATGATCTCCTTTGCTTTCTAATAATCTGTCTTTCTCTTTCTCTATGAACAGTTCCTGACACAAAATACACCTACACAGATGGAAGAGGATGCTAATGCAAGGGTCTCATAGCTCATAAGTCATTAATGTAATAAAATGGAAAAAGAGGACATATTTATTGCTACCTCTATTATTCTGATAACCTGCAATGTCACATCATTTGATTCAGATTTCCATTCTTTGTCTACTTAGTGTCATTAACTGCACTAAATGCAAATATGATAGGGGTGCTGGTGGCTCATGCCTGTAATCCTAGCTACTCAATAGGCTGAGACCAGAGGATTGTGGTTCAAAGCCAGCCTGTTCAGGAAAGTCCATGAGACACTGATATTAATTAACCACCAGAAATCTGGAATTACTGCTGTATCTAAAGTGGTAGAGTGCTCAATTTGACCTGAAGAGCTGAGGGACAGCACCCAGGATCAGAGTTCAAGCCCCACAACTAACAAAAAAGTGCAAATATGACTTTAAGTTTCCCCAAAAGGAATGATGACATCAACAGTAATTTTGTAAGCAGAGAAAAAAATTCCAAAATGATTCAGTGCACCTACTTTTGCTGAGTTTTTAAAGTTACGGCTTCTTTGCTGGACATATTCTCTTCTTTTAAAAATTGTCAAATATTAGCTTTATAATAAATTTCATCTTATATTTCTTGGTTTAAGACAGAAGTCCATACAGTTGATGTCACTTGGGTTTCTTAATATCTTAGTTCAAAGCCAACCCAGGCACGAGAGTCTGTCAAACTTATTTGTAATTAAACACCAAAAAATCCAGAAGTAAAGTTTTGGCTCAATTAGTAGAGTACTAGCTTTGGAGGTAGGTGGACAGAAAAGACAATTGATCAATTACAGGGTCCAGCCTCTGAGTTCAAGCCCCAGAACCAGCACAAACTAAACAAACAAGCAAATAAAAGAAACCCCAGGTATTTCTTTGGGACCCTACTTAAAGGAGTACTGGTCTGAGAAGAGGCTGCTTTTGCTGATCATACTCACTGCAATCTGCTTTTTTGGAATCCTTATTGCTATGGAGAACTCAGGACCAGACTAAAGGAATTGATAACTGAATCCTACAACAAGAGAATCAGCTCAGGAGTGAAATATCCACTCATAAGACACGTTAAAGCCTCCATATCTTTGTTTCTTTGCAGTACAATACTTTTAAAACAACATTATTTCTTCTTCTTCTATGCTGGCCTTCAAATGGCACATTGTTTACTTTTGTAATACTCTCAACTAGAAGATTACAGACAAGTTTATGTGAGTAAAGAAGACACTCAAAACAGCCAGATTCCTTCAAGCCTCAAATTCTTTTCTTGTACAGTAAAAAGGAAAGCAAAAGTTCACTTGAACTTTTAAATTCCTCTATGTTCAATTCCTCTCCTGGGATCAGTTTCCACATCCATTAACAATAACTTTCACTTACTTCCAGTAACAATCTATGGTAATATGTTCTTGATCTTGTTTCTTCCATAGTATCTTTAAGCTATCAAGTGTGGCTGAGGACAGGACTATCCAGTTCAGACAAAGAGAACTCGAAGAAGAAAGATAAGGTTTGCAGCAGATGTAGGTGATTTATAATCTTAGACAATCTACTTAAATCTGTTGAAAATTCTCCCCTACCCCAAACTGCCCTCTTTTAAAAGCTTTGTTTGCTTTTCCCAAGACTGCCCTTCATTAACTATTTAAAATTTTGAGGGATCATATTCATACTCTCTAGAGATTGATGTTTGGTTGTGATTTTTATGTGTTTTTGCTTTTTGTGTTTTTTCACTGAATTTCAAAAGGTTGTGCAAGTGTGTTACAATTAAATATATCAAATTGTCCCATGCTCCTGGATCAGAGTCACTCCTTCTATCATTCCTACCCCTTCTCCAAGATTTAGTTCTGATTTAACACTTCCTTTATCGCATGTGTACATTGAGTATTATAGCTGTACTTTCCCCTTGTTCTATTTTTCTTTCTTTATTGTGAAAATACTGTACAGAGGGGTTACAATTACATGGGCAAGATAAGGAGTACATTTCTTATCAAGTATTGTAGCCTCCACCTTTGTTTCCCCTTCCCATCCTCCCCTCGACCCCCACACAATCTTCCTCCCCCCCCACCAAAGTTGCAATTTTTGTTTTCAACGTAAGTACTTGTACATCTCCCTTGTTCCATTTTTCATTAATTCTATGTCTTTACTATTATTCCTGTCTGGTTTCAAATTCCTAATAGTCATTCTGTTAAACTGTCTGTTGATATTTTGACAGGTTTATATACATTCCATGGAATGTCAATGCTGCATATACTTGAACTGGTGTCAGCTTTTATTTCCATAATTCATTCATCTGCAATAACAATTTGCAAGTCTGGAGACGTGAAACACCTAGACATGCTGTTATTCTCATCCATTTGGAAGATTCATCTTTAGTCAACAAGAAAGTTTAAAAATGGCTTAGAATGTATTCCTAACTACAAATTTTTATAAATGGCTTTGTAAAATAGTGTGTGATTATTTAACTTAACATGGGATAATACTTTATTCTATGTATGAGTTTTGGAAAAAGAAGTAAACTAAAATTTACTACTATAGAGAAATATGATAGAAATGGAAGACAGATTTTATGTCATATCTCTGAAGAGTATCCAAATTCAAGACATAAAGTCATATTTCTTACTATGTTAGACAGATAGGGAAAACATAAAACAACATATGATAAGGCAATTATTTGTGACTTTTTAAAATGTACCTTATTAAGCGATGAAATTTAATATATTAGCTAACTTTTGGGTTTGAAATATGGGAGGCTGATCTGTTTAACACATTTCTGGAAGGTACCTACTGAACAACAAAAGTGGTGGGTTGTACTATTTCTACAGTTTAATAAATGGTGGAACCTATTTGGCATTAGTGCTGGGTAAATAAATCAACTCTATTTAACTTCCTCTCTACACATAAAAAACTTGTAATGTCACTAAATATCATCTAATTGTCAAATATTATTTTGGAGAATGTGATTTTAAAAAGTTTATTTGAAAAGGAATACATTTTCAGGAGATTAAATGCATGTTAACATTGGTTTGAGTGTGACAACATTTTTATAGCACAGAACCAAGTTGTACTGAAGTACCTGTGTTTTGAAGCACTAAGGAGCTTTTCAATTAATGTTTTTCTGAATTACATTTGACCTCTAAGTCAAGTTTTCCATGACTTGGTAGACCAATTATGGATCTATTTTTCCAGGAACTATTTTTTAACCAATTTATGCTGGACTGAAATCTTTCATTAATCATTAGAGGAGAGGTACTAAAAATAATCTTATGACACTTTGAGATCTTGTTCACTCATAATGGCTGGTCATCTGTAAATTGAAAATTTGAATTACAGTACATTCTCTCAGATTTTGTGATCTCATCCTTCCTTTAAAGTTGCCTTGAATTTCACAATTGCTTACTGCTAATTTCTGCATCTCAAGAAATTGGGGCCCTGAAATATAGGAAATGAGAAATTGAGATGGGTCTTGAATTATTTTCTGTTTCCATGATGCATGAGAAGCAGAGTAAAATCCCTTATAGATTAGAGGAAAACATTGTTTTTTACCATGTGAATTCAGAAGATCAAGAACACTTACAAAGTATCACAAGTTTATACCGAAGACATGGTACTGATAACTTTTATATTCTAAAATATTTTCTAAACCTAATTATTCATATTCCAATTGTATTTATTGTAATAAATAAATATCAATTTGCCAAATTATCAACTAATTCTAGTAAGTTTCACTGTGTGAAATATGAAATCAGCACATATAAATATAAAATAGATAACTATGTATAATATAATAAAAAGGCACATGTTTTGCATTGTTCTGTTGTGGTTAGGGTTTCAAAGGCAACTATGTTTCAAAATATTATTCTATTTTCTCTAACTTAGTGTTTGATAGAGTTAGACCTAAAGCTTTACCATTTGTAAATTTATAGCCTAGAAGCAAGAGGAAACATGGTGATTAAAACATTAACAATTTAAGGCCTAATAATGAGGAGAAACATAGGGACTTCCACTGCAACTATGAAAATATTTGATGATAGAAAGGCAGTAGTGTAATTGCTGCATGGTTGGATGGTAGACAGGCCAGGACATTAGGTAATAAATGCATATGAACAATTTATTCTCCCCCTTGTCTTTAGCTACTTTTGAAATGGTAGGTAAAATAAACAATTATATTTTGATAAATACGTTCTAGTCTGAACAGTTCTGTCTGAAATGTTCATCTCTCTATGATCCCTTGTAACTAAGATTTGTTTTGTTCAAGTAAGACAATCTAGGGTGTCAGGGTAAGATATTCTGGTTGGTCTGCTCCTACATGGAAGAAGGGTAAAGCGTCAGGGAGATATTTGTGCCTGTAAGACCTCATTTGGGAAAATTTCAGCTGTAGAGGTTTAGAAGTAGCTCTTAAGCAAGGCTTACTTTCAATCCATTAGCTCCACAAAGGTAACTCAGTTAGATAAATAAGTACTTGAAAAAGCCATCACCTTTGGACCTAGCTATAAATTCTTGAAATTACAATCAAATCCCAAATGAAAAAGACTTAAAATAATTATTGACACAAAATATTTCAAATATGAGCAATCGACTGAACAATATAATTTTTTCCAGTATTCACAGAATTTTAGGGAAATAAGATCAATCGCATTGTTAGGAACAATAAGGTTTCCTTGTTACAAATAGGCACCCAAGGATATAAGCCTGTTTAAAGATTGCATCATTAACTACTTAAATTTAGAGGACACTACATGCTTCAGCAACACGTATACCCAAATTAAAATACAGAGATTAACATGGCACTTGCACAAGGATGATATGAAAATTTGTGAAGTATTGCATATTTTTCATTCTTCAGATTCAAGAAATGAAAAACAGTTATTAAAAAGCTGATTACAAAATTACAAATGTAATAATACATGTAATTCATATAATTAAAAGTTAGTTTGACCTCAGTGTATAAAATCTTCACCTCAATCAGGAAGATGGCGGAGGAGAAGCTGGAATCTGAACAAGCTCTCGCATAGAAAGCAGTTTTAGAGTTCCAGTGAACAGTCCTAAGCCAGAGAATCACACCAAGTGTGCCATCACAGGACAGAGAGTTAGACAAGAGAGGGGAAGCCAAGACAAGGAGACATATCTGACCGCCTGCCAGCAGCCGCGGCGGCGGCGGCAGGGTCGCAGCGGCTACCGCAGCCGCGGCCATACCTGAGCGCTCACACAGAGAGTCGGACGAAGGAGCCAGACGCAGAGGGCGAGAGGATTCTACTAAACACCAGCAAGAACCGACAAGGAGCAGACAACTTCATCCCGCACTTTGCAGACCAGAGACGACCCAGGATCCAAGACTCGGCGTGAGTAGCCCCACTTCCTCACTCCTTCTCAGGGAGCAGAGGAGGGAAGGCCACCCCTCCCCCCCCAGCACCGGTGATCTCCATCTTGGATACCGACAAAGCTCAGAGGAGCTGCTAGCTCCAACTCAGGCCTTGGAATAAAACGAGTCATTTAACAGGTCACAAGAACTTAACGGCGAAGTGACCTGCCAGACTCAGCTCCATCCAGGGAAAAGTCACCCAGCTCAGGCACCAGCCATTGGAGTGGCTTTCCTCACTGGGTAACCAGAGCCAGAGGCTGCCCCTCCCTCTAGCAGCCTCCACAATCAATTGAAAAACAGAAACCCTGAGAATGGCTCCAGGGTGGGCTCTGTGAATTTTTCACAAAATAGCCCCAGGGAAAAGCTACTGTTTGTTGAAAGGCCTCAACTCTACCAGAACCTAGCCTCATCACCCCTCTTTTGTGATTCTCAAAGCAGATCACCCTCCCATTAAACTAACCTGGGAGGGGGACCTCAAAATCTTGGGTAAAGCAGAGCATTTTTCTGCCTGTTCGAACAAACTGACTTAAGAAACCAATCAAGCCACAGGACCTCAAGCTGACCAGAGACTCCAACAAGAGGCTGGTAACAGACAAAAGGGAGATACAGGATTCTTCCCACCCCTCCCAAAAAAAAATCAAAAAAAAAAAATCAAAGAACTTTTTTTTTTCTTCTTTTCTTTTTTCTTTTTTTTTTTTTTTTTTTTTTTTTTTTTTTTTGGTACCTTATATATATAAAAATTTTTTTTCCTTTTCTAAAACTTTTATTAATCTTTAATTTTTGCCTTTTTTGAAAAAATAATTGTTTTCCAGTAACTTTTTTTTCCTCTTATAATTTTTATTTTAGGAATACGTGAATGTACGTTTTCCTTTCTTTTCTTGTCTTCTCTCTTTTTATTCCTTTCTTTCTTAATTATCTTTTTGTTTTTTGTCTAGCTCTACTGAACTTCTGATCTTTTTTTTTCTCCCTTTCTTATCCTTTTCACCTTTTCCTTTCTTTTGTTCTTCTGTATGTGCCTTAACTCTTGTCCTGCACATCCTGATAAACCCATAGTTAACTAGTAGACCCTATCCCCCATTGTGTACACACTTAATCCACAAACTTATTACTCAATCCAAAACCTCTGAGACTTAAATTCCTTAATAGCAGTACTACCTCTTTATACCTATATAATATTTTAAGCATTTTTTAAGTTTTTCACATCTCCTCTATCTCCCTCCTGTTTTCTCATTATATTCACA
The DNA here is from genome assembly GCF_019054845.1 of Dipodomys spectabilis. Lineage (NCBI taxonomy): Eukaryota > Metazoa > Chordata > Mammalia > Rodentia > Heteromyidae > Dipodomys > Dipodomys spectabilis. The sequence goes on along the minus strand of NW_024871098.1, from coordinate 3,810,589 downwards.
TTCCTCTCTAAATAGATGGTCTTTCAATCTCCATAACTATATTAATTTTTACGTTTCTAATTTTTTTTCTGGTCTCTTTTCATTTCCCTTTACCTTTCTTCTTTTTCTCTCCCTCTCTACTTGCATCCTACCCAACCTATTTCCTGCATTGAGATTAGGACATAGTTAACTCTCCCTGTGCCTCCTCACACCAATCTATTCCTAATTTTTACCCACATCTCTCCCTAACCCTAAAAATTTCTGGTTTCCCAAATTCTTCTCTGCTGTTCGAAGCCCATTAACATATAGTTGTTTGATGTTGAATAGATGTATCTGTTGAACTAGATTGTATCTGTAGACTATTGACTGTATAAATGCAAACGTTGGTTGATGGTTGCCTTAAGATAGTGTTCTAGCACAAAACTGGTGCTATTTTCATCTCAAATGGGCAGAGTAAGCCGAAAAAACACAAGAAAAATGGCAAATCCAGGTATCTCAATTCCCAATCTTGATAATCAGGGGTCAGAGCAGATAATGAACAATCCAGAGGAGAGTTCCCAAATAGCTCTACAAACACTGGTGGCAAATATGATAAATGAGAAGTTTGACAACTTACAAAGGACTCTGTATGAGCGTGATAGGGAGAGAGAGGAGGCATCCCAAAAGTTTATGCAGGAATATCATAAGCGTGAGGAAGCTACTCAAAAAATGATACAGGATTTGCGTGAACAACTTGAGAATACTCAAAGAGAAAGGGAGGAATGGCGTGAGCAGGCTGAGAACACTCAAAGAGAACTGCAGGAATCCCAGGAACGGGAGGAAAGAGAACTGCAGGAATCCCACAAACGGGAGGAAGCTAATCAAAGAGTAATACAGGAATTGAGAGACCAGGTAGAGAACACACAAAGATCAGTAAAGGCATTCATGGAATCCATTAACAAAGAGCTGAAGGAAGTCAGGGAGACCACAAAGGGAATGCTGAATGGAACCCAACAGAAGGAATGGGAGTCCAAAGAAATCATAACCAATCAACTAAGTGATTTGAGAACAAACACTGAACACCAAATTAAGGAAGTAAAGAAATTCATACAAGACCTAAAACAGAGCTTCAACAAAGAACTTGAAGCCATCAAAGCTGACCAATTAGAAGGAAAAGAGATAAAAAACAAAGTAGAGAGTCTTGACAGCAGGTTAGACCATGCAGAAGATCGAATCTCAGGGATTGAAGACAGCCTAGATATTATAGAGAAAGAACATACAACCATCCAAGACAAGTCCAAGAAGTATGATAGATCTATTCAACACCTAGAAGACACCATCAGAAGGCCTAATCTAAGGATAATGGGTGTAGAGGAGCACCTAGAAACAGAAGTTAATGGTCTAGGAAATTTGTTTAACAGGATCCTAGCAGAGAACTTCCCAAACATACAAAAAGATAGGCCTATTCAGATACAAGAAGCTTTTAGAACCCCAAATAGACCAGACCAGAATAGGACATCCCACCGTCACATTATAATCCACACAGGATCAACTCAGACCAAGGAAAAGATCCTTAAAGCTGTCAAGGAGAAAAGGTTAATCACCTATAAAGGGAAACCAATTAGAATCACCTCAGATTTCTCAGCAGAGACAATCAAAGCAAGAAGAGCCTGGAATGATGTATGCCATGCCCTAAAAACAAACAACTATCAACCAAGAATACTGTACCCAGCTAAACTCTCCTTCATAACTGAAGGCCAAATAAAAACCTTCCATAGCAAAGAAAAATTGAAACAATACATCTCCACCAAACCAGCCCTACAAAAGATTCTTAAAGATGTCCTACACATAGAAAACCAACAAGACCGCAACAAAGGCCAAGAAACTGCACCCAAACTGAGAATCCAAGAACCATAGGAAGAACCTAGTTTTCGCAGCCCCCAAGAAGGTGGATAACATGGCAGGAACTCCCAAATACCTCTCAGTCCTATCTCTTAATGTTAACGGACTGAACTCTCCAATTAAGCGACATAGACTGTCTAGTTGGATTAAAAAACAAGACCCTTCTATCTGCTGCCTGCAGGAGTCACATCTTGCCCGTAAAAACAAACACATTTTCAATGTTAAAGGCTGGAACAAAATCTACCAAGCAAACGGCCCCCATAAACAGGCGGGAGTTGCAATCTTAATATCAGATAAAATAGACTTCAAATTAAAATTCGTGAGAAGAGATAAAGAAGGTCGCTACATACTAATTAAAGGATCTCTCCTTCAGGAGGATATTACAATTCTAAATATCTATTCGCCAAACAATGGAGCACCCAAATTTATCAAAGAAACACTACTTTCCCTCAAATCCCATATAGATCCAAAGACATTAATTGTTGGGGATTTTAACACACCACTCTCCCCACTAGATAGATCAACTCGGCAAAAACTCAACAGAGAAACCGCAGATCTAAACAACTGCATAGATCAACTAGACTTAACAGACATCTACCGAACATTTCACCCAGCAGCATCAGAATACACGTTTTTCTCAGCAGCACATGGAACGTTTTCTAAAATAGACCACATTTTAGGCCACAAAGCAAACTTGTCTAAATTCAGAAACATTGAAGTTATACCTTGCATTCTCTCTGACCACAAGGGAATAAAATTAGAACTCAACACCAAAAGCCACCAAAGAAAGTCCAGTATCACATGGAGGCTGAACAACACACTGCTGAATCAAGAGTGGGTCATGGAAGAGATTAGAAAGGAAATTCAAATGTTCATGCTATTCAATAAAAATGAACACACAAATTACCAGCTCCTCTGGGACACAGCAAAAGCAGTACTCAGAGGCAAGTTTATAGCTCTGAGCTCCCATATCAACAAATTGGAGAAATCTGAAACTAGCAATTTAATGACACATCTAAACCTCCTTGAAAAAGAGCAGCAAGATAAACCCCAATCCAGTAGACGGAAAGAAATAATCAAAATTAAATCAGAATTAAATGAATTAGAATCCAAAAAAACTATAGAAAGAATCAACAAAACAAAGAGTTGGTTCTTTGAAAAACTTAACAAAATTGACAGACCCTTAGCAAATCTTATCAGAAAAAGAAGAGAACACACCCAAATTAATAAACTCAGAGATGAAAATGGAAACATCACCACGGAAACAACCAAGATTCAGAACATTATAAGGGAATACTTCTCAAAACTTTATGCTAATAAGTTTGAGAACTTGACAGAAATGGACCTTTTCCTAGCAAATATTGACATGCCAAAACTAAACCAAGATGAGTTAAACCAGCTTAACAGGCCCATATCAAGCATTGAAATAGAAACAGCAATAAGAGACCTCCCAGCTAAGAAAAGTCCAGGACCAGATGGTTTTACAGCGGAATTTTACAAGGCCTTCAAAGCAGAGCTCACACCAATACTCCTCCAACTCTTCAATGAAATTGAAAGAGAAAGCTCACTACCGAACACATTCTATGAAGCCATCATAACCCTCATCCCAAAACCAGGCAGGGACTCATCAAAGAAAGAGAACTATAGACCCATTTCTTTGATGAACATTGATGCAAAACTTCTCAACAAAATTTTGGCCAATCGACTTCAACAATTCATCCAAAAAATCATACACCACGATCAAACAGGATTCATTTCAGGGATGCAAAGCTGGTTCAATATACGCAAATCAATTAATATTATTCACCACATCAACAGGAGCAAGAATAAGAACCACATGGTTATCTCAATAGATGCAGAAAAAGCATTCGACAAGATCCAACACCCCTTTATGATGAAGGTTTTGGAAAAATTAGGAATCCATGGAACATTCCTCAATACGATAAAGGCTGTATATGACAAACCTACAGCCAGCATTATACTCAATGGTGAAAAACTAAAGCCATTTCCTCTTAACTCAGGAACAAGACAAGGATGCCCACTCTCTCCACTTCTCTTCAATCTAGTATTAGAATGCCTAGCTACAGCAATAAGACAAGATGCAGACATAAAGGGGATCCAAATAGGGAAAGAAGAAATAAAACTCTCCCTCTTTGCAGATGACATGATCTTGTATTTAAAGAATCCCATAGACTCCACTCCCAAATTACTCAAGCTGATTCAAAACTTCGGCAAAGTAGCAGGTTATAAAATTAACCCCCAAAAATCAATGGCTTTTCTGTATGCCAACAATGAGAAAAGTGTGGCTGAAATTAGGAAAGCAACTCCATTTGTAATAGCCCCACAAAAAATAAAATACCTAGGAATTAACTTAACTAAAGAAGTGAAGGACCTCTATGATGAAAACTTTAAAATCTTGAAAAAGGAAATCAACACAGAACTTAAAAAATGGCAAAACCTCCCATGCTCCTGGATTGGAAAGATTAACATCGTGAAAATGGCAATACTTCCCAAGGCTATCTACAAACTCAACGCAATACCTATCAAAATTCCACCCTCATTCTTCAAGGAAATAGAAGAGGCAATCCAAAAATTCATATGGAACAATAAAAGACCCCGAATAGCAAAAACGCTCCTGAATGGAAAGAACACTGCTGGAGGAATATCAATACCAAACTTCAAACTCTACTATAAAGCCATAGTAATCAAAACAGCTTGGTATTGGCATAAGAACAGACCTCAGGACCAATGGAATAGAATTGAAAACCCAGAAATGAACCTACAGACCTATAGCCATCTAATCTTCGATAAGGGAGCTAAAACAATAGAATGGAAGACAGACAGCCTCTTCAGTAAATGGTGCTGGCAAAACTGGTTAACTACATGTAGAAAACTAAAGCTAGATCCTTATATATCACCCTGCACCAGAATCAACTCCAAATGGATCAAAGACCTTGAACTCAAAGCAGACACTCTGAAAACATTACAGGATGGAATAGGAGAAACCCTGGGTCTCCTTGGCTCAGGCCGAAATTTTCTGAATAGAGACCCGGAAACACAACAAATCAAAGAAAGGCTGGACAAATGGGATTGTATAAGGTTGCAGAGCTTCTGCAGGGCAAATGACATAGCTAGCAAGATCAATAGAAAGCCCACGGACTGGGAGAAAATCTTTACTAGCCACACAACGGACAAGGGTCTCATATCTAAAATATACTTGGAACTCAAAAAATTAAACCCCCCAACAACAAATCCTCAAAGAAACAACTGCCCAATAAATAAGTGGGCGAAAGACTTAAAGAGAAACTTCTCTGAAGAAGAAAGAAGGATGGCCAATAGACACATGAAGAAATGTTCAACATCCCTAGCCATAAAAGAAATGCAAATCAAAACAACATTGAGATATCACCTCACTCCAGTGAGAACGGCAAAAATCAAGAACTCTAACAACAACAGATGCTGGAGGGGATGTGGACAGAAAGGAACCTTAATTCATTGTTGGTGGGAATGTAAACTTGTTCAACCACTTTGGAAAGCAGTATGGAGGTTCCTCAAAAGACTCCACATAGAGCTCCCCTATGACCCAGCAATCCCACTTTTGGGCATTTACCCTAATGTTTACAAACAAGACCACACTAAAGCTACCAGCACAACTATGTTTATTGCAGCATTATTTACCATAGCTAAGATATGGAACCAACCCAGATGCCCTCAGTAGATGAATGGATCAAGAAAATGTGGTATATATACACAATGGAATTCTATGCCTCCATCAGAAAGAATGACATTGCCCCATTTGTTAGGAAATGGAAAAACTTGGAAAAAATTATATTAAGTGAAGTAAGCCAGGCCCAAAGAAACGTAGGTCCCATGGTTTCCCTTATTTGTAATATCTAGTATATGTATGAGTCAAGCGGAAAAGGTCAGATAATGTGATGTCAGGAAAATGAACCCTTAGATGTGTATTTTAATGTTTTTTTCTTTCATGCATGTGTTTCTAACACATTTATAAGATTATCTCTTTGTTGCTTTGTATGTCCCTCCCCCACAGTATAACCCTTGCTTTCACTATATTTGATGTCAGTATAACTTGTGGAAGAGATGGGGAAAAACCAGTTGTTTAAGGATACAGGTGGACCTGTTGCAACAATGAGAAGTACAAGTTGTCATGTCCAAAACGAACTTTACAATGTTGGTGGGGGGGGGGGGGGCTGGGGGGAGGGAGGAAGGAGAAGGATTGGGATTGGGGGGGGAGGGGGGAGGCTGGGAAGGGATGTGAAGGATAAACAAAGGAGGAGGCTGCAATGCTTGGTAAGAAATGTACACATTATCCTGCCCATGTAACTGTAACTCCTCTGTACAGTATGTTCACAAATAAAATTAAATTAAATTAAAAAAAAAAAAAAAAAAAAAAAAAAATAAAATCTTCACCTTAGAAAGGCCTTTACATAGCATAACCTTTACAAAACTGTTGAAAATAGACAACTTTGTCACTTTCTCCAAAGAAATAAAATAGTATAAGGACCTAGGAAAAAAAGAATCTTAAACTGTTTCTATCTGGAATGCAATCTGAAAGGACATACAAATGAACCTATATATTATAAAACAATGTAGAATTTAGAGTATAACTAGGAGAGAATAAAAAAAGATTATGGACATTATACAAACATAGATTATAGAATATTTTAAAATATACTATTTTCAGACAATGACCAGAAATACTTTAGTTTCTCTACTACTCATTTCAAAAGATAAGTTAAAATTATTTCTGATTAAAAAATAACAAACTCTGCAGAAATCATTATAGATGTATATAAAAACTCTTGAATATATTTTGACATCAAATGCAGGCAATTCACTTGGAAGTATTCCACAGAATCCATGAATTTTTACAGTAAGAGATTGTTGTTGCCAGGCGCCAGTAGCCCACGCCTATAATCCTAGCTATACAAGAGGCTGAGATCTGAGGATCTCGGTTCAAAGCCAGCCCGAGCAGGAAAGTCCATGAGATTCTTATCTCCAATAAACCACTAGAAAACTGGAAGTGGAGCTGTGGTTCAAGCGGTAGAGCACTCTCTTTCAGCCGAAGAGTGCAGGGATAGCACCCAGGCCCAGAGTTCAAGCCCCACAACCAACCAAAAAAAAAAAAACAACAACAACAATGAGATTTCTTTTATTTAGATTGTGAAAATATTTTGTATGGACATAAAAGGATGGACTGTCATTTTGAAATTTAAGAAACTTAACCAAACCATTAGGACTGAGGAGAACAATTTGTACAGCCTTCCACAACTTCAAAGATGTAGTGATACATACTTTTCCGTTTGGCCATATCAAATGCAGTTTTTTCCAAGTTGTTCTTCAGGCCTGGATTGACATAAGGGTTCAACAGAAGTAGATCCAAAGTATCTTTGCTATCTCAATACTCAGCATCAAGATGCAAGTTGGTCAAGAGGCCTTTAGTTTTGGCATTGGTATCTGCATCATGATGAAGTGAAAAAGAAGCCACAATGGTATTATTCCAGATATATGCATTGTGCTGGGGTGTCCAGCCATCTACAGTTACTGCATCTGCCGCTGAGCCATCAACTCATGGACAATGTCTAAGTGTCCACTGTAGGCTTCCCGATGAAGTTGGGTATATTCATCGTCATCCCTAGTATTCACATGAGTGGCCTTTTAGGAAAGTAGTCTCCACACTGTAGTAAGCTGATTATTTTCAGCAGCCCAAAGAAAAAATTTGTTTCGATCCTTCTCCATTTAATTCTTGCAATTGATATCATTCCTCACTTGTTCATCTTATTCCTCATTTTCATCATAATTGCCTAACCAGAGACTTTGAATGCCAATGGGAATAAGGTGTCCATGTATTTCCCTACATAGATTGAAATGGTCAGAAATATCCAGTGAATTTTCTGCATATGTTTTTTCACCATGATTTCTATTCTCTTTTTCCATTATTACTACTCAAAATTATTCTAACTTGAGAGTAGGGAATTTATGGAGAGCAGAGGAAAAATGTTCCTCAATATTCAAAGGTACAGACTCAAAGTGAGGACCATGGGTGTCTTTAAGTGCAGCTTATTCTAGGAATTAGAAAATATGAAATAATGACTTCTATAAAAATGATCTGGGAAATGTCAGAGCAGAAAGTGAAATGAGGAAACCAAAAACATAAAAGCAAAATAAATTAGGATAATTATGTAGCAATAATATCATGCTGATTCTGAACTGCTCTTTGTTTGTTTGTTTTTGGGTCCGGGGGTGGGGCCTGAACTCTGGGCTTGGGCACTGTCCCTCAGCTCAAGGCTAGCGCTCAACCACTTAAGCCATAGTGCCACTTCCGGCTTTTTTCTTTTTGCTTATGTGATGCTGAGGAATAGAACCCAAGGCCTCAGGCATGTAAGGCAAGCGCTCTACCACTGAGCCACCTTCCCAGCCCGATCTATTGTTTTGATTATATTCTCTAAGAAGAAAAAGTGAGAATAGATAGCAAAGGACTACTAATATGTTTGACTTCTCATTAAGCACCTTCAATCACCAAAATCACATGAAAACAATAGACAGGCCTAATTTATTAGATGAAAACAAGTGTCTTTAAAAAACAAAACAAAAGAATTTAAGTAGTCATGCAAAGGACTTCGATTTTACTACAGCACTATACCTTTTTTTATAATGTTGGGTAACAATAAATATTGGATCCATTAGAAAGCTCTTAAAGCTTATATGTTCAATAGTAAGTTCTCTTACACTATATCATGATATTTTTGTGTATGATCTTAAGAAGAAATTTACATTACTAACTTGAATTTCTGACAGAACAACATCATCACTGCACATCTTGCTTTTATCATCTACGTTTTAAATTACTATTTAAATATGTGCATTAGATAAGCATAAAAGAATAATAGAAGCCACGCTGATGGCTCATGTCTTTAATCCTAGCTAATCAGACAGATGAAATCTTACGATTGAGGTTTGAAACCAGACCAAGAAACAAAAAGTCCAGGGGCTGGGAAGGTGGCTCAGTGGTAGAGCTCTTGCCTTGAATGCATGAAGCCCTGGGTTTGATTCCCCAGCACCACATAAGCAAAAAGAAAAAAAGGCAGAAGTGGCACAGTGGCTCAAGTGGTAGAGCGCTAGCCTTGAGCTGAAGAGCTGAGGGACAGCACACAGGCCCAGAGTTCAGGCCCCAAGACCGGACCCACACCCCCAAAAAAAGAAAAAAGTAAAAAAATCCATTAGATTCTGATTTGAATGTAACCAGCAAAAGCTAGAAATGGTACTGTGGTACAAGCGGTAAAATGCTAGCCTTGAGAAAACTAAAACAAAAAAAACAACAAATTCTGGGACAGAGCCAGGCCCTAAGTTCAAGCCTTAGTATTAGCACCAAACAAATGAATGAATTACTTAATTAAAATAAATTAAGTGGTCACATGTGGCGAGGCAAGTAAAATGTAACACCAGTGGTGACAGGATTGTGTATTATTTTGTAATGAGGTAAATTATCATTTGTCCTAATCACTAATATTTTATTTGAACTTTTTTGTACAATAAACCCTGAATTTAGTATGCCTGTATGTGTGTGTGTGTACATGTGCACACATGTGTGTATGTGTATATGTATGTGTGTGCTATTGCAATGTTGCTTGCCAATGTGAACAAGTTAAGCCTGAAAAGATCTAACTGTGTTGCAATATTTTATTTATCAGTATCTGTCATGTCATCTCTATGGAACCACCCTTCTGTACATTTTAGTTGTCAAATAATAACATCATCATAATCAAAGCATTTACAACATTAAGTTAGATAAAAGAGACTGCTTTCAGCTCTTATTATATGTTAGGTGAGAAGATACAGACATAATTAGGTAGTAAGTTATTGGTGTAAGCTGATTGTCAGTACAAAATATGTATTTGATCTCTTAAATTGTTTATACATTTAAGATATACTCATGAAGTGGGTTTGCCTGACTTGACCAAACAAGTATTACTCTCTGGTTATTCCTGTGAAACACAAGATCGATAAATTCTTTCCAGATTTCTGTTGAAAATAACTTTCTTAGTAAGATCATATCTATTCTAAGAGATAATCAACTCCATATTACATTTGAATATCCCATCTTATTGCCCGAAAATCAGTATTGTGGATATGCTTGTTAGATATTCCTTTCAAAAACAAACAAACAAAATCATGTGTCATCTCCAAATGGTGGATGTATTTGAAGTTGTTTTGTACATGCAAAGGGATCTTCAAGAATGGCTCTTTTGTGGGATTAACTATTGCAACTTTAACAAATAAGGCTTTTTAAATATCTTTTCCAATATAAATAACATTCCAGAGCGAGTCTTAAATTTCTGAAAAAACTTTTGACTATTTAAGTATTATTTCAGTTCATTGACTGTAGAGCTAAAGACATTTTGAAATAAATATTGTTAAGATCTGAAAATGTAAGTAGGTATATAGGCTTTTTATGAATCATTTTATGAAAACCCAATTTTTATGAAAGTAAATGAAATAGAATAATAGAATGTAAGTGAATTTCATAAGCTAATTATTAGTATAACTTTATTTTCTATTAACACAGTCCTTTGAATGTAGATGATGCAGTTAAATTATTTCCTTTGTGTCTCTTAACTTTAGTTAGTTTAGAATCTGTATACGTAGAAGAGTGAATTTGTAGTATAAATAAAGGTCTTTAAAATGATTAGGATTAATCTTGTGTTTTGTGTCCTACGCCCAAGAAAATAAGTTATTTTCAAGTGTTAATAGTTTATCATCATCATTATCATTATCATAATACATTTTGAAAAAAATGCAGTAGTATTGATGTCTTTTTAAACCAATTGTATTCACAAGTTGGAGAGTCTTAAATTCACACGTAAGTCTTGGTGTCTATGAGTTTTAACCTCTTGTTCCTAACATTAATTAATTAATGATAGGTCAGACTGCATTTTGGGGTATATGAAACGTAAAATATTTATCTGGTTCAAATGTGATTTTTATATCAGTCTTGCTTTAAGAACATTTTAAAGTAATACATTTCTCTCAAAATGTTGGGTGTAAAAGCAATCAAAATACTTCTAATGGTAAACAACTTAGGTGAGCAATGTGGAAATGATTGTTTCCATAAGATCTGCAGTCTGTTTCCAACAGGATTTGGCAGGTCGTTCTTTCACTATGACTGCGTTAAACAGAGATGTGGTCCCCAGGCAGTGCAGAGTTCAGTCATGGGATAGTATATGATTTCTACTATTTTCAGCGAGAAATCAAGAATGTTATAGTTTAGCAGTTCCTTTCACCAGGGAAGTATAAATTGATTATGAACTTAGAGTTTTCATATTACAGTTACTTATTTTCTTTTTTTTCTTTTTTTCTTTTTTTTTGGTCAGTCATGAGGCTTGAACTCTGGGCTTGGGCAGTGTCCTTGTGCTCTTCCACTCAAGGTGAACGCTCTGCCTCTTGAGCCACAGTGCCACTTCCAGTTTAGTAGTGGTTTATTAGAGATAAGAGTCTCACAGTCTTTCTTGCCCGGGCTGGCTTTGAACTGTGATCCTCAGATCTCAGCCCCCCTGACTAGCTTGGATTTCAGACGTGAGCCACCGGCATCTACCTGTTAAATATTTCCTAACAAAGTTAAAGGGAGATATTATTAGAGTGTGCCCAACAATTTTGGGAAATTTTCTTAGAATTAGTAGACTGAATGCTGGTATTTTAGTCATAAAATAGAATGAGTTTATTTGATATGGTGGGAATGAGCCACATGCTAACACTTACCATGTGTGCAATGTTGTAATAGTAATTCCAACTCAGAAGTCTTCAATATCATCATCTGAGAATTAAAAATAGAAGTAGTTCCATTTTATGGTATTATTATGAGTATTAAATTAGATATCATAGGTAAAGTGCTTGGAAAAACAAGCAGTATTTGATACTTTCTACTTGTTATTTTATAATGTGATGATTCTAATATTTTTACTGTGATTTTTATATTGTGTCTATTTAGGATATGCAATGTGCTGAATTAATATTCATTGCATTGTGAGAAAAATACCTGCAGATAAAATTTCTGTGGAGGAAATTATTATATTGACTCATGGTGTAAGAGAACACAGTTCAAGATCAGATATCTCCATTGTTTTTAATTATATTTTTATTAAATAATTGTATGAAGAAATTTCCCTTTAACAAATCAGTTTATAAGTACAATGGATCGTTAAATAACTTTCCCACACACTTCCAAACCTCACCCCACTTTATTTTTCCTAGTTTCATACTATCTGCATTGAATATTATGCCTTCATTGTCTTCCTTCATAGCTCTCTTTATTCCTTCCCTTTGACTTCCCCTCACACCTTCCAAGTGATAGTTTTCTGATATTCATTTTGTAGGATTAAAAGTTCCATTTTATAAGAAAATAAACCTTTTAACTAATCCTCAGCAAATAGCATGGGTTGGTTAATACTGTTGTCTAAACTTGCATAAATTTTGGCTTCAAAATACAGACAGAACATGGGTCCTTTGTGTGACTGGCTCTGAATTAACTTACTTAACACATTTTTAGATCTATCTATTTCATCACAAATGATTTAACAGTCTTTATAATGGATGGATGCAATTCAATTGTGTATATGTGCTACACATTCTCCAACCCTCCATCTGCCAAAAGGCATCTGGACTGTTTCCATAACGTGCCTATGGTGAATCATGCAGCAGTGAACATGGTTGTGAAAGTGATTTTACTATAATCTTTTGGAAGAATTCATCACTATCTTTTTGGGAGCAATCCTCTAGCCAATTTTACAGAATATGCACATCCCTCCCTTCATCTCCATCACAATGTGTTGCAAGTTTTCAAAAACAAACTAACCCCTAATGGTCTCAATAAGCTAAAACCACACGGTGCCCATATTTTTCAATACATTTTTTTCATAATTGTACACATAATTTAGTGAGAACCTTCGATGTACTTTCCTAATGTAGGAATGAGGGACATGACAATAGAGTAAAAGTAAGAAATATGCAATGTAATTGCCTATTATCATATTTAAAATCTTTTTCAGCTCTAATTCATAGACCCACTATTATTTTAATCTTTATTTGATTGCTTCATCTATCTCCTAAATTATAACAGGTGATTTAATTACAAAGGCAAAAAAGTGTAGTTTGATTTTGACACTCATGTGTGAGGATCCATGATATGGGCAATACATGGATTGAAATTAATAGCCATTATTTATTTTGTTAAAGTAAAATTGGTTTTCCCAAACTGATTCTTGCAATACATATTCAATTCAACAAGAAACATTTGACAATTCCTTGTTTTATTCCTCATTAACTTTTGTTTCCATTTTATTTTATAACGAATGATGATTTCATAAACCTACTATAGATACAAAAATATATTAAATATTTCTATCTGAGGATAGGAAGGTGGCTCAGTGTTGAAGCGCTTGCCTTGCATGCATGAGGCCCTGGGTTCAATTCCTCAGCACCACATAAGCAAAAAAAGGAAAAAGCTGGAAGTGGCGCTGTGGATCAAGTGGTAGAGCGCTAGCCTTGAGCTGAAGAGCTGACGAACAGCACCCAGGCCCAGAGTTCAGGCCCCACGAACAAACCTCCCAAAATTATTTATATCTGTATGCATTGATATATACTTACACACATATATTATACAGGTTATAATGATAAATTATAACTTCTGTAACAATTTACTAAATTATAAAAACATCAATGGCTCATGCCTGGAATCCTGGTTACTCAGAAGGCTGAGATATAATGATCATAGTTTGAAGCCATCCTGGGCAGAAAAGTCCAAGAGCCTCTTATCTCCAAACAACTAAAAGAAAATCAGAATTGGAACTGTGCTCAAAAGAGTAGAGTGGTAGCTTAGAGAGAAAAAGCTCAGGGACATCACTCAGGCTCTTAGTTCAAGAACTACAATCTACCCTAAAAAGTCTATTTAATTTACCCCTGTGTAAATAGAGTATTTCCATCACCCAAATTCACATCCATTTTCATTTGCAAGGTAACACTGTTATGTATGGAGTACCACATACATTATCACTTAAGTAGAAAGCATTGCAACATGGGTTCATTCTATCTCTTTCATGGATTTTAGTCCACCCAAATACTCAAATTTTACAATTATTCCATTAAAGTCATAGCTTTTTTCTTTAATACCCATAATATTAGAGCTTGAATTGTGTCTCATAAATGGATGTTCTTACCACTTTGTCATGCCCCAGCCCTAAATGATCCTGATTAATTTTCAGATAGAATCTGGCTTCCTACTTGTGTACAGATCTTTCTACCCAGTCTGGACTTTAACCACTATCCTCACAACAGTACACTCTCATATAGTCAGGATTTTCATAAGCTTATCATAGCTGATTTTTAAAAAAATCTTTGCATTTCCTGCAGGTTCTTAAGTACTGAATTAATTTGTTTTTTTTGTGGGGGGTTGTTTTCTTTCATTTGAATGTATGTGTTGAGTTTTTCTTCACTTTTCCTTTTGTTTCTTTCACGCAAGTTCTTACCTAAAGTGCTGAGAAACCAATACTTCTTTCGCAAGATAGTGAAGGTGAACATTACTTAGTCCAAAGCAATTTCAGTAATATTTAAACACCTTCATATTTATTAATGTATACAAATGCTAAGTTGCTGAGAAAAGTATTTTTATTTTCACAGTTGTCTTTGGGATACACAGACAGATAATGAATTATATGAAGATAATAAAACTACAGATGCTTGCCTGGAGGAGAAAAACCTATCATTAATTGTTTGACAGTGGCTTCCCTTCTCATGAAAGAAATATGTTGCTTTATGCAGGATTTCACAAAATCAAATTGCTAGGAAGAACTTAAGCAATCATCTAACACTACCGAGTTGAAGGAGATGATTTGACCTCCTGAATAATTTACTTTTGGATCAAATAAAAGCAGGCTTCCAAAAAGAGAGTACACTTTAGAAAAACGTAACGAGTTGTATGTAAACTGGTGCTTAGTTGGTTTGTTAATTTGTGAACTAATACAGAGAAATAAAGTACAGCAAGGTTAAAAATTAAAGAACTCTGCATTGAAATATATATTTGTGTGTATGTGTGTGAGTATGTGCATGTGCCTGTACACACATGCGCATGTTCATGTTCTCATGCATGCATTCATCATTCTTGTGGCTTGATAGTGCCTGGGCACTATGCCTAAGCTTCTGTGCCCCAGGATATTGCTCTACCACTTGAGCCATTGCTTCACTTCTGGTTTTTTGGAGATAATCGCATGTATTTTCATGATGGGACTGGCTTTGAACAGTGGTCTTCAGATCTGTCTCTCAAGTAGCTAGCTAAGCTGATTCAGCCTCTAAGTAGCTAGTTAAAATTCTGCCTCTCCACTAGGCTTCACTGCTCTTTTATTCTTTTCTTGAGGTAATCACAAGTCTAAGTCATGTATATGTCTAATTGCTTTAAAAATATTGTTACTGCTTGACATCAGAGGTTCCCATCTGTACTCTTAACAATTGAGGAGGCTTGAGAACAGAACCCAGGACAAATTTTAGTGGACTTCCTTCTCAATCTATAGCTGGGTTCATTGTATCATTTCCACCATCCTGCACTATCCTAGAGACTCAGATGGGAAGGACTGCAGGATCCAGGCCAGCCAAGGTAGGAAACTAGACAAGTTGGTGTGCAACGCCGATGCCATTGATGATATGAAGGCACAAAGGACAGATCAGGTTCATGTTCTTGTGGAAAGGGAACCACTGTCTTAATATTAATCACTGCAGCCTCCTCTGTACAGTATGTTCACAAATAAAATTAAATTTAATTTAAAAAAATATATTAATCACTGATATTATGCCATCCTAGCAAGAACAATATCCCAAGTGGAAATCCCCACAATTTGCTACAACCAAAATAAGTATATACATTTTCATCCAAAAACTTAGTACAATCTGTTGTTTGCTCTAATATCATCTTTATCTCATTATCATATAATGTGACAGAATAGTTTCTTCATTAAACTTATTATATATTTAAAAGACCTAGAAAATTCTTTTTCTCTTATTAAGTTCAAACGAATGTCAAATTGCCTCATTTCGTACATATTTGACTACCACTGAAAATTAATCTAATGTTTATTATAGTAATATATTCTGATTTATTACTTTACTTTGTAACAGTTTTTAAACTTTTTTCTTCTCTGCTGAAATTTAAGTATTTAAATATTATCACCAACGTATATTCCTTGAGTACTTGGGGCAGTTTCTTTCAAAGTTTTTAACCAATATCTTCGAAGAATTTTAATAGGTATATTATTTGGTTTATTTTTAATTTCTATTTAATTTTATTGTTAAGGTGATGTATACAGGGGTTACAGTGACTTAAGTAAGGTTATGAGTACATTTCTTATGGAAAGAACATTGTTATCCCCTCATCGATTTTTTTTGTATACTCAAACAACTTCTGATGCTGTTGCTGTTGCTGTTGCTATTGATCAATGTGTACTTTTGCTTTCTTTGTTCATGCGTTTTTATTATAAAATTTATATACAGAGGGTTTACAGTTACTTAAGTCAACTAAATGTACAGTTCATTTTATTTTCTAAATTTCAAATTTTGAACTTAATTACTTATTTTCTTTTGTTTCATTAATGTAATTTTTCAGAGTTGTAGGATTAGTTGATTTAATTTTGCATGATTTTTACACATGTAATTTATTCAGAGACATATATTTTGCTTTAAAAATATTTAACATGTGAATATTTAAAATTATTTTCTTAATTTTTATATGGTCAGTGAATTTAAATAAATTTATTTTCTTATAGTTCTAAAAATATTTTTCCAGGTAACAAATACTTACTGTATTTTCAAAAAGCACATACTTTATTAAGAAAGGCTTCATTACCTGGTCACTTTTTTGTAAATATTTGAACTTGAATTAAAAATGTTTAAGATAGGCATGGTGACTTGTGGCTTCCATTTTCTAGCTCTGGTAGGAACTGCAAATAGGGTTTGTAATTCGGGAAAGCCTGAGAAACTATGAGACCTTATTATAAAAATATCCAGAGTGAAATGATTAGAGATATAGCCATTCATAGCGGGATATAGAGTGCATGGATATCATATTTTAAATCTTGAGTTAAAACAACAGTAACATCAATGTTTTGTCAAAATAAAAGCATATATGTTTCACAATGTTTATTATTTAAAACTTGTTTGCGAAGATTCTCATGTCTTCTATTTCTTAATTTTCAATTTACTTAATCCATAAGAATCCAAGTATATTGTGATTATTTTATTTCTACTACTTTTTTTTTTTTTTTTGTCGGTCATGGGGCTTGAACTCTGGGCCTGGGCGCTCTCCCTCAGCTCTTTAGCTCAAGGCGAGCGCTCTACCACTTGAGCTACAGCGCCACTTACGGTTTTCTGGTGGTTTATTGGAGATAAGAGTCTCATGGTCTTTCCTGCCTGGGCTGGCTTTGAGCCGCGGTCCTCAGATCTCAGCCTCCTGAGTAGCTAGGATTACAGGCGTGAGCCACCAGCGCCCAGCTATTTCTACTACTTTTAAATATTATGAGCAATGTTTTGATTTCATGTATTAACCTACTTTTACTATTTGTAAAAATTTTCTCTGTTTAATATGAAAATATCAATATTCCAAATAAATGGATGTGGTGTTTATGTGTGTGTGTGTTTATGTGGTTTCTATGTGTGTGTGCTTTCTGTGTACTTTGTAATGCTTGGGAGATCACACCATTGTTTCACATATGCCAGGCCAGGTTTTACCACTGAACCATATATTCTAGTTAGAATGCAAATAGTTTTTTAAATTATGACTTTTAAATTTTCTTTGCTAGTATGTTTTTTCAAAGTAATATATAATGAAATGTGTACCATATTCTATCCACGATAGCAATTTTTATTGTTATTTTAGTGTTACTTAGACTATTTCCACTGCCTTTCCACTTACAAACTCTTGTGTTTGTTATTGATAAAGGTTTTGCTTTGCTTATTTTGTCTCTTCATTGAATTTGCCTTCAGAGTTTACCTATTCTTTCTCTTATTTATTAGGAAATTAATTATCATATTCCTATTGCAATATCTTTACATTGTAAGAGGTATATACAATGCTTTATTTTCTATTTTATTTTTTCCCACTCTCTCTGACTCTCAGTACACACTATTTTGTGTATTAAAAGAAAACTTGATTCAGGACACATCGATTATTTTCCTCCTTCTCTTCTCTGAAGTCTTTCTGTTTTTTGAAACACAATACCAATGACATACAGCTCCTATGTGGTCCATCATCCTATTCCCTCTCACTCTCCTCTGTAGTACATCTCAAGTCGTTATCATTCAGATTTATTACGCTATAGTATTATCTAAATCTTAACTCATTCCTAAATTAGTTTTAGTTGCTTCTAGCATTCCATAAAGACATTTTTCTATATATAATATCTGGGGTCTTGTGTTTTCACAAGATGAAAAATATGAGTGACTATCAAACATGTAGATATCTCTACAGAATATTGGTCCACTTGCTCAATAAACTCCTATATAAATTCAAGGAATGTAGGTCAGTTAGAACAATCTTGAAAAATGGTGTAGCTTGAGCCCTCATATTAGATTTGAATTTTATTACCCTGTTTAGTAGTGAAGAAAACATATCTCTACTATAAGAATAGACACATATGTCCAACCTTTCTTTGATTTGTTGTGTTTCTGGGTCTCTATTAAGAAAATGTTGGCCTGTGCCAACAAGACCTAGGGCTTCCCCTGCTCGATCCCGTAATGTTTTCAGAGTGTCCGCTTTGACTCTGAGGCCTTTGATCCATTTGGAGTTGATTCTGGTGCAGGGTGATATATAAGGGTCTAGCTTTATTTTTCTCCAAGTAGTTAACCAATTTAGTAAGCACCATTTACTGAAGAGGCTGTTTTTCTTCCATTCTTTTTTTAGCTCCATTATCAAAGATTAGTTGGCTATAGGTCTGTAGGTTCATTTCTGGATTTTCATTTCTATTCCATTGGTCCTGAGGTCAGTTCTTGTGCCAGTACAAAGCTGTTTTGATTACTATGTCTTTATAGTGGAGTTTGAAATTTGGTATTGATATTCCTCCAGCAGTGTTCTTTCCTGTTGAGGATCATTTTTGCTATTCAGGGTCTTTTATTGTTCCATATGAATTTTTGCATTGCCTCTTCTATTTCCTTGTAGAATGAGGATAGAATTTTGATAGGTATTGCATTGAATTTGTAGATAGCCTTGGGAAGTATTGCCATTTTCCCGATGTTGATCTTTCTAATCCAGAAGCGTGGGAGTTTTTTCCCCTTTCTAAGTTCTGTTTGGATTTTCTTTTTCAAATTTTTTAAGTTTTCATCATAGAGGTCCAGAGCTTCTGCATGGCAAAGGACATAACTAGCACGATCAATAGAAAGCCCACGAATTGGGAGAAGGTCTTCACTAGCCATACAACGGACAAGGGTCACATATCTAAAATATACCTGGAATTCAAAAAAATTAAATCCCCCAACAACAAATCTTCAAAGAAACAACTCCCCAATAAATAAGTGGGCTAAAGTTTTAAAGAAAAACTTCTCTGAGGAGGAAAGCAGGATGGCCATTAGTCACATGAAGAAATGCTCAACCTCCCTACCCATAAAAGAAATGCAAATCAAAACAACATTGAGATATCACCTCACTCCAGTTAGAATAGCTAAAATCAAGAACTATAATGACAACAGATGCTGGATGGGATGTGGATAGAAGGGAACCTTATTGCATTGTTGGTGGGTGTGTAAGCTTGTTCAACCATTTTGGAAAGCAGTATGGAGGTTCCTCAAAAGACTCCGCATAGAGCTCCCCTATGACCCAGAAATCCCACTTTTGGGCAATTACCCAAATGCTCACAAACAAGACCACACTAAAGCTACCAGCATGACTATGTTTATTACAGCATTATTTACTATAGCTAAGATATGGAACCAACCCAGATGCCCCTCAGTAGATGAATGGATCAAGAAAATGTGGTATACATACACAATGGAATTCTATGCCTCCCTCAGAAAGAATGGCATTGCCCCATTTGTTCGGAAATGGAAAGACTTGGAAAAAATTATATTAAGTGAAATAAGCTAGGCCCAAAGAAACATAGGTCTCATGGTTTCCCTTATTTGCAATATCTAGTATATGTCTGAGTCAAGCAGAAAAGGTCAGATAAGGTGATGTTAGGGAAATGAACCCTAAGATATGTATTCAAATGTTTTTTTTTCTTTAATTCGATTGTTTCTAACAGATTTATAAGATTATTTCTTTGTTGCCTTCCATGTCCCTCCCCCACAGTATAACCCCTGCTTTCACTGTATTTGCGGTTGGTATAATTTGTGCCTGGGAAGGGGAAAAACAAATCATTTAAATAGGGATACAGTTGGACCCATTGCAACAATGAGAAGTACAAGTTGTCATGTCGACAAAGAACTTTATAATTTGGTTCTTGGGTGGGAGGATTCGGTGAGATAGGGGGGAGGATGGGAAAGGTTGTGAAGGGGAAACAAAGGAGCAGGCTACAGTGCCTGATTAGAAATGTACTCAATCTTGCCCATGTAATTGTAACCCCTCTGTGCATTATTTTCACAATAAAAAAAGAAAAAAAAGAAAAAAAGAAGAGACACATAGAAGAATGTAACAGATTTATCAAAAATAAATTCTTAGTTTTATGGTCAATACATTTTGACAAGGATGCCATGACTTTATCAAATAAAAATATAATCTTAAATGGGTATATTGGCACTATTGCCTCCCTAGATTTAAAGAATGATCTTAGACTACTACATCTAACCTTATACAAAAATTTAAAGTAAAAAATAATTATCAAACTAAATGTGAGGTGTAAAAATCTATAAAACATAAATGTAAACATTCATGATATTGGATCAGTAAAGGTTTCTAAAAGATTGACATTGAAAGTATTAGTTGCTAAAGAAAAGCAAGAATAAACTGATTAATATCAACTGATTACTGTTCTTAATTCTAAGAAAGGAGTAAAAACATATCCAACAGATAGAGGACACATATTTGTTAATGCTACAATATTAATGCTATAATGATACTGAGTCTTACGTACATTTATAACTTCTAACTCCATATAAAATTTTTCCCAAACATGATATTTTTTAAAGAACATATGTAAATTAATAGTCAATTAGAGGGGCATATGAATTAAGCTCCTCTTTATGATCTAAGAAAAAATATAAAAAACTCACTGGTATGACCATCATATAAAAAGATGACACAAAATATAGCAATGCATTTGTGGAGAAATATATACTCTCCACATAGCAGAATGATTTATAAAACTGCAATCATTTTAGCAAGCAAATTTTGAAGTATTCAAAAGGTCAAAGAGAATTGTATGATCCAGCGATCACACTTCTATGTATGTATTAAAGAGAAGAAAAAAAAAAAACTTGGACAGAGAATGTAGTTAATTGACAGTGCACTTGAATAGTATGTGTGACACCCTGGAAATAATGCCTCAAAACAGATTTTGAAAAGACACATTATAGAGGATGTATGCTGAACAAATTCCTGTAACTGAATTTTGTATCTATTTTAATGTCTGTTCTAAAGTTTACAGCATTTCTATTTGAAGAAATGCAAGTTTGTGAAAATTAGGCTTGGAAAACCTGTGATTGTACAATTCACTTCCAAAGCACTAAAATGTATACAATAAAAGGAGATAATATATTGCATGTGAAATACATGACAGCCAAAAAAAATTATTAAAAATACTTCACACAAATTTCAGAATATATGAAAAGATATCTTCGGTGTTGGCTAAAAAATCTTTGTAAACTACGGCTGTTAAAACAAAGATGTGATTTATCTTTATTTTGAGTTTTTTTGATCTGTTGTTTTGATTTTATGCAGATATAACTCAATCAAAAAGTTTATGTGATAAATGGAATATCTAGAAATTATGCATCACTTATGAGTTATTGATAACTATTTCTGGAAGAAACTTTTGGCAAATGATAGAAGACCCAAATCTATTAATCTGCATTTTATGAAAGCCATATGTTACTTCCTCAATCCAATTGCTTTTCTCTACTTTGCTAGGAAGAAAATGTATTCTCACGTTAAGAGCCAATAGCAGTGAAAAGAAACAAAATACACAATCATCTTGATTTATTTGTGAAAGTATCAAATGAAATAAAACAATTCTACTTAATCGACTCCAAATTTGGTATCTATGAAGATGTTCCTGAATGCCAACATCCATTGATTGGACTAATTTTCTTTATTGTTGTGAAATTACAAAAGAATTGATACCATTAAGAAAATGATCCATTCCTATGGAAATCAGTTAATAATGTTTATCACTTATAATTTAATACCAAGCAAGAGTAATTTTATATAATCATTACAAATATCATTTTATTGCAATCTAAAATAGAATAAAAGACATGTCCCAATATATTATTATTATTCTTAATTTCTAATCATTACCTAAATATCTTAAACAATCTATATAGTCATGTCTTTAACGTAGACGCAAATATTCTATACTTTGTTTTTTTGGGGGGAGCGGGGGAGGGGCGGTTCCAGTAGTGAGGCCTGAACTCTGGGCCTGGGCACTGTCCCTCAGCTCTTCATCTCAAGACTAGTACTCTACCACTTGAGCCACAGAGCCACTTCTGGCTTTTTTCTTTTTCTTATATGGTGCTGAGGAATCAAGTCCAGGGTCTCATGCATGCAAGGCAAGCGCTCTACCACTGAACCACTTTCTCAGCCCCAAATATTCTATAATTTTTACTTATCATTTTCCACAGACATATATTCATGTTTCTTAGAAATGTTCACAGCAGTTAAAAGATGCTTTTGTGAAATTAATGTGCTATATTTTGTTGTTGTTTTTGTTGTTGTTGTTTGCAAGGCCTCGGCATTTTCCCTAAGCCTTTTTGTGGTCACAGCCAGCAGTCTCCAACTTGAGGCACATAGCTAATTCCTGTTTTTAGTGGTTAATTGGAGAAAGAATTTAACAAGTACTTTTCTGTCTGGGCTAGTTTCGAACACAATTCTAAGATATCATTATGACAATGATCTCTAAAAATGCATGGAGTTTTTTTTTTTGATTGGAGTTATTTTTTTTTAATTGGCAGAGTACCGTACAGAGGAGTTACAATTACATAGGTAATATAACAAGTACTGTTTTTATCAAGCATTGTTACCTCCTGTTTATTTCCCCTTCCCATCCTTTCTCATACTCCTCCTACCTCCCCCCACCCAATCCTCACCCCCACCAAAGTTGTAAAATTCATTTTTCGACAAACTACTTGGACATCTCATTGTTGCAATGGGTCCACCTGTATACCTATTTAAAGGATTTGTTTTTGCCCTTTCCCTCCAAAATCAGGGAAATCAGGGGGTATACCATGGGGGAGGGACATTCAAAGCAACAAAAAATCATTTTATAAATATGTTAGAAACAATCACAAGAAAGAAAAAAAACATTTGAAATCGAATCTTATCTCTTATAACCTACCAGTTTTAAAACCTGCCAGTTTTAAGAGATAAGAGGAGAGGTAAAAGTTCTCTTAGATACCAATCCATCTTCAAAATATTTGGTTCCAAGCACTCCATCTAAAGCATATTCAACAACTAGTAAAACTTCTGTTGGCTGTAACTTCCTCCATGTGCGCATGTATACATGGGTATAAGTATGTGTGCATTAGTGTGTATAGTAACATATATGTGTACATATATAAGGGCATATACACGTATAGGCATATATAAATAAATATACATTTATAAATATATGTGCACACACATATATATACATAGATATGTATATGTATATTTATGCATATCAGGTGTTCTGTGATTTAACCTATAGTTCCCAGCACATTGTCTTTCTCACAAAGTGTACGTGATAAACTGCTCTGAGTATCTGTGGTATATGATGTGTATCACTTTGTACTCACTTCCCCCATTACCTTGTATCTCCTCCCTGTGAACAACTTCAGTCTATTTTCCATATGATAGCTTTGTTTTCATTACATGTAGTTACTTACTGATAATAAAATAAAAAGGTTGTAAAAGAAAAAGAACTTTTAGGTCACAGGTTAAAAGTATTATATTCATCCCAATGATTCCTATGAGATAAAATTTATAATAGTAGTAAAAGTGAAAAGGAATCTTAGATCTGTTTTGCCATTTAGAATGACAGAGAATAATATCACATCACTGTTATAACTCTTAAAGAATGCAAGGGTAACTGACGGTCGTTATAATGTTCCCATAAAATCAGTGGTACTTGAAGGATAATAGTAAACTAGCAGAAATTCTAAGTAGCAGACATGGAACATGAAAGAGAAAAAGAGGAAATGAAAGAGAGTGAAAGAGAGAGAAATATCATAATACTGAAAGTGCATAACAGAGAAACAAGAGCTATATGAGAATACTCATACTGCCATCTTTAGATTCTACATGTACGTTTGAATGTATTTGATGTATGATAACCCATCAACAGAAAATATAAAGTAATTTTGATAAAAAATAAAGACTCAGAAGAAGTTATAAATGCTAAAACAATCTTCACAGAAGGAAAATCTCAGAGATATTTCATGACTTTGAAAAGGATAAAGTAGCTTCGGTTATTAAAAATTTAGAAATATGACAATTCACAAAAATATAAAAAGATATTCATATATTTCATTATATAACCCAAAGTAGAAAGCAAATGTTGTTTAGATGCTTTTTAAAACACAGTCTCTCAGGTGCTGGGAAGGTGGCGTAGTGGGATAGTGCTTGCCTTGCATGCATGAGGTCCTGGGTTTGATTCCTCAGCACCACATAAGCAGAAAAAGATATAAATGGTTCTGTGCCTCAAGTGGTAGCACTAACCTTGAGCTGAAGAGCTGCGGTACAGACCCAGATCCAGAGTTCAAGCCCCACAACCTACAAAAACCAAAACAAAAAAGAAAACAAAACCCAATCTCTCACTTTTGTGGCCTCAACTATGTAATACTGCGGGTTCAGCCTAGGGCTAAGATTTTAGGTGTGGACATTTATCAACACTCCTGATTCAGACTCTACTTGATAAAAGTAACTAGTAGATGTCAGGGACAAGCAGAAAAGGTCAAAAGCTATGTACAATGACCAAATAAGATGATGTTAAGTGAAATGAGCCCCAAGATAGGGACACAAGGGTTTTTTTTTCTTTCTTGCTATTTTTTCTAATGTACTTATAATGTACCATGCGATTTTTTTTGTTTCTTTGTATGTTCCTTCCCCAAGGAATAACTCCTGTTTTCACTGTATTTGATGTTGATGCTCTGCATCTTGTATATACATTTATCTAATTTAGGGAGGAAAAGGGACAAAACAAAATACTTAAATATGAATACAGGTTGACCCATTGTAACTATGAGATGTACAGACAGTATTGTAAAAAACGAACTTTGCAATTTAGGCAGGGGTGGGGGGTGGGGATTATGGAGTGTATTTGTGGAGGTGGGAAGGAAGGGATCTTAGGGAAAAACAAAGGAGGCGGTAGCAATGCTTGATAAGAAATGTACTTATTACCTTATTCATGTAACTATAACCCCTCTATACAGTATTTTTACAATAAAAAATGTATTAAAAATTATACTAAATGAAGTAAGCCAAGCCCAAAGAAACATAGTTCCCATGGTATCCCTTATTTGCAATAACTAATATATGTCTGGGATAAGCAGAAAAGATCAAAAGCTATGTGCATATGACTAGATAAAATTATGTTAAGGTAAATGAACCCCAAGATAGGGACATAAGTGTTTTTTTCTTTCTTGCTGTTGTTTCTAATGTATTTATAATGTACAATGTGATTTTTTCTTTTTTATATGATCCTCCCTCATAGTATAACCCTTGTTTTTACTGTATTCGATGTTGGTGCTCCTGCATCTTGTATATAAACTTCGCTAATTTGGGGAGGGAAAGGGAAAAACAAAATGCTTAAATAGAGATGTAGGTTGACCCATTGTAACAATGAGATGTATGAACTTCACAATTTAGCAGGGGAGAGAGGAGTGAGGGGTTAGGAGTTGGGATGTGTACTTGTGGAGGTGTGAGTGAAGGAACGGTGGGGGAAAAACAAAGGAGAAAACAATGCTTGATAGGAAATGCACTCATTATCTCACTCATGTAACTGTAACCCCTCTGTACAATATTTTTACAATAAAAAACGTGTAAAAATGTTACAAGATAATATTGTTAACAAAGAAATTAATGCAGAACAGTGACATGAAGATATAATGAATAAGAGAGTGTGTGTGTGTGTTTGTGTGTGTGTGTGTTTGTGTGTGTTTCTCCTTGTTGACATGGTCAGAATTTGAACTCAGGTCTTCAAAGTCTTGCTAGGCCATTCTTCTTTAGATTGGTGAGTTATTATATAAGCTACATCTCCATTCCTAACTCTTTGCTAATTCATTATCATTTTTGAAAAATAATCTCATGAATTTTTTTTTTGCCCTGATTGGCTTTCAACTGTTATCCCCATATCTCAGCCTCCTGTGTAGATATCTCGAGTATAGAGGATTACAGGTGTGATCAACCACCACAAGGCTTTTAGAATAATCTTAAAAGTAGGAGAAAGTTTACTTCACGGGGACCTGTTTTTACATCTCCTAATTTTAAAACATTTTGGAATGATTATATGTGAGTTTATTCTTTTTTGGCTTCTTAAAAGACAGTAAGTGATGGTAATTAAAAGTTTCTAGTACTTTTTTGTTTTGGGGTCAGTCGTGGGACTTGAACTCTGGGATTGGGCTCTGTTGCTGCGCTTTTCAACTCAAGGCAAACACTCTACCCCTTGAGCCACAGCGCCACTTCTGGTTTTCTATTGGTTTATTGGAAATAAGAGTCTCATGGACTTTCCTTCCTGGGCTGGCTTTAAGCCACGGTCCTCACATCTCAGCCTCTTGATTAGCTAGCATTACAGGCATGAGCCACCAGCGCTCAGATAGCTTTACTACTTTTTACAAAGGACACTGGAACTGTGGGACAGAAGAAATTTGGCTCTCTATGGATCTCAATTTATAAGCTCAGCTCTGTGCATGATAACCCAATGTCACCAACACAGTTTGTGTTGAAGACAAAATGTGACAGAAAACAATTACATGGGCAATAGTTGCTATGCTATTGTGTCTTGGACAATATGAATATTGAATTGAAAGTGTAAGAGAATGGAGAGATTTTTACCTACCCTTTTGTATTGCTAAAAGACTTTGGAAACTGATTCATTTCCCACCTCACTGTTGGTCATTGAGCCAGGACCTTAGTGCCTTTAATTACAATTTTTCCCAACACTAAGATGGTAATAACATTAACATTAGAGCTAATGTTTTCTTAACAGTTAAGAGACATAACACTTGTGAAATACTTAACATAAACTTCTATGAATTAGCTTTGAGTTTAGCCAGCAGTTTTTTAAATACTAAACAGAATGTGATATGTATTACAGAAACAATTACATGTAGTGAGAAATCAGAAATAATCTTATCTATTGGTTATGCTCTGTTTCCAAGGAAGCTAAGTGGATAACATCTCATGCTGTAAGTCAAAATGGTTATCTTATGTCTTGATAGTGCAAAAATATCAGGGAAATTATAATGAAGGAATGTTGTAGACTGAGGTGAAGTCCATATGAAAATGTGCAAAACTGATCAAATGTAAAAGTAAATGAGCAGCATATTGTGTTTTATATCATTTAAGTTACATTGAAAAGATAGGGAAAACCTAGAGGAATAAATTCTCTTTTTGAAATCTTATCATAGGTTCTTAGAAGGACGAACTCTTTCCTCATTCTTGTAGAAGCATCATCAGATGAGAGGAACTTTATTTTTTTGTTTGCTTCCTTCCATTTATTCTTCAGTTTGAAATGTGAACTGCATGAGACTGAAAGAAACCAAGGGAAATTAGACTCACAGGCTTTGGAAAGAGCAATCAACATAAACTACATAAAATACATATAGCTTTGTAAAAGGTCTAACTAAATTGAGTTATAGAATCTCATGCATAAACAGAAAATGATTTAAGCAATATCATGTTATTGACAATTGAAAAATGTTAGGAGTTGCTTTATTTTTTCCTTTCTGTTACATTGAATTAAGTATTGATTTTGTATAGAATGATTAAAGGTGAGATTAACAAGAAATGATTAAAAATGGACAAATTTTCTGAATAGACATATTTTCCAAAAAGCGCTGAAAATCGCCAGTGGGATTACTAAGTTTTGTTGTACCACTTCTATGCTTGCTTAATTCTTTTTGAACAGAAGTCATTAGAGAAATGCAATCAAAATTACTATGATACTACTTCATAACTATTATAACTCTTATCAAAAAAATCAAAGGAAACACTTGTGGTGGTAAAGGCTTTTAACTCCAAACACTTAGGAGGTTGGAGTAAGTGCATTTGCGTCTAAGGAAAGTCTGGGGTACTGCACATAGTAAAAACCTGCCATTAAAAAAAAACTTAAAAGGCTATAACTTTGGTTAGAGTGTGGAGAAAAGGAAATTTTCTACACTCTTCGTCAAAATACAGGTTAGTATTCTCGCTTTAGAAAGTAGTATGCAGTTTTGTAAAGAAATGCAAAGATGAAATCTCACCTGACCCACCAATCATATGATTATTTCTCTCTGGGTAACACGTAAATAAATCTGTAGTACATTCTTATTCATATTGTTCACAACAACAGCCAAGATAAAAATAGAAATTAAGTGTTCAACTACAGACTAATAATGCAACTGTGGTGCATGCACATATATAGTTTTCAGTTTCATCCTTAAAATAGTAAGAGATTTCTCTCATTAACCACAACTTACAATGACCTGAAAGATGTATTCTAAATGACGAAAAATGTTATTTTCTGATCTTTGTAAAGCCACACAAACACAAACTCTCTCACACACACACCAACCTCAAACATTAAGAGAGAAATTTATTAAAAAATTAAAGCAAAGTGGAATTGCTGGGACATTCAGGTCACAATGTAGAAGGTTGTAGATATACAGGATGACCAAGTATGGAGTAGTAATGTACAACTTAAGTATACAGGGAAGAACACTGGCCTTACATAGGAATGAAGCGAAGTAAGTACGAGTTCTTCTTAGTAGGGGTTGCTCTTTTAGTTGTTCTTATTTCAGTAATGGATGAGATGAAAGTAATTCTTTTAAAAACCTGCCTGTTTGCAGAAATAATAAGAAACAATATAGCAATAATGTTGTATGCTCAACATAGAACGAAATGTCAAATTAAAATACATGAGATTATCCTTGAAATAAACTAGTTATTACAAATAAGGGAAACTATAGGATCTATGTTCAAGTCTGGCAAACTTCACTTAATATGATTTTTTCCAAAATCTTCCATTTCCTTACAAATGAGGTGATATCATTATTTCTGATGGGAGCATTGTATTCCATGTGTGTGTGTGTGTGTGTGTGTGTGTGTGTGTGTGTGTGTGTGAGTGAGTGTCTGTGTCACATTTTCGCGATCCATTCATCTACTGAGGGGCATCTGGGTTGATTCCTTATCTTAGCTATGGTAAATATTACTGTGATAAACATCATTGTGCTGGTAGCTTTAGTGTGGCCATGTTTGTGATCATTTGGGTAAATGATCAGAAGTGGGATATCTGGATAATAGGGGACCATTATTGTCTACAGTGAAGATAATTTTAGTAGATGAGCAGAATAGCTCAATAGCTATGTACATAAGATCATATGAGGTAATTCCAAGAGAAATGTACTCCAAGGCATGTTCTTTATTGTTGCTGATCCTAATGTACTATGTGATTTCTTTTTATCATTTTCTTTTCTCCAACTATGGTTATCCCCTGTAGTCACTGTATTTGATTTTGATACCCTGAGTATTGTAAATATGTTGATCTGAACTAGGGAAGGTAAAGGGAAAAACAAAATGGTGAGACAACGGACAAAGGGAGAATCTATGCAAAAGCGATACATAGTCAGAATAATTACAGATTTCTTAGCTGATATGGTCAAAAGGAGAGCCTGGGATGATAAATGGCAAACATTAAAGGTAAACAAATACCAAGCGTAAATAGGGTCCCAAGCCAAACACTCCTTTACATTTAAAGGATATATAAAAATATTTTTGACAAAGAGAACTTGGAACAATGAATCTCCAACATGAAAGTAGAAGAATATTGAACAGGAACTGAGGGAAGAGAATCAGAATATGTCTACAGTGTAGAATACTGGATGTGTGTTGCAGATACAAAATCATCTTCTATAGGTTCATTTAGTGAAACTTGTCATCCTCTATTGAAAGCAAAATTTCCATATACAGATTTCCAGTTACTTTGCTTACCTATCACTTCTGATCACAAATCCTCTTATGAAATTTTATAGTATCTTTGAAAAAATAAAATGATTTGCATATACTTATCATCTTAAGGAAATACAGTCTGTTTTTACATCTTTCATTCTGTGACAAACCCTTATTTTTTTTCCCGGATTGCTGAAAAATGTATTCTTGGAAATAGGATATTGACAGTAAATCTGAGTGTAATTTTCATTTTTTAGCTTTCAAATATAATATAAACTTTGTTTTGACTAATCATTTTCTAATTCATGAACACTAATATTTTGGTGCCTTTAAGACTTATTGTGGTATTGTAGTTGTTGTGTCTAATTGACTGAACCATTAGAGTATTCATGTATAAACCTGAGCATTGAACTTTTTAATTTTTATATCTAAAAGAGTCTCAAAGGGTTTACTTTAAAGAAATAATGGAGGGGGTTTGTCTCCATGTTCGAAACTTTAAATGTATTTCTATAAAAGTACTGGAAATACATCATGTTCACTGGAGCAATATAAAAGGTGAGAACAAACAGAAAAAAAAGAAAAAAGAAAAAAATCAACACTAAAAGGTGAGAACATATTTCTGAAGAGAAAAGATTTATTGATTAAATAACAGAAAAGAGTAAAATAGTCAGTTTCCTTGCTTGAGACTGCATAAATTTCACATGAATGTAGGTAAAGATGAGACTCAGACATAAATTCATATTTATTTTACTGAGATTCAAAAAATAATATAAGCAGTATAGGTATTTTAAAGAACTGGTCATTCAAAGACCTGGATTCCTAATGGATGAAGAATGGAATTGAAAATAGCAGACGAAAACAAATCAACATTCAGTTATTATGATATTATAATACTATTATGAAAGAAATGAAAATTTGCCTGCTGAAGGAGAAAGTTTAGCCTGTAATTTCAATGTAAGGCATCATTTGTAATGAGTCTAATTTCTTTTCCTACAAGATATCCAAGAGTACTATACTCATCCTCTGAAGAGTAAAGAAGTAATCATTTTTATTAGCTTTGCTTAATATTAATGCATTTATAGCAAATAGCTTACAATGTCTGCTCCCTTTCATTCGATGTAATAACTTCCAATTCATATTATTACTGTCTCTTCATACAAGGCTGAAATCACTATTTCAAAGTAACACAAACAGAAAAAAAGAAAATAACCTGGTACAACCATCGCATACCCAAAATTAGGTGAAAAACTCCACAATAAAAAATGAACATGAGGAAGTGGAAAAATAATGGCAGAGAAACAATAGAAAATTACCCTAGCTCTATCTAATGAAACAGAGATTTAGAGTCCTAGCAGGTACTCCACTTCTAGAAGGTCAAAGCAAGTCAGCTATAATTATATATAGATACACAATACATAAAAAGATTTTATATTATCATCACAAAAAAACACAAATCTATGAAAAGTTACCTAGTTAGTCAGGTGACTGCTGTGACTGTGGTGGGGGAACATGTTCAAAAGCAGAGCTGCAGGTGGAAATAAAAGGGCCACATGAGAAAAAAATCAGGGACAGAGACAGCCACATCCAAACACAGACACACTTCACCTTACCACTGGACAACTCAAACTGTCATTGGAACCACAAGTATTAACATGACAACATCTCACCACAACTGATCTCTCCTCCTACACTTAATGGGTTAGACAAAAACCTAATTCCAGAAAATCATAAGAGAAGTCTATACCAACACCTGGCAAACCAACCAAGAACATAGAGAGCCAAATATTAAGATCATAGATGCTCTACATGAAAGCCAAGACATCCTTCAAATGTACAGAACCAATCAGAAAAATACAAAAAAAAGTGATGTCAAGGTAGTGTAATTCACACAGTAAATAAGCAGGCATTACAACAGGCAATCAAGGACATAGAAGGTAGTTTTCAAAATACATTACAAATAGTGCTGAAAAATGTGATTACCAAAAAGATACAAAACCTCTACAAGGAAATTTGTGAACAAGATGAGACCAACCAAATATTAGCAAAATAATTCAGGGAGACTACAAAGAGAAAGATAAGTAAATTCTGAGAAGGCAAGGGAGTCCTAGGAAAAAATAGATGTCTAGTTAAAACTTATGAGAGAAGACACAGTTAAAAGACCAACTCCCAACCCCCCTATTCAAAGAAAAGATGTAAAGAAAGTCCACACAAGCACAAAAACAAAACCTTAATAAAGATAAAAGCCTTATAAAGTGACCGTTTTGAAGACAGATAAATAAAAAACTATGAAGAATCTCTCCACAGAGAATAGATTACATAGAAGATAATCTCAAGCATCAAAGACTGAATAGGTCTAATAGGAAAGAAGAGATAATCATTTAGAACCAATCAAAGAAATAAGAAATGATCTTGCAGGAACTTCAAGATTCAGTTAGAAGATAAAACATGGGGGAGATAGGTATCAAGGAGAAGAGCAGGAAACAAAATGGATAGGAAACATATTACAGAATTCTAGCAGAGGATACCCTAAACAGGCTGAAGTAGAATTACTAACATAAGATAAAATAGAATTCAAATTAAAATTAGTTAGAAGAGACATTACATTCTGATAATGGCAGCTCTACATTAGTAGGATATGTAGAGTCTAAATATCAAAACCCGGAATCCTGGAGCATACCACTTCATCAACCAAATATTACTTAACCTAAAAACACATCTCAACAAATCATTGTCATCCAAGGAAAAACTCAACCAAGAAACTGCAGACCTAAATAACTACATTGACCACCTAGTCCTAACAGACATGTATAGAATATACATTCAGCGTCAGAATATACGTTCTTCACAGCAGCTCATGGAAGATTTTCCAAAATAGAACATATCCTATGCCACACGGATATTCTGTCCAAAGAAAAATTAATTGAATTCCCATATCTTGTCAGATCATAAGAGAACAAACTTAGAATTAAATGGCTAAAGCAAATAAAAAATTGTCAAACCCATGAAGACTGAACAACATGTTGCTGAATGAACAATTGGACACTGAAGGTATTAGAAAAGAAATCTGAGGGGCTGAGAAGGTGGCTCAGTGGTAGAGCGCTTGCCTTGCATGCATGAGGCCCTAAGTTCGATTCCTCAGCACCACATAAGCACAAAGAAAAAAAGCCGGGAGTGGCACTGTGGCTCAAGTGGTAGAGTGCTAGCCTTGAGCTGAAGAGCTGAGGGACAGCACCGAGGCTCAGAGTTCAGGCCCCACAACCGGACCCCCCCCAAAAAAAAAAAGAAATCTGAAAGTTTCTGGAATTTAACAAATATGAACACACAAATTACCAGCTCCTCTGGTATTTGCAGTATTCCAAGGAAAATACATAGCTCTGAGGATCTCCATCAAGCAACTGGGGAAATCTCAATTGAATATTTTAATTATGCACCTCAAGCTCCTTGAAAACAGGAACAAACCCAGACACAAAGCAGTACACAGAAACAAATAAAAAAATCAGAAATAACTAAATAAAGACAAAATAAAACATGGAAAGAATCAAAAAATCAGGGTTGGTTTTTTTAAATAAATTAACAGACTTGAGAGACCCTTACCAAATCTGACTAAGAAGAGAACTTATATAGGTATATAGATAAAAAGCCAGCAGATTGTTAGATCTTTACTTTCTCTACAACACACAATGGCCTCATATGTCAAATATATTTAGAGCCCCAAAAGTTAACCCCCCAAAAAACACAAATTCTCAAAGAACCAACAACCCTCTTAATAAGTGGGCTAAAGATTTAAAGAGAGACTTCTCTGAAGAAGAAATATGCATGGCCAATAGACACATGAAGAAATATGCAACATCTAGTCATAAAAGAAATGCAAATCAAAGCAACATTGAGAATTCACTTCACCCCAGTTAGAATGACCATTATGAAGAAAACTAATAATAACATACTGGGCTTGTGGGGATGTGGCCAAAAAGGAACATTATTACACTACTGGTGGAAATGTAAATTTGTTCAAATATTCTGTAAAGAAATATAGAGGTTCCTCAATAGAGCTCCCCATGACCCAGCAATGATGGATCAAGAAAATGTCGTATATATTCACAACAAAACACTATTCATCAGAATGAATGACATTGCCCCATTTGTAAGGAAATGGAACTACTTGGAAAACATAATAAGTCAAACAAGCCAGACCCAAAGAATCATAGGCTACAGGTTTTCACTCATTTGGAAAAACTAGAATATGTCTAGGCTATTTACAACAGCTCAATAGCAATATGAATATCACCATATAAAATGATGCTTATCGAAAGGCGCTCCAAAAAATGGATAAAAGATGATTGTATAGTGAACTCTTTTTAGTTATTTCTATTTAGTTTTCACCTTTTGGTTTACTCTCTGTAGTAACTGTTTTTGTTTTCTCAACCCTTTGTCTTATACATGTTAATCTGATTTGGGGAAGGGAAGGGAAATCACAGAAATGGTGGGACAAAGATCAACCAAAGCACCAGTGATATACAGTAGAACTATGTTAGAAATGAACTTCACTACTTTGGGGGAGGGGGATGTCAGGGTTGGAGGAAGCAGGAAAAACTGAGGGAGGGATAGCACTATTAAAAATATACTTATTACTTATGTAAATGTAACCCATCTCTCTATATATCACCTTCATAATATAAAATCCCACCAAAAACAATAAGAGAACTCACCCAAAGAGAGAAAATTAGAGGTAAAAATAAGACAACACAACAGATATAAGCAAAATTGAGAATGTTATAAGAGAGTACTTTGAAAACCTTATGCCAATCGCCTGGAGAATCCTGGAGAAATTGATGCTTTCCTATACACAATCTGAACCAAGTAGTTACACCTAAGAAGTAATGAAAATGAAATGCAATAAACCACTATCCATTCCAGAAAAATCTAGGACTGAATTAATTTACCATGAAATTAAGGCCTGAAAAGAACTTACAATACTCAGACCTATCTCTTCAATGCAATAGAACGGAAAATGGAATTATCAAACACATTCTTTGAAGCTAGAATTAGACTCTTCCCCAAATCACATAGGGACTCACCAAAGAAAGAGAACTATTAACCCAACTCTTTGGTAAGCATTGATGCAGACCTTTTTAATAAAATTCTCACCAAACAATTTCAGCAATTAACAAAAAAAAATCATATGGTACGATCAAATAGGATTCATCCTAGGATAAAATTGGATTCAATATTCTTGTCAATAAACATCATACAAACCATCAGCAGAAGCAAGGACAAGAAATACATAATCGTCTATATGGATGTAGAAATAGCTTTTAAGAACCTCCAATAGCCCTTTATGATTAAAAGGTCTGAGAAACTAGGAATACATGGAACATTCCTCAGTATGTATGTGACAGAGATAATTAGCATTTACCAAATGGTGGAAGCATGAAGACATTAAAATCAGAAATGAGACAAGGATGTCCACTCTCTCTACTACTCTTTAAAATGGTTGTGGACTTTCTAGCAAGAACAATAGGCAAGAGAAAAACATAAAGGAGATCCAAATAGGGGAAGTAAAACTATCCCTTTTCTCATATGTAATGATCCTGTATTTAAAGGACCCTATAGCTTCCTCCCTCAAGTTAGTAAAGGTGATGCTAACTTTCAGTAATGCAGCAGGGTATAAAAACCACAAGAATCAGTATTATTTCTGTGTTACCAACAATGGGAAGATCCAGGCTGAAATCCAAAAAACAACCTCATATGTATTAGTCTCAAAATAAAATCAAATCTAAACAAAACAACAACAATAACAACAAAACAAGGAATTAATTAATTTACCTAAAAATGTGAAGGGCCTCTACTGTGAAAACTTTAAAAATATAAAAAGGGAAATTGAAGGAGATTCAAGGAAATGGAAAGTCTTTCAATGCTCCAGGTTGGAAGAGTTAACATGGAGAAAAATGCAATATTGTCCCCAAATAATTGCCAATGCAACACACATGAAAATCCCAACAATATACTTCAATGCAGTAGAGAAAGTAACCAGAATTTAATATGGAATTACAAAATTACACATAAAACAGAAGGCTTACAAATAAACTCATGGGCCTATAGTCATCATACACACACACACACACACACACACACACACACACACACACACACACACTGGAATTCCATTCCCCCATGAGAAAGGATGACTTTTCACCAGTATTAAGGAAACTGAAAGGCTTGCAAAAATTATACTAAAAGAAAAGAGAAAGGAATGCAGGCTCAGAACAATATAGGTTTCATGGATTCATTCATTTATGATAGCTAGAAGGTGCCCACAATTCTACAAGTAAACAAGACAGATTCTACCTCATCCCAGTTAGAATGGCCATTATCAAGCAAACAAACAATAGCAAATGCTGGCATGGATGTAGCCAATTGGGAACTCTATTACACTGTTGGTGGAAATTAAACTTGTTCAACCACTCTAGAATGCAGTACGGAATTTCCCGAAAAGACTAAATGTAGATCTCCCTTAAGATCAAGTAATTCCCTCAATGGCAGTAATCCAAAAAATAACAACAAGCTCGCATGAAAGCTACCAGCATACCCATGTTCAGGGCCCAGGCCCAGAGTTCAAGGACTGGCAAAAAAGTTACTACTAATGGTATTTGTTTCCTCAAATATGAATCTTTTGACAAAAGATACCAAATCATTTTATTTTCAGTATCTAGGTTAGGACTTAAAGGTAGTGGGTGATAAAATGGCCTATTTGTTGAATGTTAGGATAAAATGTAGGCAGTCCAAGAAAAGGGGGATTTTTGTAGTTGTGGTCGAGTGGCTTGAAATCTGGGCTTGGGCACTGTCCCTCAGCTATACAACTCAAGTTGAGTGCTCTACCTCTCGAGCAACAGTGCCACTTCTGGTTTTCTGGTGGTTAAATGAGATAAGAGTCTCAGGGATGTTCCTGCCCAGGCTGGCTTTGAACCACCATCCTCAGATCTCAGCTTCCTCAGCAACTAGGATTACAGCTGTGAGCCACTGGCACCAGACTAAAAATGGGAGATTTTTAGAAAAGAAAATCCACCTCTTCATCTGTGTCTAAATCTCAGATATCCCTATTACAACACTTTCAACTCAATTCATCAGACTTTTGTAAATTTCTTCTTTTCCTTCATGTGGGAATACTGCAGTCAATATCAACTCAGCTGTGGGACTGGATCAATTGAATGGTAATTGCTAGCACCTAAATCAAGAACTGTTACATCAAAACAAACGAATCCCTCAGTTGGAATAATTGTTTTCCCTTTTTCTTACAAATTTGTGCTTGATTAATTCATATTGTGATATTGGAACTCCTAACAGAGTGGTGACATTTTCTTTCTCTTCAACCATCTCCCACATGTGGTCAAATATTTAAGAATTCAAAGATTTCCATTGATAATTGATTAAGATGACCTCTAAGAAAATATGCATTTCTGGAATTTGGTCTTCTGTCTTGTTTTTGTTTTTTAAATTTTTATTTTTTATTGTGAAAATACTGTACAGAGGAGTTACAATTACATGGGAAAGATAAAGAGTATATTTCTTATCAAGCATTGTAGCCTCCTCCTTTGTTTCCCCTTCCAATCCCTTCCCAGGCTCACCCCACCCCCCCAATACCCCCCAAAGTTGTAAAGTTCATTTTTGACATGACAATTTGTACATCTCATTGTTGCAACAGATCCACCTGTATCCTTATTGAAACGACTTGTTTTTCCCCTTCCCCTCCACAAATTATACCGACATCCAATACAGTGAAAGCAGGGGTTATACTGTGGGGGAGAGACATACAAAGCAACAAAGAAATAATCTTATAAATGTGTTAGAGCCAAATGCATGACAGAAAAAAACATTTGAATACATATCTTAGGGTTCATTTTCCTAACATAATCTTATCTGACCTTTTCTGCTTGACTCAGACATATACTAGATATTGCAAATAAGGGAAACCATGGGACCTATGTTTCTTTGGGCTTGGCTTAATTCCCTTAATATAATTTCTTCCAAGCCTTTCCATTTCCTAACAAATGCGGCAATGTCATTCTTTCTGATAGAGGCACAGAATTACATTGTGTATATATACCACATTTTCTTGATCCATTCATCTACTGAGGGGTATCTGGGTTGGTTCCAGATCTTAGCTATGGTGAATAATGCTGCAATAAACATAGTTGTGCTGGTAGCTTTAGTGTGGTCTTGTTTGTAAACATTTGGGTAAATGCCTCAAAGTGGCATTAATGGGCCATAGGGGAGCTCTATGTGGAGTCTTTTGAGGAACCTCCAGACTACTTTTCAAAGTGGTTGAACAAGTTTACACTCCCACCCACAATGAAGTAATGTTCCCTTCTGTACACCTCCCCTGCAGGATCTGTTGTTATTAGAATTCTTGATTTTTGCCATTCTAACTGGTGTGAGGTGGTATCTTAATGTTGTTTTGATTTGCATTTCTTTTAGGGCTAGGGAGGCTGAGCATTTCTTCGTGTGTCTATTTGCCATCCTTCTTTCTTCTTCAGAGAAGTTTCTCTTTAAGTCTTTAGCCCACTTATTTATTGGGCAGTTGTTTCTTTGAAGACTTGTTGTTTGGGGAATTAATATTTTTAGTTACAAGTATATTTTAGATATGAGACCCTTGTCCGTTGTATGGCTAGTGAAGATCTTCTCCCAATCCGTGGGCTTTCTATTGAATTTGCTAGCTATGTCCTTTGCCATGCAGAATCTCGGCAACTTCATGTAATCCCATTTGTCCAAATTTTCTTTGATTTGTTGTGTTTCCGGGTCTCTATTAAGAAAATTTCGGCCTGTGCCTAGGAGACCTAGGGTTTCTCCTATTCCATCCTGTAATGTTTTCAGAATGTCTTCTTTGACTCTGAGGTCTTTGATCCACTTGGAGTTGATTTCTGTCTTGTTTTTACATGCATACACTTTCTATGATTTATTTGTTCTACAAGGAATTCTACTTTCCAATCTTTGTGTGACCAATTTTAGTTCTCTCTGATCAGTCTTTCTGACTGTCTCTCTCTCTGGAGTCTCATTTCAGTCTGCCTCATCAAAAATATGTTAGTTATCAGCTAAATGGCTCTCACCTTCTGTTTTTTGCCTGCCTTCATGTAGGCTGTTATAGCAGCCCTCACTGGCTGTGCTAACTGGAGGTTTTTTTGTTTGGTTGATTTGTATGTGTTTGTGTGTGTGTGTGTGTGTGTGTGCGTGTGTGTGTGTGTGTTGTTTTAAAGGTCTAGGATTACTATTCAACGTAGTAGCTTCTCTGGGCCCCAGTCATCCCTTGGCCTACAGTCAACTGGTTTTTCTCCTAAAGATACAAATATCAGCTAACTAAATTCCTATTTTAATTCTCTCAAAATGAAGCAATCTGGTATCCTTGCAAAGATATCAATAATCTTCTGTAATAATCCACTTACAGAAATGGTCTATCAGATGGTTTTTCAAGGCTTACTGTAAAAAAATGTTCATTTCCAAGTCACTACCATAAAGCAGATCACATCCCTGAGAGCAGACTTTTGGAAGGAAGTTTGCCCTTCCTTCTTTCTCTTATGATAGATCAAACCATAATATTCTGCAGTTGTGGCCAGCCTGGAGCACATTTTCACAAGCATATTCTGTAGTGTAAAAGAGGACCAACTATCAAAACAAAGGTGAAAATACTTGTCTACTTCAGACTGATTTATCTTGCTTATATTTGTTGTTATTCTCATTACTTCAAACACATGGATAAATTATATTGGAATTAGACAAGTGGCAAAGTATTAATGGAATAAATATACAGTTTACTTTCATATATCCAATATAATACATTTAACCCATTATGGAAAATTAAATCCAATTATAGAAACAATGTCAGGAATATAAAATAAGCCTCAATACATATCATCTGGCACTCATACACCATCATCTACTCATAAATTCAGTCTGTCTATAAACATTTATTTTGTACAAAATAATAAAAATTTATTTAATGAATATGACTTTTAAGTATCATCTGAAATATTCCTCATGTATATAATTATATATATTTATATAGATACCATCTAGACAGGAATTTAATATGTATGTAAAAATAAAATTTCCACAATTTAAGCTAGTTGAGAGGAGTCATACCCTCTTGTATTGTGTGGTGTGAATTTTTCCACAATGCTGAACCCTTCTACCTAATACCAAGAGTTATTATGTGCAATAAATTATTATGAGAAATAATTTATTATTTGATGTTAAATGAGTGCTAGGTGTAGAATACACTTTGAATTATTACATTAATTCACAGAAATGAAACAATAATGATATATTATTTGTTTAAATTCTAAAGCTTCTCAAATTTACAATTCATGAAATATATTATTAAAGTTAGTTTCACATTATTCTTTTGTTAAAATTTTATATTAAACATTCAATATTAAGAAATCAGTAGTAAGTAACTTACTATTAATATGATATACTATTAAACTGTGATTTGAATTATAGTTCTAACTAATTGTGATGTAAACAACATTTAATAGAATTATGGGTAATATTTTTTAAACTTACCAGTTTGTTATTTGTTTCCTAATTGCGTCATTTGTTATTCTTGGTCCAAGTCATCTCTTCACCTTGCTTAGTATTCTATTTTCTCTATGGGTTTGCTGATTTTGCATTCTGTTTTCTTTTTTAGTGACTGACATGAGGCTGAAAATCTGTATGCTTGTTTATTACTTGCTATGTTAATATAAAATTACTGCTCTCCAAACTGTTCTACTCTACTCTACTACATACAGTATTTCCCCTCTCCCATCTCGTGTTGCTGCTTTCATATATTTTATTTTATTTATATTTATATTTTATTGTCAAGGTAATGTACAGTGGGGCTTTAGCTATATAAGTAAGTTAATGAACTCATTTCTTTTCAAACTTGTTATCCCTTCTCCAATTTTTCTCCCTCTTCACTCCCAACACCCCCAAGATTATTTCTAACATATTGTCTTGTGAATACCACTGTTGCATAGGTTCTCCCTCTGTCCTTTGTCTCACCATTTTGTTTTTTCCCTTACCATTCCATAGTTCATATCAACATATTTACAATACCCAGGGTATCAAAATCAAAATACAGTGACTACAGGGGATAATGCTTAGGTGGGAAAACACAAAGGATATAAAGAAATCACCTATGCTTTCACTATATTTGATGTCAGTATAACATGTGGAGGAGACGGGGACAAACAAGTCGTTTAAGGATTCAGGTGGACCTGTTACAACAATGAGAAGTACAAAATGTCATGTCAAAACCAGCTTAACAATGTCGGTGGGGGGGGGAGGGGAGGTATGATTGGGTGGGGGGGAGGGGGGAGGCTGCGAAGGGAGGTGAAGGGTAAACAAAGGAGGAGGCTGCAATGCTTGGTAAGAAATGTATGCATTATCCTGCCCATGTAATTGTAACCCCTCTGTACAGTATGTTCTCAAATAAAATAAAATAAAATTTAAAAAAAAAAAGAAAAAAAAAAAAGAAATCACCTAGAACATTAAGAACACCAACAAAGAACATGTCTTGTAGTTCATTTCACATGGAATCACCTTATATGCTGATATGTACTTAGCTATTGAGCTATTCTGCTCATCTACAAAGATTATACTTGATGTACACAATAATGCTCCCCTATTACCCAGTAATCCCACTTCTGGGCATTTAACTAGGTGACCCAAAACAAGGCCACACTAAAG
Source organism: Dipodomys spectabilis (assembly GCF_019054845.1). Classification (NCBI taxonomy): domain Eukaryota; kingdom Metazoa; phylum Chordata; class Mammalia; order Rodentia; family Heteromyidae; genus Dipodomys; species Dipodomys spectabilis. The sequence goes on along the minus strand of NW_024871098.1, from coordinate 3,768,684 downwards.
CTACCAGAACAATTATGTTTATCACAGTAGTATTTAACAGAGATAAGATAAGGAATCAACCCAGATGGCCCTCAGTAGATGAATGGATCAAGAAAATGGGACACACACACAGATACACACACATGGAATACTATGTTTACATTAGAAAGAAAGATATCACTTCATTTGTAAGGAAATGGAAGATCTTGGAAAAAATCATATTAAGTGAAGTAAGCCAGACTTAAAGAAACATAGGTCCCATGATTTCCTTTATTTGCAATAATTAGTTTACATCAAGGATAATCTCATGCATTTTAATTTGACATTTTGTTCTATGTTGAGCATGCAACATTATTGCTATATTGTTTGTTATAATTTCTGCAAACAAGCAGGTATTTAAAGAATTACATTCATCCAAACCATTACTGAAGGAAAAACAACTAATAAAGCAATCCCTACTAGGAAGAACAACTCCTACTTACTTAGCTTCATTCCTATGTAAAGCCAGTGTTGTCCCCTGTATCCTCATACGGTACATCACAACTCTATACCTGGTCATCCTGTATATCTACTATCTTCTACATTGTGACCTAAATGCCCAGCAATTCCACTTTGCTTTACTTTTTAAAAAGATTTCTCTCTTAATATTTGAGGTTTTTAAGAGAGAGAGAGAGAGAGAGAGAGAGAGAGAGAGAGAGAGAGAGAGAGAGAGTGTTTACAAAGAGCAGAGGATAACATTATTCTTCAGTTAGAATACATCTTTCAGGTTATTGTAAGTTGTGGCTAATGCGAGAAGTCTTTTGCTGTTTTAAGGATGAAACAGAAAAACATGATTGTGCATGTACCACAGTTGCTTTATTAGTGTATAGTTGAACACTGAACTTTGATTTATATCTTGGCTGTTGTGAATAATGTGAATGACAATGAACTACAGAATATTTACGAGTCACCCAGAGAGAAATAATCACATGATTGGTGGATCAGATGATATTTCAACTTTGCATTTATTTGTCTTTTTTTTCTTTTTCTTTCTTTCTTTTTTTTTTTTTTTTTGTCAGTCGTGGAGCTTAAACTCTGGGACTGGGCGATGTCCCTCAGTTTTTCAGCTCAAGGCTAGTGCTCTACCACTTGAGCCACAGCATCACTTCTGGTTTTCTGAGTGTTTATTGGAGGTAAGATTTTCACAGACTTTCCTGCCAGGGCTGGCTTTGAACCACAATCATCAGATCACAGCCTCTTTGGAAAACTGCATACTATTTTCTACTAACCTCTATTTTGACCAAGAGTGTAGAAAATTTCCTTTTCTCCACACTCTCATCAACATTCTTAGCTTTTGTTCAAAAGGTAATAAAGGGCAGATTTTTACTCTCTGCAGTACCCCCCAGTGTTGCTTTAGACTTAAATCCAACCTCCTAAACGCTCGGAATTACAAGTCTTTACCACCACACCTGGTTCCTTTGATTTTTTTTCGATGAGTTATAATAGTTATGAAGTAGTAGCATAGTAATTTTTTAATTTTAATTTTTTATTGTGAAAGTACTGTACAGAGGGGTTACAATTATATGGTCAAGATAATGAGTACATTTATTTTCAAGCATTGTACCCTCCTCTTTTGTTTCCCCTTCCCATCCCATTACATCCTCCCCCCTCACCCCCCACCCAATCCTCCACATACACACCCACCAAAGTTGTAAAGTTCTTTTTCGACATAACGACTTGTACTTCTCATTGTGACTTTGGATCCACCTGTATCACTATTTAAACGACTTGTTTTTCCCCTTCCCCTCCACAAATTATACTGACATCAAATACAGTGAAAGCAGGGGTTATACTGTGGGAGAGGAGCATACAAAGCAACAAAGAAATAATCTTATAAATGTGTTAGAAACAATATCATGAAAGAAAAAAAAACAGTTGAATACATATCTTAGGGTTCATTTCCCTAACATCACCTTATCTGACCTTTTCTGTTTGACTCAGACATATACTAGATATTGCAAATAAAGGAAACCAAGGGACCTATATTTCTTTGTGCCTGTCTTGCTTCACTAAATATAATTTTTTCCAAGCCTTTCCATTTCCTAACAAATGGAGCAATGTCATTCTTTCTGATGGAGGCATAGAATTACATTGTGTATATATACCACATTTTCTTGATCCATTCATCTACTGAGGGGAATCTGGATTGGTTCCCTATCTTATCTATAGTAAATAATGCTGCAATAAACATAGTTGTGCTGGTAGCTTTAGTGTGGTCTTGTTTGTAAACATTTGGGTAAATGCTCCAAAGTGGCATTAATGGGCCATAGGGGAGATCTATGTGGAGTCTTTTGAGGAACCTCCATACTACTTTCCAAATTGGTTGAACAAGTTTACACTTCCACCCAAAATGAAGTAAGTTCCCTTCTGTCCACATCCCCTCCAGCATCTGTTGTTAATAGAGTTCTTTATTTTTGCCATTCTAACTGGAGTGAGGTGGTATCTTAATGTTGTTTTGATTTGCATTTCTTTTATGGCTAGGGAGGTTGAGCATTTCTTCATGTGTCTATTTGCCATTCTTCTTTCCTATTCAGAGAAGTTTCTATTTAAATATTTATCCCACTTATATATCGGGCAATTGTTTCTTTGAGGATTTGTTGTCGGAGGATTTAATTTTTTTAATTCCAAGTATATTTTAGATATGAGACCCTTGTCTGTTGTATTGCTAGTGAAGATCTTCTCCTAATTCGTGGGCTTTCTATTGATCTTGCTAGCTATGTCATTTGCCATGCAGAAACTCTGCAAATTCATGCAATCCCACTTGTCCAACCTTTATTTGATTTGTTGTGTTTCTGGGTCTCTATTAAAAGAAAATTTCGGCCTGCATCAAGGAGACCTACAGTTTCTCCTATTCCATCCTTTAAAGTTTTCAGAGTGTCGTCTTTGACTCTGAGGACTTTGATCCATTTGGAGTTGATTCTGGTGTTGGGTGATGTATAAGGACCTTGGTTTAGTTTTCTCCAAATTGTTAACCAATTTTGCCAGCACCATTTACTGAAGAGGTTGTCTTTCTTCCATTCTATTTTTTTAGCTCCCTTATCAAAAATTAGATGGCTATAGGTCTGTAGGTTCATTTCTGGGTTTTGAATTCTACTCCATTGGTCCTGAAGTCTGTTCTTGTGCCAGTACCAAGCTGTTTTGATTACTATGCCTTTATAATAGAGTTTGAAATTTGTTATTGATATTCCTCCAGCAGTGTTCTCTCTTGAGGATCATTTTTGCTATTTTTGGTCTTTTATTGTTCCATATGAATTTTTGGATTGCTTCTTCTATTTCCTTGAGGAATGAGTTTTGAATTTTGATGGGTATCGCATCGAATTTGTAGATAGCCTTGGAAAGTATTGCCATTTTCACGATGCCGATCTTTCCAGTCCAGGAGCATGGGAGTTTTTGCCACTTTTTAAGTTCTGTTTTGATATCCTTTTTCAAGTTTTTAAAGTTTTCATCATAGAGGTCCTTCACTTCTTTGCTTAAGTTAATTCCTATGTATTTTATGTTTTGTGGGGCTATTACGAATGGAGTTGCTTTCCTATATTCAGCCACACTTTCCTCATTTTTGGCATTCAGAAAAGCCATTGATTTTTATTTTCTTTTCACTAATGATTTTATTTTATTTTATTTTATTTTAAATTTAATTTAATTTGTGAACATACTGTACAGAGGAGTTACAGTTACATGGGCAGGATAATGCGTACATTTCTTACCAAGCATTGCAGCCTCCTCCTTTGTTTACCCTTCACATCCCTTCCCAGCCTCCCCCTTCCCCCCCTAATCCCAATCCTTCTCCTTCCCGCATTTCCCCCCCCCCCTGCACTAACGTTGTAAAGCTTGTTTTGGACATGACAACTTGTACTTCTCATTGTTGCAACAGGTCTACCTGTATCCTTAAACAACTGGTTTTTCCCCATCTCTTCCACAAGTTATACTGACATCAAATATAGTGAAAGCAGGGGTTATACTGTGGGGGAGGCACATACAAAGCAACAAAGAGATAATCTTATAAATGTGTTAGAAACACATGCATGAAAGAAAAAAAAATTAAAATACACATCTAAGGGTTCATTTTCCTGACATCACATTATCTGACCTTTTCCGCTTGACTCATACATATACTAGATATTACAAATAAGGGAAACCATGGGACCTACGTTTCTTTGGGTCTGGCTTACTTCACTTAATAAAATTTTTTCCAAGTTTTTCCATTTCCTAACAAATGGGGCAATGTCATTCTTTCTGATGGAGGCATAGAATTCCATTGAGTATATATACCACATTTTCTTGATCCATTGATCTACTGAGGGGCATCTGGGTTGGTTCCATATCTTAGCTATGGTAAATAATGCTGCAATAAACATAGTTGTGCTGGTCGCTTTAGTGTAGTCTTGTTTGTAAACATTAGGGTAAATGCCCAAAAGTGGGATTGCTGGGTAATAGGGGAGCTCTATGTGAAGTCTTTTGAGGAACCTCCATACTGCTTTCCAAAGTGGTTGAACAAGTTTACATTCCCACTAACAATGAAGTAAGGTTCCTTTCTGTCCACATCCCTTCCAGCATCTGTTGTTGTTAGAGTTCTTGATTTTTGCCGTTCTAACTGGAGTGAGGTGATATCTCAATGTTGTTTTGATATGCATTTCTTTTATGGCTAGGGATGTTGAACATTTCTTCATGTGTCTATTGGCCATCCTTCTTTCTTCTTCAGAGAGGTTTCTCTTTAAGTCTTTCGCCCACTTATTTATTGGGCAGTTGTTTCTTTGAGGATTTGTTGTTGGGGAGTTTAATTTTTTGAGTTCCAAGTATATTTTAGATATGAGACCCTTGTCCGTTGTATGGCTAGTAAAGATCTTCTCCCAGTCCGTGGGCTTTCTATTGATCTTGCTAGCTATGTCATTTGCCCTGCAGAAGCTCTGCAACTTTATGCAATTCCATTTGTCCAAACTTTCTTTGATTTGTTGTGTTTCCGGGTCTCTATTCACAAAATTTCGGGCTGAGCCAAGGAGACCTAGGGTTTCTCCTATTCCATCCTGTAATGTTTTCAGAGTATCTGCTTTGAGTTCAAGGTCTTTGATCCATTTGGAGTTGATTCTTGTGCAGGGTGATATATAAGGATCTAGTTTAAGTTTTCTACATGTAGTTAACCAATTTTGCCAGCACCATTTACTGAAGAGGTTGTCTTTCTTCCATTCTATTGTTTTAGCTCCCTTATCGAAGATTAGATGGCTATAGGTCTGTAGGTTCATTTCTGGGTTTTCAATTCTATTCCATTGGTCCTGAGGTCTGTTCTTATGCCAATACCAAGCTGTTTTGATTACTATGGCTTTATAGTAGAGTTTGAAGTTTGGTATTGATATTCCTCCAGCAGTGTTCTTTCCATTCAGGAGCGTTTTTGCTATTCGGGGTCTTTTATTGTTCCATATGAATTTTTGGATTGCCTCTTCTATTTCCTTGAAGAATGAGGGTGGAATTTGGATAGGTATTGCGTTGAATTTGTAGATAGCCTTGGGGAGTATTGCCATTTTCACGATGTTAATCTTTCCAATCCAGGAGCATGGGAGGTTTTGCCATTTTTTTAGTTCTGTGTTGATTTCCTTTTTCAAGATTTTAAAGTTTTCATCATAGAGGTCCTTCACTTCTTTAGTTAAGTTAATTCCTAGGTATTTTATTTTTTGTGGGGCTATTACAAATGGAGTTGCTTTCCTAATTTCAGCCACACTTTTCTCATTGTTGGCATACAGAAAAGCCATTGATTTTTGGGGGTTAATTTTATAACCTGCTACTTTGCCAAAGTTTTGAATCAGCTTGAGTAATTTGGGAGTGGAGTCTATGGGATTCTTTAAATACAAGATCATGTCATCTGCAAAGAGGGAGAGTTTTATTTCTTCTTTCCCTATTTGGATCCCCTTTATGTCTGCATCTTGTCTTATTGTTGTAGCTAGGCATTCTAATACTAGATTGAAGAGAAGTGGAGAGAGTGGGCATCCTTGTCTTGTTCCTGAGTTAACAGGAAATGGCTTTAGTTTTTCACCATTGAGTATAATGCTGGCTGTAGGTTTGTCATATACAGCCTTTATTGTATTGAGGAATGTTCCATGGATTCCTAATTTTTCCAAAACCTTCATCATAAAGGGGTGTTGGATCTTGTCGAATGCTTTTTCTGCATCTATTGAGATAACCATGTGGTTCTTATTCTTGCTCCTGTTGATGTGATGAATAATGTTAATTGATTTGCGTATATTGAACCAGCTTTGCATCCCTGAAATGAATCCTTTTTTATCGTGGTGTATGATTTTTTGGATGAATTGTTGAAGTCGATTGGCCAAAATTTTGTTGAGAAGTTTTGCATCAATGTTCATCAAAGAAATGGGTCTATAGTTCTCTTTCTTTGATGAGTCCCTGCCTGGTTTTGGGATGAGGGTTATGATGGCTTTATAGAATGTGTTCGGTAGTGAGCTTTCTCTTTCAATTTCATTGAAGAGTTGGAGGAGAATTGGTGTGAGCTCTGCTTTGAAGGCCTTGTAAAATTCCGCTGTAAATCCATCTGGTCCTGGACTTTTCTTAGCTGGGAGGTCTCTTATTGCTGTTTCTATTTCAATGCTTGATATGGGCCTGTTAAGCTGGTTTAACTCATCTTGGTTTAGTTTTGGCATGTCAATATTTGCTAGCAAAATGTCCATTTCTGTCAAGTTCTCAAACTTATTAGCATAAAGTTTTGAGAAGTATTCCCTTATAATGTTCTGAATCTTGGTTGTTTCCGTGGTGATGTTTCCATTCTCATCTCTGAGTTTACTAATTTGGGTGTGTTCTCTTCTTTTTCTGATAAGATTTGCTAAGGGTCTGTCAATTTTGTTAAGTTTTTCGAAGAACCAACTCTTTGTTTTGTTGATTCTTTCTATAGTTTTTTTGGATTCTAATTCATTTAATTCTGATTTAAGTTTGATTATTTCTTTCCGTCTACTGGATTGGGGTTTATCTTGCTGCTCTTTTTCAAGGAGGTTTAGATGTGTCATTAAATTGTTAGTTTCAGATCTCTCCAATTTGTTGATGTAGGAGCTCAGAGCTATAAACTTGCCTCTGAGTACTGCCTTTGCTGTGTCCCAGAGGAGCTGGTAATTTGTGTGTTCATTTTTGTTGAATAGCATGAACATTTGAATTTCCTTTCTAATCTCTTCCATGACCCACTCATGATTCAGCAGTGTGTTGTTCAGCCTCCATGTGATACCGGAATTTCTTTGGTGGCTTTTGGTGTTGAGTTCTAATTTTATTCCCTTGTGGTGAGAGAGAATTGAAGGTATAACTTCAATGTTTCTGAATTTAGACAAGTTTGCTTTGTGGCCTAAAATGTGGTCTATTTTAGAATACGTTCCATGTGCTGCTGAGAAAAACATGTATTCTGATGCTGCTGGCTGAAATGTTCAGTAGATGTCTGTTAAGTCGAGTTGATCTATGCAGCTGTTTAGATCTGCTGTCTCTCTGTTGAGTTTTTGCCCAGTTGATCCATCTAGTGGGGTGAGTGGTGTGTTAAAATACCCAAAAATTAATGTCTTTGGATCTATATTGGATTTGAGAGAAAGTAGTGTTTCTTTGATAAATTTGGATGCTCCATTGTTTGTCGAGTAGATATTCAGAATTGTAATATCCTCCTGAAAGAGAGATCCCTTAATTAGTATGTAGCGACCTTCTTTATCTCTTCTCTCAAATTTTAATTTGAAGTCTATTTAATCTGATATTAGGATTCCAACTCCCGCCTGTTTATGGGGGCCGTTTGCTTGGTAGATTTTGTTCCAATCTTTAACATTGAAAATGTTTTTGTTTTTACGGGCAAGATGTGACTCCTGAAGGCAGCAGATAGAAGAGTCTTGTTTTTTTTTTTTTTATCCAACTAGACAGTCTATGTCGCTTAATTGGAGAGTTCAGTCCTTTAACGTTAAGAGAAAGGACTGAGAGGTATTTGGGAGTTCCTGCCATGTTATCCACCTTCTTGGGGGCTGCGAAAACTGGGTTATTCCTATGGTTCTTTGTTTCTCATTTTGGGTGCAGTTTCTTGGCCTTTATTGCGGTCTTGTTGGTTTTCTATGTGTAGGACATCTTTAAGAATCTTTTGTAGGGCTGGTTTGGTGGAGATGTATTGTTTCAATTTTTCTTTGCTATGGAAGTTTTTTATTTGGCCTTCAGTTATGAACGAGAGTTTAGTATTCTTGGTTGATAGTTGTTTGTTTTTAGGGCATGGCAGACATCATTCCAGGCTCTTCTTGCTTTGACGGTCTCTGCTGAGAAATCTGAGGTGATTCTAATTTGTTTCCCTTTATAGGTGATTAACCTTTTCTCCCTGACAGCTTTAAGGATCTTTTCCTTGGTCTGAGTTGATCCTATGTGGATTATAATGTGATGGTGGTATGTCAGATTCTGGTCTGGTCTATTTGGGGTTCTAAAAGCTTCTTGTATCTGAATAGGCCTATCTTTTTGTATGTTTGGGATGTTCTCTGCTAGGATCCTTTTAAACAAATTTCCTAGAGCATTAACTTCTGTTTCTAGGTGCTCCTCTACACCCATTATCCTTAGATTAGGCCTTCTGATTGTGTCTTCCAAGTGTTGGATAGATCTATCATATTTCTTGGACTTGTCTTGGATGGTTGTATGTTCTTTCTCTATAATGTCTAGGATGTCTTCAATCCCCGAGATTCGATCTTCTGCATGGTCTAACCTGCTCTCAAGGCTTTCTACTTGGTTTTTCATTTCTTTTCCTTCTAATTGGTCAACTTTGATGGCTTCAAATTCTTTGTTGAAGCTTTGTTTTAGATCTTGTATGGACGTCTTTACTTCCTTAATTTGGTGTTCAGTGTTTATTCTCAAATCACTTAGGTGATTTTTTATGGTTTCCTTGGTCTTCCTGACATCCTTCAGCTCTTCCTTAATGGATTTCATGAATGCCTTTAGTGATCTTTGTGTATTCTCATCCTGTTCTCTCAATTCCTTTATTACTCTTTGCTTAGCTTCCTCACTTTCATGCCATTCGTGAAGTTCTCTTTGTGTGTTCTCAGCCTACTCACGCTATTCTGCCTTTCTCTTTGAGTGTTCTCATGCTGCTCATGCAATTCCTGTATCAGTTTTAGATTAGCTTCCTCACGCTCATGATATTCCGGTATTAACCTTTGGTTTTCCTCCTCTCTCTCCCTATCATGCTCATATAGATTCCTTTGTATATTTTCAATCTTTTCCAGTATTGACCTTTCGTTTGCCTCCTCTCTCTCTCTATCACGCTCATCCAGAGTCCTTTTGTATGTTTTCCATCTTTTCATTTACCATGTTTGCCAGTATTGTTTGTAGAGCTATTTGGGAACTCTTCTCTGGATTATTCATTATCTGTCCTGTCCCATGATTGTCATGAGTGGGATTTGAGCTACCCGGACTTGCCATTTTTCTTGTGTTTTTTCCTCTTAGTCTGCCCATTTGGGATGAAAGTAACACCAGTTTTGTGCTAGAACACTATCTTAAGGCAAGCATCAACCAAAGTCTGTAGATCCACAATCAAAAGTCTGCAGATACAGTGAAGTTCAACAGATATACCTATTCAACATCAAACAACTATATAATAATGGGCTACAAACCACAAAGTAGAATTTGGAAAACCAGAAATTATTAGTTTTTGGGAGGCATGTGGGTAAAAATAGGAAAAGAGAAATATGGGAAGGAGCAGGGAGAGTTTACTTAACTAAGTCCTAATCGCAAAGTGGGAAAGAGGTTGGATAGGATAAAAGTAGAGAGAGAAAAAAAAGAAGAAAGAGAAAGAGAAAAAAGAGACAAGAAAAAATAGAAAAGCAAAAATTAAAAAGTAAAAACTGTAATGATTAAAAATATGCAGATTGAAAATGAAATATTCAGAGAAGAACGTGGGTATAATGAGAGAACGGGAGTTATATAAAGGAGACATGAAAATCTTAAAAATAAAAATACTTAAAATATTATATAGGTATAAAGAGGTAATACTGCTAGGAATTTAAGTCTAAGAGGTTTTGAATTGAGTAATAAATTTGTGGATTAAATGTGTACACAATGGGGGATAAAGTCTAATAATCGACTATGGGTATATCTGAGGATGTGCAGAACAACAATTAAGTCACACAAAGAAGAGCAAAAGAGCAGAAAAGGTGAAAAAAATGAGCAAAAAAGAAAAAAAAATCAGACATTCAGTAGAGCTAAACAAAAAACAAAAATATTTTTTGAAAAGAAAGAACAAAAAAGAAAGAAAAACGCACACACACATATACCCCTAAAATAAAAATTATAAGAGGAAGAGAAAAAAGTTACTAGTATAGAATTTTTTTTTCAAAATGGTAAAAATTAAAAATTAAAAAAAAAAGTTTTAGAAGAAAAATATTTTTATAAAAGGAACCAAAAAAAAAAAAAAGAAGAAGAAGAAGAAGAGAAACAGAGAAAAAAACAAGTTCTTTGATTTTTTTGGGAGTGGTGGGAAGATCTTTTTTATCCCTTGTGTCCATAACCAGCCTCTTGTTGGAGTCTCTGGTCTGCTTGTGGTGTTTGATTTTCCTCTGGCTTAGTTGGTTTCTTAAGCAGTTTGTTTGAACAGGCAGAATAATGCTATGCTGTTCAAAGGATTTTGTGATCCTCTCCCCTGGCTAGTTCAATGGGAGGGAGATCTGCTTTGAGTATCACAAAAGAGGGAGATGGCTTTTTCCTCATGTTTGTAGATGCTCTGATGAGGCTAGGTTCTGGGTAGAGTTGAGGCCTTTCAGCAAACAGTAGCTTTTCCCTGAGGAGACTTTGTGAGAGACTCACAGAGCCCAGCCTGGAGCCACTCTCAGGGTTTATGTTTACTGAATTTCAATGGATTGTCCATGCTGCTAAAGAGAGGGGCAGCCTCTGGCTCTGATTACCCAGTGAAGAAACCCACTGCTGGGGCTGGTGGCCCGAGCTGGGTGACTTTTCTCTGGATGGAGCTGATTTTGGCATGTCACTTTAGGATCTTGTGACCTGCTAAATGACTCTAGTTTTCTTCCAAGGCCTGTGTTTGAGCTAGCAGGTCAGCCAAGCTTTGTCAGTATCAAACATGGAGATCTCCTGTAATGGCGGGGAGGGGTAGCCTTCCCTCCTCTGCTCCCTGAGAAGGAGTGAGGCCATTAGGCTTCTACTCACACCGCATTTTGGTTCCTGGGTCATCTCTGGTCTGTGAACTGCAGGATGAAGATGTCTGCTCCTTGTCGGTTCTTGTTGGTGTTCAGTAGAATACACTCGCGCGCCATGTCTGGCTCCTTTGTCCTGCACTCTCTGTGTTGCAGGTATGGCGGCTATTGCCACCTCCACCACCACTGTAGCCTGCAGTGGCAGCTGCTAGCAAGTGCTCAGATCTGTCTCCTTGCCTGGATTTTCCCTCTGTGGCCTAACTCTCTGTACTGTGATGGTACACTTGGTGTGATTCTCTGGCTTAGGACTGTTCACTGGAACTCTAAAATTCCTTTCTCTCTCTGGCCTGACTCTCTGTCCTGTGATGGCACACTTGGTGTGATTCTCTGCCTTAGGACTGTTCACTGGAACTCTAAAACTGCTTTCTATGCGAGAGTTGTTTAGATTCCAGCTTCTCCTCCGCCATCTTCCCAGAGAGAAAGGTTGGACAAATGGGATTGCGTGAAGTTGCAGAACTTCTGCATGGCAAAGGACATAGCTAGCAAGATCAATAGAAAGCCCACTGACTGGGAGAAGATCTTCACTAGCCATACAACGGACAAGGGTCTCATATCTAAAATATACTTGGAACTCAAAAAATTAAATCCCCCAACAACAAATCCTCAAAGAAACAACTGCCCAATAAATAAGTGGGCTACAGACTTGAAGAGAAACTTCTCTGAAGAAGAAAGAAGGATGGCCAATTGACACAGGAAGAAAAAAGCTCAATCTCCCTAGCCATAAAAGAAATGCAAATCAAAACAACATTGAGATACCACCTCATCCCAGTTAGAATGGCTATAATCAAGAACTCTAACAACAACAGATGCAAGAGGGGATGTGGACAGAAGGGAACCTTACTGCATTGTTGGTGGGAGTGTAAACTTGTTCAACTACTTTGGAAAGCACTATGGATGTTCGTGAAAAGACTTCACATAGACCTCCCCTGTGACCCAGCAATCCCACATTTGGGCATTTACCCAAATGTTTAAATACAAGACCACACTAAAGCTACCAGCACAACTATGTTTATTGCAGCATTATTTACCATAGCTAAGATATGGAACCAACCCAGATGCCCCTCAGTAGATGAATGAATCAAGAAAATGTGGTATATATACACAATGGAATTCTATGCCTCCATCAGATAGAATGACATTGCCCCATTTGTTAGGAAATGGAAAAACTTGGAAAAAATTATATTAAGTGAAGTAAGCCAGGCCCAATGAAACATAGGTCCCATGGTTTCCCTTATTTGCAATATCTAGTATATGTATGAGTTGAGCAGAAAAGGTCAGATAATGTGATGTTAGGAAAATGAACCCTTAGATATGTATTTTAATGCTTTTTTATTTCATGCATTTGTTTCTAATGCATTTATAAGATTATCTCTTTGTTGCTTTGTATGTCCCTCCCCCACAGTATAACCCCTGCTTTCACTATATTTGATGTCAGTATAACTTGTGGAGGAGATGGGGAAAAACAAGTCGTTTAAGGATACAGGTGGACCTGTTGCAACAATGAGAAGTACAAGTTGTCATGTAGAAAATGAGCTTTACAACATTGGTGTGGGGGGGGAGGGGGGAGGATTGGGTGTGGGGGGAGGGGGGAGATTGGGAAGGGATGTGAAGGGTAAACAAAGGAGGAGGCTGCAATGCTTGATAAGAAATGTACACATTATCCTGCCCATGTAATTGTAACCCCTCTGTACAGTATGTTCACAAAAAAAATTAAATTTTAAAAAAATAAAATAAAACTTCTTTCTCTGTGAGAGCTTGTTTAGCCTCCAGCTTCTCCTCCGCCATCTTCCCGGAACCCCTTATCATAGTAATTTTGAATTACATTTCTCTAATGATTTCAGTTCACAAACCATTAAGCCAGCGTAGAAGTTGTATTAAACACAACTTTGTTAGCCCACTGGCGATTTTCAGGGCTTTATGGAAAAGATGTCCATTCAGAACTTTTGTCCAATTTTAATCAAGTTTCTTGTTAATCTCATCTTTAATCTCTCTATACAAAATCAATAATTAATTCAAGGTAGTAGATAGAAAAATATTAAGCCACTCCTAACATTTTTCAATTTTCAATAAAATGATATTGCTTAAATCATTTTCTGTTAATGCTTGAGACCTTATACTTCAATTTAGTTAGACCTTTAACAAGACTATGTGCATTTTATTTATTTTACGTTAATTGTTCTTTCCAAAGTCTATGTGTCTAATTTCCCTTGCTCTCTTTCAGTCTCAATAGTTCAGATTTCAAACTGAAGAATAAATGGAAGGAAGCAAACAAAAAAAATACAGTTCCTCTCATCTGATGATGCCTCTACAAGAAGGAAGAAAGAGTACCTACTTATAAGGAGCTATGCTAGGATATCAAAAAGAGAATTCATTCTTCTAGGTCTTCCTTAAAATGTAAACCACAACATATCGCGAAGGTACTTTTATGTTTTATCAGTTTTTCACATTTTCATATGGACTTCACCTCAGTCTACAACATTCATTCATTATTCTTTCCCTGATACTTTTACACTACCAAGACGTAAGATATAAGATAACCAGTTTGATTTACAGAATAAGAAGTTATCACCCTGGTTTCCTTGGAAGCAGAACATGGTCAATAGATAACATTACTTTTGGTTTCTCACTACATGTAATGGCTTTTGTAATGCTTATTGCATTCTATTTAGTATTTAAAAAAAACTGCTGGCTAAACTCAAAGCTCCTTCACAGAAGTTTAGGTTAAGTACTTCACAAGTTTTATTTCCCTTAATTCTTAAGATAATATTTGTTATAATGCTAATGTTATTACCATTTTAGTGTTGGGAAAAATTGTAATTAAATGCCTTAAGTAGATGACCCAAAGACATACAGTGAGAAAGGAAATGAGGCAAAGTTTCCAAAAGCCTTTTAGCAGTACACAAAAGGTAGGTAAAATCTCTCCATTCTCTTACACTCTCAATTCAATATTCATATTGTCCAAGAAATAATAGCATAGCAATTAATGTCCATGGTGATTGTTTTCTGTTACATTTTGTCTTCAACACAGACTATGTTGGTGAGATTGGGTTATCATGTAGAGAGTTGAGCTTATAAATTGAGGAAACTTCCAGTTTCCTTTTTAAAAAGTACTAAAACTTTTAAATATTATCATTAACTGACTTTTAAGAATCAAAAACCTAAAAAATTCATATACAATCACCCAAAATGCTTTCAAAGTAGGAGATGATAAAACAGGACCCTGTGAAGTAAATTTTCTTCTACTTTTGAAATTATTCTGAAAACCTTGTGCTGGATGGTCGCACCTGTTATCCTAACTCCTCCGGACATCTACTCAGGAGCCCGAGATCTGTGGATAACAGTTGGAACCCAATCAGGGCAAAATAAATTCATGATATAATTTTTCAAAAATTTAATGAACTAGCATAGGGCCAAGAATGAAGATGTAGCTTATATAGTACCTCACCAATCTAAGAGGAAAGGCCTAGCAAGACCTTGAAGCCGCGATTTCAAATTCTGAGCATGCCAACAGAAATGCAATTTCCTGTACACACATGCTACTTGCGCGTGCGTGCACACATGCACATACACACATACATCCATTCTAAATATCTTCATATCAGTGTTTTGCATTAATTTCTTTGTTAACGATATTATATAAGCAAAATAAAGGTAATAAACTCCTCCTCTTACAAAAGTTTTATACTTTTTATTGTAAAAATACTGTACACAGGGGTCATATTTACATGAGCTAGGTAATGAGAACAATTCCTAACAAACATTGTTACCTCCTCCTTTATTTTTCCCCTACCATTCCTTCCCTCGCACCTCCACAAGTGCACTCCGCTCCCCCCCTTCCCCTGCCTAAATTGTAACGTTCATTTTTCAGCATAGTGTCTTGTGCATCTCATTGTTACAATGGGTCAACCTGTATCCCTATTTAGGCATTTTGTTTTTTTCCTTCCTCTCCCCAAATTAGAAGAGCATATATACAAGATATAGGCGCACCAACTTCAAATACAGTGAAAACAGTTGTTATAGCATGGGGAGGAACCTATAAAAAGACACAAAAAATCACATTGCACATTATAAGTACATTAGAAACAATAGCAAAAAAGAGAAAAATTCTTGTATCCCTATCTTGGGTTTCATTTCCCGTAACATTAGGTTATCTGGTCATATGGACATAGCTTTTGACCTTTTCTGCTTATACTATACATATAAAGTTATTGAAAATTAGGGAAACCATGGAACCTGTGTTCTTTTGGATTTGGCTTACTTCACTTAATATTTTTTCCATATCTTTCCAATTTCTAACAAATTGGGTGATGCCATTCTTTCTGATGGAGGCATAGAATTCCATTGTTTATATAAACCACATCCTCTTGATCCATTCTTCTGCTGAGGAGCATCGGGGTTGCTTCCATATCTTAGTTATCTTAAATAATGCTGCAATAAATGTAGTTGTGCTGGTAGTTTTAGGATGGTCTTGTTTGTGATCATTTGGGTAAATGCCTCAAAGTGGGATTTCTGGATCATAGGGGAGATCTATGTGGAGTCATTTGAGGAACCTCCATACTAATTTCCAAAATGGTTGAAAAAGTTTACACTCCCATCAAGAATGCAGTAAGGTTCCCTTCTGGCCACATCCCCTCCAGCATCTATTGTTGTAAAACTATGGAATGCTTCAGGAATTTGCCTGTCATCCTTGCGCAGGAGCCATGCTAATCTTCTCAGTATCATTACAATGTTAGTTTATGTGATGCTGAATTGAGCACAGAATATTTTTTATATATAAAGTGTAATTGATTTTCTTAAACTAGGCAATTCAACAAAAAGTAAGTTTAGAAGAATTGTGAAATTTTAGAACCATGTACTTCTTACATAAGCACACATTTAAGAATAATGTCAAGATGGACATGTCAAAAACAAAATAATTCCAGATATTTGCGGTTCAAGAGATGTGTAGGGGAAATAATTCAATTGTTCTATACAAGGCACATGTCATAATGAACACAGCAGCAAGTGTTAAGGGTTGTTAAAAATTTTAGTGTTTTATATCTATTTAATTTTAGGAATTTGCTTATATATGCCAAAATTAGGACTGTTTGGCAGGTATAAAATTTTCTATAAAGTATTTAAGATTTATGTTAGCAGACATATACTACTAAGTATGTACATTTCAGAATTTATAGAAACTTTGTTAATGAGAAGTTGCAAAGTCTTTGTGTAAAGAAGCAGAATGAAGGGTTAAGACTTGCTAACTACACAGTTCTTGTTAAAATTTAGGGATTCCTTACTTTATATTTTAGCGAGGAACAAGAGATCATATAGGCCATAAACAAATAATGAGATGAGCCATAAATAATAACCTTAGTGTGTAACTTTGAAGACTATTCATAGCCTATAAAAATCTTGTTGAACATCATAATCTTAGGCGGTTTAAAATGTACAGGAATATGAGAAAATAGTAAAATCTAATATGTAGTGCACTTCAAATACTAAAAACACTGGTAATTGTTTTGTTTTTTATTTTATTAATCATTATTTAATTATTGGTTTTCTTTGTAGCATTGTTTTACTTGTTATATAATACAACTTTTTGTTAGTCATCATTAGGAGGTACTTTGAGAAGGTTACTGGGGTGGTCAAACCATTTTTTTACAGGTGCATGTGAATTTACAACTAGGAAAATTAAGAACAAAATATGTATTAAAAAATGATCAAGTAGAGTCTGAATCAGGAGAGTTGATACATGTCCACAACTAAAATCTTACCCCTAGGTTGAAGCAACAGTATTACAGAGTTGAGGCCACAAATGTGAGAGACTGTGTTTTGTTTTGTTTTGTTTTATTTTGACTTTGTTGGTCATGGGGCTTGAACTCTGGGGCCTGAGTGCTGTTCCTCAGGCAAGGCTAGCGCTAACACTTATGGTACAGCACCATTTCCAACATTTTCTACTTACGTTGTGCTGAGGAATCAAACCCAGGGCCTCATGCATGAAAGGCAAGCACTCTACCACTGAGCCAACTTCCTAGCACTTGAGAGACTGTGTTTTTAAAAAAATCATCTAAACAACATTTTCCTTTTGCTTTGGGTTATATAAGGAAATATATAAATATCTTTTTCTATTTTTGTGAATTGTTGTACTTCTAAATTTATAGTAACTTCACCCACTTTATCCTTTTCAAAGTCATGAAATATCTCTGAGAGTTTGCTGCTGTGAAGATCGTTTTTGCATTTATAATTTCTTCTGAGTCACTTTTATTTTTATCAACATAACTTTATATTTCATGTTGATGGATTACAAATATCAAATACCTGCAAATGTACACATAGAGTCTAAAGATAGCAGTATGAATATTCTCATACAGCTCTTGTTTATCTATTATTCACTTTCAATATTATGATATTTCTCTCTCTCTTTCACTCTGTCTCATTTCCTCTCTTTCTCTTCCATGCCCCATGTCTGCTACTTAGAATTTCTGCTGGGCTACTATTATGCTTCAGGATCTACTGGTTTTGTGGGAACATAAAAGCAACCATCGGTTAACCTTGCATTCTTTAAGAGTTATGACAGTGACATGATATTATTCTTTGCCATTCTAAATGGTAAAATAACATATCTAGGAGTTCCTTTTCACTTTTACTTCTACTATAAATTTTATCTCATAGGAATCGTTGGAATGGATAAGATACTTTAACCTGTGACCTAAAATTATTTTTCTTTTATTTTTTTAATCTTCTACAAGATTACTTTATATATTTTTAAAAATTTTGTTCTTTTTATTATTTTTTCTTTTTTATTGGGAAAATACTGTACAGAGGGTTGTAATTACATGGACAAGATAATGAGTACATTTCTTATCAAGCATTGTAGCGTCCGCCTTTGTTTCTCCTTCCCAGAACTTCCAATCCTCCTTGTCCCCCATACCAAATACTTTCCCCAACCAAAGTAGTAAAATTCGTTTTTCGACATAAGTACTTGTACATATTAGTGTTGCAATGCGTCCACCTGTATCCTTATTTAAACGAATTGTTTTTTCCCAATCTTCCCCCACAAATTATACCACCATCAAATACAGTGAAAGCAGGGCTTATACCGTTGGGGAGGGACATACAAAGCAACAAAGAAATAATCTTTAAATATGTTAGAAAAAATCGCATTAAAAACATTTGAATACATATCTTAGGGTTCATGTCCCTAACATCAACCTATCTGACCTTTTCTGCTTGACTCAGACATATACCAGTTGTTGCAAATAAGGTTAACCATGAAACCTATGTTTCTTTGGGCTTGGCTTACTTCGCTTAATATAATTTTTTCCTAGCCTTTCCCTTTCCTAACAAATGGGGCAATGTCATTCTTTCTGATGGAGGCATAGAAATCCGTTGTGCATATATACCACATTCTCTTGATCCATTCATCTACTGAGGGGCATCTGGGTTGGTTTCATGTCTTAGCTATGGTAAATAATACTGCAATAAACATAGTTGTGCTGGTAGCTTTAGTGTGGTCTTATTTGTGATCATTTGGTGAAACGCCCAAAAGTGGGATTGCTGGGTCATAGGGGAGATCTATGTAGAGTCTTTTGAGGAACCTCCATACTGCTTTTCAACATGGTTGAACAAGTTTACTCTCCCACCAAGAATGCAGTAAGGTTCCCTTCTGTCCACATCTCCTCCAACATCTAACAGCCTCTTCAGTAGATGGTGCTGGAAAAATTGGTTAACTACTTGCAGAAAAATAGCTAGATCCTTAAATATCACTCTGCACCAGAATCAACTCCAAATTGATCAAATACCTTGGAGTCAAATCAGACACTCTGAAAACATTACAGGATGGAAAAGGAGAAACCCTAGGTCTCCTCGGCACAAACCAAAATTTCCTTAATAGAGTCCCAGAAACACAACAAATCAAAGAAAATTTGGGCAAATGGGATTGCATGAAATTGCAGAGCTTCTGCATGGCAAAGGACATAGTTAGCAAGATCAATAGAATGTCCTCGGATTGGAAGAAAATCTTCACTAGCCATACAACAGACAAGGGTCTCATATCTAAAATCTACCTGGATATCAACAAATTAAATCCCCCAACAACAAATCTTCAAAGAAACAACTACTCAATAAATAAGTGGGCTAAAAACTTACAGAGAAACTTCTCTGAAGATGAAAGAAGGATGGCCAATAGTCACATGAATAAATGCTCAACCTCTCTAGCCATAAAAGAAATGCAAATCAAAGCAACATTGAGATACCACCTCACCCCAGGTAGAATGGCTATAATCAAGAATTTTTTTCTTTTACAAGCAACCTTTTTTCTTTTATTATCAGTTAGTAACTACCTGTAATGAAAAAAATCTATCCTATGGAAAGTAGACCGAAGTTGTTCACAGGGATGGTCAAAAACTAATGGGGGAAGTGAGTACAAAGGATATCCATAATAGATCACAGATCTGCAGAGCAATTTATCATGTACATTTTGTGAGAATGACAATGTGCTAGGAACTATAGATTAAATCACTGAACATCTGATATACATATATATGCACATATATTTATATTTGTATATTCATTTATATATGCATATATGTGTGTATATGCCCTTATGTAGGTTCACTTGCACGTTAGCATACACACAAATACACACATATATATACAAATGTAAACGTGCACACATAGAGAAAGATACATAATTATAGCCAACACAATTTTCACTAGTTGTTGAATATGCCTTAGACGGAATGCTTGGAACCATTTCAAATTTGATAATTGCAATTCGAAGCTATTCCAAGTAGATAAACCTAGGAGATTCTTTTCTCCACTCTTGGTAAAAGGAAGAAGTGAATGTGTGTCTCAGGTCTATAGATTAAACATAGAGAATTAAAGCCCAGGTAGAGCTCAAGGCCAGGAGTTCGAATCCCAGTACCTGCACAATATAAAAAAAATGAGTCCTTTGTCTTTGAAAAGGGATATTTTTCCAAAAATGAATACCCAGGACAATTTTCAAGGTCCAAAACTCTTCGAAAGGCTCTTTCACATCTTAAACTGATTCCTCTCCTTGATTCACATTATGGAAAATAGGAGTCACACTTCACATTAAAAAGTATATGCATTGTTGAACAGTTCTTACCATTTTTAATGTAAAAGAAGCATGAGAGAGGAATTCACCTCACTTAGGTGAGTTAGGTTTGACTCACTGACAGACTTTTGTAAGTAAATGAGGGTCTGTTTACATGTAAAAAATCTATACAGATGGTTTCCTAGGAGAGTGAACAAGCTAGCTGTTGTCCAAGTTTGAATTAGAGTAATTTATTCCTATGATATGGAATATCGTAGGAAGCTCATCTCATAGAACACTATACAGACAGTAATTTCAAAAGGATGAAAAACCCATTTCTATATTGTAAACAGCAAGGTTTTCACAAGCAAAAAACAGTTTCCTGAGCCAAGAAAATATAAGTTAGAGAAAAAGGGACTGTGCTAAATAAAGGTAATGACTTAGTGACAGGTGTAAAACTGTTCTGTAATCACAACTAAACTATAAATTTTTATCATGTCCCTAACAAGAATCTCCAAGATAGGCCTTGTTAAATCTGTCATAGAGGACTGGGTTTATGCAATTGTCAATTTTGTTAGGGTCCAACATCTTCTACATTCGCTTGGGTTGCAAGCTGATTTAAAACTTTGGCAAAATAGTAGAATACAACTGTAACATTATTATGGATGTTGACTCTGGCATGGAATTAATTTCCTCTTTAATCTGACAAATTAATATATCAAAGAACATAACTTCTCCAACTAAATATCAGACCTAACTAAACATACAACCAGAAAAGTCATCATGCAAGCCATATTGCAGCTGGGGTAAAAGAAAAATCAGTCATACTGATTCTCTATTTATTTTGAACGTTGTTTTTTTTATAAATTATTTCCTTTATCTTGCATTTTTCAAACATTGTGTTAAATGCTGTATATCTTGGTAACTAAATTTGGATGCCTCCTTAAATTTTGAGTAAAATATCTCACTTTAGTTCCTAACCCATGAAATGAGGTTGTTTGAAAACAAATGCTAATAACCACTGTTTATAATACACAAGATCTCATAAGCATGATTTCAGGAAGCATAGGTTAACATTTTGATATTGTGGTCACGTGACTGATGAGGTCTATCTGCATGAGTATAGTTGTACATAGATAACCTAAATTTAGCCACTGTTAAAAAATGTTTATATCTCTATCTTTCACCCATCAGAGATGAAACCTGAGTATAAAGTCTAAGGAAAATGATAAGGTAAGAATTTAGCTTTTCTGGATATAAAGTAAACAAAAATGCAGCATAAACTAACTCATGGTTTTAAAGTCAACCTATGTCTCTAAAACATGTTAACAAATTCCCTACAATGTGTAGCATTCTCAAGAAGGGAATGGGGAATGTGAGAAGAGGACTAAGCAAGTATTATTTTCAAATATACATAATTTGGGTTGACCTCTTTTTTTCGTTAGACGCATTTTTGATAAAACTGTTTGAATAATTGATTTCCTGTTCAGGTATAATATATCCTAGTTGTATTTACCAAACTACATTCAGAAAATGGCATATAGTAATTAAGTAAAGACAACTTATTCAATAAATAGCAAAAAGTACATACCTATAGGGTAATATTTGAACAGTGCATTGGAAATATTCTAATACAATAATTAATTTAACAATTTCATATTGACATTAATTAACTAGAATATCTTTATGCTAATTGGACAAGATTGTCTTTCTAAATGAGCAAAACCTATTACTCCTATTACTTTATCAGGGAAATATGTTAACAAAAAATGGAAAATAACATATGACTGTACAACAACTCCAATGCATTTTTGACTTTTTATTAGCAAATGTTAATTTCACAAAGTATTTTATTGTGTTATACACATACATCCATATAATGTAGCTTGCTAAATTTTTTCCTTTTATAAATTTCATTATCCTATTTTTATACTTATGTTTTATTATGTCATTATACTAACCTAGGAAATATTTGAACATATTTACTCCACAATATTTCTCTTCATCTCCTCTCTTACATTTTTTTCCAAATTTTTCTTTTACCCCAGCTGCAATATGGCTTTCATGATGACTTTTCTGGTTGTATGTTTAGTTAGGTCTGATATTTAGTTGGAGAAGTTATGTTCTTTGATATATTAATTTGTCAGATTAAAGAGGAAATTAATTCCATGCCAGAGTCAACATCCATAATAATGTTACAGTTGTATTCTACTATTTTGCCAAAGTTTTAAATCAGCTTGAGTAACTTGGGTCTTTTTTGAATCTAACTAAATAGGTATGCAATTTTGTCAGTACTAGATTTTGACCACCATTTATTAAAATATTATTTTCAATTCTCTCTTTTCATGAGATTTTTAATTTCATTTATATAATGTGCTGATTTTTCCTTTAGATAACACATATTCAGTCTTCTAAAAGCAGTGTAATTTGGAGTAGTTTTAAATTATGTACTTCATGTACACTGCTCAGATTCTTTGCATATTTTGTTCTTGATAAGTCAGTAGTATTTAGTTCTCATTATGGATATTTTGGACTTAGTAATTGCATTTCTGAAATTTTTAAGTATGTCATGATTTTTGTGATTTGATACTGTAGCAACTTTTCTTTTAAATATGTACAGATCTTGCTTCACATACAGTTACATTTGTTTTAAACAATTTGATTCATTCAAGGGACTTGCTATATTAGGTTCATCCAGATGAATTTAATTACAAATTAGCACAACCTTATTTGTGAGAGACAGTTATCCTTATAGTTCTACTCAAATTAACATGTATTTGAAGGCTTTGTACTTAAAAAAATAAAGTGGGCACAATATCTTTTTGTTCCTGGTGAAGTTCCAATTTGTTGGTTGTTTTCCAGCTGTGATGACTTCAACATATGTGTGTATTTTATTTCAATTGTTTTGTGTCTATATTTTGTTTCATATAATAGAAAATACAAAAAGAATCAATGATATAGAAGTTTTCCAAATAGAATTCTAAGAGATACTTCAATTTTTGTGACAACTGGGAATAGGGAGATCTTCTTAGTGGAGGGATTAGCAAAATAACAGAGACGTTGTTTGACGTAATTTGAATTCTGCCTCATCTTGCCTAACTATTTTTAATGGTAATACTTCAAATTTTTTAGTGGAAAGAAAATAATTTTATGTGGATGAACTCAGAATTTTTGGTTTAATTGGGACACACTAAACATTCATATTTGTTTTTTTTGCATTTCTTTTTTTTATTGTGAAAATACTGTACAGAGGGGTTGCAATTAGATGGGCAAGATTATGAGTACATTTCTTATCAAGCATTGTAGCCTCCTCCTTTGTTTCCCCTTCCCATCCCTTCCAATTCATATTTTATTTTTAACTCTAAATTTTTTCCTTAGTTTAAAACCACAGATGTGAATTTGTAATGTTAAAATAGCACCTAAAATTTATATGAAATTGTCGAAATTATTTTCACTTCACACTATATGCAATATAGAATGTAATAACAATAGTGTGTGAGATAGTATGTAATAATTGACTTTGGTGAAAATCCATTACAGTGGATTTTTGTGAAATACAGAGTAATGGTAAGAATTATATTTGATTCTATTAAAAAATTCACAGTTACATCTAAAAGTAACTCATAGTTATAAACTAATACTGAAAAAATAAGATTGTTTATTGGAAAAAGCCAGAAGTTTCAATAAGCTTGCTTTTTAAAAAATTGACTTGGATTTGAGCTTTGGTGACTGTAATCTTAGCTACTCAGGATTCTGAGATCTGAGGATCGTGGTTCAAAGCCAGCCTGAGCAGAAAAGTCTGTGAGATTCTTATCTCCAATAAACCACCTAAAAACAAGAAATGGCACTGTGGCCCAAGTGGTACAGTGGTAGCATTGAGCTGAAGAACTGATGGACAATTCCCAGGCCCAGAATTCAAGCCCCATGACCGACAAAAAAATTGACATGGATTTTGACTTTATTATTTTATGATTTTTTATGAGTGTTTGTTCAGTGAAAAATGTCATTGGTGTTTATATATTGTGTTGGCATAAAATGAGCCTGCTATTATCTTAATTTAGCCAAAAAAAAACTTTGATCCTATGACAGCATAAATTTTATGGGAAATGGTTAAGACAAGGATGCCTTTCTGAAAAAAATATTTATATCACCCCCCAAAAAACAAGAACAAAAGAAAACATGTGCCAGGACTAAGTCTGTCAGTTTGTTTTAACTTTTAATCAAAAATTAAACTAATACTTGATAATATTTTATTAACGCATTTAAATTTTCTTCATCTTTCTCATTTAAGATTCACTTTAAAAAGAAATTCAAAAGGTGACAGTGTTTTTTCCTTACTTTTTCACAGACATGATTATTTCATCATTATACTGTATAGCCCAATATACCCAGAAAGTATTTATTAAGGAAAAAAATAATTCCAATTCTTTGGTTTGCTTCAGTCTGTATTGAAAGCTGCATACCACATCTTATCCACCATATTGTCAGTCTTCTCATTTGATACATTTCAATAAGTTTCTATCAGCCAGCAAAGTTTTACAAACAACGTGCTTTCATTCATTGTGCTTTCCAAAATATATCTCATAAATGTCAACAACGAAGCACAACCTGAAATATCTGTGGATTTTTCTACTTAGGGTATAATCACATTCCACTACTTAGAACCTGCTGTTCACAGGCATTAATTGCTCTGTCACTTCCATGCTTTAGAACAGCAGCATTTGTTAGTGGCATACATTTTTATGTGTTTACCACATCTCGTTTATTTTCAGCAAGAACTGTCTTCATGGAAGTTGGTAATAGATGAGGTTTTCAATCATGTGGTTTAATAGGCCTCTGTGGATATAGAATACCCATTTACGTGACTAAATATTTAAATTAATACCATAATTATTTCCTTTAATTTTCTGGATAAGTGTTCTAAAATCTAGGTATTTTTAAAAGAAATATTGTACATTGTTTCCTTGATGACAACATAATTATAAGACTTTAAATGCTCATATACCATGGCCATCTTAAATGAGGTGGATGTACTAGGGTTTGCATGAAAAACTTTTGGGACAGCATTGATGTTTGAATCTTGGATGGGATTTGATTGGGATTGTGGCAGGCTTTCATGGTTTGAGAAGAAAAACAAAAGGCCATACTAATACTTTTATCCTCTACATTGTTGTATTCGTTTATTCATACACACATACAAACACACAGATAAACACATATGTTGTATGAAGACTGCAAGAAAATATTTTAATAGGAATTCCATAAAATATTTAGTCTACTGAGATCTGATTAGAATTTATAGAAATATCTAGTTGCTTCCACCCCTGGACAAGTCATTATCAATGGTGAAGATATGGCCATTTGCTTTTAGAATGCCCCAGAAAGACCTACGTGTTAAAGAAAAATGACTTTCTATTTCCTCCCAGACTGTGGAGAATACCTGAATAGTTCTTCTGGAAATTAAATTCTTTAGAGTGAAACACATGAGAACTAGATTCTCATCTACTTTCTTCTTTTATCTTCTAATCATTCTAGGTCAAAACATTTCTCTTTGACATACTCCCGACCTTGACATTGTCTTGTCACAGGCCCCAAAATCAATAAAACCAACTGAACATACACTGAAACCTTCAAAGTTCTAAATCTGAGTAAGCCTTCCTGCTTAATAAATGAACAATAACACTTATTGTGGTAGGTTATAAAGCTAACACAGAAGTTTAGTCTTTCTAACACTGAAGAGTACATTAGAATATGCTTCATTATAAAATATCTAACTCTATGTTGTATTTTGTGTTTTTGTTTCTGTTGATCCCAGGGCTTAAACTCAGGGCCTGGATGGTGCTTTTATGTTGAAGGCCAGTGCTCTACATACCATTTGACCTAGAAATCCATTTCCCTTGGTGGTTAATTGGAATTAATTATCGAATGATCGTTCCTACTCCAGGCTGTCTTCACACTGTAATCTTCAGATCTCAATCTCTTACCTAGCTAAGATTACATCCTTGAACAACTCTTACCTAACAATGTTTCATATTTTGTAGAATTCCAATTCTCATTGTATATTTTGTAGAATTCTAATTCTCAGCATTGTATAGATGCTCCTACTACAACATAAAAATTAAGACATACTAAAGATATTTGCAAATTATATAATGGAGGTCTGCTCATTTTGTGACAATATCTGTGCTCATTCTCATCATTCCTTTATTTACTCCACCATCAGCCTTCTAAAATCAGCTTCATTTCCTGGAGAAGATTACCAATCAGTCCAGCCAATATCCACCCAGAGGGTTTTAAAACAAGCTTTAAGGAAGGAAGATAACATGAAGTGGTGACTACAGAATTTCTATGGAGAACTAGAAGGTTATCAAATTATATCTAACATCTTTCACATTTCTACCTTCCTTCTCATAATTAGGAAAGCATTGACTAACACTATAAATGTATTGCATTTAGAACTTAAGGATCAATTTTTTTCCAACCTGAAGCCTTCTTTTCCATGATTTTTGAAATAAACTTTTGGGAGATTTTTTTTTATTGTGATCCGATTCCATCCAAAACAAAGCCATGTATATCAAGAAAGCCAATGTTTTCAGCTCAAGAGTACTAAATTTAAGAGGGAGAAAATTAAGGTTAATTATATATGTTAAGCACAAATATAGGCAATATCAAGACATTTTGAAATTGTATAGCTTAGTGGATAAAGTGGCTCAAACCTGTAATGTTATCTACTTGGGCATCAACAATTAGAGAATTCCAGTTCCAGGGAAGCCTAGACAAAAAAAGAAGTTTCAGAAACTAACCATTTGCTGGGTGCAATGTTTTATGCTTGTTTTAGTAGGACTGCAGTCCAATCCGGCCCAGGCATAGTGATACTACCTCAAAATAAGCAATCCATCTACAATCTGCAGGTATGGCATTAATGGAGATGCTATTTCACAAGTATAGTGTTTTAGGTTCAATCCTCCAATACCACTAGGAATTTAAGTG
This sequence comes from Dipodomys spectabilis, assembly GCF_019054845.1. Classification (NCBI taxonomy): domain Eukaryota; kingdom Metazoa; phylum Chordata; class Mammalia; order Rodentia; family Heteromyidae; genus Dipodomys; species Dipodomys spectabilis. The sequence continues at coordinate 3,741,441 of NW_024871098.1, read as the reverse complement.
TGTGCCACCAGACAGGGGAATAGAATTTCAACATGTGTATCTGGAAGGAGTTACATCATCCAATACATTTGAAATTTTTTCTTTAACTTAGTGTGATATATCATTTGGATATTATTTCATAGAAGATAATAACTTAAGGACAAGCTTATAACATGTGAATTATGTGAATGAATAATTATACTGATGGCAAAGTGAAGTAAGATTGTTTAGTGGCTCTTGAATCACATCACAGGTAACCATGTAAGCATGGTAAAGCCTTTCGAAGGCCCTTATGAAGTATTTGAACAATCTCTGATGAGTTAATTGCTTTCAGAAACATTCGTTTGAGCCAACAAATACAGATCTCCTTTGATTTTAATTACGGTCTGCTAGTAGACTCTCACAGACGAAAAAATCAGAGGATGTTAATTTCTCTGATAAAATACAAAATAAAAATTTTATAATTAATATAACATGAAGACTGTAATATTAAATGAATATCAATAATAATAAATTAATAAATATTAATAGCACTCTTATTACTAGTATTCATATTCTATAATATATTGACATCCTTTGGTTACCTCAAATTTTTGAATATTTATAACTAAATGTAAATTGTTTGCAAATAGTTATTTGATGATGTTAAAAATGAGAAAAAGATTTGTATACATATTTACTAAAGATGCAAACAGGTTCACCTGTTTTTTTCTGATCCTTCTTTTGTTGGTTTCATTCATGCATGCGGAACAGGCAGAGAAAGGAAAATTGCAAACTTGCATTTACTAGGGTTAATTACATGAAGTTTATTTTGGGCTAAATAGCAGATTTTATAAATTAAATTGTTTTTGTCCCTTCCTTCCTCCCTTCCTTCCTTTGTTCCTTCATTCCTTCCTTTTTTCCTTCCTTCCTTCTTTCTTCTTTCCTTCCTCGTTCCCTCCATCCGTACCTATCTCTCTTTCTCTCTTTTCTTTCTTTCTCTTGTTTCTTTCTCTTTTTCTTTCTTTCATTTTCTTCTATTCTTCCTTTCTTTTTTTACTCAGAATATTTCTTATTTTTGGGGGGAGGTCCGGTCGTGGGGCCTGAACTCTGGGCCTGGGCGCTGTCCCTCAGCTCTTCAGCTCAAGGCTAGCGCTCTACCACTTGAGCCACAGCGCCACTTCCGGCTTTTTCTTTTTGCTTATGTGGTGCTGAGGAATTGAACCCAGGGCCTCAGGCATGCAAGGCAAGCACTCTACCACTGAGCCACCTTCCCAGCCGCCCCTCAGAATATTTCTTATGGCTACAGCAATAATACCAACTATTGTACAACAAGATGTTATGAGTAATTATAAATATACTTGATTAATTTTAATTTTAATAACCTATGTTTAATCTAAGAAAAATTTTACTAAAAGCAACCCACCAAAGTTGCAGGATATGTAAAAAATACTACTGTTCATGATATTGTTTATTTCTTGAAAATAAAATAAGAATTTAGACATAATATTGTGTGTGTGAGTGTGTGTGTGTTGTTCTTGTGATTTGAACTCAAGACCTATCCCTGGGTTGGGAAGGTGGCTCAGTGCTAGAATGCATGCCTTCCACACATGAGGCCCTGGGTACGATTCCTCAGCACCACATAAGCAGAAAAATTCGGAAGTGGCTCACGTGGTAGAGTGCTAGCCTTGAGATGAAAAGCTGAGGGACAGCACCCAGGACCAGATTTCAGGCCCCACAACCGACAAGAAAAACCAAGACCTATCCCTTAGTTGTTTTTTTCCCCCCTCAAGGATATTGCTCTAATATTTGAGTCACAACTCCACTTCTGGCTTTGTGTGTGTGTTGTGATGAGTGTTTATGATTAATTGAGATGCGTCTCACAAACTTTCTTCCCAAGGCTGGCTTTTAAAAAATTATTTTTAATTAAATAATTATTCTTATTGTGAAAATACCGTACAGAGGGGTTACAATTACATGGGCAAGGTAATGAGTACGTTTCTTATCAAGCATTGTTGCCTTCTCCTTTGTTTCCTCTTCCAACCCATCCCGTTTCACACCGCTCCCCATCCCCCCGGGGCTAAAGTTTGTAAAGTTTGTTTTTTGACATAACGATTTTTACATCTTATCATTGCAATGGGTCGACCTGTATCCCTATTTAAACGGTTTATTTTTGCTCTTCCCCTCCACAAATTATACCATCATCAAATACAGTGAAAGCAGGGGATATACCGTGGGGGTGGGACATGTCTGAAACAAGCAGAAAAGGTCAGATATGTTGATGTTAGGTGAAATGAACCTCAAGATAAGTATTCAAATGTTTTTTTTTTCTTTCTTGTGATTGTTTCTAACATATTTATAAGATATTTTCTTTGTTGCCAAGTCTGACTTTGAACCCCAGCTTCCTGAGTAGTGAGGATTACAAGCTTGAGATATTCATATTCAGCACACATATAATACATTTCACAAAAAAATAAATTTCTTATTCTTTGAATTCTAGAGACTCAATTTAAGAAATTAACATTTAGATATTTATTTAGTTATTAAACCTGAACCTGCAGTGTGAAAAAAAGTTTTCATTTTTATGAAAAAATATATACTCGAAGATTTAAATGACAGAATCTTTGCACAAATTGAAGTACTCTAAATTCAAAAGCAACAACGGGATCGTTAAACAAATTTCTCATGTAAACTAAAAGCAATAGGCTCTGTCAGGGTGAATTAAGCAATTTTTCATTAAGGATTATCTACTGTGGTCACATGATTTTCTCTTCTTTTAAACTTAATCTTTTTGAAATAAAATATAGATCCATACTTTTTTGAATATATAAAAATCTTAGTTACTGCTCATGTGTTTCTGAGGTTTGATTACCAAGACACTTCAGCAAAACACTGAATTTCGTGTATTTTATGTTAACAGTGATTTTTAGACATTGAATCAATCTCAATATGAGATAAAGCAAGATATTCCATGACTTATCCGTTTATCCTATAGACTTGAATATAACATATTTTTGAATGTTAGGAAATTCATATTATACCTACTCTATAAAATAATTAAGAAATTAATGATTGTAATAGTATTTATTTTTCCTTCAACTAGAAAGAACTTCATTAGATGACAAAATCTTGAATGAAAATGTCATAAAATTATGAAAAATTCAAGTCATTATGAGTTAGATGAAGTAGTCACTTTTTAGGTCATAAAATGAAATATCTTGAAGCTTCCTTATCTGTTAAATGTATTTGCACTCAAAATATCGCTCCAGCAATTTTATAACCAAAACACCTCCATGCCAAATAGCTTCTCTGATTAATTCAAGTAAATATTTAGGAACAGAAGTTATCACAATGTATAGGAATATCTACCCACCACTCTAGAAATTAAATCTGAAATCTTAAAGGATTGAGATTAATAATTAACTTTCACTATGTTTCCATAAAGAGGTGAACCCTTTCAAGTCAGCATAGTTGTAGAGATTTGGTCACCGAGAACTTGTAGTCAAAAAGTATGTTAAGGTCAAGTCCTTTCCTCCTCTTCCTTCTTTTTCTTCTCTGTCTCCTTTTCCTTCTCCTTTTCATTCTCCCTCTCCCTCTTTCCATCCTTTAGTTTCTCCCTCTCCCTCTCCCTCTCACTTCTTTTTTTTGGGGGGGGGGTCCGGTCATGGGGCCTGAACTCTGGGCCTGGGCGCTGTCCCTCAGCTCTTCAGCTCAAGGCTAGCGCTCTACCACTTGAGCCACAGCACCACTTCCGGCTTTTTTCTTTTTGCTTATGTGGTGCTGAGGAATCGAATCCAGGGCCTCGAGCATGCAAGGCAAGCGCTCTACCACTGAGCCACCTTCCCAGCCCCCTGTCACTTCTTTTTTACTTCCTGGATTCCATGAATACTCATACTCCATCACGTGTTCCTGACATGGGGTACTGTGCCACCACCAACCCAAAACAATTAAGAAACATAAACTGAAATGTATAAAATCAGAAGCCAAGATTAATCTTTCCCCCTTTTAAGTGAATTTTATAAAGTATTTTGTCATGTTAATAGGAGACTATCACAGCATGCTCTCATTTATTATAAGTGATAAGATTTACTAGAAAAAAAATTTGACCAACATCTCCCTAATGAAATGATTGATTAAATTAATATTATATTAGGAAAAATCTACTTTAAAATATCAGATATACTTCAATAAGTGGCAAAAAAAATCACATCTACACTTTGCTATGACAAAACAGCAGAATTCAATCTGTTCCTCAAGGAAATTGACCTATAATTGGCAGTATTGTCAATTTCATAAATGTTAGAAGACTATAGAAAAAATTTCAACTCAAACTGCATGATATAAAATTTACTTTGTCCCCTGTATACTATTTCTAGTTCCCAAAATGACTTGTATTTTATCACATTTTTAATTAACTTTAAGTAGTCTTATGGGAGTTATTGCTGTTTGACAAAGCAGTTTATGAATAGTGTTTAGTGAGGTTTTTTTTTGTTTGTTTGTTTACTTTTTTGTCTTCAGAGGTTTGAACGCTGGGCTGGGAGCTGTCCCTGAACTTCTTTGGATGAATGCTAGAACTCTATCACTTGAGACATAGCAGCACTTTCAGATGTTTCTGAGATTTAATTGGTGATAATAATCTCACAGTCTTTCCTGCCTGGGCCGTAATCAAACCTCAATCCTCAGCCTCCTGGTTATCTAGAATTACAGGCGTGAGCCACTAGTGCCCGGCTTAATACAAAGGAACTTTTTTTGGCTAGTCTCAGGGCTTGAACTCAGGGCCTTGTCAATGTCCTTAAGCTTCTTTTCCTCACGCTAGTACTCTGATTTGTGTCATAGTGCCAATTCCAGCTTTTTTGTTTATGTAGTACTGAGGAATCAAACACCGGGCTTCACACATTCAAAGCAAGCAGTTTATCATTAAGACAAATTCCATGGTCAATACAACGCATATTGATCATCATTATCACTCATCCTTCTCAATCCTATCTCATCCCTCAACTTACATAATTTTGTAGAATATTCACTGACTCGCAATGTCATGTATGGTCACTAAGAGAATATATCACAGATCACATTTTATTGATAATCATATTCATCAATGCACTAAAGTTATGCATTATATAATTCTGTGATTTTAAATTGTAAATTTTTACACAGATTCACCGACTACTATTCTAAAATTTTTCCTAAGAATAATGCAAATGCAATCTGTGATCCTTCAATAAAGTACAATGATTCTTAGAATGTTAAAGATTTGGAGTAAGAACATCACTTTCAGTTCTAGAACATTTTATCATCACTATCCTCTCAAAATACTCCAATATTTATTAGTAAACACTTCCTGTCATTATTTCAACCTACCCTCCCTTTAGCAGATATTATTTCATATTCTACCTCTACAGATGTGCCAATTTTAAAAAGCTCATATAATTAGAAAATGCAGTCTATTTTATCTATTTCTCCCATGTAATGTTACTATTTCCAAAGTAAGTCCATCTAAATTTTTCTCATAGATAGAGCATATTGTTTTGTATGCATGTATATAATGGTATTATATCCTCAATGGGCATTTAAATATTTTATTATATGTTATTGTAAAAGGTTTTGCTATGTATATTCTTGTACATGTGTCTCATTGGACATATGTTGAAATATATTTTGTATATAAAATTATGATTGAAAATGCTATATCATAGAGGCAACTCTACGTGTAATATCTTAAAGTTTGCCAGTATGTTTAACAAACTGAAAATATCATTTTAAATGCCAAGCACCAATGTATAAGGATTCCAATTTGCACATAATGGCTGTGCAAGGGTATCTTATTGTTTCTATTTCCACTAATCTCTATATGTATGCAATGTCGTGGTATGTTATGATACTTCCATATATTCCTTGGTTGTTATTATATTACTATAGAGATATGTATTTGGATTTTTGATAAATTATTCAGGATGGTTAAAGTTTTTCAATGGCATTAATATGCTCTTAATATATTTCTGATTCGTCTCTTTAAATAAATGTATATGTACACACTATGTCTGTATATATACAAATACCTATATATATGTAAACATATTTAAGAATATAAAGATGTGTACATACATGTATATAAACATATTTGTATATTATTATTTTCATTTGTCTGTAAGTTATCATTTTACTTTATTTATCAAACATGTCCTTTATTGATTTTATTTTATTGTTACAATGTTGCACAGAGAAGACGGGCGCCAGTGGCTCATGCCTGTAATCCTAACTACTCAGGAGGCTGAGAACTAAGGATGGTGGTTCAAAGCCAGCCTGTGCAGTAAATGTCCATGAGACTCTTATCTCCAATAAACCACCAGAAAATGAGAAGTGGCACTATGGCTTAAGTGGTAGAGATTTAGCCTTGAGCTGAATAGCTGAGGGAGACTTCAGGCCCACGACTACCACCACCAACAACAATAAAAAGTATACTGACTCAAAAAGCAATAGTATTAAGCAGTCTTAAAGATGGGCTCAAGTCTAACATTTTAGTATTATCTTAGATAACAGCAGCATTCTAGTTCAATGAGCCATGAGCCTTCAAACTGTTGACCGAATTTCTTAATTTAGACAATCACTATAAGTATGTATTTTCTCAACTCTCTTTCTTTCATTTCACCACAGAATCTCAATTTTTCCTTTATGTCATACTTGAATACCAATGTCTTTGGAAGATATTTATTAATTGGTGTATATTAATTGTGCAAAAAATCTTATTGAAATATTTTACACTCTCACATATTAATGAAGGGGTTGATTAACCTGTTTCTGTCTTTCTCCATTCCCATTGCCCTTTATTTTTCAACTGTTTTTTGCGAATTTCTTTGTGCTATCTTCACACATCGTCAAAATGTATTAAATTGAAAATTATAAAATGCTGAATATAAAAGCAAAAATTTAAATAAATTGAGACTTATCTTTTTTGTGGGTTGGAGGATACAATTCAGCAAAGATATAAATTGTCTCCTCCCCTTTTTTTGTTCATTCATGAGGCTTGAAATCTGGTCCTGGGCACTGTCCCTCTGTTCTTCAGTTCAAAGTGAATAATCTACTCATTGAGCAACTGTGCCACTTCTGGTTTTCTGGTGATTATTTATACATGAGAGTCTTATGGACATTCCCGTTCCAGCTGACTCTGAACTGAAATCCTCAGATCTCAGCCTCCTAGACAGCTAGAATTACAAGTATGAGCCAACAGCGCTCAGCTTCACAGTTTTATTTAAGTTTATGACAATTTCTAAAAACACCTGACCAGCACTCTGAGTCATTGAAAAAGAATAATAAACTGGAATATATTGCTCTTTCTAATATTAAAGCTGTTAGTGTAAATTTGTTATATTTGTAGAGGAAATAATACACAGCTTAATAGGTCTGTAGGGCACCAGATTAGATCCACATAAATATTATCAAGGAATATTTAATAAGGGGTAAAACCAAACATTTGTGGAATGACATTCTCTTTAATAAGGGGGATAGATTAGACAGTATTTGGGAGAATTAAAAAGTGAACATTTAGTTAAACATAACAATTTATTCAAGCAGGATTTATTTATTTATTAACTTCAAACAGGATTAAAATGTGGTATATAAAACAAAAAGAGTTTTTTTAAATGTAAAGCAAAGGAAGATTTCTTGGCAATTTTGGAGATGAAATATTCTAAAATTTGGCATTAAAATTGTAAGAAAGGAAAATGATACAGTTCAACTCCATAAAAGTGTAAAACAATTTAGTCTGTGAAAGCTCATATACAAATAGTGAATAGTGGGAGCAGGTGGTTCATGTATCTCATCCTAGCTACTTCAGAGGCTGTGATTTGAGTATTGCAGTTTGAAGCCAGCCCACAAAATATAGTTCCTGAGAATCTTATCTCTGATTGATCAGCCAAAAATGTCAGATGTGAGGCATGACTGAAATGGTAAATTAATAACAAATTGTAACAAATCTCAGGGACGCTGAGTTCAAGCCTCAAGACGATACATACATGTACAAAAGTAATAATAGTAATACTATGATGATGATGATGAAGGGTACCCATAGTCAAGGATAAAATATTTGCAACTCCTACACCTGAAGAATGCCTCAAATCTAGACTCTACATATAACTCTTAAAAACCTAATGTTAAAAAGAACATAAATTAGAAACAAGCAAAATACATCTTGTGAAACATATGCACAAGAAAATCATCATCAGTCCTCAAGTAAATGCATATTGAAACTAAAATGACATCATAAAACATGTACGAGTATTACTTCACATAATACAATAATGACCATTATAAATGGTGTCAAGAAACACAGAAACTGGATGTTCGCAAGAATGTCAAATGGGAAAGCCACTTCTGAAAATATTTTGACAGGTCCCTAGAATAGAAATATGCAACCACCCACAGAATAGTACAGGAATTGAGCTCTTTAGGCTTTGTCTCATAAAAATAAAATGTAACATTCACCCAAAGGCCAAAACACAGAGGATTATAGAAGCATTATTTCCTCTAGTCTAAGAAATGGAAATCAATTCAGGCTTTCTTCAGGTGAATGGGAAACGAATTGTGCTACATTCTCTAATAACAGAACCAAAAGGCAATTAGAGTGAACACAATACCATATTAAGACATACAATAACTGGGAATAATCTACCATAGATTTGAAGGCAATCTTAAAAACTTAATTATTGCATGATGTAGAAGTTAGAGAAAAAATGTGTTGGTTGGCAGGATGAAACAGGTTTGGGATGGGAAAAAGAGAAGTAGTGGGTTTAAGTATAAAAGGGAAACATGATACAGACTTATTTTTGGTAAAGTAATGTACCTGTAAATATTGTATATTCATATAGAGTTGATAAAATTATATTGGAATTAATATATGCACAAAGTAATTAAAGTAACTAAAGTTTGCATAAGGTACTTGTTAAATATTGTCCTACTTCTGATGAATACTAGTAATATTTAAATAAGTTGGAAAAAGTTTTCAAGTGGTTTATCTGTGTTTTTACATCTTAAAGATCCATACTAACCTCAATAGAATTTAATGACATCTAGAAAACAGAAGGCAATATTGAATGTTTGCATTGAAAACTAGTTTGAGTTCAAGCTTGAGATGCAGTATACCTTGCTAATTAGAAGATTTGGAAGACTGATATCAGGGGAAATTTTGACAAAAAAAATCGTGAGTAACTACAAAAATAAAGAAAGGTAGATATAGTGTAATTTTCCTGATATTTTGTTTGTGGAAGCCATAGGTAAGAGATCATTGCTCAAGGGAGGCTTGGCCTGAAAAATAATCTAAAATGGTTAGAGCCTTAGTAACTTCAAGCACCATATTGCCAAAGAAAAAAAGAAGAAAACAAAAAAGTTTTATGTCATTGGATACAAGAATTGAAAGTATTTTTTTTTTTTTACTGTTTTAGTATTCAGGCCTCTCTAATATAAAAACATTTATTTCAAGTAATTATTGTATTACCACTATTTATTAACTTATTATTTGACCTTCTTGGAGATTGAATCCATGGCTTTTTATATATTAGTCTAGTTCTACAACTGAGCTGTACCCCAGCTCTCTTGTACAGTTTTGTAAATTGTCTATGAATTCTTCAATAGTTAGCTATTCTACTTTCCATCTTATCTTTTCTCTCCCACATTTTCCCCTATGTATTTTAGTTTATGTGTTGAAAACTTTCCTCAATTTTATCTTCTAAACTTAGAATTTTGCTTTTGAGTTTATAGATAAGGTGGTTATTTTTATGACATCTTTAAAAATTATATACAGATATATGTATTTCATATATATGATTGATTCTTAGAGTTCATTGCAATAAGCAGCATTTATCTGGTCAGATACATATAGCTATTGAGCCATTGTGATCCTATCCTAAGAATAGCTTTCCTTGTTCTTGCCATGTGAATGCTTAGAGTGCTGTTAATTATATCCAAGTGTAATTATTTGTCTTTTACAATCTATTGGATTACTTTGTAGATTTATAGACATATCTTCTTATTAGAAATGAGGAAAACTATGCAGCATATATTTAATTGGATCTAGCTTATTTCACTTAATACCATTTTTCCCCAGTCTTTCCATTTCTTCAGGCATGGAATAATGCCATTCTTTCCAGTGGAAGCACAGAATTACATCAATATAACAGAATTGAAGACCCAGAAATGAATCCACTCCTATAGGCACATAATATTTGATAATGGAGCCAGGAACACAGGATGGAAGAAAAACAGCCTTCAAAAAATTGTGCTGGTATAATTGGCTGTACACAGAAAACTGAAATTAGATCCTTATATATCCCCCTGCACCAGAATTGATTCCAAATGGATCAAAGACCTCAATGTAAGTCCAGATGCCTTAGGAATCTTACAGTTAGGGGAAACATGAGGGCTCCTTGGCACAGGTTAAAACTTCCAAAGTAAGTCTGGAAAATATTTGTCAGACTCAAAAGCCATGAGAAAAAGAGATAGTGTAACACAGATTTCTTAGGTAGCAAACTTACAGACGAGAGCCTCAGCCAATGCTAAACCCTTCCTCCCTTTTCTAACTAGGTTATTTATAGTGGGTTTACATGACTATAAGGGTTTTCTGGTAGGGATTAGTAAGAAAACAACTAATGCTAGGACAGAGATAGTATGTGAAATGTGTTGTAGCTGGAGAAAAGGAGGGATTAAGGCTGGGGTTCTAGTTCAAAGCCTTGGCTTGGTGCCAGCTAAGTAAGGTATAGCTGCACCAGGGAAGGTGGGTAAAACAGGAGTGGTTATAAACAAAATCACTGGTCTGAAGCCTCAAAATAAGGACCCTAGTCTATGTGGACCAAACAGTCTCTAACATGAGGTTTTTATCTCAGTTAACCAGCACGATTTTAGATTTTTGCAGAGTGGGATGTGCATAGTCACAGGCAATGTCTCCTATGTCAGGTAATCCAATCTACTCTATCACATGTTACCCGATAGCCAGGTTTCATACAAATGACTACAATGTGATTGTACAAATGTGATTGCGACTTTTCCCTCTCACGAATCAAAACTATCAAATGATTTCTGTCTTCCAGGTGTTTACATATTTCTCATGATCTTTTCTACCATTTTGTCTTCATTATTGATATTCATAGTACTTTTTGTTGTTGCCTTGTGTGTATATGCCATTTTTAGGGCTTGAACTCCATGTTTAATGGTCTCTCGTAATTTTTACTCATGGTGGATGACACTCTATCCTTGAGCCGCATCCTCACCTGCTTCTTGCTTGATAATTGGAGATAATTTTTCACATTTTTGTCTGTTTGGACTGACATTGAACTAAAATTATCAGGTCTCAGCCTCCTGAGTTCTAGGATTGTACACATGAATGGCTAACACCAGTCTTTGCTTTACTATTATTTTAATTATGTGATAAAGGAAAGTAGAAGTATATTTGTGTTAAGGGTGCAATTTTAAAATAAAAGTTTGAATCAACTTGATATAATATAACTTATCACTTTTAACAGTTAAATCAATGAATATTACATATTCCCACAGAAATTTAATTGAAAACAAAAGGCATAACTGTTTTCTTAAAGCAATTAATGGAACCATGAATTACTTTCACTTTACAATTCATGTTTTAGATAACTTTAATTAGCAGACTTCCATGAGTAAAAGTAAATATATTAATTGTATACCACAAGAAGGAAAGTGATTACAGTTAAGGACAGATATATCATTACAGCCAGAAGATACGTTTTTGAGCATTCTCACTAAAAGGAATGTTACATGCAGAAAAAATGGATATGATGTATTTTATCATTACACAACATATATATGAATGGGATTGCTACTCAATAATTTATAAGTAATTATGTAGGTAGGACCCTTGTCGGTTGTATGGCTAGTGAAGATCTTCTCCCAATCCGTATGCTTTCTGTTGATCTTGCCAGCTATGTCGTTTGCCATGCAGAAGCTCTGCAATTACATGCAATTCCATTTGTACAACCTTCTTTGATTTGTTGTGTTTCTGGGTCTCTATTAAGGAAATTTTGGCCTGTGCCAAGGAGACCTAGGATTTCTTCTATTCCATCCTGTAATGTTTTCAGAACGTCTGCTTTGAATCCGAGGTCTTTGATTCATTTGGAGTTGATTCTGGTGCAGGATGATATATAAGGATCTAGCTTTAGTTTTCTACAAGTAGTTAACTAATTTTGCCAGCAGCATTTACTGAAGAGGCTGTCTTCTTCCATTCTATTTTTTAGCTGCCTTACCGAAGATTAGATGGCTATAGGTCTTTAGATTCATTTCTGGGTTTTCAATTCTTTTCCATTGGTCCTGGGATCTCTTCTTGTGCCAGTACCAAGCTGTTTTGATTGCTATGGCTTTCTAGTAGAGTTTGAAATTTGTTATTGATATTTCTCCAGCACTGTTCTTTCAGTTAAGGATCATTTTTGCTATTCGGGGTCTTTTATTATTCCATATGAATTTTTGTACTACCATTCCTATTTCCTTGAAGGATGAGGTTGGACTATTGATAGGTATATCACATTGAATTTGTAGATAGCCTTGGGAAGTATTGACATTTTCAGGATTTTGATCTTTCCAATCCAGTAGCATTGGAGTTATTGCCACTTTCTTAGTTCTGTTTTGGTTTCCTTTTTCATGTTTTTAAAGTTTTCATCTTAGAGGTCCTTCACTTTTTGGTTAATTCCTAGGTATTTTATATTTTTGTGAGACTATTCTGAATGGAGTTGCTTTCCTGATTTCAGCTACACTTTTCTCATTGTTGGCATACAGAAAAGCTATTTATTTTTGATGGTTAATTTTATCCCCTGCTACTTTGCCAAAGTTTTGAATCACCTTGAGTAAATTGGGAGTGAAGTCTGTGGGATTCTTTAAATTCAAGATCAAGTCATCTGCAAAGAGGGAGAGTCTTACTTCTTCTTTCCCTATTTTCATCGCCTTTATGTTTACATCTTGTCTTACTGCTGTAGCTAAGCATTCTAATACTACATTTAAGAGCAGTGGGGAGATTGGATATCCTTATCTCCTTCCTGAGTTTAGAGGAAATTGCTTTAGTTTTTCACCATTGAGTATAATATTGGCTATAGGTTTGACATATGCAACCTTTATTGTATTGAGGACGGTTCCATGGATTCATAATTTTTCCAGAACATTCATCATAAAGGCATGTTGGATCTTGTCAAATGCTTTTTCTGCATCGATTGAGATAACCATGTGGTTCTTATCCTTGCTCTTGTTGATGTGATGAATTATGTTAATTGATTTGCATATATTGAACCAGCTTTGCATCCCTGAAATGAATCCTGTTTGATGGTGGTGTATGATTTTTGATTGAATTGGTGAAGTCGATAGGGCAAAATTCTGTTGAGAAGTTTTGCATCAATATTCATCAAAGATATTGGTCTATAGTTCCCTTTATTTAATGAGTCCCTGCCTGGTTTTGGGATGAAGGTAATTATAGCTTCATAGAATGAATTTGGTAGTGAATTTTCTCTTTCAATTTCATTGAAGAGTTAAAGGAGTATTGGTGTAAGTTCTGCTTTGAAAGCCTTGTACAATTCTGCTCTAAAACAATCTGGTCCTGGGCTTTTCTTAGATGGGAGGTTACTTATTGCTGTTTCTATTTCATTGCTTGATATGGGCCTGTTAAGATGGTTTAACTCATCTAGATTTAGTTTCTGCATGTTGATATTTGCTAGGAAGAGGTCCATTTCTTCCAGGTTCTCAAACTTATTAGCATAAAGTTTTGAGAAGTATTCCCTTATAATGTTCTGAATCTTGGTTGTTTCTGTGGTGATGTTTGCATTCTCTTCTCTGAGTTTATTTATTTGGGTGTGCCCTCTTCTTTTTCTGATAAGAATTGCTAAGATTCTGTGAATTTTGTTAATTTTTTCGAAGAACAAACTCTTTGTTTTGTTCATTCTTTTTATGGTTTTTCTATTCTAATTCATTCAATTTTAATTATTTCTTTCTGTCTACTGGGTTGTGGTTTATCTTGCTGCTCTTTTTCAAGGAGGCTCAGCTGTCTCATTAAATTGTTAGATCTCACCTAATTTGTTGATAGAGGAACTCAGAGCTATAAACTTGCCTCAGAGTACTGCCTTTGCTGTGTCCCAGAGGAGCTGGTAGTTTGTGTGATCATCTTTGTTGAATATCATGAACACTTGAATTTCATTTCTAATCTCTTCCATGACCAACTGGTGGTTTAACAGTGTGCTGTTCAGCCTCCATGTGTTACTGGACTTTCTTTGATGGCTTTTGCTGTTGAGTTCTAATATTATTCCATTGTGGTCTGAGAGAATGCAAGGTACAACTTCAATGTTTCTAAATTTGGACAAGTTTGCTTTGTGACCTAAAATGTAGTCTATTTTGGAATATGTTCCATGTGCTGCTGAGAAATACGTGTATTATGATGTTGCTGGGTAAAATATTTGGTAAATGTCTGTTAAATCTAGTTGATCTATACAGTTGTTTAGGTCTGTGGTTTCTCTATTGAGTTTTTGCCAAGTGGATATGGTGTGTTAAAATCCCCAACAATTAATATCTGTGGATTTATATGAGATTTGAGAGAAAATAGTCTTCCCTGGACAAATTTGTGTGCTCCGTTGCTTGGCGAATAGAGATTTAGAATTGCAATATCATCCTGAAGGAGAGATCCCTTAATAAGTATGTAGCGACCTTCTTTATCTTTTCTAACTAATTTTAATTTAAAGTCCATTTCAACTGATATTATTATTGCAACTTTTGCCTGTTTATGGGGGCCATTTTCTTGGTAGATTTTGTTCCAGCCTTTTACTTTCAAAATGTGTTTGTTTTTATGGGAAAGTTGTGACTCCTGAAGGCAGCAGAATGAATGATCTTGGTTTTTAATCCAAATTGAGTCTATGTATTTTAATTGGATATTTAAGCCCTTTAAAGTTAAGAGATAGGACGGAGAGATATTTGGGTATTCCTGCCATTTTATCCACCTTTTTGGGGGCTCGGCAACTGAGTTCTTCCTATCGTTCTTGGATTCTCAGTTTGTGTGCACTTTCTTGGCCTTTGTTGTAGTCTTGTTGGTTTTCTATGTGTAGGACATCTTTAAGTATCTTTTTAGGGCTGTTTTGGTAGAGATATATTGTTTCAATTTGTCTTTGCTATGGAAGGTTTTTATTTGACCTTTGGTTTTGAAGGACGGTTTAGCTGGGTACAGTATTCTTGGTTGATACTTGTTTGTCTTTAGGGCATGGCATACATCATTCCAGGTGTTTCTTGCTTTAATTGTCTCTGCTGAGAAATCTTAGGTGATTCTAATTGGTTTCCCTTTATAGGTGATTGATCTTTTCTCCTTGACAGCTTTCAGGATCTTTTCCTTGGTCTGAATTGATTCTATGCAGATTATAATGAGACATTGTGATGTCCTGTTGTGGTCTGGTCTATTTGGGGTTCTAAAAGCTTCTTGTATCTGAATAGGCCTATCTTTTTGTATGTTTGGGAAGTTCTCTGCTAGGATCCTGTTAAACAAATTGCCTAGATCATTAACTTCTGTCTCTAGGTTCTCCTCTACACCCATTATCCTCAGATTAGGCCATCCGATGGTGTCTTTCAAGTGTTGAATAGATTTTTCACATTTCTTGGATTTGTCTTGGATGGTTGTATGTTCATTCTCTAAAATATCTAGGCTGTCTTCAGTCCCCGAGATTCGATCTTCTGCATGGTCCAACCTACTGTCAAGACTTTCTACTTTTTTTTTAAACTTATTTTCATTCTAATTGGTCGGCTTTGATGGCTTCAAATTCTTTGTTGGTACTTTGTTCTAGATCTTGTAAGAACTTCCTTATTTCCTTAATTTGGTGTTCTGTGTTTATTCTCAAATCACTTAGTTGATTGGTTATGGTTTCCTTGTACTGCCATTTCTTCTGTTGTGCTCCATTCAGCATTCCCTTTGTAGTCTCCCTGATTTCTTTCCACTATCTGGTTATGGATTCCATGAATGCCTCCATTGATCTTTGTCTATTCTCAGTTCAAGTATTTCACTTTGATTTGCTTCCTCACGTTCATGCAATTTATCTAGTTCTCTTTGAGCGTTCTCTGCCTGCTCACACCATCCATTCCTGACTATGTTCTCTTTGTCTTTTCTCAGCCAGTTCATGCACTTCCTATCTTTTTGACTGATCTCAACCTGCTCATGCAATTCCTTTCTTTCTCTTTGAGTGTTCTCAATCTGCTCATGAAATTCCCGTATCAATCTGAATAGCTTCTTCACGTTCATGAGACTACTGTATTGATCTTTGGTTTGCCTCCTCTCTCTCCCTATCATGCTCACACTGAGACCTGTGCAGCTTTTCACTATTTTCATTTACACTATCTATCTATAGCATTTGTAGAGCTTTTGGGGAACTCTCCTCTGCATTATTCATTATGATTTCTGTCCCCTGATTGTCATTAGTGGGAGTTGAGATCCCCAGACTTGCCATTTTTCTTGTGTTTTTCTGGCTTCTTCTGCCCATTTGGGATGAGAATAACACCAGTTTTTTGGTGGAACACTATTTTAAGGTTAGCATCAACCAAAGCCCATAATTCCACAATCAAAAATCTGCAAATACAATCTAGTTCAAGAGATACAATCTATTCAACATCACACAACCATGTCTTAATGGCCTAAGAACAAGAAAGGAGAATTTGGCAAACAGAAATTATTATGTTTAGGAAGAATGTGGGGTAAAATAGGCTTAGAGGAATGTGGGAAGGTGAGGGAGAGTGGAATTAACCAAGTACTAATCTCAGAGAGGGAAATATATTGGACAGAATGATAGCAGAGAGAGAAAGTAGAAAAAAGAAAAAGTAAAAAAGAATAAGAAGAAGAAAGAAGAAAAATAAAAAAGACAAGAAAAAAAGGAAAAACAAAAATTAAAAATTAAACACTGAAACCCTTAAAAACTGCAAGTTTGAAGATGTAATATCCAGAGAAGAATGGGGATTGGATGAGAGGAGGGGAGGGATAGAAAGAAGACATGAAACACTAGAAAAATAAAAATGTTTAAAATATTATGTGGGTATAAGTAGGTAATACTGTTATTAAGGAATTGAAGTCTAAGAGGTTTTGAATTGAATAATAAATTTCTGGTTTAAGTGTGTACACGTTGGGGGATAAGATCTAATAATCGACGATGGGTATATCTGAGGATGAGCAGAACAGCAATTAAGTCATGCAGAAAAGGACAAAAGAGAAGAAGTGAAAAGAATGAGAAAAGAAAGAAAGAGAAAAAAGGATCAATTGGTTAGTAGAGATAATAAAAAAGCACACATAGATATATACCTAAAATAAAAGTTATATGAGGAAGAAAAGAAAAAATAATAGAAAACAAAAATTTAAAAAAAGAATTAAAAGTTAAATATAAAAAAATTAAAAATAAGGTACAAAAAAAGAAAGTTCTTTGATTTTTATTTTTTTGGGGGGGAATGGGAAGATTCTGTATCTCCCTTGTGTCCATACACAGTCTCGTGGTGGAGAGTCTGATCTTCTTGTGGTGTTTGGTTTTCCTGTAGCTTGATTGGTTACTTAAGTCAGTTTGTTTGTGCAAGCAGAATAATGTTCTGCTTTACCTAGGATTTTTTGATCCTCCTGCCAGCCTACTTCAGTGGGAGGGAGATCTGTTTTGAGGTTCACAAAAGAGGGAGTTGGCTGTTTCCTCTAGTTTGGAGATGCTGTGATGAGGCTAGGTTCTGGGTTGAGTTGAGGCCTTTCAGCAAACAGTAGCTTTTCCCTGAGGGGCTAGCTTCTGAGACACTCACAAAGGCCAGCCTGGAGCCATTCTCAGGGTTTATGTTTACTGAATTTCAGTTGATTGTCTAGGCTGCTGTAGGGACTGGCAGTCTCTGGCTCAGTTTACCCAGTGAAGAAAACCACTCCTGGGGGCGTATTTTGCTCTGCCTTTGTTGGGTGAGTTTTCCCTGTTGAACCCTGTTGAATTGAGCCTGACAGGTCTGGGCAGATTCCTGTGACATACTAAATGACCCTTTTGTTATCTTCCAAAGCCTGAGTTGGAGATAGCAGCTCAGCCGGGCATTTGTCAATATCAAAAACTGGAGATCTCTGGTAGATGGGGGTGGATGGGTGGCCTTCCCTCCTCTCTTCCCTGACAAGGAGTGAGGATGTCAGGCTTCTACTCATGCTGCCGGAGTGTTGGTTCCTGGGTCATCTCTGGTCTGCGATCTGCAGGATGAAGATATCTGCTCCTTGTCAGTTCTTGCTGGTGTTGAGTAGAATGCGTCGGCCTGCTATGTCTGGCGCCTTTGTCCCGGAGTCTCTGTGTTGCAGGTATGGCAGCTATGGCCGCCTCTGCCGCCGCCACCACTTCAGCCATGGCTGCAGGCAAGTGCTCAGATCTGTCTCCTTGCCTGGATTTTCCTTCTCTGGCCAAACTCTCTGTACTGAGATGCCACAATTGGTGTATTTCTCTAGCCTAGGACTGTCCACTGGAACACTAAAACTGCTTTCTATGCGAGAGCTTGTCCTCTGCAATCTTCCTGCCACTCTGTTTTAGGAATCTTCCTTGGCTTTCTAACGTTAACCCTTCTACCCTAAAATTGATATGCCCTCCAACCTTGTCAGAGGTTTCATCTCATTGGAGCAGAAAAGTATAAGCCATAATCATTGTTTGGAACAACTGTAACATTTTACATATATTTCACTTAATTTAAGAACCAAAACATTGAAGTCATATTAATAGCAAATGTCTTCTGAGCTTATCAGTCTCTTAATAGATGGTAATCTTTAATGATACATCTATTTTTTTCTTCCTAACATCTTATATCTTAGGAAAATCTTTTTGGGTAACCCTGTGTTTCCTGATTAAAAGACTGGAACAAAGGCAATAATGAAAATACCTAAGGAAAATACTTCAAAACAATTAAAAAAGAAATCACAGTCACTCCTGTTTTCACCAGTTCGAACAAGAATATACCTTAATGTATCACGTTTTTGTTGCATTCAAATAGCAATAATTTAAAAAATTAAAAGAGCAATAATTAAACCTTAGCAGTGAAGAAGGGAACAGAAAACTTTATTTGAAGACACCTTGACTTTGAAGAATTCAATATAAGTATAATGGATTTATCTTGTTTTTCTATGTAGTTGCCAAAATAATAGCTAACAACACCCAAAGGCAGGAAAACACCTAAGCCAAAGCAGTAAACTTTTGGCTATAAAACAATTGTGAGCGTCTTACATTTTCAAAGTCAGGCTTGCAAAGAGGAAAGTGTATTTGCTTTGGTATGAACAATAAAAAATATGAAAATCTTGTATTAATGTTTTACTTATCTTGACTAGGACTTCTCAGGTTGGAGAAGAGAAAAAGTATGAAAAAGTTCAAGATTGACTATTCCCCAAGATCATTCTTATTTATCAGCTATAGTGATGGAAGTAACGTGGGTTACTCTTAGTATCATGTTTGTTTACATTTTGAAGCACTATTTTTTCTGGGTTATAAACTGCAAACCCTTGAGTACTAATAAAGGGTCATTTCCTACGAGAGGATTGTTGTTGGGTAAACAAACAAAATATCAAAAACTTAGCAGAGAGGAAACTATTTTCTAGCTATACCACAATTTGTAGGTGTAGATTTTGTTTTTCATTGTTCCAGGAGACCCACTTTTGTTATCTTCTTTTTCAACATCTAGTGCTCCTATAATATCATACACCATCCTGGGATGACTATATCTTTACTGGATTCTCTAATTTCTGTTGGAAAGTTAGGAAGGATAGAAAATTGAGTTTCTGTTTCCATTTTACCTTAATTTTTATTGCTTTAGAAAATGTAACTCAAAATGATATAAATTATCTTTATAATATAAGGAGACAGATTCGATTTCCATAATCTTACCCTAGCCTTGTACATAGCTTTGGAACTTAGTGTTCCCTAAATGTGAAAATAAAGATAGGGAGCTTTTTATTTAAATATTATTTACAATTTCGAGTCTTCCTTTATGTAAGGCCCTTAGTGGTATGTACATATCACACATGTGCACAAAGCCAGTAGCAAAATTTTCTTATTCTCAGAAACTAAGAAATGTAGTAATGTGGTGTCCCTGTAGTTGCATCAGGAAAAGGTTGTAGTTGAATTAGTTTACTAAACCAAATCTGCTGTAAAAAATTTCTACAAGTTAATTGGCTTGAATAATCCATATTTATCATTTTACAGTTCTAAAGGACAGAAATCCAAAAGAAGTCTCACTAGATTAAATTTGAGCCAACTACAAAGTTAAAATATTTTTCAAATGATTTAGTGGAAAGGGCATTTACTTCCTGTTCTACTTTTCAGAAATTCAGAATCTGGGTTGTCGTCTTTTCCTTTATCTTCTATCTTTACATCTTTCTGATGGTACTTACCTAATCATTTCCCTTTTCAACTACAGCTGGGATTTTTAAGTACCCATTTGTGTTACTTTCCCCATCTGATAATTATTCAAATTTGTGTTCCTTGGGTAATGAAAGGTGATTATTTTACATATATCTATATATAGATATATGTATAAAGAAAAATCTACATTTGATGGATTAGGTATGTGGAGAAAACAGATATATTGGGAAGGTTTTGGTTTTAGAATGAGTGTAGTATTCTTTCTACTATAAGCTGTTTTCCTTTCATTAATTTTGAACAACATGTTTTCTCAATGAAATATAACTAGAAAAAATTTAGTCCCTGAAAGCAATTAATCCTGATTAAAATATTGTCAAGTACTAGAAATACTAAATGCCAGAGAGCAGCTCCTGAAGCAGTTCTGGCACTATCACTTTTTATACATTCTGCTTACAATCTTCACTTTTCAAGACCATTTGATTATTATTATTTTGGAATTATGGTAAATATTTATTTGACTGCTATTTTTAAAGAATGCACCACCCAATACTGGTTCTCTTTTTCTCACTTTTTTCGGTCTAATCTATTTCTGAAAGAAACACAGCTATTTGAATCACATGAACTGCTTATTGAAATTGAATTGGAGTGGAGAGGAAAAGAAGAATAAAGATGTCTCTGTGGATATGTCACATTAAAAAAGTATCTAAAAGCTAATTTAATGCCTCCCAAAAGCAAACAACAAATTACTATTTATTTTAAAATTATTTTTAAAAATTTTAAAAAATATCATTTATTTAAAAAACTATATGTTAAAAAATTAGTCAAGGCAAATGGTTTATTAGATATTTTAGAGTCATGTGCAGATTCTATGATGGAAGCCAGAAAGGGAAAATAAAATCATGTTTTTATTCTTCCTCTTGCCACTCTGATATACTTCATATATTTCTGAAAGAATGAAATTCTGCCTTTGCTTGATATCCACAATGTATCATTCTTCCTTTATAAATAGGAGAATTTGGTGAAAGGATGAGAATTCACAGTAGAAAAAGTAGAAGAGGAAAAGAGAAGGAGAAATCTAGATATTTTGTTCTTCCTTATCTCAATCACAAGGTCTGGATAATGATTGTGGATATTAGATACAGTGCTCTAGAGTGATTAAACACATTTATAGAAAAAGTTAGCCCCACAAGTGATCAAGTAAAGAATGCTTATTTATTAAAAAATGTAATAACATCAAACAGAAAGTGTTCTCTATTTGTTTAGTACATGTTTAGTATTTGTTAAATTCTGGTATGCTATAGTCAACTATCATAAAGGTATACAAGAATGGTAAGAAACTAGTATTTTATTATCATATTCTAATATTAGCTTAATTCTTACTGTTTTTGAGTTTTGCCACAATTTCACAAGCTATATTCTCCCAGTGTATAAGTTGAAAGAAGATTCCCTCTCTATATATTCTATTTTTATAGCTACGAGAAAAGAAGTTAACTCTTAGACACAGACAATGGGATAGAAATCTTCCCCTAGTAATAGCCTTTGAACATTTGTGGTTCATTTTTGTAAGCTGAAGTAAGTCACATGACCCATCTTGACATTGCAGAGTAGAGGTAAATCTCACCTATTGGAAGCTGATGCAGGAAAGAGTAATATGTCAAGATATGCAAAACTTGGGATAAAGAGGGAAAAGAAGAGAACTATAGTAAAATCAATCATACTTGCAATCATCACATGTCTCTGCAGGAAGGAAACTATTATGTACCTTTGTTTCTAAAACTACTGAGATCTTCAAATCATGTCTTTTATGCTTGGATATTACTGGAATTAGAGAACATTTTGATACTGAGACAGCATAAAATCTCAAAGAAAGCTGGAGTAATCATTCAATACTACCTTTTGTTCTGCAAAGAAAAGAAACCATTTTATATACAATAATTTATACTTTCTTACCTAGAATCTTTTTTTTCCAGAAATGGTTTTTGTTAATATATGTGACTATCCACCAGAATAAATGTCTTCATTTATCTGCATCTTGTGCAGACAATATAGTCAATTAGATGGAAGTGGGAGTTCAACAATAGCACTTTTTAAAAATGGAAAATATGTGGACAGGGAGCCAATATACATATTTTTCCACCATCACTTTCCACAACCTCCTTCTTTCTTCCTTCCTAGGAAACACATCAAATCTATAAAAAGCTTAGATATTTGGCTCTTGACCTGGAAAATGGAAACAGAATGTTATGGATGTCGGAGATAATGGCCAATAGTGTTTTACATAATAATGTCACATGCAACAGCCCTATGAGTCCTGCAGGTCTTAATACTACCTCTTTAGTGATGTGATATTAATGTCAGCCTTACTGGACTTAGTATTGTTTTACACTTCCTTTTCTACCACCTGGCCTAAATTATAATACATATTAATGGAATGAAATGTAATGCCATCTTAAGAAAGTTCCATTTAAACAAGACTCAGAGTCCATTTAAACAAAACTCAGAGTCCAGCCTCTGAGTTCAAGCCCCAGAACCAGCACAAACTAAACAAACAAACAAAAAAAAAAACACATATTTCTTTGGGGCCATCCTTAAAGCACTGGTTTGAAAACAGGCTCCTTTTGCTGATCAGACTCACTGGATACTGCTGTTTGGAATCCTTATTGCTATGGGGAACTCAGGACCAGATTAAAGTTTTGGATAACTGACTCCTTCAACAAGAGAATCATGTCAAGATTGAAATATCCATGGATAAGGCACTTTAAAATCTCCATTTCTTTGTTTCTTTGTAGTAGAACACTTTTAAAACAATGCTATTTCCTTTTTTTCTATACTGGCCTTCAAATGGCGTATTGTTTCCTTTTGTAATGCTCTAAACTAGAAGTTTACG
The DNA here is from genome assembly GCF_019054845.1 of Dipodomys spectabilis. NCBI lineage: Eukaryota > Metazoa > Chordata > Mammalia > Rodentia > Heteromyidae > Dipodomys > Dipodomys spectabilis. Next base: position 3,718,242 of record NW_024871098.1, on the reverse strand, counting down.
AGACAATTTTTATATGAGGACAGACAATTTTTATATGAGTAAATAACACACTCGAAAAAATTCAGGGACAGAGTTTCCTTAAAGCCTTGGATTCTGTTCTTGTACAGTAAAAACGACAGCACAAATTAACTTGAACTTTGTCATTTCTCTGTTCAATTCTTGTCTTGGAATCAGTTTCCACTTGCAGTAACAGTTCCTTCCACTTGCTTCAAGTAACAATCTATGGTGCTGCTCCAGGTAAAGTGAACATTTTGTGGCTTCATTGAAATAGCGTAAGTACATCTTTGTTCATGAGGTACCACGTGTTTCAGAGACAACTTAGTAATGAGAAAATATGGAATTTGCATGCCTTATAAAACATTATCCATGTACATGTGGCCCTATAAGATGTTAACTGAAATGGACCCCAAGATAGGACACAAGTTGTTTTTTTTTCCTTGCTATTGTTTTTCATGTATCTAACATGTACTATGTGATTTTTTTTGTTTCTCTTCTATTTTCTTCCTCCATGGTATAAATCCAGTTTTTACTGTATATGATGTTAATGACTTGCATATACTTTTTTCTAATGTGGGAAGGGGAAGGGAAATAACAAAATGCTGAAACAAGGATACAGCATGACCCAAGCATGACCCATTGTAACAATGAGTTGTACAAGACAATATGTAGAAAACGAATTTTACAACGTGGGAAGGGGAGAAGGAATTTGGGGCAGCGAGGAGGAAAGGGATGACGGGGAAAACCAAAAGAGGAGGTCACAATGCTTAATAGATTATGTGCTCATTAACTTACTTATATAACTAACCCCTCTATACAGAAGTTTTACAATAAAAAACAGGAGGAGGAGTTGTTTTTACTGTATTACATGTCAGTATAATTTGTGGAGGGGAAAGGGGAAAACAATTCGTTTAAATAGGGATACAAGTGGACCCATTGAATCAATGAGATGTACAAGATGTTATGTCGAAAACGAACTTTACAACTTTGGTTGGGGGGAAAGCATGGGGGAGGCGAGGGGAGGATGGGAAGGGATGGGAAGGGGAAACAAAGGAGGAGGCTACAATGCTTGATAAGAAATGTACTCATTATCTTGCCCATGTAATTGTAACCCCTCTGTACAGTATTTTCATAATAAAAAAAACTATATAAAAAAGAAATAAAAAAAAATGTAAAACTTTTATCCTGGATTACATTAAGTTCAAATTTCCTATGTGCCCTGTAAATTAAGACCAATTATAAGTGGGAAGAAGGTTCTCAGAAATATTTTTTTTGTTTGTGTTGTGTATTATTTCCCAAGTGTATGTAAGTTAACAGTTGAAGAAACAATACGAATAATAGAAGAAAAAGAAGTTCTGTGCTTAAGTATAATGGTTCAATAGAGTATAGAAGACTGCAAATAAGACAACTTTGAAACAATAAAGCCAAGGCCAGTATGTAGATTGATGGAGTGATATAGAGAAAACATTACTACTAAGTGGAACATGAAGGATGAGGCCACTGTTTCTTCTACTAGCTCTAAATCATGGCAGCTAGTCATGCAAATTTGTAAAAAGTAGAATGGAAGAATAATTCTAGTTCCAAAGCAAGTCAGATTTAATAGCATGGACTTAACTGGAAAAAATGCCGTGTTGAGAGAGCAGGAATTATAGTAGCAATGAACTGGTGGCTAAGATCACATTTCTTTTTTCTTTCTTTTCTTTATTTTTATGTTTGTGGGGCTTGAACTCTGGACCTGGCACTGTCCCTCTACTACTCAGCTCAAAGCTAGCAGTCTACCACTTGAGCCACAGTGCCACTCCCAGTTTTCTGGTGGTAAATTGGACATAAGTGCCTCAGAAACTTTCCTACAGCTTAGACTATACACTCACAAAAATGCATCTAGTTTAAAAGTTGATACTCCTGGAAAGATAAAACCTAAGAATATAAAGGAGTCTGGGAATTTCATTTTGCATCTAGCCTCAGCAGAACAGTCTTTGGGACACTAGCTATACTTAACCAGCCAAAAGCTGCATTGGAAGAATGGCTCAAGTGATGGAATACTAGTTATGACCAAGATTGCTGAATAAGAGCTTGGGATTTTTTTTCATACATACATACAAGTATGCACATACACACAGAGGAACTTATAGGTGCAAACACACAAATGAAAAAATTCTCAGAATGTGTACAAAAGTTAGAAAATAATAGAAAATATATCCTGAGTAAGACTAGAAAAAGTGATAATTTTTAATATTAGAAAGTTCCCAAAAAAGCTTGAGAATATTACATAAGTAAGGATCAGAGATTGTAAGAAAGTCAAGTAATCATTATTAAAAGGATTGGATCCATGGAGGAATGAATCTGAGACCCCTGCAGGTGCATCTGAAAATGTTCATATCTTGTGTCAAATGTTAGAACATCTTTGAAAATTGTACATAAACAGTCTGAGCAGTCAGTCTAGTGGATAAGATCATCGGAGAAGTTCAGAATTGCTAGTCTGTTACTCGAGTAAATAAACAAACAAAATATGTCAGGGCAATGTGATACAAGCCTGGAATTCTAGCACTCAGACTAAGACAGGAGGTTAGAGAGTGGAATTACATAGCGATACCTACCCTGGACCAGATAGTGTAGTTTTGTCTCAATGAAACATACCAAACAAGAAAGGGCTACACAGTTGGAACTTTGGGCTAATTTTGTCATTATATTTTGAGAAGTCAAGTTTCCTATTGAACTGCAACTCATATATAGTCCTCAGTTGTGTTTTAAATGATCTCTTCATTAGAGAACATTCCTAGATGCAAAACAGCTCATGATTCCCAATCAAAAATTTGAAAAAGTAAGCATCATTCTGTTGGATTCCAAAGAAATGATGAAAGATTACAAAAGCTTAAGCTTGGAGAAATGGCAAAGTTCATCTAATGTAGGACTTTGTATACCTGGTTAAATTAGAAATTAGATTTAAAATAAATATTTTGTTTATAATTTCATATTCTAACAGATACTACAAAATTGTTTTCATGTTGAAGATGTAATTTAGAAATTCACAGACAATTCTGGCATTCTATTTGCCTAGAATATTCTTTCAAGTGAGGTATAATTAGAAATTAGTAGCTAATTCCAACAGTTCATGTATGACATAATAATGTAAATAATCTAGACAGAGTTTCCAACAAATGGATGCTATTAATTTATAAATTTAGAAAAAGAGTAATTTTTTGAGACTTTGGTGTAACATGGTATGAAGGGAGTAACTGTGTGACATCTTTTTTCTTCTACCAACACATAACACTGGAAGAAATTTCCTTAATTATGTAACTCTGTATACAATGAGAAAAAAAAGCTAGGTTTGAGGTTTGTTTTTATTTTGTTTTGCTATTTAGTTTGTCCTGGGGCTTGACTTCTGGGTCTGGGCACTGTCCCTGAGCTTGTTTTTGCTCAAAGCTACTGCTCTACTACTTGAACTTCAGTGCCACTTGTGTCTGGCTTTTCCTTAGCAGTTTATTGGAGGTAAGAATCTAAGGAACCTTCCTGCCAGGGTGGGCTTTGAACCTAATCTTCAGATCTTAATATTCAGATATTCAAATTTCCTGAATAGCAATGATCAATACAATAATAATCATATATAATAAAATAAATATAAAATAAAAATAAAAATAAATAATCTTTGCAAGTGTTCTTATCTCAATAATATTACTATGGGAAAATGATGCAGCAAAATTCAGTGTAGTGTTCTTTGCACAATTGCGAGGGCATCACAGCAGAAGTGTACTATTTTTTCACAATAATGTTAAGCTAGTCATGAGGTGAATTTAGAGAATTTTATGGTGCATCATACATGTTGGAAACTTTTGGGTTAGGATAAATTTATGGCATAAAAACTTGGGAATGATTGTCATAGAAACAATAGCTTACTCTGATGAACAAATGTTTACTCTTCTGGAATTAATTATTATAGATAGTTCATAGGTTTATCCTTACCAGAATGTGGGTCTTTTTCCTGTTGACTTTTAAATATGTAACGTCACATTGGAAACTGCATTTATTGCAGAATTAAATAAAATGCAAACAGATACTGTTTTAAATGAATCTGGGATGGCATGTTCAGAATTTGAACATGAGTATTTAATAGTCAAAGGAATTTTGAAGAACACATATATTCCGTCCTCTTAACAATTACTCAGTTTTAAGTTAGGAGTTTCCATAGAATTGAACTGTATTCTGTTTTATTATGAGACATTACTAAAATAATGTGTTTTTCAAAATAATGGCAAGTATATTGTGAAAATAGTGATGATGTCTATATTATTATATTAATATAATATAAACTTCAGAACTATCATTCATGAATTGGGCCTGCTAGGCCCTGAGTTCAGATCCTATCACTGCCAAAAATTTAATCTTGGAGTAAGAAGCCAAATGTGCCACCAGTTTTCCTTTCATGGGAGAGTCCTGGGTGTCAGACATGATGGAGAACACACCTAGAAATCTAGATGCTCCCTCCATCGATTTTGTTTGTACACTCAAACAACTACTGATGCTTTTGCTGTTGCTATTGATCAATGGGTACTATTGCTTTCTTTGTTCATGCATTTTTTTATTATAAAATTGATATACAGAGGGTTTACAGTTACTTAAGTCAACTAAAGTGTACAGTTCATTTTATTTTCTAAGTTTCAAATTTTGAACTTACATATTTTCTTTTGATTCCCTAGGGTAATTCTTTTTTCAAAGTGTTGGATTAGTTAATTTAATTTTGCATGATTTTTATACATGTAAATTATTCAGACACATATATTTTGCTTTTAAAATATTTATCATGTGAATATTTAAAAATTATTTTCTTATTTTTTTATGGTTGGTGAATTTAAATAAATTTATTTTCTTATACTTCTAAACATATTTTTCAGGTAATAAATACTTACTGTATTTTCAAGAAGCACATACTTTATTAAGAAAGGCTTCATTACCTGGTCACTTTTTTGTAAATATTTGTACTTGAATTTAAAAAAAGTTTGAGCTGGGCATGGTGATTTATGGCTTCCATTTTCTAGCTATGGTAGGAACTGCAAATAGGGTTTGTAATTCAGGAGAGCCTGAGAAACTGAGAGCTTATTATAAAAATATCTAGAGTGAAATGATTAGACATATAGCCATCCATACCGAGATATAGAGCACCTGGTTATTATATTCTAAATCTTGAGTTACAACACCAGTAACATCAATCTTTTGTCAAAATAAGGAAATATATTTCAAAATGTTTATTATTTAAAACTTGTTTGCAAAGGTTCTCATGTCTTCTATTTCTTAATTTTCAATTTAATCTCTAAGAATCCAAGTATATTGTGACTATTTTATTTCTACTAAACTTTTACATAGTAAGAGCAATATTATGATTTCATATATTAACTTACTTTTATTATTTGTGATAATTTCCTCTGTTTAATATGATAATATCAATATTCCAAATGTGTGTATGTAGTATGTGTGTGTGTGTGTGTGTGTGTTTATGTGGTTTTGGTGTGTGTGTGCTTTGTGTGTACTTTGTAGTGTTTGGGATATCACACCATTGTTTCACATATGCTAGGCCAATGTTTTAGCACTGAACTATCCTGTCTAGTTTTAATGTAAATAGTGTTTTATTACTTTTAAATTTTCATTCTTAGTATGTTTTTTGAAAATTATATATGATAAAATGTGATCCATATTCTATCCACTGTAGCAATTTTTATTATTTTATTGTTATTTAGAATATTTCCACTGCCTCTCCACTTCCAAATCCATCATTTCCACCTGTGGTCCTTATCTCTAAGAATATCACTAACACAGTTGCCAGCCAGACCTATGGAAGCACTTTAGATTTCTTCTTACCCTTCTACTCCCTCCCATTATATATGATGAATGATCAAGATTTTCTGAGTTTCTGTCACTAATATGATTTCGATGTACTCCTTTTTATTCCCCTGACACCAGCCTGTTTCTTTACTCATCTGTCACCTAGTCCTAAAACAACCATTTCCAAAGTATGTTTTTCCCTGTATTCTTTTCATATTGGTCCTCTCCATCACCAAATTACTCTCTTTCTAAGCACACAGAGTGAAGAGCTCAGACATATATTCTAGTATTATTTACTCACTACATTGACTGTTAGTCTTACATTTCTCATTTGTAAATGGATGTAATCTACCAGAAATAATGGAGAATATATTTGTTGACTTCTAGAGCAAGAAAAAAGAAAAGTGAGGAGTCCTTACATTTTCCACCTTACCTTACAAATAAGGAAAGAGTAAAATTCAGTTTGTGTTTGCTATTGATAAAGGTTTTACTTTGCTTCTTTTCTCTCTTCATTCTTTTTGCCTTGAGTGTTTACCTATTCTTTCTCTTATTTCTTTGGAAATTAATTATCATATTACTATTACAATCTCTTTACATTGTAACAGTCTATAAAATGCTTTATTTTCTATTTTATTTTTTCCCATCTTCTCTGTCTCTCAGTGCACAGTATTAGGTGGATTAAAAAGAAATGGTTCAGGAAACTTTGATTATTTTCCTCCTTCTCTTCTCTGAAGTCTTTCTGATTTTTGAAACACAATACCAATGACATACAGCTACTATGTGGTCCATCATTCTATTCTATCCCTTCTCATTCTCCTCTGTTGTACAGCTCAAGTCGTTATCACTCAGCTCTATTATGCTATAGTGTTCCTAAATTTTAACTCATTCCTAAATTAAATTTAGCTGTTTCAAGCATTATCTAAAGACAGTTTTTGTCTATATATATATCTGGGGTCTTTTGTTTTCACAAGGTGCAAAATATGAGTGACTATCAAACATCTAGATATCTCTGTAGAAAATTGTTCCACCTACTCAATAAACTTATATGTAAATTCAAGGAATACAGGTCAGCCAGAAAAATTTTTAAAAATCGTATAGCTTGAGCCCTCATACTAGATTTGAATCTTATTACCATGTTTAGTAGTGAAGACAACATAGCTCTGCTATAAGAACAGACACATAGAAGAATGTAACAGATTTATCAAAAATAAATTTTTAGTTTTATGGTCAATAGATTTTGAAAAGGATGCCATTACTTTGTTGGTATAAAGTCACAAATAGTTTCATGCAGAAATAAAAATAAATTTTACCTCTTGGCTCTAAGGTCTATGTCCTTTTAAGGTAACTGCAGATATGTAAGTGGTATTATGTAAATTGTGTAATGTGCTTACAGCTGTATTGAAGAACATACTCAATATATCATTGGAAAACATTGGTTATTGAAAAGCATCTATATGAGAAAGTTTTTTAACTAATCACACTAAGTTGAAAACTACATCTTTGTCCATCAAAATGTGGAAATAAATGATTTTATTTATAAACAAACAATACTACCAAGAAAAATGAGTATACAAGAAAGAGACTGCCAGGTGCCTGTGGCTCACAACTGAAATCTTAGCTTCTCAGGAGGCTGAGATTCAAAGACAGCCTAGGCAAGGAAAGCCTGTTACTCTTATCTCGAATGAACCAACAAAAAAATGTGGCGCTGTGGCTCAAGTGGTAGAGTGTTAGCCTTGAGTTGAATTACACAGGGACAATGCCCAGGCTTGATACAAGTCACACAACTGGAAAAAAGTAAGGGTTAATCAAAGTACTTTTCCTATTTTATAATTATGAGAACATTCTTTAGAAAATGAACCCTGATGTACACCAGAATTGGAGTCAGAGCTTAAGGATCAAGTGTAGCACATCCATATGCCCAGTCTCTTAGACTCTACCATTACAACCTGTGTGCTAAAGGGATCTGAAAGGTACAATGTTCAAAGGCTTAATATGCTCCCCAAGCCCTTTGTGATAAGCCATTGAATGGTATTGTCAATGTCATTACAGTTCTGAACCTAGCATAGCACCAGTAGCTCACACCCATCACCCTAGCTCAGGATCACAGTGTGAAGGCAACTAGAGCAGGAAAGTCTACGACACACTGGCTTCTACTTCTAAAAGATCAGATGATCAAGAGCTTCCTGTGTTTCCCTTGGTGATGAGAAGTTACTTGCACTCTAAATGTTCTTAGAGTTCTCAAGCTATAGAAGAAGGAAAGAAAGATCATTGACCCACCCTGGGTTCAAATGAGGTTCTCAGGATCCAAGCCCTAGCACGGTTGGCAGGAAGGAATCCAGTATAACACTGTATTTGAAGGCAGAAAACAGTTGCAAAAGCCAGGTTGGGTGAAGACACAAAGGCCTGCAGGATTAGGAGGCACAATGTACACACTCAACAGGGAAGTGAGCTGCAAAACCACTTCATTCATTCCAGGCACAGTCAGCGATGGGGGGAAACCTGAGAAATTTGTTAGAGTTACACCAGGGTCAGGCTTTTCTCAGCCTCTTCAAACAATGACTAATAACCTTCTTCCCTCAGGTGAAGGGAGCCTCAGGCTATCTTTAAGTTACCAATAGAGAGCCAGTTTAGTGAGAGAGAGAGGGGAAGAACAGAGTAGAAAAACCCTGCTCTCTTGTCTTAGGGAATGGGTTTTTGAGTTTCCATCTGTCAGATTTGAAGGCCCTTCTTTTACCTCTGCCAGTCCATTCTCCTTCCTTCATTCTCCACAACATTAATGCAAATCCACAGTCCAAGAAGAGTCAGGGTACTTTTTCTTCTGTCTCCCAGCAGCTGAGTTAGACCCTGTCTCTGCCCTCTTGAATCTGGGGTCTCTGGCTGCCTGAGAAGTGGGAAAGTGATAGTCTTCCTGTGGTTGTGTGAGGGAAATGGTGGTAGCCTGGCAAACTGCAAAAGGCCTCATGACTGGGAATTGTACCAAGCTAGGAAATATGTATTCAATACAATGAGTTTATAACACAGAGACTGCTTTTATTACATTGCATGTTCCAGGGCTCCCCTCACTGATCCCAGGGTAGCCAGAGGGTTTCTCTGCATGCCAGGCCTGCTGGAAGAAGTCTCTCTCATTGTCTGGATAGGCAGGCAAAAGGCTTCACTCCTGTACAGCTGTGTAACAGATAACTTTATCTGGGCCAATTAGTGAGGAGGAGTGTGGGCGAGCTCTGAAGGTCAGGAGAAAAAGGCCTGTCTTACCCCAAGCTCTCTCTCTTCCCAGTGCAATGTTTTGACAGGAAGCCTTCATTTGTGCCACCTACCATGGCAAGCCATGTTCTGTGCTCTTATCCTGCCTTTATGAGACTATATTCCGGTGTTAAATGCTCAATATTATTCAGGAGTCCTTCTGGGAGACAACTAGGGCACTGAACCTAATCAAATGTTTCAATCACAGCGATAATGGGCCTATGAAAGCTCTCATAGGTTTCCAGAAGCTTGGGAAATCCAAGCACATGTTGGATATCACAAAGTTTCCTTTCATCTAGGGCTGGTGAAGCTCGTCAGGTTTTGAAACCTTTGACCTCTCCTATTTGGGCCCTGGGTGGCTAATTTTTGTGGTTGAACACAGGACCTGCGTGATGACCATGAGCTCAGAACAGAAGTCTAATTCTTTCCCATTTTGTGTCACAGCTTCACTTCTGCTTTCTCTGTGTGTGTGTGTGCATGTGTTTGTGTGTGTGTGTGTGTGTGTGTGTGTGTGTGCACGCGCGCGCGTACACGAGTACTGGAGCTTGAACTGAGGACATGAGTACTGTACCTAGTTTCTCTTGTACAAGGATTGCCCTCTACTACTTGAACCACAAAGGCACTTCAGGCTTTTTCCTAGTGATGTTGTAGTGAGAAATCAAGCCCAGGGTTTTGTATATGGAAAGCACTCTACCACTAAGGCATATTCTCAGCTCTCTACTTCAGGTTTGTTAGTTTCTTTCTTTTTTGTTGTTGTCGGTTGTAGGAGTTGAAGTCTAGGCCTGGCTGATGTCCCTGAGCAATTCCGCTCAAATCTTATGGTCTACCACTTGAGCCACACCACCACTTCTGGTTTCCTGGTGGTTCATTGGAGCTAAGTGTTTCAAGGACTTTCCTGCCCAGGCTAGTTTTGAACCATGGTCTTCAGATCTCATCTTCCTGAGTAGCTAGGATGACTGGCATGAGCCACAAGCACCCAGCTTCCACTTCAGGTTTCTTAGTGGTGAATTGGAGATAATAGTCTCATGGGACATTTTGTCTGGGATATTTTGGAACCCAGATCCTCAGATCTCAGCTTCCTGAGAAGGCAGGATGGCAGACCTCGGCTATAGAACCCTAGGCCCTGGCACACTGCTGCAAGGGGATCCTTGGCTCCACATGGTGGAGTGCTAGCCATGAGCCCAAGAAGTAAGGGTCAGTGCTAGGCTCTGAGTTCAAGGTTCATGACAGAGAAAAAAACCAAACAATTGTCTTCAGTAGGCAACTCATGAGTCTTCAGTAATACATAATTTTGTCCCTGCCATGTGGACATATCTGAACCTCAATATTCTTGTCTGCATAATCATCTCAGTTGTGGAGCTCTTACAAGAATAAGATGAAAGAATGCAGCCTTTGAAGGACAAAACAAATATCACTCTTTACAGGACTCAGTACAAGGCATCCTGTGAAAGTCTTAGCACCCAGCACCCAATGGAGGACTCAGCACACTGCACCCTGTGAAGGACTCAGCACATAGCATTCTGTACAGGACTCAGCACACAGCACCCCATGAAGTACTCAGCACCTTAGGAAGGACTCATCACATAGTTATATCCCACAAGCTGTCATTAGTATTATGGTGCTTTCATCAGTATCACCATTCTTTCAGAAACACATCACAAACTGCACAAAGTTAACATCTAATGATTCAGAGGAATGTTTTTTGGAGGGGAGTAGTCAGCCACAGGGATTGCACTAAAATGTTGGGGGTACTGTCCTAAGATCTTTTGCTCGAGGCTAGAGCTCTACCACTTTGACCCACATCTCAGACTCTCACATATATTCTGCTAGGACTGGGTTTTAAAACCATCAGTGTCAGATTTCAGCCCCTGAGTATCTTAGATGACAGGGGTGAGCAAGCCAGCAGCATCTGGTTCCGTGGAGCTGGGTTGCAGTGATATACCTCTGGCTAAGTCAGGTTAGATGGCAGCTGTCAGCACCAGACTCCCAGCTTGCTCTGTGATGAGGTATTTGAAGTCCTATCCTGGGTCTTGAGTAAGGGTCTAGACACAGTTCCTAAGGTTTTATGCTCAAAGCTAGTGCCCGACTTCTTGAGCGACAGCACGACTTCCTGATTTTTATGTGCATCTGGTAGTGAGGAATCGAATACAGGGTTTGGATGTACTAGCCATCACTATACCATTGAGCCCTATTAGTGACAAGTGTATAAACAGATAAAGGTGTAGATTGGCATATATATATAGATATATAGATATATAGATATATATGTATATATATATATATATAAAACAAGAGAAACATGTCTGTATATTATGAAATTACATATATTACTACCAATTATTGACAATCAAATTATTCCTTCCATTTTTAAGTATCATGGTTGAATACATAATAAAGTATTAATTGAACATTAGTAAATGTAGTGTAATTGTTGTGTATAATTTTATATTATACTTATACACTAACTACTAATTTAATTGTTACTTTTGTAACATTTGTATGGATGCATATTGCAATGCATTTCTTAAAATCTCCCACCAATCCTTAGTGGCAGTCCCGGGACTCAACCTCCAGGCCTAATTTGAAGTTTCAGCTATGGCTTCCCTAATAGCCAGCCAAACATCAGCATGAAAGGTCATGTGCACTTTTCGGCCTTGTTATTTAGACCCAGGATGGTCACAATGCAAGGGGAAAAAATGTAAAACCACCTTCCTGAAGTTCTCCGTTTTAACCTTCTCCTTTTTATTTTTATTTTTGCCAACCCCGAGATTTGAACTTGGGTCTTAATAATACAGGGCCAACTGTGGTAGAGATGCCAAGACCTGAGTTCAAGCCCCATGCTTGGCCAAAAAAATAAATTAAAATAAATTAAAAGCCCTGGCTTGGAATTTGCAACATTTTTCTGGCAGGCCTGGTATTTGAAATCAGGGTTTGGGTAACTCTGTGGCACTGTGGGTGAAGAGGAAGCTCACTGTCCTTGAAGACAAGAAATTCAGACCAGTTCCCAGGGCCTGAATTGAAGTGCCAGCACTGGAAAAGTGAGTATAGCGTTTATTAGCCTTATTTATTTAGTATTATTACACATACAACATTTCATTTATTACATCCTATCACACAGGATATATTTGCATATGGACTATACATCATACTGAGACCCAGGGCTTTTTTTCAGGAAAAAAAAAGTTTCAAAAGTGGCTCCTTACTCCATGAATGAGACTGAGATGAGAGGTCATGGGTCAAACTCAGCTCAGGGGAGGAAAGTTAGTGAGACTCTTCATGACAATGAACTACCAAAAACCAGAAATGGAGCTGTGGGTCAAGTGATAGAGTGCCAGCCTTGAGGGAAAAAGTTAAGAGATCAGAGACCAGACCCTGAGTTCAAGCTCTGGTACTGGCACAGAAAAAATAAGGATAACCTTTCAGGAGTACCCACTCCAATGTGGAGAAAGGCCATTATCAGCTGGGCACCAGTGGTTCATATCTGCAGCCTAACTACTAAAGGCTGAGACCTGAAAATCAATCAGGATTCAAGGCTGGCCTGGGCAGACTCTTATCTCCAATGAATCACCAAAAAGCTGGGAAGCAGTGCTTCTGTAGTTCAAGTGGCAGAACACCAACCTTGAGCAAACAAGCTAAAAGATAGCATCTAGGCTTTGAGTTCAAGTCCCGGTAAACACATAAATACATACACACACTCACACACTCTAACATCCTTAGTATGTGCCAGTGGCTCATACCAGCAATCCTAGCTACTTGAGGCTGAGATCTTACAATGGCAGCTTGAAGCCAGCCCAGACAGGAAAGTCCATGAAACACTTATTTCCACTAAACTACTAAAAAAGATGAAAGTTGAGGTGTGGTTCAAGTGGTTGAATGTTAGCTTGGAGCAAAGGAAGCTCAGGGACAGTGCCCAGGCCCTGAGCTCCAGCTCTAATATTTTTTTTTAGACACCCTTTGCCAGCCCCACAGCCGATAAATCCAGATTTTGGTCATACTAAATCTCACTTCCACTCCTGCCATTTCCACAGCACTGCCACAAGTGGCCGGTGTGTGGCCAACACTGGGTGAACATACACAAGGGGGACATAGCCAGGTCAAGCTAATGCCCCAGAACTTTGAGGTATTGGCCATACCAGTCTCTCTTCCCCCAGTTCCCAGGCCCTGGAATCTAAAATCTGTGCCTCTGTATTCTGGGCATCTGGAATTGTCTAGAAGGACCAGAGAGTCCCAGCCAGGGCTGGAAGACAGACTTTCCTGTGATAAAGTTTGTTTACATTTCCTAGACACTGACCAATACTTCCAAGCCATCTTGGCCTCACCTTCCATGTAGTCCTGGATCCCCTTGCTTGGGTGGTCTTCAGTCAGCTTTCACGCTCGAGTTGGCCAGAACCACCAGCAACCCCCCATTCCCTACTCCACTGCCAGCCTGTTTAGAGGGATGTGCAGAGGACCAACTGAGGAAAAGGACAGGACATCCTGTGACTGAAGCCCTCCTTCTGAGGCAAAGGAAACCAGCTAGCACTGTTGTCCCAGAATCCCCTGGGGCCGGCCAAATATTTGGACAGCCAGACTTGTGCCCCAGAGAAAAGCTGGAACACAGGCCTCTGGCCATTTCGCACTCATTGTAGACCCAGATAGGGGGCTAAAGTCAAGGCCAACGTGGAGGAGGGGCACCATCTCAGGTCAGGAAGAGGCAGACAGGCACCCAGGAAGGGGACAGAGAAAGACAAGGGAAAATTACTCACACACACACATACACACACACACACACACACACACACACACACACACACACACACACACACACACACACACACATATGGACATTCCAAGGCCTCAGCAGTTCCTGAGAACAGAACCATGAACTCTGTCCATTAGGATCACATCCGACCCATGAGAAGATGGCACTATCATAAACACACCAACTGTAAACACAACATTGAGCCTCTCACATACTTGTAATGTCTCATAACCCAGCATGTAATTTCCTACCGTATACATTGGTATGTGGAAAACTCAGCTACCTCTTTGTTTATTGTTGATCATGGGGTTTGAACTCTGGGCCAGGGTGCTCTCACTCAGCTCTTCAGCTGAAGATGTGCACTCTACCACTTGAGCCACAGTACCACTTCCTGTTTTCTGATGGTTCATTGGCTATCAATTATCACAGACTTTCCTGCCCAAGCTGGCTTTGAACCGTGGTCTTTTCAACTCAACTTTATGAGTATCTAGGACGACAGTTGTCAGCCACCAGCAGCACCAGGCTTCAACCACCTTCATATACCCAGAGGAAACTCAATTCGTCAGGCCACATTCTTCTTGCAACACTTGACTTCAGTCTTTGATATCCAGCATCCAAATCTATCCTTCAATGGAGAGAATACAGACACATCAATCCCACCCCTGAACCATTAGCCCACTCTGCCTGCCACGGGTCTCCTCTTCTTGAGTTCTTCATAAGGCACCGCCCATTCTAATGTGGTTTCAAACTAGGACAAACTTGGGGAGTTCTTAGAAATGTCTGTACAATGAGGCCAGCACCTAGTCTCTCAAACACAGCACCCCTACACACACCTCCACATCTTTATAGGCAAAGATGTTTTACTTTCTTTCTTTTCTTTCGGTTGTGAGGCTTTAACTCTGGGCCTGGGTGCTGTCCCTGTGCTCTTCATCTCAATGCGAGCACCCTACTACTTGAGCCACAGCACCACCTCCGGTTTTCTGTTGGTTTGTTGGAGATAAGAGTCTCAGGGTCTTTCCTGTCCAGGCTGGCTTTGAACTGTAATCCTCAGATCTCAGCTCTTGAGTACCTAGGAATAACAGCCATGAGTATGCAAAGATATTTTTCCAAGGTTTTGAATCCTATCCCCTCGGAAAACCAAGATCTGAGGACTGCACAGATGGATGCTGCCCTTGGCAGCAAAGTCCATGAGAACTCTTTATTTCCAATTAAACACCCAAAAAAAATCTGGAAGTGGAGCTGTGGCTCAAATGGTAGAGTGATATCTTATAGCATAAAATACAAGACCACACCCTAATTTCAAGCTTTGTCTAGCATAGACCCACCCAAGAAAAGGAAGCAGGTTGGCACACGGAAGCTCAAAGCTCACACATAATACTCAAGCCTCCAAGAACAGACCCCATCCTGATCTGATTCACTAGATTCTATGTCCTACATCATGGCAGTCTTAGATGGGACTGACAATGCACCAAGTTAGGACGTTCAAGTACAGTCTCATACTGAGGATCCTCTGACATTATCAAAGACTCAGGATCTCTCACAGTCCTGCCTAACCACTGGGCAGTGAGGTGAGGTCTAGTTATCCAACCACATGATATGGGAACCAAAGGGTTTCTTGGTCAAGGGACGGAGACTGGGGGTGGGGGAGGCTCTAGGTCCCTCTCTCTTGGGAAGATAAAAAGGGCTGATCTATCCCAGGAATGTTCCTGTGTTGTGAGTATTATTAAAGAAGCAACCCTGCTCAGAGCCCAGTGCTCTGGAACCAGTCCTGGAACCTTCATTGTCTATGACCCCCCAGACCCTGGCACACACTATAATAGTTTGTTAGATAAATAAATGAGCATCTGTCTATGACAATACTACAGAAAAGTCCCATCTGATTCAGGTAAGTATCCTCTGTGGGGGAGGGGAGACGAAGCCTCATATAGCTCTCCCACAGTTCTCCCTCCTCCCTCTTCATGCCCTCCTGGTGACCTTGCACTTAACTGTTTTGACTCCGAGGATATGAGCCACAATATACTCGCTGGATTCTGGGCCTTCTGGGATGCCTATCTTCTCAAAGATCTCTGCCTAGCGGCTGATCAGTTCTGTGGTACTCAATTCCCCACTCAGGTGTGAACGAGGTTATCATGAGCTGAATGTCTAGCTCAAGAGGCCTCCTCTCCTCCCCCTGGGACCAGCCAGGATGGTCTACCACATCCGGCCCCCAAGTTTCATGCTGCAGATAAAAGATCCTTGAGGCAGCCTGGGGCCTCTGAATCTCCCAGCGTCCAGTGTAGGTGCTGGGTATTGTCTCTACTCACAGCTGGCAGGCTGGGGATGGTGAGGTCACAATCTCTGCTCCCCACAATGCCTTCCACTGTGGTGGTCACCCTAAAGAGAGCAGGAAGAGATTCAGCAGCTGATGGAGAAAGGCAGTCAAGGCACAACGTTCAAAGCAGGACACAATATGGCTTGTGAACTCTGCCTGTGCAGCTTTGAATGTCATTGTTTGGTGGCTGAAATGGTCCATCTAATTTGACCCATAATCCCAGGCGTTAGTGGAAATTGCCAGCTTAAACAAGAACAACAACAAAAACCCTGGAAAATGTGGCATTTAATTTATCCCAATCAAACTTAAAAGTTTCCAAAGTCAATGGTCCCCTTTCCCTTCCAGACAGCCTACAGCAGGTTACAGAAACTGGCATTCAGTGAGCCCTAGCTAACTGACATGTCCTGATACTGAGTGGGCTCCAGCAGGGGGAATGGACTTGCCTACCACTACCAAGGTGGAAATGGCTCAAGCAGGACACAGATTGGAGTCTGCAGGACTCCAGGGAGGATTGACCACTGGTGCACTGCCGTGGGAGGGAATACACGCCACCAATAGGGGCATGGAGCCCTGTGCCCAGATGCCCACAGAGATCATGAATGCCCTAGGTAAGGTTCCCCTCTCATCCTCCGTCATGGTGAACCATCTGCCATGTCACACTGTATGCAAGCCCCCAAAACCTCATAGCTTCAAAGACCCTGCCCTGCCTTCTCTCCCATCTCATTACCTAATTATGTTTGGCAGACACATTCTCAACCCTTGAGTTAGCTCCAACTATACACACGAGAGCAGAGTGTCTGGCTGGAAAATTGTGGCTGTGGTCACACTCGCCTCACCAAACTTCTGGCTGGGGATAGAAAGACAGGTGTCCACTCTAGTCCAGGGTTCACACAGGTCTCCTAGGGGAGGCACATGCAGGCCCAGCATCTACTGTGGGCTATAGGAAAGGGGGAAGAGAGAGGTGGAAAGGGGAGGAAAGGAATATCTACTGAAATTTTCCATAAAGGAGCCATGAAACTGTGAAGGAGAAAACAAAGATTGTGGCTGGGCTCATACTTGGTATTGATGAAAGAAAGAACAAAAACAAATACACACACAGAGAGAAATAAAATGCTTTTGCTGTTTTTAGACATGATGATGTAAATATAGTTTCATTGATCTCATCTCCCTGCTCTCCTAACACACAAACACACACACACACACACACACACACACACACACACACACACACACACACACACACACACACAAATCCAGAACAGTGACAGAAGACTCTTCCATACAGCACCTGCAATTTGCCAAATGATCACTCACCTGAGTACAGTCAGGCTGTACAAGGAGAAAGATGATCTCTCTCTCTCTCTCTCTCTCTTCCTCTCTCTCTCTCTTTCATGGTCTCTCTCTCTCTTTCAGTCTCTCTCTCTCTTTCATGGTCTCTCTCTCTCTCGGTCTCTCTCTCTTTCTCTCTCTCTCTCTCTCTCACACACACACACACTCACACAGACTCAGAATAGTGCCTCTCTTAAGTTTGTTGTTTCCTCATGGGGGTCAATGTACAAGCTGGAGCATGCAGGTTCCGATTCCCCATTCCCTTGTCAGAACCAAGGGCTCCCACCCAAGGGGAGCACCACTCTAATGACACAGCACCACCTCACCTCACACCTTCTCCAGGGCCAGACCCTTCCCCTTGGGAACAACCGGCCTTAACTCCTCTTTCACCAAAACCCTAGGCCAGGATGTGCGGTGAAGGAATCCTTAGAGAAGTGGTCCTCAGAGGCAGGATTGAAAACAAGCAGGGGGTCATGGGGTCCCCAGGGGGTGTCTGACCTGGAGTGGGGCGGTGTTGAGGAAATAGATGGGGTCTTAAAGGCTACATACATGGAAGTACTCCCTACTTCCAGCTTAGGTACTTCTGGGCGACTGTGTGGATTATTGGGGAGGACAAGGAGACCAGATGGACTGGGAACACCAACAGATGCTTGCAGAGCTGGGAAATGTGATAACCCTATGATTACTGTTGACAGCTAGGGTGGGGGGGTCATGCTGGGTATATGTGCAATGGAGGAGTGTGTTCCTCCCAGATATTCACCTTCTATCTGACCCCCAGTGACCTCACCTCCCTAGTGGGCTTTTCTGGGTCCCTCCTCACCTGAAAGGGAGACTGAGAACAGAGGTCAAGGACTCACACAGCAAGGGGGTCCTGTCTTCTGCATCCAACACCCCCACCCCAGAAAAAAGGAAAAGACCCAAGAAGGCAGGTGTGGAGCTGCTGCAACCCACCTCTGACTAAAACCACCAGGCTCCCACCAGGGAGAGGAAGGGTGCAGATGTGGGGCTGTGGGTCTCCCACTGCTCCAGGCCAGGGGCTTGGTGGTGTCCCTTTCTCACCCAAACCTGCATCTCCCCATTTCCTGGCACACTGACCAGTAGGAATGGGGTTGGAATCCCTGGGTCCATCAACCCCCACCCTTGGGGCACATTTTTGGCAGAGCCAGGGCTGGCCTTCCTGGCACTGAGGAGGCATGGTGGGGATTCGAGCGGGGAGGCTGGAGTAGTGTGTCTGGTTCCACAGTGAGGAGGGGGGTGTTCGGGTAGGACACAAGGTTCGAGCTCGTGGGGCGGCCACCCACATGTGCTACTGGGAGAAGCTGTAGGCTGTGGTACTGGGTGCAGCGGACAACAATGGCAGCATCATGGTGGATGCTCGGGCCCAGAGCAAAGGAATGGGGCCCGGGACTTGGTCAGGGTCGCAAGCCAGCCTGGGGCACACCATTGCTAGATGACTCCAAGAGGCACCATGTGTCTGAGCCAGCAGTGGCATATTTGAAATGCGATGCCGTAGGGAGGGCAGGAGAGGGGACTGGGGCAGTGGCAGGCAGGTTGTGGGGCTGAGTGCCCCCCAGCCCCAGCTGAGCTCCCAACACAGGGACCTCAGGCTCAGGGTCTATGTGGCTTCTGAGACTCCCTGGGGCTGTGCAAGGGATGTGCCTGCTGTGCTGGCTTTGTGTGCTCTGTGCTCTTTGCCCAGACCCATGTTCCTACAGCAGCAGAGGCCAGCCATTGATGCTGCCTGGCCTGGTGCATGTGTCTGCCCTTCTCTCTCTGCCCCCAATTCTCTGCTGTGTTGCCCCGCCCCCACTGCACAAGTGTTCCAGCCTGCCCCTGGCTACAGCAGATATGTGCCTCCTCTGCCATGCCCTGTCCTCTCCTTGGTCACGCCCCCTACCCCCTCGGCCAAGCCCTCTATCCCTGGCCTTGTGCTGCACTGTCTCTGCCCTAAGGCTACCAGGCCATGGAAAAAGCAGCCTCATCTCAGCTCAGGGCTTACCCCCAACCCCAGCAGCTGCCTGGGGGGATCAAATTTCCCCTCAGCCCAACCACTGGGAGAGACTCTTCTCCATCCACCCCACACACCAAGCAAGTGCATGGTGACCCTCTGTGTTTGTGTTTGTGTGTGTGTGTGTGTGTGTGTGTGTGTGTGTGTGTGTGTGTGTGTGTGTGTGTCTGATTGTCAGGGATAACTCCCTCTCAAGGACTCAGATCATAGCACCCTTTGGGATGTCAGCACACAGCGCACTTTAAAAAATATAGCATAAAGAACCCTATGTAATGGACTCAGCACGACGCACCTTTTGAAAGACTCAGCACATAGCAACCTCTGGGATCCTCATGGTAATCTAAAGACCAGTAAAATTAGACATGCCATTTTGACATGAATAAAAAATATCATACTAATATGACATCATATGTCATAGTGACATTGTACACATATTGTGAATGCCTATTCTGTGATTTCATTCTATTTCAAGCAAGCAATATTGGTGGGTATCAGAAATCCATTGTGACCTCAAAACCATTGTAAGAAAAATCCCTTTCTGATATCACAGTGCCATTGTGATAACATTAACCTGTTGTGACATCACAAACATCTCCTGTCCATTGTGACCTCATCACCAATGTGACATCACAAAGCCATTGTAATATCACATTGCTGTTTTGACATTACAATCTCCTTGAGATCTCCCAAACCCATTATGACATCTTTAGCACCTTTGAAAAACCACATGGCCTTCGTGACACCACAGTCCCTTTGTGTATCCATATCCTCATTGTGAAATGTCAATTGAGATTAGATATGCCATTACAATATCACAAAGCATTTACAATATAATCATCGGTGTGACATCACATTGTCATTATAACAACATCGTCTCATTGTGACATCACAATTCTGTAATGACATCATACCACTATGACATCACATTTTCATTGTGACATCATATATACATTATCAGTGCCTATTATGTGATCTCATTATATTTCAAATGTGGCATGTGGGTTCATATAAAAACCACATTTTGACTTCATAACCATTGTGACATCACAATCCCTTTGTGACATAACATTGCCATTGTGATATCTCTAAACAACTGTGACAAATCAAACATGTCCTGTCCTCATAAGTTTTGTGACATGTTGCCACTGTGTTATGTTAGGCCCATGAGAGCTCACTATTTTTGACATCATATTGTTTCAGATATGACATGAAATATTCGAAATATACTGTGACATCATGAGTATTGTGACATCACACTGCTGGATGTAATGACCATTGTGTCACATTGTCACATCACAAATGT
Source organism: Dipodomys spectabilis (assembly GCF_019054845.1). Lineage (NCBI taxonomy): Eukaryota > Metazoa > Chordata > Mammalia > Rodentia > Heteromyidae > Dipodomys > Dipodomys spectabilis. Next base: position 3,697,496 of record NW_024871098.1, on the reverse strand, counting down.
GTTCGGACTTCATCACTTTTGTGCCAACACATGCCTCTGGAATCCTCACAATCCCATTCTAAACTTATATACTCACTGTGAGTTAGGGATAATTGAGGTCTGGAATGACATTGTCACATCACAAACTACTGCGACATCACAAAACTATTTTGAAATCATCACTATTATGGCATCACCAACTAATTGTGACAAAACAACATTCTTACAACATCATAATTTGACATCATATTGCAATTGTTGTTACAAACCTATTATGACCTCATCACATCTTAGAACATTCATGGCCTTTGTGACATCAAGTTCCTTCTTTGAACTTGTATCATTGTGAACTTGTAGCAATTGAAATTTGAAATAAGATGTGATATTACAAACTAGTTTGACATCACTTACCCACTTTTATATCATTAACACTTTTGACAACAGAAACCTCACTTTAAACTAATGGCAATTAAGATCTGACATGCCATTGTGACATCACAAACCTTTTGTGACATCATCACCAGTGTGACATCAGATTGTAGTTATGACAAGCTATAGTGACATCATAACATTATGACATCGTATTGCCATTTTGCTGTCATAGACACATTGTGAATGTATATCCTGTGATTTCATTCTATTTCAAATGTAGCATATCAGTTGATATCAGAAACACATTGTGATCATAACCATTGTAATATTATGAACCCTGTGTGATGTCTTAACCAGTGTGAAATCACACTGTTGTTATGATATCTTTAGCTAATGGTGACATCACAAAATGACAATGACATTATAGCATTTTCCCTTGTGTCACTGTGACATCATAGTCATATTATGAATGCCTAATCTGTGATTTCATAGTATTTGAAATGTGGCATGTGGGTTGATCTCAATTGTCATTAACTACCATAAGTATATGATTTTGGGAAGGGATTCTGATGTCACCAAAGTATATATAGTCAAAGAGTTAAAGAACTAACAGGTCTGAGATGTCACAAAGTGACACCATGGTTATGATGTCCAGTAGTGTGATATCATGAAATTACACTGGAATTTAGATATCTGATATCATATCTGAAATATGAGATCGAACAGAGATTTTCAACTCACAAAGGGCCTAAAATATCACAATGGCATATCACAAAAGTTATGAGGACAGGAGAGGTATTTGATGTCACAGTAGGTTAGTGATATAACAAAGGCAATGTGATGTGACAAAGAGATTTTGATGTGACAAAGGTTATGAGTTCACAATGGTTTCCTGATATCAACCCACACGGCACATTTGTAATAGAAATAAATCAAAGAACAGGCATTCACAATGGGTCTATGACATCAAAGTGACAATGTGTTGTCAAGGCAGCAATGTTTGATAGGATATGTACTCATTACCTTATTCATGTAACTGTAACACCTCTGTACACTGTACTTACAATAAAAAATGCACAGAAGAAAAAATTGGTATGGTGTCATTGGGGTTTGGTGTTGTCACACTGAGATGATAGTGTCATGATGATGTGATTTCACAGTCATAATTATTGCACAAAGTATTTGTGATGATACAATGCTATGTGTGATCACAATTTTCATTAGTTTACTATGAGAATATGGGTACACAAAGGGTCTGTAATGCCACAGAGGTCGTGTGTTTTGTAAAGGTGTTAAGAGTTCACAATTGCTTTATGATGTCACAATGTGATTGTGAAGGCACAACAACAACGGGATGTCACAATGGGTTTGTGATGTCACAGTGGTGATGAGGTCACAATGAGTTTGTGATGTCACATGAGTTTTCAATATTACAATGACAGGTCCAATTTCAATTTCTACTAATTCACAATGAGGATACAATTTCAAAGAAAGAATCTTAAGCTCCAAACAATGTGTTTTTAGTCATAACTTGTGTGATATGCTGACAGTAGGATATTTTAGGCCTTTAGCAAGCTTATATTCTGTTTTCAAACTCATAATAATTCAGGCATGACATATCATATCAGAAATTGACTCTGACATTATGAACATTGTGACATCACATTGATAGACATCAAGACCATGGTGTCACATTGTGAACTCATAAATCTGTTAGGACTTCATCACATTTGTGCCAACACATGACTTTGGAGACAACACAGTCCCTTTGCGAACTCATATCTTCATTGTGAATTAATGACATTTGAGAACTGGCATACCATTGTGACATTTCCAACCAATTGTGACAGCACAAACCTATTGTAGTAGAAACACATTGTGATCTAATAGCCATGGTGGTAACACAATCCCTTTGCGACCCCACATTTCCATAGTGATATCACTAACCTACTGTGAAATTCCAATCCTTTCATACTCAATCCAGGTATGAAATGTGATACCCGAATCCAGTGTGACATCTAGATCATGGTGACATCACACTGATAGATGTTATGAGCATTTTGTCACTTTCTGACAACACACACCTGTTAAGAGTGCATCACTTTTGAGACAACACATGCCTTTAGAGACATCACAGTTCCTTTGTGAGCTAATATACTCATTGTGAGTTGACAATTGAGATCACATGTGTCATTTTGATATCACCAACCCATTGTGACATCACACACCTCTTGTAAACTCATCACCAGTGTGGCATCACCAATTGTGATATCAAAAGATTATCAAGTCATCATATTGAAACATCACATTGCCATCGTGATATCACTGTGCCATTGTGTTTTCAAAAACTTGCTATGTCTTCATAGAGTTTTAGAAAATTCCTGGCCTTTTATATTTCAGTCTTCTTCTGTGAACTCATCTCCTCATTGTGAAATAGTAGCAACTGAAATTGGACATGTGATTATGAGATGTGACTTCACAAAACTATTTGATTTCACCACCAATGTGACATCACAAACCTATTGTGAGCTTTCATAGCCATTTGACATCACTATCACATTGTGACATCCCAAACCTATTAGGATCTCTTAGCACCTTTGAAAAAACATATGGCCTTTGTGACATCACAGTCCTTTTGTGTAACTATACCTTCATTATGAATTGACAATTGATATCAGACATGCCATTGTAACATCAAGAAACCTTTATGACATCACCAGTGTGACAACATTCTCATTAGGCCAACATCAACTACTTTTGACATCACAAAACTACAACAAGATAGCATTATGAGATCACATTGTCATTGTGATGTTATAGACAGATTGTGAATGCCTGTTTCTAATTTTTTTTTTTTGGTTGTGGGGCTTGAAATCTGGGTTTGGGTGCTGTCCCTGCTTTTCAGATCTAGGCAAACACTCTATCGCTTGAACCACAGCACCACTTCTGGTTTTCTACTGGTTTTTATTGGGGATAAGAGTCTTATGGACTTTCCTGTCTGAGGTGGGTTTGAACTGTGATCCTCAGATCTCAGCCTCCTGATTAGTTAGGATTACAGGTGTGAGCCACTGGTGCCCAGCTTTTTCATTCTAATTCAAATTTGACATGTGTGTTATAAAAGAAACATAATGTGACCTCATAACCATTGTAAAATCATAAATCAGCAGTGACATCAAATTGTCATTATGACACCATCAGCTCATTATGACATCACCAAACAACAATGCCATCACAGCATTATAAATCACAGTGTCATTGTTACTTATGGACATAACAGCATGAAGGCCTATCTGTGAATTCATTCTATTTCAGAAATCCATTTTGACCATATAATAATTGTGATATCACAATCCTCTGTGACACTACATTACTATTGTGATATCATTAACCTGCTGTGCCATCACAAATCATCCTGTCCTTATTAGTTTTGTAACATGCTGCCATTGTCACATATTAGGCCCTTTTTGAGCACATAATCTGTTTTAAATATCATATTTCTGGTATGACATGTGATGTCAGAAATCCCCTGTGACATCATACTGCCCGATGTTATGACCATTGTGTCACATTGTGACATCACAAACCTGTTAGAATGGCATCATGTTTGTGATAACACATGCCTTTGGAGACAGTACAGTCCCTTTTTGAACTCATATATTCATTGCCAATTAATGAAAATTGAGATCTGCCATGCCACTCTGACATCAGGAACCCATTGTGACATCACAAACTTATTGTGACCGAAGTGATCCCCGCGACTCAGGATCCCCCGAAGAGACCACCAGAGACTGTGACCAACGCAATCAGCAAAGAGTCATTTATTGGCAAGCCCAGGCTTGGTTCTCCGTGCACTCGGTAACCGGTGATGCTAAGAGGCCCCGAGGCTTGGGTTACAAAATTTTTATATACTTCTTGAGGTAGGGCAGAGACTTAACACACATAATAACATTTTGTAACAAATCATCACACATGGCGGAAAAATCATAACATTACTTTAGCATATGATTGGCGTATTACAGAGCAGGAAAGTATAAGGGACAGGGGATTGGGTGGTTTAAGAGCCGATGTGCTTTAAACTGATGGTGGGATATACTATGTAAACTCCAGTGCTACTTGCTAACCTGCACGTGCTCATGACTAAGAGTGATCTGCAGAGCCCAGAAGGGGCTTTCTGGCATTTCAGATATGCTGATAAGGCACCCTCTGTGCTGATAAGGCACCAGCTGTGATGATAAGACACCAACTGTGCTGATAAGGCACCACCTGTGGTTTTAAGGCACCAACTGTTCTGATAAGGCATCTGTACTGTTAGGCACCATCTGTGCTGATATCCTGTGTTTGTGTAACAGACCAGAACCATCTGTGATTCAGAGAATTGCTCCATCAAGCCCTTTTTATCTGCAGTGAGTCGAGGTTCAAGCAACACGAAATTACTTATTTAGCAAAAAGCAAATTACAGAAGCAAAACAAGCAGTTAGTAACTATAATATTAACCTGATCAGTATTGTCCAGTCTTTCATGACCTCATCATGCGAATGGCATCAACAACTAATTGTGGCATTATTTTGACATGATATTGTGTATTGCCGTTGTGATATCACTATTCCATTGTGTTTTTACAAACCTATTATGGCCACATCACATCTTAGAAAATTCATGGTCTTTGAGACTTCAAGCTCTTTCTGTGAACTCGTGTACTTATGACCTCTAAGGCAAGGAGAAAAATGATCGAGTCACATTTAATAAAATGAACTTGTTTACACTAGAAAGGGGACTGGGATTACCTTATCCTGGACTGGATACCCAGGTCCAAGAGCAGCCTTGACTACCAAACCTCAGACCTCCAATGGGCAGCCAGACCCTTTCTTAATTGGTCTGCAAACCAACAGCCAAAAAACTATCATCTCCAAAGTGCCAAACCTCAATGGGCAAGGCTTTTTACTTTTCCATTCTTCCCTCCTTCGCTGCAGACCTGTCCTTCCTTTCTAGTCTTTCCCTTTTTCCCTTCCACCACTTCCTTCTTCTCTTCAGGCCTTTCCACTCTCCACAGGCCTGCCCTACTCTGCCCCAGTGACCACTTTCCAACTTTCTGCTCTCCCTCAACTTCCTCTCTTCTCGGGTTTTTCCCTTCCTGCTATCTCACCACTTACTTCCATCCTGGTAGCTCCCATTTTTATCTCCCCTTCCAGTGCTCTGAAAATGCAACCTATATATAGGTTTTATCCCTCCTCACTCCAACGGGTCTTCTGTCTAACCATCACTTCCCAAGCCCAATGCTCAATCACTTCTTGATAGCTCACTATGTGAAGCTTGACACCTCCACATTTGGTGGCATTCCCCACACTCTCTGGTGGGCCAGGCCAAGAATTTACTATGGTTATCTGCTCCCACAGATAATTCTGGCTCCACTGGTTATTATATTATCCTCATTGTGAATTAGAAGCAATTGAAATTGTATATGTCATTGTTATACTACAAACTTGATGAGATATCAATAACCCATTGTGACCTCATCACTGCGGTGATATCACAAACTCATTGTGATATTACATTGCAATTGTGCCACTATGATCACATTGTGACATCCCAATCCTATTATGACCTCAGAAGTTTTGAAAGAAAGCATGGCTTTTGTGACATCACCGGCCCTTTGTGTACCCATATCCTCATATTGAGCTAATGACAATTGAGATCAGACATGCCATTTTAACATCGCAAAACCTTTGTGACATCATCACCATTGTAACTTCACATTGTCATTATAACAACATCAGCCCATCATGACATTATAAAACAGCAATGACATCATAGCATTATGACATCAAATGGTCATTGTGATATCACAGATACATTGGAATGCCTATTCTGTGATTTCATTCTATTTCAAATGTGGCAGGTGGGTTGATATCAGAAAGACATTGTTACAACATAACCATTATGATATCACAATACCTTGATGACACCATATTGCCATTATGATATCACTAACACCCTGTGATATCACAAAACTGTCCTATCCTCATAAATGTTTTGACATGCTGCCAGTGTGATCTCTGGCCTCTCTGACCTCATAAATTTTTTAACTCATAATACTTCAGGTATGACATGTGATACCAGAAATGCACTGTGACATCATGACCACTGTGACATCACACTGCCAGATGTCATGACCACTGAGTCACATTGTGACATCACAAACCTGTTAAGACTCATTACAGTTGTGCCAAGTGTAATCTTATCACCACTGCGACATCACAAACCCATTGTGAAATCAGATTGCCACAGTGATATTAAGATCACCTTGTGACATCCCAAACCGGTTGTGACTTCTTAGCACCTTTGAAAAAGCACATGGTGTTTGTGACATCACAGTCCTTTGGGTAACCATATCCTCATTGTGAACAAAAGACAACTGACATCAGACACGCCATTGTATCATTACAAATGCTTTGTGACATCATCTCCAGAATGAGATCACATTGTTGTAATGATACCATCGGCCCATTGTGACATCCCAAAATGACAATGACATCATAGCATCATGACATCACATTTTCATTGTGAAGTCATAGAGACAATGTGATTGCCTATTCTGTGATTTCATTCTATCTCAAAAGTGGCATATCGGTTGATTTCAGAAACCCATTGTGCCCACATCACCCTTGTGACATTACAATCCCTTTGTGACCTCATATTGATAATGTGATATCATTAATGCAATGTAACTCACAAATCTGTCTTGTCCTCAGAAATTTTGTAACAAGCGACTACCTTGACCTGGGCTGCATGCCCAGAGCTAATTGCGGCCTCAACCATGAACCCTCAGACATCCAAAGAGCAGCCCAGCCATTTGTTAATTAGTCTTCAAACAACCAACCCACAAAATAATGATCTCTAAAGTTACACACTTCAAAAGACAAGGCTTTTTACTTTCTCTTCATCCTCCTTTTCAGACCTGTCCTATATTTCAGGTCTTTTCATTTTTTCCTGCCACCATTCCTTTCTTTTCTTCAGGCTGCTCTACTCTTGATAGGCCTGCCTGCCTTATCCAGATGGTCAGCTGCCATTCTTCACCTCCTGCTCTCCCTCAATTTCCTCTCCTCCCAGGTCTTTACCCTCCTGCAGTCTCATAACTTCTTTTCTTCCATGCCTTTCCCTTTTTCTCTCCCCTTCTGTTGCTCTGAACATGCAGCCTAAATATAGGCTGTACCCTTCCCCCACTGCAATATGTTTCTTGCATAACAGTTTTCAATCATCACTTCCCAAATGTCCATGCACAATCACTTCTTGGCAGCCCATTTGAGGCTTGACATCCTATCTCCTTCAGCAGCATGTCCTGCCCCCTCCAACGGCATGCACTCCCCTCTCTGGTGGTCCATACCAGGAGGCCATGATGGCTATCTGTTCCCGTGGATTATAGGGGCACTGATGGTTATTACAGTGTCTTCATGGTGCACTAGGAACAATTGAAATTGAACAAAAATTGTGATATTACAAACTTGTGAAATAACTAACCCATTGTGACCTCATCACCACTGTGACATCACAAACCCATTGTGACATCACATTGCTCTTTTGACACCAGGATCACATTGTGACCTCCCAAATCTATTATGACCTCTTATATCCTTTGAAAAAAATACATAGCTTTGTGACATCACAGTCCCTTTGTGTACCCAAATCCCCACTGTGAAATAATTGAGAATCAGACATGACATTTTAACATCAAAAACAGTTTGTGAGATTATCATAATTGTGATATCACATTGTCATTTTGACACTGTGTGCTCATTGTGAAATCACAAAACTAAAACGATATGATAGAATTATAACTTCACATTGTTATTATGACATCATAGACACATTATGAATGCCTTTTCTGTGATCTCATCATTCTCTTTCAGATGTGGCCCGTATGTTGATATCATAAACAAATCTTGAATTCATAGCCATTGTGACATCACAATCCCTTTGTACATCACATTGCCATTGTGATATTACTAACCCACTGTGACATCACAAATCTATCCTGTCATCATAACTTTTGTGACATGGGGCAATTCTGATACGTTAGGCATTTTTGTCCTCATAATCTGTTGTCGACCACATTAGATTTCACATATGACATGTGATATAACAAATTCCCAGTGACATCATGACCATGGTGATATCACACTGCCAGATGTCATAACCATTGTGCCAAATTCTGACATCACAAACCTTGTAGGATTTCAATATATTTGTGCAACACATATTTTTGGAGAAATCACAGACCTTTTTGAACTTATATTCTCATTGTAAGTTAAAGACAATTGAGAACCATTATGTCATTGTGACATGCCCAACATACTGTGACATCACCAATCTTTTGTGACATCATCACCAATGTGGCATCATCAACTAATTGTGACATCAAAACAATATTTTGACATGATGTAGTGAGTTGACATTGCCATGGTGATATCACTGTCCCATTGTGTGTTCACAAACCTAATATGACCTCAAACATTAAAAAAAATTCCTGTCCATTAGGATTTCAAGCTCCTTCTGTGAACTTGTGTGCTCATTGTGAAATAGTAGCAATTGAATTTGGACATGTGTTTAAGATATTACAAAAGCATCATGACATCAAAAACCCATTGTAACCTCATCACAATTGTGTATCATAAAGCTATCATGACCCCTAAGTATCTTTGAAAACACATCTGGCATTTGTGACATCACAATCCCTATGTGTACCCATATCCTCATTGTGAACACATGACAATTGTATTCATATATGCCATTGTAACATCACAAACCCTTTGTGAACCCATCACCAGTGTGACAACACATATTCATTATGACACCATAACCTCCTTGCAACATCACCAATTTACAATGACCTCATATCATTATGACATTATTGTCATTGTGATGTCATAGACACATTGTAAATACCTATTCTCTTATTTCATTCTATTTCAAATGTGGCATGTGGGTTGATATCAGAAAACCATTGTGATCTCATAAATATATGGCCCTTTCTTGTTACATAGTTTCATTTTATTCTCCATTGTTGGTAAATAAAGCCTCCAGATTGGACTTCAGGAGCTGTCCATGATCATTGCTTCATTCCTTTTCCCTGCTCTTCCTTTATATTTAAATTCATTTTTACTTTTACTTTTTGTCAGAAGCAAAGAGGCAATTAAAAATCTATATGTAATGTTAACTTTTATTCATTTTTGGGGGGGCAGTCGTGGGCCTTAACTCCAGGCCTGGGTGCTGTCTCTCAGCTCTTCACCTCAAGGTTAGAGCTCTACCACTTGAGCCACAGCGCCACTTTCGGGCATTTTTCTGCTTATGTGGTGCTGATGAATCAAACCCAGGGCCTCATGCATGCAAGGCAAGCAGTCTACCACTGAGCCACCTTCCCAACCCATAGTTTTTATTCTTGAATTACTAAAATTCATGCAGAACATGTCAATTCAAGCAGCATAAAATGGCAGATGTCATGAGTTTGATCTCTGTCCCTCTCCTGTGGCTCTCTTGCTCTACCATAGGGTGACCACTCCTACTAGTTAGTTATGTATCCATGCATCTAAACCAAATGTGCACAAAGGGGAAGCTATTAAAAAGAGAGTCACCCAAGGACCTCCAAACCTATCTTACTAAGAGGCCAAATTTCCAATTCACACTATGGAGATTCAAACTTCTACATTCAGGTTCAAAGACCTGAACCAAGTCTGTGATGGAACCACATGACTGAAGATGGTAGCTCATTGTCCACTATAGAAGAAGTCTCCAATAGCTGGGAATCAGCCCTCTGCCTTTCCCACTAAGTCACAGTGTCAGGTATGAGAACTAAGGAGTTACACAGACCATTTAGAGGTTACTAGACGTTGGGTTTTAACATTTGTAATTCCAAGATTCACTTCAGATCAAATATTGGGCCTGCACAGCTGCAGCCCAAGAGAAAATGATGTCCAGAACTTGTGTAAGAGTCTCAGACTATTTGAATTTGTTTTTATTGATCTATCTTTTTTCCTACAATGCACACCTGTGGTCAAATGGGGGCTTTCTTACGGTCTTAATGAATTTTGTTATAGCATCACAATGAAATTGAAATACACAGCTATAACTCTTTCTCTAAAGGAATACTGATGGATTTGGCAGTAGGAGAGTTCAAACTGATGACCTCTAATATTCTAGGCAGGAGTTCTACTACATAAGTCCCTTACTCCAACCCTTGTTCTTCACTTTGAGCATATCAACACACTGCCTTACGCATTTCAAGAATGCTGATGTAAACTATTTGTTAGGAAACTATCTTTGGAAAGGATGATGCTCTCTTTTCTCTCACTCTTATAGGTGTTAATAACCCGTTTCATGGAGCTGTATGGCATAGGGCATTTTGCTACAATATTAGATGATTCTTTTATTTGGGGGGGGGGTTCTGGTCATGGGTCCTGAACTCTGGGCCTGGGCGCTGTCCCTCAGCTTTTCAGCTCAAGGCTAGCACTCTAGCACTTGAGCCACAGCACCACTTCTGGCTTTTTTGTTTTTGGTTATGTGGTGCTGAGGAATCGAACTCAGGGCCTCAGGCATGCAAGGCAAGCACTCTACAACTCAGCCAACTTCTCAGCCACTATCAGATGATTCTGAAGTAATTCCACTATTCTTTTAACATCAGTCATTCTAGATTTAAAGAAAAAGACCTTAAATATCCTCAGAAAATTGATGAGGTCTTTAAAATCCAAAAGATAGAGCAGCTTTTCAGATTATGGATGCCATGAAGTATCGTACTGGATTTAATTTTTAAGTGAGAAAACAGCTGCTTTCATGACCCATCTAACTATAAAATTTTCTTGGTCTTAGTTATGTTGCATTTTAAGGTAAATGACAAAAGTGCCAACTTAGTGACTTCATAAGGGACTCAGCATTACATAGTTAAATAGTTGTCAAAAATTACTGAGTTGAATAGAGAACATGCTTAATTTATATTAAAGTAGTAATATATTGCCATTAATGCAAGGATGTATTTTATTAGTAAATACTGAAAAGGAAAAAAAAAAGTATTTCTATAGGGGATTCATCTTGGCAATAGTCATTTTGCAGTAGGCTGATACTACCTGCATTCTTTCAAACACATGCTATTTTTGAGTGTGTTATTGTTTTAATTCTTCTCAAGAGCTATGCAGTTAATCTTGGATTCCATTAAGAAAACACCAAAGTGCATACTGATATTATAACTTTTTATTTATTTATTTTTTTGTTGGTCATGGGGCTTGAACTCTGTGCTTGGGTGCTATCCCTCAGCTCTTCAGCTCAAGGCGAACACTCTAGGGCTTGATCCACAGTGCCACTTCTGGTTTTTTGGTGGTTTATTGGAGAAAAGAGTCTCACGGACTTTCCTGTATGTTTTGGCTTTGAACCACGATCCTCAGGTGTCAGCCTCAGGAGTAGCTAAGATTACAGGCGTGAGCCACCAGTGCCTTGCTCTGATATTACAATTTTTTAAGACCAAAAATTGATGTATTTTATGTTTCCAACAATAAATCAAGTCCATACCAAATAAAGACTTTAGTATTATTTTAAGCAGTAGTGTTTGGGGGTTATAATTCAACAAATACAGACACTTCATAATCCTTAACTACTTCTTTGAATTTTCTCTTTATTGTCAAGTTTAAAAAAATCTGGATCCACTTTAGTGAAAGTTTCCAATTGGACCCTTTGTCATGAACCCTCTGCACCTAGAAATACATAGAAATTCACTTTGTTTTTAAATTGTTGGAGCAAGTTCCAAGACCTGCACATATGTTGAATGGAAGCCACTGGTGTATGTTTGGCTCTTGCACATGGCCAGCATTCTAACAGGAGCATACATGAGGACATGGATAGTACTGAAGGACAAAATCTTTGGGAGCAAACACTGGGACCTGGCAGCCACTGAGGACAGAAGGCATTGGCTGATACCCTTGTAGTTCCTGCAACACTGCCATGGCTGTAGCAATGGCATCATTCTGTGCCCCTCGCATACCTGTAGAAACCTTGGCAACAGTCCTACAGGCTCAAGACTAAAAGAGCCAGTGGGTTCATGCCAACCTGTGATTGGTCCATTGCAACCATTGTGAGTGGTCTCTGCACTCCATTAAAGTGCTGGGAGTTCCTGGTGACCTGCTGGACTCAGTTCTACGTTGACAATTTTGAGTGTGTGGTAGTTTTTTTTTTTATTTGGAGGGGGGGGGGCTATGTTTTGTTTGGGTTTGGGTATTTCCTTTTGGTTATTGCTCTGGGGTTGTTATTTGCTTAGCTAAGTTTAGGTAGATTTACTTCTTGCCATCCTAGCAAAAGATGGGAGAACACAGTGAATTAGGCTCAAGCTCTTAGGAAAGGGATATTTTCACAGAACAAGACAGTATGAAGGAAATCATTGGCTACGGCAGGAGATTTTCCCTGAACAATACAGTGTGAAGGAGGAGATCATTGACTATGGTAGTATGGATATGTAAAATTGGCCTAGCACCACCTTATAGACACTAAGGTGGTAGTGAAAATAACCCTAAAGGGAGAGTTCAACAATTGTCAGATCAAAAATGAGATGGACAGGTCGGGACTGTGGCTCAGTGGTAGATGTTTGCCTCGCAACCAGGAGGCCCTGGGTTCAATTCCTTAGCACCACAAGAACAGAAAAAGCTGGAAGTGGTGCTGTCGCTCAAGTGGTAGAGCACTAGCCTTAAGCTGAGGAGATAAGCCACAGTGCTTACGCCCAGACTACAAGCCCTAGGACCCACAAAAAGTTAAAAAATGAGATGGATATTATTAAGTTTTTCCATCACTGACCCATGATGAGGTCATACCAGGTGAGGGAAAAGGATGAGCACCAATACCTGGCAGTGGAACTGGTCATCCAGAGACCTCCTAACATATATGTGAAAATTATACCACCTATTCAAGAATGAAGTCAGGAGATTGTTCAGATTGTGAGTACTGTGCATTACTTTAACAAAAATATAAATGAATAATGACACCTTAAACCCAATAACATCGTGTTGGATGACAAAGGCAATGTGAAGGTCAATGGCTTTAGCATGAGCATAAGGACTTCCCAAGGGTAGTTGCTGAAGTTCATATTGGTACCTTAATTTTGTCCCTATAAAATATTCCTGCATGGAAATTACAATGTCTGCAATGTAGACATCTGGTGCTTGGGTGTCCTCATTTGTATTCTATGGGGATGGCACATTTCCCATTTGAATATATGAAGTTTAGCCAGAGAGAGGTAATTGTCTTGAAGTTCACATACATTTCTCTATTCACTTGTCTCCAAAAGAACAAAATATCATCTTGAAACTGTAAACTGCAGACTCAAGTGAGCGTCACAGTATGGAACAAACAATAAAGATTGGCTCAACCAAGTTGAGGAATATTTCCTCTGTCCTGATGAGCTACTATGTAATGAGCTAAAATCTATTATTCTTGCACTCATATGTGACATGGGGTATAGCCTGCCTGATAAGCACAAATCTATATTGGACAGGACATTCAATGAAATCATTAAAGTAGTATGACAGCAATGAAATTAAATCAGTGCCTTCAATTGTTTCAGTGTGCCAATCTTCTGCATATATATAACATGTATATATGTATATATTTCACAAATATATTACATATTAAATATGTTATATATAAATATATGCATAAATATACATAATTATGGAGATGGAGTTTCATGGAATTCTCTGCTTTTGCTTCAAGCCAACATTCTCCTCATCTGAGCCTCCTTAGGTGCTAGGATTATAGACTGGGGCCAGGCAAAACATTTCCTAATAAATGCAACAGAGAGCCTATGTTTAACTTCCAAGAAACATTAGAAACTGAAAGATAGTAGAATGATGAATGTAAAATAAAACACTTAAGTTATTGTAAAATTTCCAAAACTTATTTCATACAAACATTAGGGGACAGTGTTACGAGATTTATCTTTTACAAAAAGATGAATAAAAAATTAAACACAGATACAGATCCCAGTTTGAAGTGTGAAAGTAAGTGGAAGGCCCATAAATTCAAGTCCTAGTACTGACCCATAACCATATATAAAATTAATTTTCTACCTGTTTTATTATAAAAATCTGTACAGAGCTGCTACAGTTACATGAGCAAGGTAATGAGTACATGTCCTGTCAAGCATTGTTGCCTCCTCCTTTGTTTTTCCCCTACCATTCCTTCCCTCCCACCTAAACAACTACCCACCCCGAAGTTGTAAAGTTCATTTTCAAGGTAGTGTCTTGTACGTCTTTTACATAAAATTTTTACAATGGGTCAACCTGTAGCCTTAATTAAGTATTTTGTGTTTTCCCTTACACTCCCTGAATTAGAGAATTATATATACAAGATGCAGGTTACCAGAATAAAATATAGTGAAAACAGGGGTTATATCATGGGGAAGGAATATATAAAGCAACCAAAAATCACATGGTACCTTATAAATAGGTTAGAAACTTTAGCAAGAGAGGAAAAACTACTTGCGTCCCTATCTTGAGGTTTATTTCGCTTAACTTCATCTTATCTGGTCATATGTACATAGCTTTTGACCTTTTCTGCTTGTCCTAGATATGTACTAGTTATTGCAAATAAGGGAAACCATGGGACCTATGTTTCATTGGGCATGCCTTACTTCACTTAATATAGTTTTCCCCAAGACTTTCCATTTCCTAACAAATTGGGCGATGTCATTTTTTTTAATGGAGGCATAGAATTCATATATATATATATATCACATTTTCTTGATCCATTCCTCTACTGAAAGGCATCTGGCTTGGTTCCATATCTTAGCTATGGTAAATAATGTTGCAATAAACATAGTTGGGCTGGTAGCCTTAGTATGGCCTAGTTTGTGATCATTTGGGTAAATGACCGAAAGTGGGATGGCTGGGTCATAGGGGAGCTCTATGTGGAATCTTTTGAGGAATCTCCATATTGTTTTTCAAAGTGGTTGAACAAATTTATACTCCCATCAACAATGCAGTAGAGTTCCGTTTTGGCCACATCCCTTCCAGTATCTATTATTAGATTTCTTATTTATAGCTATTCTAACAGGGGAAAGGTGGAATCTCAATGTTGTTTTGATCTGCATTTCTTTTATGGCTAGAGAAGTTGAACATTTCTTCATGTGGCTATTGGCCATTGTTATTTCCTCTTCATAGAATTTTCTTTTTAAGTCTTTAGCCCACTTACTTATCAGGCAGTGTTTATTTGAGGATTTGTTGTTGGGGGATTTAATTTTTTGAGTTCAAAGCATATTTTAGATATGGGACCCTTGTTTGTTGTATGGCTAGTGAAGATTTTCTCCTAATCCACGGGATTCTATTGATTTTGCTAGCTGTGTCCTATGCCATGCACAAGCTCTGCACTTTCATGCAATCCCCATTTGTGCAACCTTTCTTTGATTTGTTCTGTTTCTGGGTCTCTATTAAGAAAATTTCAGCCTGTGCCTAGGAGAACAAGGGTTTCTCCTATTCCTTCCAATATCGTTTTCAGGGTGTGTGCTTTGACTCTGAGGTTGACAATTTTGTAGGCCAGAATTTGTTTTTTTACCCCATCCTTTGTGTTCATAGAATTGTCTGTATTATGTGTAAACAGGCTGCTTTACAAGGTATCTTTCCATGTCATACAGTAGGTATTACATGGCTCTATGTAAGTATTGTATAATGACATAGAACTTTCTAATGACTTAGCTATAAAATCTATTAATGTTAATTAAGTGCCATGAAGAATGCCAAACCTCCATTTTTGTGCGCAACTCCGTCCTTGTCCTCCCTATTGTTTAGCAGCTTATATCACACTGAGCATAACTGAAGCTGGCACATGGAACAGACATGAACTCGATGGATCCTATCTGTGAGATGGCCCCAAATACAGCAAATATCAGAATCAAAGAGATTGAAGCAGTTATCCAAGGTTCCTAGTTGTATGAATGACTTCGGCTTCCAATGGTTGTACCTGCCCCTGTCAGAAGCCTGTTGATGGTCTGTCACCATCAAAGCTCACACTGAAGCTTAACTTCTCAATGTAGCAGTGTCACGAGGTGGAACCTGTAAGAGAGGTTTCAGTCATAAATAGATTAATGCCATCTCATCAACTCTGAAGGGACTAACATCATCGTCATTCTAGCACATGCCATGATGCCAAGATCCTCTGTGATATGATGCACATAGGGGGCCTTAGCCCATGTGCTAGCATGCTATTTAGACATTGCATCTACTATTAATTTTGATTGAAATCGACCTTTTTTCCGTATGAAGTATACAGCTTCAAGGATTTTGTTAAACCATGACAAAATGGACTGAGATGCTATATTTTTGTCTTTTTCATGGAACTGAGGGATAAACTGAGAGCCTTACACTTACTAGGTGGATACGTTACCATTTGTTTGAGCCTGCATTCCCCCAACCATTTTTTTTCTTTTTCATTTGGCTTTTCATATAGTCTTGTGCTAACTTCACTCAAGCCACCCTCATTACCCCATCCTCCTATACTTCTAACTCTCAATATCTGGGATTAGAGCCTGTGACACCAGTTTACCCCTTCGAATATACTATTCTTTTGGGAAGAGAGATACAGACCCCTGAGAAGAAGCTTATGTGTATTTGTGTGTGCTTGTGTGTGTGTGTGTGTGTGTGTGTGTGTGTGTGTGTGTGTGTGTGTGTGTGTGTATGTGTGTATTCAGGTACTGGTCTTGGTGATTTATTTTGTACTGAGGGTGAATCTTCCTGATGATTCTGCATTCTAATTCTTTTCACTAAAAAAGAAATGCTTCTCTGCGTGCTAGTGGCTCACAACTGTAATCCTAGTTCTTCAGAATGCTGAGATTTGGGGATAACACTGTTAAGCAAGGTGAGCCACGAAAAGTCCATGACACGCTTATGTCCATTTAATCACCAAAAATGTCAGAAGAGGAGCTGTGGCTTAAGTAATAGAGTAATATTCTCGAGGAAAAAATAGAAATAGCACCTAGGCTCTTATCAAGGTTAAGGACCAGCACCCATACAAAATCTCCAGATAGCACTTGTGCTATTACAATGAGCTCTTGTGCTTTTTAAAGTCACAATTATGTCTAATGGATTATCTGTACAGGATAGTTGCAGTAAAAAAAAATCTTGTATTTCTTCATAAGGTATGTTCTTTCTGGACCATCTTTATGACCCATTTTTGTCTCTTGAATGATGTCTTGATTTTGAAATAGAGGAAAAATTCAGCGATGAATTTGTTCTCTGCATCCTTCCCTCATCCATTATTAATATGTTCTCTCTTTTTATTTTTTGGCAATCCTGGGGCAGGAACTCAGGGCCTAGGCACTGTCACTGAGCTTCTTTTTTGCACAAGGCTAGCACCCTATGACTTGAGCCACAGTGCCACTTGTGGCTTTTTCTTTTTATGTGTTACTGAGTAATTAAACCGAGAGCTTCTTGCATGCTGAGCAAACACTCTACCACTAAACCACATTCCAAGCCACATGATCTCTTTTTAAAATATATCTGTCATGTTTACTTCTGTCCCATTTCTGAAGCCACTGCCACTGTTCTTGAATCTATCCTCAGTTTTACTCCTAATTGCCTTTCATTCCCTATAACTGCTGAATTGTTTTCCACTCCACCAAAGAAACTATCTTTCCTTTTCTTAAATTTCACACTTCATTTGCTAAAAATGAAGGAATAACTCAATTACCAGTGTCTGAAATTGAGGACACTTAGAATAGTAAATAGATTTTTCTACTTATTTTTTCAGCCGTGGTGCTGCAACTCTGGGCCTGGGCGCTGTCCATCAGCTCTTCAGCTCAAGGCGAGTGCTTCACCACTTGAGCCACAGTGCCATTTCCAGTTTTCTTAGTGCGTTATGGGAGATAATACTCTCTCAGCCTTTCTTGCCTGGGCTGGCTTTGAACCGGCAGCCCCAGATCTCATCCTTCAGAGTAGCTAGGATTACAGGAATGAGCCACGGCTGGCCAGCTAATAAATAGCTTTTTATGTGTATCAGGTGATACACAACAACTCAGAACCTTGGGATATCTTTTGTCTTCCAGTCTGGGAAGGATCTAACCCCACAATATGCCCTGCAAGACAACAAAATTAAAGAGATTCTACAAATGTAATTAGTTCCCACAAGATTTGGGTATGAGTTACTTCCAAGTAGTGAATGCAAAATAAGGCCTTTCTAGAAGTCAGTGCAGCCAACAGGATGAATCAAACAGTAAAGAGAATATGTTTGCTAAGAAAGTATGGAGGTGTCTAGGAGCTGACAAAAGTGGTTGTATGATAGGAGACAAGAAACCAGAAATCACAGTCTCACAACCACAGAACCTAAAGCATACCAGGCATCCCTTAAGTTTGGAAGAGATCCCCACATTCCATGAGAGACTATAGCCTGGTGGCCCCCTGGTAGAAACTGAGCAGCTGCTAGAGACAAACTACACCCAAACTACCAAACTTATGTCCTACTATTACTGGTATTTAATGGTCAAACAAATAAATTTGTGGTAATTTGCCACATATCATGACTAAATAAATGCATCTCCCAGAGTACTGGTGCCTCACACCTGTAATCCCAGCTACATAGGAAGCTGAGATCTGAGGATCCAGATTCAAATGAATCTCAAGCAGCAATGTCTGTGATATTCATATTGCCAATAAATAGTAAAAATATTGGAAATGGTGGTATGGCTTAAGTAATACGGCACCAGCCTTAAGAGAAAAGCTAAGTAAAACTCAAGACCCTAAATTAAAACTCCAATACCAGTACATACACAAAAAATAATGGAAAAATGAGAGCATTTATTGAAGAGCATCTGGTGTTTTCTCTGCTCTGTGTAAAACTCTAACATCTCTCACACTTTTTGCTTGTGCTTGAAGAAATTTATTAAAATCTATAACACCACGTTAATGATATCTAACTACACAACTATACAAATGTGTTGGTCACACACTTTTCAATATAGCATATTGTAATTGTTACTGCAAACAAAGTACCATTCCTACTAATTTAATCTAATTAATCTCAGTAACTGGATTTGTATATTGGTATTTCTCACAATACTTTATCTGAAATCAAACTTAAACTTCGTAACTCATCAAAAGGGAAAACTTATGCTGTATCTTCAGGTACATTCCTTTCTGTCACTTTTCCTACAAATGAAAATTAATTGATTCCAACATTTAAAAATCCTACATCCCAAATTAAGAGAAGACTCTGATTAAAACTAAAAACTTTAAAGTGTTTTCAATTTCTGTTTAATTTGGACAAAGTACTTAAAGATATCTTTGGACTTCCATAGAGATATCATATCCAAAACTTCATCTATACCATATAAATAAGTTCCCTAAAGGCTGTCTATAAATTCACATAGATGTTGCTCAATTCACTAGAGCAAAAGAACTATAAATTCTGACTTACATCTATAAACATCCCATGACAATTTCTAGATCATTCCATTTTTCTCAGAACCATGAAGGCTGCCAAGATACTCACTAATGGTGAGAGGAGAAAAAAGAGCAAGTTTGCGATGGCTGATATTTTACAAAAGCCTTATTTGCATGTGGGTACACACAGAAAGCTATACAATGTTCAGCTTTACGTGGAAAAAAAAGGAACTCGCCCTACAGAGAGAGAAAACTCTTGGCAGGAGGAAGATGGACTGAAGAATTACCTGAATGCATGTCTTCTCATATATTTCCCTCCATGTGCTTCATGGAGTTTTCTCTGGGACTCAATGCTCAATAAGGCAGACCACGGTCATCCCAGCAAAAGCACAGACAGCCAAGACTCAGGAAACAGCCACTTCTTTGCTCTCCCTGTGAAAACATCACCAACCGAATGAAAAATAAAGCAAAGTGGATTTCAGGGGCACATAAAGAGAACCATAATGCTTTTGGGGAAAAAGAAAACATGTGTGTGTGTGTGTGTGTGTGTGTGTGTGTGTGTGTTCTTGTGTGTTGGTACTGGTACTTAAAATCAGGACTTTGGAACCACCCTTTAGGAACTACACATAACTACACTTTAGCTTCTTTGCTCAAGCCCGGTGCTCTACCACTTGAGCCACACTCCACTTTTGGCTTTTTAGTCATGAATTGAAGAAAAGAGCATCATAATCTCTCCTGACCAGGCTGGATTTGAACCTTTATCCTCAGATTTCAGCCTCCTGTTTAGCCTGAATCACAGGAATGAGCCATCAATGCTGGCATTAGTGACAGACCAATGTACTGATTTCAAGCCCCAATACCAGCACAAAAACCAAAACCAAAATCATACTTCATAGCCTATAAATATACAGATAGCATATTAAACCAATATAATGAAATGTGGAGAAATGTGAAGGCCATCTGAAAATGATTATTATTATTAGCTTTTCTGATTTTTAAAAACCTAAAATTTCTTTCCTAAAATGTAAACTAACTACACAAGTCCCTCATACCAAGGTATATGTTTCAAATGAGATAGCAGATAAGGACAAACAGAAAATGCTGAGGAAAACAAATAATTTTAGAATTCAGTGATTATTACACAGAAAATCTACTTTAGCATCTGTACTTTGAAACTGTTTCAAGTAGGCTACAGTAATGACAAAAACTACTGTTCTTCTCATTAACACTTCTCATGAAAACAGGTTTACTTTATTCCCTTTATCTGTGAATATTTGATTCACTTTTCCCAAAATGACACTAAAGAGACTCAGTCTTTCCAAAAATCCAAATTTTATATCTTAACACTTAAATCAAATATATCAGGTATCTTCTTTGGGTTGGGAGTATCATAACAACTTTTAAGTTGTTCTTTTACCTTTGATGCCAGGAGGGTGTGTATTTTCACAAAAGAGGACAGGAAAACACTCAGTAGATCACCTGAAGGCTGAAATCTGAAGATCATGGTTGAAAACCATGAAAACTCTTACCTCCAACTGAAAAACAAAAAGCTGGAAGATGTGGCTCAAGTGAGAGGCTGCTAAAGCAAACAAAACCAAAAGGAGGGATGGGGACAGAGGACAGCATCCAGGACCAAACTTCATATTCAAAGACCATCTCACATATGCACAAATAAATCTGACAACAATTCAGATTAACATCATCTGAACTGCCTAATGGGAAGTGTGCATGAGAATTTAAAAATATTTCTATTTTTAAGAAACACATTTAAGGAGTTCTGTGAAGATGGGGGAGGAGAAGCTGGAGGCTAAACATGCTCTCACATAGGAAGCAGTTTTAGTGTTCCAGTGAACAATCCTAGGCCAGAAAATTTCACCAAGTGTGCCATTACAGTACAGAGAGTTTGGCCAGAGAGGGAAAATACAGGCAAGGAGACAGATCTGAGCATGTGCCAGAGGCCATGGCTGTTGTTGTGTTGGCAGCGGCAGCGATGGCTGTAGCCATCATACTTACAACAGAAAGAGTCCGGGACAAAGGCGCCAGAGGCAGCAGGTGAGTGGATTCTATTCAACACCAGCAAGAACTGACAAGTGTCAGATATCTTCATCCTGCAGATTGCAGACCAGAGACAACCCAGGAAACAAGACTGTCTTGAGTAGAACCCTGACATTCTCACTCCTTCTCAGAGAGCAGAGGAAGGAAGGCCACCCCTCCGTACCCACCCCCCAACTACCGGAGATCTCTGTCTTTGATACTGACAAAGACCAGAGAAAACTCTGCCCCTTTGGGAGGGACTTTCTTCACTGGGTAAACAGAGCCAGAGGCTGCCACTCCCTACAGCAGCCAAGAAAATCAATTGAAATTCAGTAAACATAAACCCTGAGAAAGGCTACAGGCTGGGCTCTGTGAGTGTCTCAGAAGCTAGCCCCTCAGGAAAAAGCTACAGTTTGCTGAAAGGCCTCAACACTACCCAGAACCTAGCCTCATCACAGCATCTCTAAAGTAGAGGAAACAGCCATCTCCCTCTTTTGTGATGCTCAAAGCAGATCTCCCTCCCTCTGAACTAGCCTGGGAGGAGGAGGATCACAAAATCCTGGGTAAAGCAGTGCATTTTTCTGCCTGCCCAAACAAACTGACTTAAGTAACCAATCAAGCCACAGGAAAACCAAACACCACAAGCAAACCAGAGACTCCAACAGGACACTGGTTATGGACACAAGGGAGATAAGGATCTTCCCATCCGCCCAAAAAAAATCAAAGAAATCTTTTCTTTGTACCTTTTTTAAAAATTTTTTAAATTTTTTGTTAAATTTTTACTTTTTAATTTTTTTGAAAAAATTGTTCTCTATTAATCTCTTTTTTCTTCCTCTTACAATTTTTATTTTAGATTTTAGGTGTATATGTGTGTGTGCTATTTTTTAGCTCTATTGAATTTTTGATCCTTTTTTCTTTCTTTCTCATTCTTTTCATTTTTCTTCTTTTTCATTCTTTTTTGCATGACTTAATTGCTGCTCTGCTCATCCCCAGATATACCCGACATTGATTATTAGACCTTATCCCATGTTGTCTACACACTTAATCCAAAAATTTATTACTCAATTCAAAACCTCTTAGACTTAAATTCCTTAGTAGCAGTATTAACCCTTTATACCTATAAAATATTTTAAGCATTTTTTAGTTTTTAGTTTTTCAACTCCTTTCTATCCCTCACTTCCTCTCTTCCTATCCCCGTTCTTCTCAGAATACTACTTCTTTAAACTTGCATAATTCTAAATGTTTCACTTTTTAATTTAAAATTTTTGTTTTTCCATTTTTTCTTGTCTTTTTTTCTTTTTCTTCTTTTTTTCTCTCTACTATCATCCTGTCCAATCCATTTCCCTCCTTGAGATAAGGACCTGGTTAATTACACTCTCCCTTTACCTTTCCACATCCCTTTGGTGTTAGTTTTACCCACATTTCTTCCTAATTTCTGCCAAATTCTTCTTTGTTGTTTGTGGACGATTAATACATAATTGTTTGGTATTTAATAAGTTGTATCTTTTGAATTAGATTGTATCTGCAGACTTTTGACTGTGCAACTATGGACATTGGTTCATGGTTGTCTTAAAATAGTGTTCTACCACAAAGCTGGTGTTACTCTCATCCCAAATGGGCAGAAGAACCTGGAAAAAAACACAAGAAAAATGGCAAGTCCGGGGAGCTCAACTCCCATTCATGATAATCAGGGGGCAGAACAGATCATGAATAATCCAGACAAGAGTTCCCAAAAAGCTCTACAAATACTACTGGTAAACATGGTAAATGAAAAGATTAAAAACCTGCGAAGGATCAGTAAGAGCATGATATGGAGAAAGAGGAGGCAAACTAAAGATCAGTACAGGAATCTCATGAGCGTGAGGATCCTACTCAAAGACTGATACAGGAATTACATGAGCAGATTGAGAACACTAAATGAGAAATAAAGGAATTACGTGAGCAGGCCAAGAACAGACAAAGAGAAAGTCAGGAATGGAGTGAGCAGGCTGAGAACACTTAAAGAGAACTACAGGAATTGGGCGCATATGAGGAAGCTAATCAGAGTAATACAGGAATTGAGAGAGTGGGACGAGAAGATCAATAGAGGAATCTATGGAACCCATAAACAGAGAGCTGAAAGAAGTCAGGGAGACTACAAAGGGAATGCTGAATGGAACCCAACAGAAGGAATAGAAGTCCAAGGAAACCATAACCAATTAAATAAGTGATTTGAGAATAAACACTGAACACCAAATTAAGGATGTAAAAGAGTTCATACAATTTCTATAACAAAGCTTCAACAAAGAACTTGAAGCCATCAAAGGCGACCAATTAGAAGGAATAAACAAAAGAAACAAAGTAGAAATTTCTGAATGTAGGTGAGGCCATCCGGAAGATCGAAACTTGGGGATTGAAGACAGCCTAGATATTATAGAGTAAGAACCTACAACAATCGAAGACAAATCCAAGATATATGATAGATCTATTCAAAATTTGGAAGACACCATCAGAAGCATAATGGTTGTAGAGGAGCACCTAGAGACAGAAATTAATGGTCTAGGAAATTTTTTTAACAGGATCCTAGCAAAGAACTTCTCAAACTGGCAAAAAAGATAGGCCTATTCAGATACAAAAAGTTTTTAGAACTCCAAATAGGCTAGACCAGAACAGGCTATCCCACTGTCACATTATAATCCATACAGGATCAATTCAGACCAACAAAATGATCCTGAAAGCTGTCAAGGAGAAAAGATTAACCATCTATAAAGGGAAACCAATTAGAATCACCAAAGATTTCTCAGCAATTAAAGGAAGTAGATCTTGGAATTATGTATGCGATGCCTTAAAGACAAACAACTATCAACCAAGAATACTGTACCAGTCTAAACTCTCCTTCATAACTGAAGGTCAAATGAACACCTTCCATAGCAAAGAAACACTGATACAATATATTTCCACAAACCAGACCTACAAAAGATTCTTAAAGATGTTCTACACATAGAAAACCAACAAGACCACAATGAAGGTCAAGAAACTGCACTGAAAATGAGAATCCAAGAACCATAGGAGAACCTAGTTGCCACAGCCCCCAAGAAGGTGGATAAAATGGCAGGAACTCCCAAATACTTCTCAGTCCTATCTCTCAACATTAACGGACTTAACTCCACAATTAAGTGACATAGACTGTCTAGTTGGATTAAAAAGCAAGATCCTTCTATTTGTTGCCTTCAGGAGTCACACCTTGCCCATAAAAACAAACACATTTAAATGTGAAAGGCTGGAACAACATCTACCAAGCAAACGACCCCCATAAACAGGCAGGAGTTGCAATCCTAATATCAGAAAAAATAGACTTATATTAAAATTCGTGAGAAGAGATAAAGAATGTTGCTACATACTAATTAGGGGATCTCTCCTTCAGGAGGATATTACAATTATAAATATCTATTTGCCAAACAACGGAGCACCCAAATTTATCCAAGAAACACTACTTTCCCGCAAATCTCACATAGATCCAAAGATATTAATTGTTGGTTGTCGGGTCTTTGTCCGTCCCACGAAAGATGGACGTGGTCTGAGGAAAGGTAAGTGCAGCTGCTCGGCCGATCGCCAGCCTCCCTCAGCCCAGGAGACAATCAGAAGCAGCAGCAGGGAGTCAAGTCAAGTAGGAAAACTCATTTATTAACACAGAGCAAGCCCTTTTAAAGGAAAAAAGAGCAGGTGGCATGGCAGGGGAGGAAGAGGAACCAATCACTGTGAAGGTCACACCCTATTATGCACCTAAGTTTGCACGGGCTGGTTTTGCACTGAACATAAAGCAAATTGGGCTCTGCCCACTCAACTCCCTTTCAGTGTCATCTTTGCTGTCCATGTGCTCTACAGATTCCCCTTTTTTGTTTTAATGGCAGACCCACCTCCCAGTTAGTTATCGTTTCCCCCCCTCTGTAAAGGTTATTTTAACAGGATTACATTGGTAAGGATAGCATTGGCCACACAAGGGGTTTGAGGCAAGTCTGGGGGTGAGATTCGCTAGACAAGGATAGGGAGGGTCCGTGTGCATGATCCAAGAGCCCGTCCCAGTTACCTCACATCCCCACATAGCACTGAAATAAACATCTGTCCCACCACAGTTAGAAATGTCCAAAGCAGTTCAATTAATTCCTGGGCATATATAAAAGTCAGTATCTCATAAGGTCTTCCTCTTCAGAACATGGGAGCAACCTGGGTATTGGGAGTTCCACACATGCAGCACGGTGCATCCTCGTGGGCCCCCACACTCAGGCCATTCTACTATAGTCCAGAAAAACAAGGAAAATTTAAAACAAACTGCAGACAAAGCAAAGCAATACTGGGCATCTGCTGTCTTTTAAGTAAGCCAGTTCCTTTTACATGCCTTTAAGTGAGCACAGGGGTCAACATGACGTTGAGGTTTACTGTCAGCAACCAATGGCTCCCAACATCTCTACCGTCTTTCTTTTTTTTTTTTTTTTTTTTTTAAATTTTATTTTATTTTATTTGAGAACATACTGTACAGAGGGGTTACAATTACATGGGCAGGATAATGCATACATTTCTTACCACTGCCTGCCTTAGGTTGGGTGGATCGCCTTATATGCCTGACCCATCATCGGGACTTTCTTCAGAGCGAAGCTGAAAGCCCTGTCTTAGTTTGGTCAGACTGACACCCCCTCTTACCCATCTCTGGCTGCAATTCCTCTCAGGGGAAATTCATTCACTTGGAGCTTGATCTTATGTAACTGGCTGGCTAAGCTCATAAGAGGTTTGCAGTGCACATATAATGCAAGGAAGGCATAGAAAAACCATCAGCAAATGCATTACCAGGCCAAGAAATGTCATTAGCAGTCCTTGAACATTAGTCAAGGATGGGATAGCAGTCTTTGCCACTTCAGAGTCCAGAGCTGGGGCTTGTTCTAGAGCAGGTTTTAGACATGTTTACAGGAAAGCATAACAAAAGGTGGTTGTACAAGCAATGAGTAAAAGAACAATTAGAGCAGGTAGCATTAAAATAAATAGCTCCTACAGAAATATTAAACGGTCCATACATAATGACATAGGGTGGTGATCAAAATGAAGGTCAGGCCAACAGGTAGACGGGACAGCTTTTCTTGTAGTACTATTGATGATTTCTGCATTGCCAGCACTGATCACTGCCCAGGTCACATGTTGAGGTTGATGTAGGTTCGGTAGGGCCATTACCAGGACTGGGAGGGTCAGGATAGCCAACAGCTGGACTATCGCCATCTGCAATTGTTAAAGAACACAACAGATTCTCAAGGGCTGGTTGCCCATGGGGATGGTTACTAGTTATCTTTCTGGCTTTCCTCTTTTAAACACAAGCCTCGGTCACCATAGCCGTTTTTCTTTCCTTGTTGATCAGCTTATCCTTGTACATCCTCCTGTATAGAGATGATGGGTAAAAACTTAAGGTTCCTGGCAGGGATCCAAATGGGGGCTGTCTCCCCTATGGGAAAAATGCATCCAAATCCTCTGCCCATGGTAACTAGGGGGTCATGTCCTCTCCATTGTTGTGTCAGGGGGTCCTTCCACTTGACTTTCACTTGGGGCTAGGGCTTAGTTTTCCCCAGTTCTTCTGAAATCTGGATTCAGTTGCCCCTTTTGAAAAATTTAAGATGTAAATTGTAAACAAAGCTATCTATAACTGTATATGGCGGCTAACTCACCCTTTTTTGTTTTATAGGTTATCATAATACAAATTAAAGGGATTTTGAATGTCCTGAAGGGCCATAGTTATGGCCAGCTTTTCTTTTATATTGTGCTGACCCTTGACAAGGTTGAAATCTTTGTTGGTTTCGGGTCTTTTGTTTCTCCTCAAAGGCTGCATACACAGAGCCTTTACCTTTGTCAGTAAAAACATGGAGGGCGCCAAGAATAGTCGTAGGAGAAAATAGAGATGGCATTTTGAGGGGAAGTCACCATAACATGACAGTCCATTTGGATGACCCATAATGGCAGTCAATTTGGCCTAGAAACCTCTCCAAAGAGAAAGGAAGATGAGCATTGGCTAGAGTGAGCCACTCAACATCTGCCTTCCAAACATGAAAAACAATGAAGTGAGGATCAAGGCCATAATGCCCTTGGGCTTGGGTCCTTCCCTTGAGGATAGCATCTGCAAGTTGGTTTGCCTGAGAGTACACCCAAGGTGTGCCCCCCATTGGAGTATGAACCCACTCTATTGGCTCCCCCCCTTGAGTTAAAATTGCAGGTATTACTGTGACACCTGCAAACAATCAAAGGGAAATGGTCTTAAAAATAGAATACCTCTTTAGGGAAACTTCATCCAGGGATTTTTGGAACTGAAAAAATATTACCCGATGGCTGTCTGTAATTGTAATAAATTCTTGGGGTATCCTGTCTTTTAGTATGGTGAATAAGGACACGAGTATCTTTAGGGACAAAAACCCATGGCAACAGCCAATTGATTTCCCCTAAAAGACTCTGAAGTTAGGTTAAGGTCAGAGAGGCTGGAAATCCAGCAAAGGCTTAAGGGGTCTGGCCTGAGTCAAGGTAAGGTGGGTTCTGAGCACCTTAAAAGGAGGTACCTTTTGAACTTTATTGAGGGCTATGGTAAAACCCCCCTTTTTAATATGGCACAAACCTGGACCAGAAGACCCTCCAGGCGGCTCCGGTCTTGGTACCCCAGAATTATATCATCCATGTAGGCATAGGCAAGGGAGGTATCTGAACCCAGCACAGGCCCTAAAAATGTGGCCTTGTATTGTTGGCCAAAGGCCTGGCTATTGGCCATTCCCTGTTGCAACACGGTCCATTAAAACCTCCGATCAGACTGGGAAAAATTAAGAGAAGGGATGGAGAAAGCAAACTTCTCGCAGTCATCTGGATGCAGGGGGATAGAAAAAAAATCTTTAATATCAATCACAACTAAGGTATATTCTGAAGGTATAGCAGGAGTCCAGGTCATGCCTCTTAGGGGCGTTCCTACTAGCTCCATCCTTTCATGTACTTTACATAGATCTTGGAGCATAAGCCAAGTCCCAGAAGCTTTTTGAATAATAAATACGGTGTGTTCCAAGGACTCATAGAAGGGTGTGTGTGCCCAAGGTTTATCTGTTCCTTTACCAAAAGGTGGGGGGCTACAAGTTTAGGTTTGGTCAATGGCCACTGCTCCACCCAGATAGGGTTTCTCATCTAAATCAAAATTGGATCGACAGCCGGGCGCTGGTGGCTCACGCCTGTAATCCTAGCTACTCAGGAGGCTGAGATCTGAGGATCGCGGTTCAAAGCCAGCCCGGGCAGGAGAGACTGTGAGACTCCGATCTCCAATAAACCACCAGAAAACCGGAAGTGGTTTAGCTCAAGTGGTATAGCGCTCGCCTTGAGCTGAAGAGCTGAGGGACAAAGCCCAGACCCAGAGTTCAAGCCACACAACCGACAAAAAAAAAAAAAAAATTGGATCGACAATCCTTTTTTCTAAGGTATCCCTTCCTGCGCCTTGGGCAGGGTATAGGGGGCATTTTGGCTCCCCCTGGGCAAATTGGCGGGGGATTGTTATGAACAGTCCCTCTCAAAGTGCCCCTCCTGCCTGCATTTAAAATAAGTCCCTCTCCCCAATGTTCTTGGGGTTCCTAGGCCCTGGGCTGCCAGCACATGGGTAATAGCCTCAGTCATTGAAGATGTCTGAGCCTGTAAAGCTAAAACTAGTGATTGGGACTGATTCTGTTGCTTTCCTACATCCTGTGAGGCCACCTCCCATCTGCCCAGGAAACTCTCTCTCAATCCCATGCGGTGGTCTGCATTCATCCCTTCCCAGACCAGCGGCTTTACAAACTGACCTTGAAGGTTCCCTGCCGGCAGCTTGCAGACTGCTGTACTCAGCTGACCAAGTTTTTGTCTCACTCCTGCTATGCGGGACTCAGTAGGCCCATCATCCAGTTTGTACCACGCAGCAAGTCAAGCCTGTCTCACCTGGTCATGGTATAGGCCAGGTATTGTGGCATGTTGGACGGCAGTGGAATACCCAAACCATATCTCTGTTAACATGGCATAAGTAATAGGTATCGCTGATTGAGCCTGCCGGTTATTCTCCTCTTGCACTCTTGCATTCCTCCTTAAAGAAAGCACACCATTTAATAAACTGAGAACTAGTAAGGATGACTTTGAGCCTGACGGTTATTCTCCTCCTGTACTCTGCATTCCTCCTTAAAGAAAGAACACCATTTAATAAACTGAGAACTAGTAAGGATGACTTTGGCCACATCCAGTCAGTCCTTAGGGACACATGGGTGATAAGCAATGTCCTGTAATAGGGTCTGGGCCCAAGGACAGTTTGGACCATCCTCTCCACCGCCTTTTGGGGCTCTTTAAGATCCTTAGCTTCCTATGGATACCATTCCAAGGGCCTGTTAGACCCTGGTGCCCGACTGACTAAATACCCTTGGGAAGCGAATCCTGTGGCCTAGGGTTCAGGCTCCCAGGTGGCTCTTCCTTTCCAGGGTAGGCCTCAGAGTAGGTTATTTCGCCAGACTTCAGCCCCTCCATGGAAGGTTGGTAGAGATCCTGGTCTTGCAGGTCCGTCTCGCAGGTTGCGTAGGATGCCGTACTTCCCCCCCCCCCAATCGGGGGAATAGGGAGGGGACCTATGACCGTCATGGTCACCTGAGTCAGAGGGAGTAACTTTCACCATCGTTTTGACTTCCACTGTGCATGTTTCAGTGCGTTCTCGGTCGAATTTGGCCCATTCCTTTTCCTTCTCACTTCCCAAGTCCTCCTTTACTCCCTCTTGGCATAATGTTGCCTCCTCCTCCTTCTTCTGTGAGATAGCATTACCCATAGTAAGGGTTTCTCTTACCCTGAGAGACTGCATAGCATAGGCTGGTAGTTTTTCCTTTCATGGCCCACGTTGGGTGCCACATGTAGGGTCTTCATCCATTCCACGAAAGACGGATGGGGTCCGAGTAAAGGTAAGTGAAACCACCCGCCCCATCCCAGCCTCCCTCAGCCTGGGAGACAATCAGACTCAGCAGGGAGTCAAGTCAAGCAGGAAAATTCATTTATTAACACAGAGCAAGCCCTTTTTAAAGCAAAAAACAGCGAGTGGCATAGCACTAGGGAAGAGGAACCAATGACTCTAAAGGTCATACCCTATTATGCACCTAAGTTTCTACGGGCTGGTTATGCACTGAAAATAAGGCAAATTGGGCTTTGCCCACTCAATTCCCTCTCAATGCCATCTTTGCTCCCCATGTTCTCTACAGTTGGGGACTTCAACACATCAGTATCCACACTAGATAGATCAACTTGACAAAAATTCAACAGAGAAACCGCAGATCTAAACATCTGCATAGATCAAGTAGATTTTACTTACATCTACCTAATGTTTCACCCAACAGCATCAGAATACATGTTTTTCTCAGCAGCGCTTGGAACATTTTACAAAATAGACCACATTTTAGATCGCATAGCAAATGTGTACAAATTCAGAAACATTGAAGTTATTCCTTGCATTCTCTCAGACCACAAGGGAATAAAATTAGAACTCTACACCGAAAGCCACCAAAGAAAGTCCTGTAATACATGGACGCTGAACAACACACTGCTTAATCACGAGTGGGTCATGGAAGAGATTAGAAAGGAAATTCAAATGTTCATGATATTCAACAAAAATGAACACACAAATTACCAGCTCTTCTGGGACAAAGTAAAGGCAGTATTCAGAGGCAAGTTTATAGCTCTGAGTTCCTACATCAACAAATTGGAGAGACCTGAAACCAACAACTTAATGAGACATCTGAGCCTCCGTGAAAAGAGCAGCAAGACAAACCTCAATTCAGTAGATGGAAAGAAATAATTAAAATTAAATCAGAATTAAATGAATTAGAATCCAAAACAACTATAGAAAGGATCAACAAAACAAAGAGTTGGTTCTTTGAAAAAATTAACAAAATTGAGAGACCCTTAGCAAATTTTATCAGAAAAAGAAGAGAACACACCCAAATAAATAAACTCAGAGATGAGAATGGAAACATCACCACAGAAACAACCAAGATTCAGAACATTATAAGGGAATATTTCTCAAAACTTTATACCAATCAGTTTGAGAACTTGGCAGAAATGTAGCTTTTCCTAGAAAATATCCACATGAAACTAAACCAAGACAAGTTAAACCATCTTAACAGGCCCATATCAAGCACTGAAATAGAAACAGCACAAAAAGACCTCCCATCTAAGAAAAGCCCAGGACCAGTTGTTTTTACAGACGAATTCTTCAAGATTTTCAAAGCACAGCTAACACCGATACTCCTCCAAGTCTTCAATAAAATTGAAAGAGAAAGTTCACCACCTAATTCATTCAATGAAGCCACCTAGACCATGGCACGCCTCAGTGGGAGCCATTATTCTTGAAAGTGCTAAAAAAATTACAAACAGCAGTCCTTCTGCCCCTTTTACTTTAACAATCCTTGACTCCATAGCAACTGATTGGCTAACTCCTCATGATTGGTATCAAACCGCAAAATCGGTGCTAACCCCGGGGCAATACGTATTATGGAGAACAGAATATGAGGACCTTGTTAATGGAGGGTGCAACGGCAATTATTACTACTTCAGGCCTTAAGCCTACAGTCTCCATGTTAACTGGTCAGGAGGATTTTGCAGACATTAGAAAACAACTTAAATTCTCAAAGGAGATTTTAGAAACCATCACTAAGCTTGCTGTTATGGCCTGGAAAAAGTTACCATCAGGGGAAGGAAAGACCACTGTTGTATCAGGAATTAAGCAACGGCCTGAGGAGCCATATGAGGAATTCATAGCTAGGTTGGAGGAAGCTATTACAAGAATGTTCCTTCCTTCTGAGGGATCTCAAATCATTCTCAAACAATTGGCATGGGAGAATGCTAATATTGTGTGTCAGGAATTAATCAGGCCAGTAAGAAAAACAGGAAGCCTACAAGACTATGTTAAGGCTTGCATAGATGCTTCTCCTGCTATGATTCATGGACTTGCATATGCTGCTGCCATGAAAGAAACGCCTTTTCAAACATATGTGAAAAAGGTAACCAGAGGCTCAGGATATAATCCTGAACAGAGAGTATGTCATAATTGTGGCAAACCAGGCCACGTTCAAAAGGAGTGTAAAGCTCAAAAGCAACAGAAGGGATCAGGAAAAGCACCAGGCTTATGTCCTCGGTGTCAAAGAGGGAACCATTGGAAAAGTGATTGTAAATCTAAGTTCCATAAAGACGGAACTCCTCTTCAAGAGGAAACAAAAAACGGACAGAGGGGCAACCTCTCAGCCCCTCCCCAAGAGAGGAACTAAAGCAAACTATTCATGACTTGCCTAGAGCCACTCCAGGGAGTGCTGGATTGGACTTGGCTGCCGCTCAAGATCATATCATATCCCGAAATAATGGGGTTGTACTGATAAGAGACAAACATAAAAGGGGAACTCCCTTCGGGAGTAATGGGCCTAATCATAGGCCGGAGTTCAAACTATAAAAAGAATTTTGAGGTTTTACCAGGAGTAATAGACTCAGACAGTCCTACCACTATAAAAGTCATGATAAGGTCTCTAAAAGAGACTATTCAAATTCATAAAGGGCAGAGGATAGCCCAAATACTTTTACTTTCATATCTAAAGTTGCCTAATCCCACCTTGACTCAAAACAGAGAAGGAGGGTTTGGCACCACAGATACTGTAGCCTGGGTTCAGGAAATTACAGATAAAAGGCCTTACAAGGCCATTAAGGTCAATGGAAAACAAATAACAGGACTCTTAGACACAGGGGCTGACAGATCCTGTATAGCTGGAAAAGATTGGCCTATGACCTGGCCAGTGCAGGAGACTTCTTCCTCCCTAATTGGATTAGGGATGGCTTCTAATGTAGCTCAGTCAGCTCAGAAACTCAAATGGGTATGTGAAGGGCAGCAAGGCCACTTCAAACTTTATGTTATCCCAAGCTTGCCCTTTTCTTTATGGGGCAGGGACATCATGCAAGACATGAATATAAAAATAAACAAATAGACTCCTCATCAAAGGAGCAAAATTTTTCATAGGGGCCGCTGAGGAACAGCTTTATGCTGACAAAATAATATGGAAAAGTGATGATCCTGTATGGATTAATCAGTGGCCCCTAACTCAAGAAAAGATTCAAGCCATACAGGACTTAGTTCTAGAACAATTTTGTCAAGGAAGGATAGAAGAGACTACCAGTCCATGGAATACTCCAATTTTTGTAATAAAAAAGAAGTCAGGAAAATGGGGGTTATTACAAGATTTAAGGGTAATTAATGAGACCATGCATGACATGGGAACCCTTCAACCAGGCCTACCCTCTCCTGTTGCAATCCCACAGGGTAGATATATAATAATAATAGACTTACAGGATTGCTTTTTTACAATAAAATTACAACTAGAAGATTCCAAGAGATTTGCCTTCAGTGTCCCTTCGGCTAATTTTAAACAACCTTATGATAGGTACCAATGGAAAGTGTTACCTCAGGGCATGAAAAACAGCCCTACCTTTTGTCAACAATATGTAAAGAGGGCTATAGAACAAATTAGACAAAAATATCCAGAGGCATATATTATTCATTATATGGATGATATACTTATGACCGATGAAACTAGAGAAAAGACAGAGAAAATATTACAGGATATGGTAGAACAATTAACAAAATTCGGGTTAATAATAGCTCCTGATAAAGTTCAACATGAACGACTTTTAAATTATCTAGGAAAAGTGATTGGACATGATTATATTATGTCCCAAAAGACACAAATTAGAATAGATGAACTAAAAACATTAAATGATTTCCAAAAATTATTAGGGAATATTAATTGGATTCGGCCTAGTTTAAAAATAACTACAGGACAATTAGATCCTTTGATGAAAATGTTGAACGGAGATCCTAATCCTAAATCTACCAGGGAAATAACTCCTGCAGCCCTATCCTGTATAAGATTGGTAGAAGAAGCATTGAATACAGCTAAAATACAGCAAATTAATATTACACAAACATGGTCCTTTATAATTCTGGCTACAAGCTTCACTCCCACAGGATATTTTTGGCGGGATGGGATACTGGAATGGATCCATTATTCCCATAACCCTGGAAAAATAGTTGCTTCATATCCCTTCTTATGTGCTAATTTGATTCTAAAGGCTAGATTAAGAGCTAGAGAATTATTTGGCCAAGAAATACCTAACATTTCTTTTATGGCTAGGGATGTTGAACATTTCTTCATGTGTCTTGAACCCTTAGATGTGTATTTTAATGTTTTTTTTTCTTTCATGCATGTGTTTCTAACACATTTATAAGATTATCTCTTTGTTGCTTTGTATGTCACTCCTCCACAGTATAACCCCTGCTTTCACTATATTTGATGTCAGTATAACTTGTGGAGGAGATGGGGAAAAACCAGTTGTTTAAGGATACAGGTGGACCTGTTGCAACAATGAGAAGTACAAGTTGTCATGTCCAAAACGAGCTTTACAACGTTGGTGTGGGGGGGGGGGGGGAGGAAGGAGAAGGATTGGGATTGGGTGGGAGGTGGGAGGCTGGGAAGGGATGTGAAGGATAAACAAAGGAGGAGGCTGCAATGCTTGGTAAGAAATGTACGCATTATCCTGTCCATGTAACTGTAACTCCTCTGTACAGTATGTTCACAAATAAAATAAAATTAAATTAAAAAAAAAAAGAAATACCTAACATTATTGTCCCCTATAATAAGAAACAATTAGATCATTTGATACAATTTGATGATGATTGGAAAATTGCTGTATTAACTTATACAGGTAAAATAAGCTTTCATATGCCCCAACATCCTTTGTTACATTTTATACTGAAACTCCTGTGATATTTCCAAAGGTTGTGGTTACAGAACCTTTGGCGGGGCATTAACTATTTTTACAGATGGATCTTCTAGTGGAAAGTCTGTGGTTTATTGCAGCACAAGACCACCATTAATATTTTATGACCCAACTGTATCTGCACAACAGGCAGAACTCATTGCAGTTCTGCTAGCATTTCAAAATTATTCAGAGGAGTTTAACCTTTACACAGATGTGTGTGGTTTCCTTGTTTCCTGCCATTGAAACAGCCCTAGTTACTGGTCAATCTAAAGTTAAAGAATACTTAGTAAAATTACAACAGCTATTACAACAAAGAACGACAAAGGTATTTGTGGGACACATCGGGGGCATAACAATCTCCCTGGACCTTTGTCTCAAGGGAATAAGTTTGCAGACTTATTAACTAAGGAAAGTCATGTAATGTCAGCTTTAGAAGAAGCTCAGGAAAGTCATAGACTACATCATCAAAATGCTAATGCCTAAAGAAAGATGTTTGAAGTGTCCCAAGAACAGGCAAGACAAATTATCAGGGAATGTGAGGCATGCCCAGAAGTTTTTCATCCACAAAAAATGGGAGTTAATCCAAGAGGCTTAAAGCCTAGAGTGTTGTGGCAAATGGATGTTACCCATGTAACAGAATTTGGGAAACTCTCCTTTGTCCATGTTACTATAGATACTTATTCTCACGCCATGGTTGCTACAGCCCATTCTGGACAGGCTGTGAAAGATGTTATTCAACATTTGATTAATGCCTTTGTGGACCTAGGAATTCCCAAGGAAATAAAAACAGACAATGGACCAGCATACACCTCCAAAGCTTTTGCTAAATTTTGTGCACAATGGAAAATCGTGCACAAAACAGGGATTCCGTATAATCCACAAGGCCAAGCAATCATAGAACGGGCTCATCAGACCTTAGAAAACCAATTGACAAGAATTAGACGGGGAGGAGGGAAGCAATACTCCCCCCATTACACTCTTAATCATGCTTTGCTGGTCCTTAATCATTTCAATGCTGATGAGCAAGGAATAACCCTGATGATGAGACATTGGGGCATGGAAAAAACTACAACTTTTCCTTTAGTAAAATGGAAGGATCTATTCACTGGAACCTGGCGTGGGCCAGACATCCTGTTAACATCTGGGAGAGGGTATGCTTGTGTTTTCCCACAGGATGCAGAATCCCCCATTTGGGTCCCAGACAGACTCATCAGGCCTTTCTCGGGCCCAAAAAAGAGCCAGGAAGAAAGTGAAAATACATCAGGAGAGAAAACTGGTGCAGAAGATGAAGACATTCTATCTATCACCACCGCAGGCTGATTCTACAAAAATCGCTGCACCACCTACGTGGGAACAGATCAAGAAGTTGTGTGAGGAAGCTCGACACACTGTTGAGATCACCGGAAATCAACCCAATCCGGAAAACATGTTTTTAGCCATGCTTGCCCTTGTTTCTTTACAGGTGAAGTACGCTTTTTGTACAATGTATTGGTCGTATGTTCCTGATCCACCTTTGCTTCACCCCGTGGGTTAGACTCACCCATCTAACATAAAAGTACTAATGAATGATACCTCTATACTAGGGGGCATTCCAGTGGGGTCAGAAAAGCCTATGATCTCCAAGTATCTAGATTATGAGGGAAGATCTGATGTCACCCCTATATGCTTGGCTTTAAAAGGCCGTGCTCCCTTTGCATGCTTGCCTGTTAACTACAGGACCCTTTATGCTGATGCACCTGATAAGACTAACACTGCTTCTAGCAGTAAGAGGGTGATATGGGAATTGAGTTTTCAAATACTTGGGTATTTTAATTACAATGAGACCTTTGACAAAGATAACAATGTTAGCATGCCTTTTCCAAATTGTTTAACAACTTACCGGGATAAAGATCAATTTTGGGACAGCAAAACAGAAAAAGAACTTCCAACATGGTTGGATTGTGGATTTCCCCTTTCTGCCTCTGTACATTGGCCTAGGTGTACTACAGATTTGGTATTTGATTTTTCCATTGCCAACCCAAATTATGACTATAAGAAATATTTAAAAGAAAATGAGAAAGTAAAATTCACAAGCTATAAAGCTCCGGTTGGCCCGGAACCGGTAAGGCGTTGGTTCATGCCTGGGTTTGTCACCCCAATGTGGGTTGCTAAATCTAGTCATTATGGAACCACCGTTACCCATAAAAATTTGTTTAGATTTGCTGCAGCTGCAAATATGGTATTGCTAAAAAAGCCCAAAGCTAACCTACCAGAATCAATTGCATTAAGAGCTTGTTTGTCTTATCCATATGCAGCTTTAATTGGAAGTGATAAAAGAATTAATATTACACAAGTAGGGAATTCCTTTTTAATTCAATGTTACTCTTATTGGTTGACCAACTGTGTTGATGCTTCCATAGATAAAGAATTTTCAGTAGTAATTATTGTAAAAAGACCTGAATATGTAATGCTTCCTGTAAATTTGCATAATGATCCTTGGTTTGATAATTCTGCTTTGCAAACACTTCGTGTTTTGTATGAATTAATACGACCAAAAAGATTTGTTGCAACATTGATCTTTGGAATTGCTTCCCTTATAGCATTAGTAACCTCGCTTGCTGTATCCACCACTGCACTAATACAACAAGTGCACACGGTGCATTTTGTTAATGAGTTAAATAAGAATGTTTCTCTAGCATTAACAGAACAGCAAATCATTGATCAAAATTTAGACAGCAAACTAGAGGCTTTGGAGGAAGTAGTCTTATTTGGAGTCATAACACTAATTGTTATATGTATTCTTGTTGTCTTTCCAGTCCTCTTCAAACTAGTCTTCCGCTCCATCTCCTCTATACGAGAAGAAATTTATCTGGCACATCTAAAAAATAAAAAAGGGGCAAATGCCACGCCTACTCAGTGGAGTCTGCGTAGCATGGGAAACCATCTTTCAGACCTGAGAAAGGGGCTTTAGAGACCTATCACTGAGTATTGGGACTTCACCAAAGTCTACCTCAGAGAATGGGGCTTTACAGAGACCTATCTCCGAGTTTTGGGACTTCACCGAAGTCTACCACAGAGAATAGGGCTTCTAAGAGGCCTACTCCTGGAAAGGCTGGCAAACCCCTGGGAAAGATGTGTTTCTGCCTTTCTTTTCCTCATAAGAGTGCCTATTAATCTTTTACTGCTTCTACTGCTCTTTGTACTTACTCATTGTCAACGTTCCTTTATTCAAAGCTCTTTCTTAAGAGTGTTGACGACTCCAATATCTGATGAGTATCTTAAAAAATATGACTAACTCACCAGAGTTAAGTGCTACCCTGAAACCCCTCTTGTGGAGGCTAGTAGACAAGTTATAAGTAAATATAAAAGTATTGGGGGTTTCACGAAGTCACTTTAGCAGAAGGAATTGTTTGTAAGGGACTTACAAGAAGCTGTAGGCTCAGCTAGAGCAGAAAGAATGTATGGCAATTGCTGAGATAACTATTTAGGAGAAAGAATTTCCTGCTACTCTCTTTTATTTACTAAGAGACTTGCTAGATCTAGGTCTCCTTGAGGTTTACTATTAAAGAAGAAACAGGAAAGATCTTATGGGAAAGTTAAGGCCTCTATAAAGATAGGTAATTGTTAATTGGTGACAAACATTGTAATCATTGTATTTCTTAGAGATAAGCCGGAAACAAGTGCCTATCAGGTGACCAGCTGGTGACCACCCAAAAATGAAGCCATGCAGCAAGATTGTGTAACCTTTTGCCCTTTCTCATGAAGACTTTTGCTATAAAAGTTTGTTTTCCTCTGCATTAAATCACACTCAGCATCCACTCCTCTTGTGTGTGAGTTGTCTGTTTGCCATCTCCCCATCCTATTCCAGGTTCCTCCCCTAGGTGTCCTCTGTCGTCCCGACAGAGCCCGGTCTGCAGCACCATGTCTTGATTTTGAAAGGTTTATTGGAGATCAAAGTTTCAGTGTTGCACATGTTCATTCTTTGTCCCTCCTTTTCCATGACCCCTTTAACTTCTGAAAGAGAGATAAATGTAAAAAAATGACAAAAATGAAATCAAATAAATATCATCTTGTTTCTGTTTCCTGGTAACTGATTATTTTTGAGATAGTGCTTCTTACTAATAAGAATTATTGGTAGAATCTGAAAACATATTTGAGTAATAAATAGACGAGGAAAAATGTTGTCTCCTATTTTTTATCACTACATTTCTTTTTGTCTAAGTATAAATGCCATACTTACACTAAGTGCCTAGAATAAGCAAAATGACTTATAGAGCTCAGATCATACCTTTCCACAGAAGATGACAGCCCCAGAAGAAAAACAGGGCAACAACTTGCACAAGAAAGAGAGAGTTTGATGTCTCCTTAAATCTTAGGATCAAATGCTCATGAGGAGCCCTCGGGACTGATGACAGCTTAAGGACCTAACATTTCCTGTGTCATTCCATCAAAGGAAACAGTCACCAGTCTCCCATCACACTGTAGGTGCCACGCCTGACT
The DNA here is from genome assembly GCF_019054845.1 of Dipodomys spectabilis. Classification (NCBI taxonomy): domain Eukaryota; kingdom Metazoa; phylum Chordata; class Mammalia; order Rodentia; family Heteromyidae; genus Dipodomys; species Dipodomys spectabilis. The sequence continues at coordinate 3,657,405 of NW_024871098.1, read as the reverse complement.
GTTGACCTTGGCTGTGTCATGAGAACGTGCAGCAGGGCTCTGTCATGGTCACTGGAGAGTCAGGATTGCACACTAAGAGGACATTCATGAAGGTGGTAACAAGGACTGAGTCAGGGTTTTGTCAGATCTAGATGATTTGTAACAGGCACTACTGTCTTCTGGCTAAGAATGTGGATATATCATCGGGGTCTTGCACACAAATTTATCAAATGTTAGCTTGCAACATTTCCGTATGAAAGCCAACAAAATGACATCAATGCCCTCTGAACATATTCTCATCAATATTTAGTAAGTAAAAAGCTATAAAATCAAGCTCATCATGAGGAAAATACCGATATGAAAACCAAATTGCAGGAGCATTTACAAAAAATGTTTTTCTGTATGTATCAAATGTGACAAAATATTAAAAGTTAATGAAGCTGGGAAAGTTAAATTGATTTCCTTTTTTATTATGGTTGCAACTATCTTTTACATTTCAACTACATAACAAAAAGAAGGTAGGCCAATCACCACCAGTGGTTCACACCTGTAACTCTAGCTATTTAGAAATCTGAGATCTGAGGAAAGTGAATTGAAGTTAGACTAGTTACTAAAAACCAGTGAAACTTTGATCTCTGATTAACCATTTAAAATCAAGACATGGAAGTTTGGTTCAAGTAGTAGACTCTTACCCTTGATTACAAAAGCTAAAGGTCAGCTCCCTGAATTCAAGCCCCAGTATTCACACACACACACACACACACACACACACACACACACACACACACACACACACACACACACACACAGTGATCAGGAAAAAGAAACAAGATATTTATTTTCTTTCATTTTTGTCATTTTTTTTACATTTATATCTCTTTCAGAAGTTAAAGGCGTCATAGAAAAGGAGGGACAAGGAATGAATATGTGTAACACTGGTATTCAATTGGCACTATGTTGAAAATGACCTATGTAATTTGTTTTTTTGGAAGGACAGGAAAACGGAAAAAGATAAAGTGAAAGGTTAACATTGTCCAAAAGAAATGCATTCAGTGAATTAGAGCTATGGCTCAATTTGAGTGCCATTATTCAGCAAAAGAGCTCAGAGAGAGAGTCCAGGCCCTGGATTCAAGCCTCATTACGGACTAAAACAAAAAAAATAATCATTACCACAAGATTGTAACTAAACCATTTACAGAATAATAATAATAATAATAATGATAATGATAATAATGATAATAGAAGAAGAAGATGAAGAAGAAGAAGGAAGTTTAAAAAAACCAAACCAGTGAGAAAAATTGATAGAGCAAGGGAAGGACTGAACTTTCAAAAAGAAATATATCCATACCTGACTTATATGACTGCAACCTCTGTGTAATTCACATTTATAATAATAATGCAAAAGAAAAAACAGAAATTTAGTGCTGGAGTCATAACTCAAATGGGAGGTCATACTAATATGTATGTGATACCAAGGTCAAACCCCTTATAAATTTCTCCTTCAAAAATGGCTCTTCTCATCACTTGTGCTTTCCAGAACTTATGAAAGGGGGTGCAGCTAAAGAAAGAGAAAGATAATCTGTCAGGCACAGAACTCTACTTGCAAAGAGCAGTACTCAATAGAACACGTGTTCACTAGACCACATGATGACTCCATGTTTTCTGAAATAAACAGAACTAGTTGGGCTTGAATACATTCTCCACTGTATACTAGATGGAGACTCAAAATTAATGAAACTCTCTGGATCTCAAATTCTTTACAGGTAAAGTGGCATAACAATACATATCTTATGGGATTATGAGACCTGGTTGTCATCAAACATGGAGTGGGTTTTATCTTAGGTGTGTGTGCAACACTCAAACACTGCTGGAAGGAGTATAAACTGGCATGATGTTTACTATGTTACTTAACAGTAATACAACATGCCTGTAATCGTACTTACAAAATAGGATGAGAAAAGTGGATCAAGGTTTTAAGTCTGGACAGGAAACTGGATCAGACTCATCTCCAATGATCTCTAAAAAAGCTTGAGGTGGAGTTTGGTTCAAGTGGTAGAGTGCTAGACTGAAGCATAAGCCTCAGAAACATTGCCTAGGCCCTGAGTTCAAGCCCTAGGACCAGCACAAGCACACACACACACACACACACACACACACACACACACACACATACACACACACTAAATTTTGTGTGTTCCTACCCCCCGCTTAACAATATATTCCCTCTTCCAAGCTCACCTGATTTTTTTTTGTTTTAAAAGGGACTTCCTGTGTAGCACAGGCTGCTCCTAAACTTACGATCCTCCTGGGTACTGGGAGTACAGGCATGCCTTCTATAATTGGCTTCACTCAGCAACTCTATTTATAACATATTTGCAAGAAATTCATTCATACTCATGAAGGTATTTGGCTTAAAGCTGCTCACAGTAATATTATACTGCACAAAATGTAAATAATATAACTGGGCATGGTACTATCTTACCATATGGTAATACCAGCCAATAATTAGGAACCTGACACAGGAGAATAAGCAGATGAGGAAAGCCTGGTCTACACTGCAAAACCTGGTCTCCAAAGGAAAGAAATTCTATAAATATTAATCTACGATGAAACATACAATATGTTAAATTTATATAATGTAACAAATAGACCATTGTTAATAGAAATAAAATCTTGGCAGAAATTTTAAATACATACATATGCATATATATTTAAACTTAGAGAAATAAAATTTCAAGTGCTTCAATCTGCATCTTTCAGTCTACCTGTCACCTACTTATTTACTGACACATTGATTTCTATTTAGTCTTCACAAAACACTGTTTTCACACATAAGTACACAAAATTGTAAATCAAAAAGTACAAAACAAACATTATCATAAATACAAATGTAGTTAAATCCCTATCATAATAATTTGGAGAAAACATACATTAAGTTAATGGCATTGTATACTGCTCAGGAGGGGGAGTCTAGGAAAACGTAGATTGTGTGTGTGTGTGTGTGTGTGTGTGTGTGTGTGTGTGTGTGTCTGTGTCTGTGTCTGTGTCTGTGTCTGAGTCTGTGTGTTTTCCATGAGTAAATAATGGAGATAGAATTAGACCTATTATTCCTGCTTGGTCTTTTTGCTCAAAGGTGACACTATACAACGTAAGCCACATCTCCACTTCTGGATTTTGGTTTCTTTTTTTTTTTTTTTTACATTACTTTTTTATTTTTTTATTGTGAACATACAGTACAGAGGGGATACAATTACATGGGCAAGATAATAAGCACATTTCTTATCAAGTATTGCAGCCTCCTATTTGTTTACCCTTCACATCCCTTCCCAGCCTCCCCCACCCAATCCTAAACCCCCCACCGAAGTTGTAAAGTTCATTTTCGACATGAAAACTTGTATTTCCCATTGTTGCAACGGGTCCACCGGTATCCTTATTTAAATGACTTGTTTTATCCCTTCCCCTCCACAACATATACCGACATCAAATACAGTGAAAGCAGGGGTTATACTGTGGGGGAGGGACATAAAAAACAACAAAGAAATAATCATATAAATGCGTTAGAAACAAATGCATGAAAGAAAAAAACACATTTAAGTACATATCTTAAGGTTCATTTTCCTAACATCACATTATCTGACCTTTTCTACTTGACTCATACATATAATAGATATTGGAAATAAGGGAAACCATGGGACCTCTGTTTCTTTGGGCTTGGCTTACTTCACATAATATACTTTTTTCCAAGCCTTTCCATTTCCTAACAAATGGGGAAATGTCATTCTTTCTGATGGAGGCATAGAATTCCATTGTGTATATAGACCACATATTCTTGTTCCATTCATCTACTGAGGGGCATCTGGGTTGGTTCCATATCTTAGCTATGGTAAATACTGCTGCAATAAACATAGTTGTGATGGTAGCTTTAGTGTGGTCTTGTTTATAAACATTTGGGTAAATGCCCAAAAGTGGGAGTGCTGGGTCATAGGGGAGCAATATGTGAAGTCTTTTGAGGAACCTCCATACTGCTTTCCAAAGTGGTTGAACAAGTTTACATTCCCACAAACAATGAAGTAAGGTTCCCTTCTGTCCACATCCCCTCCAGCGTCTGTTGTTATTAGAGTTCTTGATTTTTACCATTCTAACTGGGATGAGGTGGTATCTCAATGTTGGCTTGATTTGCATTTCTTTTATGCAACCTCTAGGGAGGCTGAGCATTTTTTCATGTGTCTATTTGCCACCCTTCTTTCTTCTTCAGAGAAGTTTCTCTTTAAGTCTTTAGGCCACTTATTTATTAGGCAGTTGTTTCTTTGAGGATTTGTTGTTGGGGGATTTATTTTTTTGAGTTCCAATTATATTTTAGATATGAGACCCTTGTCTGTTGTATGGCTAGTGAAGATCTTCTCCCAATCCGTATGCTTTCTGTTGATCTTGCTAGCTATGTCCTTTGCCATAAAGAAGCTCTGCAACTTCATGCAATCCCATTTGTCCAAACTTTCCTTGATTTTTTTGTTTCTGGGTCTCTATTCAGAAAATTTCAGCCTTAGCCAAGGAAAACTAGGGTTTCTCCTATTCCATCCTCTAATGTTTTCAGACTGTAAGCTTTGACTTGTGTTTAAAGAATCCCATAGACTCCACTCCCAAATTACTCAAGCTGATTCAAAACTTTGGCAAAGTAGCAGGGTATAAAGTTATCCCCCCAAAGTCAATGGCTTTTCTGTATGCCAACAATGAGAAAAGTGTGCCTGAAATTAGGAAAGCAACTCCATTTGTAATAGACCCACAAAAAATAAAATACCTAGGAATTAACTTAACCAAAGAAGTGAAGGACCTCTATGATGAAAACTTTAAAAACTTGAAAAAGGAAATCAACACAGAACTTAAAAAATGGCAAAAACTCCCATGCTCCTGGATTGGAAAGATTAACATCGTGAAAATGGCAATACTTCCCAAGGCTACTTACAAATTCAAAGCCATACCCATCAAAATTCCAACCTCATTCTTCAAGGAAATAGAAGAGACAATCCAAAAATTCATATGGAACAATAAAAGACCCCAAGTAGCAAAAATGCTCCTCAATGGAAAGAACACTGCTGGAGGAATATCAATACCAAATTTCAAACTCTACTATAAAGCCATAGTAATCAAACAGCTTCATACTGGCAAAAGAACAGACCTCAGGACCAATGGAATAGAATTGAAAACCCAGAAATGAACCTACAGACCAATAGCCATCTAATCTTCGATAAGGGAGCTAAAAAATAGAATGGAAGAAAGATAGCCTCTTCAGTAAATGGTGCTGGCAACATTGGTTAACTACTTGTAGAAAACTAAAGCTAGATCCTTATATATAACCCTGCACCAGAATCAACTCCAAGTGAATTTTGTTTTCTTAATTGGAGAAATATCTCAGATTTACTGCATGGGCTGCTTTAAACCCGAATCCTCAGTTTTGACCTCTAAAATAGCTAGGTTTTAAAATATGAGCCACTAGTGGAAAGCACCTATGTTAACATTTTTTCATGTTTTAGTGAGTTTTAAAGTAAGACATATATGTTACTTTTGAGAATGGCTGGAAATAGTAATTAAAATTTAACAGAATTTAAAACATACAAAGCTGAGGATGGCAAGTAGCTGAGAACAGAATGGAATAAATCAAAATTACCTATGACAGTTTTCAGTCTGTGCACAGAAATGATTACATTGTTGGAGCCCAAGGCCATCAGATAGCTGAACTTCAGCTGGCTGCTATGCTCATGAGGCCATTCTTGTGCTATTCACAAGAATGTGATGTTGTTGGATGGTAGGGATCAGCTACAAGTTCAGAACCTGAAATATTTCTATTGATCTAGAAGGGGAAAAATACCAGGACAAGAAATGTGATTAAAATTGTTGAATGCAAAATCCATCTAGTCAAAGGAAGACAGAATAACTCTTCCTATATCTGAAAAGAGTATTCACTCACAAAGAATCATGAGCTGAATATGGCAGTCAATGTTTGTAGGCCAGCCTAAGTTTTAAGCCTTCAGAAGGACATATAGGTAAATGCTATCTTAAAACAACAACAAAAACAAAAGACCCAATGACTGGGAATGTGTTTACTGGTAGAGTGCTTGCCTTACATGCAAGAAGCACTTGATTTGATTCCTAAGTATGACGTAAGCAGAAAAACTGGAAGTGGTGCTGTGACTCAATTGATAGTGTGCTAGTCTTGAGCAAAAGAAGTTCAGGGAGAGTGCACAGACCCTGATTTCAAGCCCCAGCTCTGGCAAAATTAAAAAAAAAAAAACCAAGCGCAAATTGCTGTTCGTTGAAATAAATATGTTGAAGAATTTTTATACTCTCTAGAAAATTGTGCTGTTGGGAATTCATAGTGAACTTTGTTAGGAAAAATTAAAATAAATTAATGAAATATTATCTGGCATTGGAAAGTACACAGTGAGATGTAAAAATGAGTGCTGCCTATGGTTACTTGATACAACAATGTTATAGATACACTTGTCAGATTGTGATTTTTTTAAGTATACAATCGTGGGGTTTATCTTTTTCAAAATAATTTTATTGCTGGGCCTAGAGAATAAGGAGACTGAGAACTGTTCAAATCCAGCCAGGGCAGGAAAGTCTGTGAGATCTTTATATCCAACTAAAAGTTCAGAAAATGTGAAGTGGCACTGTTGCTCAAGTGGTAGAGTGCTAGTCTTAAGCTGAAGATTTGAGGGACAATGCCCATACCTAGAGTTCAAGCCCCACAACTGACAAAAAATAATAATAGTAATAATAATAATGTTGTTGTTACTATTAAGGTGTTATATATAAAGGCTACCAATTCATAAATTTTTTCTTTGCTAAAAGAAACACATATCCATCTTCATTGCCAACAGCCAGGATTTGGCCATCTGCTTTCCAGCAGATCTCTGTGTGTAGAGGCAATGTGTAATACAAAGCAATACAAAACATTTCTGACTATAAATAATTTTTCTCTGCACATCTTAAAAATCAATGCTGAAAACATGAAATAAAAAACCCTAAGTTTAAAACATTCTTCTAGACAAGTTAAAGAAATCCTGATGACAAGTATTTTAAAAATAATTTTAGAGAGCTTGAACTCAGGGCCTGGGTTCTGTCTCTGAGATTTACTGCTCACAATTGGGTTGCCACTTTGAGCCACAGTGCCTCTTCCAGTTTTCTCGTGGTTAGTTGAACAGAAATGTCTCACCAACTTTCCTCTCCAACCTGGCTTTGAACTAGATCTAGAGATCTGAGCCCTCTGAGTAGCTAGAATTATAGACATGAGCCCCTGGCACCTGACTTATTGCTTACCTGAGACAGAGGCCATTTAATATTAAATTCAATCATGTTTAACTTTGTAAAATAAGGCTAACTGAAATGCCTTCCACTAGAAATAAGGAATCAAATGTGTAAGTGGGTTACAAAGATCTTACCAAAAGCTACATATTTCCCTTGTGTTTTTTTTTCTTCCAAAATTGTGTGCTTTCCAGAATCATACCTTTTCTTTCCTTGCTGGTTTCTTTATTTTATTTCATCAATGTCCACAGCTTCTTCAGCCATCATTTATTTATGTGAAGAGCTTTCAGACATCTCTTTTCAGTCTAAATTCCTTGTATGCACCTCTCATCAACTGCCATAAAAACTTGTGAAACAGTAATCATCTCTTATCATTATTGGATATTAATGTGTAAGTAAAATTTAAGAAAATAAATAATAATATCAATAAGTATAACGATTTTAATAGTAATGCTGAACATAAATACAACGTTGATTATATTCTGAGCAATATAAAAACCTCAAGGAAAACAAATCACTTTTTTTAGTGCTGATATTATGGTTTAAACTCAATACCTTACCTTCTCACTTAAGCTTTTTCCCTCAAGCGTGGTGCTCTGTATTTGAACCACAGCTCTCCTTCGAATTTTATTTGGGGGATAATATAGAGATAAGAATCTCATGGAATAAAAAAAAAAGATTTGTGTCCCTATCTTGGGGTTCATTTCACATAACATTCTCTTATAATGTTATATGGTACCATATACTACTTACTGCAAGTGAGGTTAACTATGGGACCAATGGTTATTTGAGCCTCGCTTATTTCACTTAATAATATTGTTTCCACGTCTTTCCATTTCCTAGCAAATGGGGCGATGTCATTCTCTCTGACAGAGGCATAGAATTCCATGGTGTGTGTGTGTGTGTGTGTGTGTGTGTGTGTGTGTGTGTGTGTGTGTGTGTGTGTGTGTGTATCACATTTTCTTGATCCATTCATCTTCTGAGGGGCATCTGGGTTGGTTCCATATCATAGCTATGGTAAATAATGTTGCAATAAACATAGTTGTGCTGTTAGCTTAATATGGTCTTCTTTGTGAACATTTGGGCAAATGCCAAAAATGGGATTGCTGGATCATAGGGGAGCTCTAACTGGAGTCTTGGAAAAATTATATCAAGTGAAGTAAGCCAAACCAAAAGAAACATAGGTCCTATGGTTTCCCTTACGTGCAATAACTATTATATGTCTCAGACAAGCATACAAGTTCAAAAGCTATGTACATACAACCAGATAAGATGATGTTAAACGAAATAAACCCCAAGATAGGGTTTATAGTCTACCATGTTTTTTTTCTTTTTATGTTCCTCCACCCATGGTTTAACCCCTGTTTAAACTGTATTTAATGTTGGTGCCCTGCATCTTGTATACACCCTTCTCTAGCTTGGGGAGGGGAAGGGAAAAAACAAAATGTTTAAATAGGGCAGGCTGGCCCGTTGTAACAATGAGATGCACAAGACACTATGTTGAAAAAGGAACTTTACAATATGGGCGGGGAAGCAGGGAAGGGAGGAGAGGGGGAGTGTAGTTGTGGACGTGGGAGGGAAGAAAGGGTAGGGGAAAAACAAAGGAGGAGGTAACAATGCTTGATAGAAAATGTACTCATTACCTTGCTCATGTAACTATAACCCCTCTATACTATATTTTAGTAAAAACCCCTTTTATAAAACAGAACGTGTCATGTACACCAAGTATAGTAGCCCACATGTGTAATAACTGCTGATTGGGAAGCAGACATGACAAGGATCATGGTCTGAGGCCATTCCAGAGAAAAAAATGCCAAGACAGCCATCTCAACAAATGAGCTTTCCATAGTGGTTCACATCTGTAATCCTAGCTAATTATGTGGGAGGGATAGGTAGCAAAGTCTCAGTCAATCTAAGATCAGACCCAGACAAAAAGTTCAAGACCTCAAGTAATTAAATGGACTAGAAGTATGGTAAAAGTAGTTGAGCTTCTTGATGCTATACAACCAGAGTCCTGTCTAGCAAGCAGAAAATCCCTGAATAGAACCCTTCCACCAAAAAGCCTAAATAACTTTATCCTATTTGAACATCTAATTTCAAGGCGACTGACAGATCAGAGATGGTGACATTCTCTTTAAAATTAGCTATTCAAAAGAGACAAAGTTATTTAGGTTTTGAAAAAATTGAAAAGGAAAATGCATGTGATTTTTGTTAGCTCTATAATTCTTGAAAACATAAAATGTACTCAAGTATTTAATATATATCCATATGTGTGCATATGTCCATGTAAGTATGTATATCCATGTATGTATGTATATATGTATACATATATATACATACAAATTTGTTCATCTCTTTTCTGTGTAGCCAATGGTACAAATGAATCTGTATAATCACTACTCAAATGCATGAATAGACAAAGAGAATGAGCAGAGAACTCATATTCAGGAAATTATGGCTAGCCCATAACGCTGAAAATCTTTTACATCAGTTTGCATACTTCTGTGACTGCAGTACAGGGACCATACGACGACAGTGGGATACCAGGCAGATGAATTGAGAAATGAGAGACACAAATGTTAAAAATATTCTTTCTGTTGGTTAAGTAGAATTTCTTGTATGTGTGTGTGTGTGTTTGTGTTTGTGTGTGTGTGTGTTTGTGTGTGTGTGTGTGTGTGTGTATTACATTTTTTGATTAATTTTTCTCTTGAGGGTTATCTGGGCAGATTCAATAAGAATGGTTGGGCTGAAACCTTTACTATATCCTGGTTTGTAATCTTTCAGGTAAATGACCAGGAGTAGAGTTGTTGGATCATATGGTAGTGGGTAGTCAAAAGAGGGGTGAAGGTTTAAAAGGTAGAAGATTGAACAGGAGAAAGGGGGAAAATGCAGAGAGGAATCCATAAATATCCTACAATATTAAGAAGAGTGAAAGAAGAAGTGCATAGATGAGGGATGGATGAGAATATTGAAAGGGTTGGCATTGATCTAGGTATATTGTACGCATAAAATGATCTGTTTAAAGATAATTCCTATGCTACTTAAAATAATAATTAAAAAATCATGTCCCTAAACTGTTATGCAATTAGAAGCAAAGAAGGAGAATTTACTCAGATCAACTCCCGGGTCTATAAGTCTTTTTTGTTAGGATAAGTTTTAAAACAACACTAATGATACATATCACTGAAGAAAATTTAATGATCTTCAGCTATTTAAAATAATCATTTTTGGAGATATGGCTCAAGTGGCAGAGTGCTACTTAATGAGCAAAGCTGTCAGATATTGAATTCAAGTCTCAATCTCAAACAAAAGTACAAACAATCAGTAAAATTAAGGCACTTTCCTGGGCTCTGGTATCTTTAATCCTACCTTTAATCAGAAAGCAGAGATCTGGGGATCTCAGTTCAATGTCAGCTTAGATAGGAACATCTGTGCGAAGCTCATCTCCAATTCACTGCCAAAGAAAGCTGGAGTGGACTCATGGCTCAAGTGGTAAAATGCTAGACTACAGCAAAAAGCTCAGGGCTTTTTGGGCAGAACCCAATCCTTGTGTTCAAACCTTAGAATCGTGCATATACATACACAAGGAAGTCAGTCACTCAAGTTCTCAATCTTCCATTTCCCTAATCCTAACTCAAATCTTGGACAGAACCCTAAGAGCAACCTTGATGATAATAGTAACCCAATCCTAAAATTAATGGAAAATATATCCTAACAGATTCTCATTGTCTTTGAAATGATTTATTTGCACTTTGCTACAAATCCTACAGATTCCCTAACTTGGACTCTGAAATCGTTCCCTATTATGAATCATTAACCTCAAATCTTCATATCATGAAAACTACCATAGTTTCCACTGATCTTAACTTTTTCTGAACTCCTCTGTCTCCAAAAAGAAGGTGCAGGTTTACTTAAAATCTACTCTAGTTCCTAACCCTAACTATATATCTAAACCTTACTAGAAACCTAACTCTAAATTTAACCCTATTGAACCCTGAATAGGAAACTTAGGAAAACTCTGGAGTTTTTGTTAAATTTCAAACTTATTTTACTTGAAAGTGTTAGCAGAAAACTCAGTTTTACCTTAAAGCTTACCCTTCCCTAAGCCTAAGTCTAACCTGAACTAGACAAGCAACCCTAGCCCTAGAACTAATAGCCTCTGGATTCTAAAAGCCATACAAATACATTAGTTTTTATTCATCCTAACTTTGATTCAACTCATCTCTCAAATAGTTTGTAGTTTTTCTCATTATCTTGCCATTTTTGTAACCCTAACCCTAACTGGAATATTGAGGCTAACCCTCACACTAACCATCCCCTAATCTTAATAAGTATTAGCAGTTTCTTACTTCACATTCATCCCAATTCTAACTAGGCTTGTTATTCGAAGATTTACTTTCAGTTTGACCCTAAACTTTCCATTTCCCTAATGCTAACACTAACTCTAGCTGGAACTGAAACCTAACTTTCACCCTAATGATAGTCCAATTCTAATGTTTAAGAAAAATACTCTGTTTTTATTCATTCTAATGAATACTCCAGTTTGGACTCTGGAAATGAGTTTCAGTTTGCCCTAATTCCCATAAATTTTCTGACTCTTCCTCTGAAGTTATCTTGTTCCCTAACATGAACCTTTATATTATTTGTCCTCACATTATCTTATCAGGAAAAATGCTGTAGTTTCCAATGATCCTACCTTTTCCTGAACCCCTGTGCCCTAAAACAATTTCAGATTCACTTACCATCTATTCCATTAATTAACTCTAACTCTCAACCTAAACCTGGCTGGAAAACTCTCATTAATCATTACAAGAATGATCACTGAGAAATAAATATAATGATAATGCTCTAGTTACTGTTCAATCTCATATTTTTGCTACCACTTGTTAGTGAAAACTGAATATTATACTAAAAACTTTCCTATTCATAACACTATTCATAATCAGAACAAAATAATGACCCTAATGTTAATCCAAATTATATGTCAATACTAACACTAACACAAGTACACTAGTTTTCACTCATCCTAACTTGATTCAAATAAGCCTTCCAAAATAAGTTTCAATTTTTTTTCCAATATCTTAGTCATTTTCTAACCCTAAACTTAATCTTAACTAGAACATTGAGAATAACCATAACCCTAATTGCAAGTAGATTTTAATATTAATATCAATACTCTAGTTCACATTCATTCTAATTCCTGACAGGCTTATTCTAAAATTTACCTTCAATTTGACTCTCATTTTTTCTCCTTCACTCTAATCCCAATCATGTCTAGAATCCTAACCATATCCTTGACACTAATGTTATCTTACTTCTAAAATTTATGAAAAATGGTTGATTTGTGTCATCCTTACTGAAATTCCACCTGTAATTCTTGAAATAAATTGAAGGTTTTCCTAAACGGTATAGATTTTATCACTCTTAACTCTGAATCTATCTTGTTCCTTAACAGGGATCATTATATCCATTGATCTCAAATCCTGATATTATGAAATACATTGTACTTCCACTATCCAAGCTTCTCCTGAATTCCTAGAACCTAAAATAAGTTCAGATTTACTTAACATTTAAAACATTTGTTTTCTTTTTCTTTTTGTTGAACGTGAGGCTTGAAATCTGGGCCTGGGCATGATCCCTGAGCTCTAGGTCATGATCCCTGAGTTCTTTAGCTCTAGGTGTGCACTTTAGCACTTGAGCCACAGCACCACTTTTGAGTTTTCTGGTGGTTAATTGGAGATAAAAGTCTCATGGACTTTTTGCCCCGGCAAGCTTTGAACTGCCATCCTCAGAAAACAGCTTCCTGATTAGCTAGGATAATAGGCACGAGAAACTAGTTTAACCAATTTCTTTATCCTATTCTCAACCCCCTTTAACCAGAAACCTAATCCTAATCACAATCTAATTTAACACCAAAATAGTTACTATTAGGAAAATTGTCTAGATTCTATTCAATCACACATTTTTTTTGCTTCTACTTCTTATTGGAAAACTAAATTTTACACTAAAGCGTATCCTTCCCTAAACCTAACGAGAAAAAAATGTAATTCACCCTTTAAGCCAAATTATGTCTGAATGTTTAAAGTAACACAGACACTGGTTTTCATTCATTCTAACCTTGATGCCATTCATTGTTCTTAAAATATGTTACTGTTTTACATCTTTTTATATCTTATATCTTTTTCTCATGCTAACCCCAAATCTAACTGGAACACCTTGCCTAATCCTAAAACTACATATAACCGAATCATAATGTTAATAGCAAGCTTCTATTGCACTTTTATTCTCTTGCTCAACATGTAGGTCTAAATTTTACTTGCATTTTGATCCTACATTTTTAAGTGTTTTTCTATTTCCTGTCAGGTTTTCTTTCTCTTTATCTTTCTTTTTTTTTTTTTTTTTTGTTCAGTCATGGGGCCTAAATTCTAGCATTGGGCGCTCTCCCTCCACTCTTCAGATCAAGGCAAGCGATTTACCACTTGAGCCACAGTGCCACTTATGGTTTTCTAGTGGTTTATTGGAGATATGAGCCTCACAGACTTTCCTGCCTGGGCTGCTTTGAACTCCGATCCTCAGACATCAGCCCCCTGCGTAGCAAGGATTACAAGCGTGAGCCACTGACACCCATCTTTATTATTTTTTTAAATTTTATTTTATTGTAAAGATGCTTTAAAGTCAAATTAGTTACACGAGTAAGGTAATGGGTATATTTCTTGTTGAGCATTGTTAAACACTTCTTTGTTGTTCTCCTACTACCCCACCTCCCTTACTCCTCGTTCCCCATGGTGTAAAGTTCATTTTCAACATAGGGTCTTCTAAGTATCATTGTTGCATCCTGCATTGAACCTATTTCACTAATCCTAATTCTAATTCTGTCTGAGATCCTAAACCTAAACATAATAATAATGATAGCTCAATTCAGAAGTTAACAAAAATATTCAAGTTTTTGTTCATCCTGTTAATCCACTATACAACTTGAATTAATTGCAGTTTAGCTCATTTTTTCCCCAAATTAGATTATATGTGCAAATATAAAGATGTAACTCTATGTGAATTACAGAAGATCTTTGGAAGAAGAAGTAATGAAAAGAAAATAGAGGCAGGGAGTATAATCAAATGCTTTAAACATATTATGGTATTGCCACTTCTGACAATTAATAATCGTTAACAAAATACCTAGTATTTTTTAAGAGAGCCATTGATATATCTGGGGAATAAAATACTTGTGTTAGATGAACTTTGTTCATGCGTATTTTATATTGTTATTGGTCAATTATTTAACTTAATGAACAAAAATGTATCAAATAAGATTCCATGAAAAATATACAAAACAGTTTTTTAGTAATTGAGAAAAAGTTATAGTCATGAATTTTAGGAAACTAAATTTCTATTTCCCTATGAAGCAATGATTTAAGTTTACTAATCTAGTTACTTTAGATATCATAATTGGCATGAAAAACAACTAACTGTACATCTTGTTTCTTGAATGAGTGATGTTTAAACATGGTCTTTCATTCAAATGAATACTTAGGTTTACTTTCAAAATAAATGCAATTTTATCTCCTTTCACAGCAAGTACTTACCCTGCAATTAAATGTATTAGTATATTCAGGTATTTAAAAGCTAAAATTTCTATTTTTGATATGTAGCTCTACATATTCAGAATGACACGTTTTTTGTATTCGTAAATGTCTAACCTCTGGGATTTTTGCTTCATCAATATAAATTATCTCATGAGGTTGTTGCAAAGGATCCAGTAACCAGTGTGGTCAAAAATATTTCCTAAATTCTAAATTTAAGTCTAATCATTTTTAGCCTTTGATTATATCATTTATTGTCTCTTCAGAGCAATTAAGCTAAAATAATTACTACTTTTTTAACATTTTGCTCACATTGTAAATAATATCAACACAGGTCACAAAGAGACTGATTATTTCAGACTCATCATATTTGGTAAAGTTAGTGTGAAGAATGTAGAGAGCAGAAGGTTCTTATACTCAATAAATATTTTTGGTTAATTTAAATTAAATTAAATATCTGGATTTCTAATTTGGAGGTTAATCACATGGAAACAGGAAAATAATTTTTAAAAAATAATTACTTTGGGACCATTTTTCTTCTTAAAATATGAAGCAAAAATATCTCTAAGAAATGTATTTTTTTCAATAAAATGTTTCAACCCTTAATAAAGTGCTTTATACTTTAATAAAAGGCTGTCTCAAAATAGAAATTCTGCAACTAATCTAATGTATGTTTTCATGCACAAAATTCTGTGGCTTCTAGTCTTATGTGATTTTAATTATATTTTATATTTGTGACATGATCCCTACTTATATTTTTTACAAACTTCTGTAATTATACAAATCATGCCGGTACACACACACTAACTTACATAAGATAATATTCAAACAAAATTATCTTTTTTTTATGTCTCCAACAGGGATGGATGCTGTGCTGAAGTATATTAAATGAAAGCACTCTAACAAAGAGTCTTTATGAAATGGAAATTTGCAACATGAGGATGGGAACATGAGCACTTTCAACTTGGCTGAACAGGAATTTTTGTTTCTACAGTACTTTCTTACCTTTTAATCACACAGGGAAAGCCATAAAATTTGAAATGCATATGAAGGAATTGCATTCCTAAAAGATGTGGCAACCCTGCTCCAAAGGTCGATCTTATCACTGGTTCTTTGTGCTTGCTGCCTGATCTATTTCTCTATCATATGTTTCATATTATTAAACATATTAGTAATTCAGCAGTAAGTATATTACAGGAAATTCCTGAAAATCACAGCTATTACAGCTTAATAATCAGAAGAGAGGAAAAGGATTATATTAATCTCCAATTTCTCCCTTTGGCCTTCAATTTGCCAATCAATTTTCAAAACAATCATGTAAGATGTTAGTTTATTTTTCCCTTTTTAATTAGAGATTAAGCAAGTGTTTTTTGCAGTAAAAAGTGATGACAGTGGTATCAGAGCTCTGGTAAGGGCACCTTCTCCTTAACAAGTAATGCTCTATGGACTGTAAACATAGAAGCCACACTAAAATTCTCTACACACACACACACACACACACACACAAACACACACACACACACAGCTGCCACCCAGACACATCAGAGATAAGTTCCATTACCTTGTAATGATAGTTGATTGATGTTTGCTGCATTGCTTTATCTCAGCTTCAAGATCTTGCCTGGACCTTTATCTTTCCCCGAGATCAACTCCCTAATTATTAGTATACCGTGTGTCTGTGTATTCACAATAGGTTCCTGGATGCTTCAGGCCAAGTAATACCCTGAATAGAGTATCCTCAAACTTCACATCCAAGTCAAAACTCCATGAGTTTATGCATCGTTGAAAAATACTAAAATTTATTGGATATAGAAACCAAGAGAAAACCCACCTTGTTGCTTTAGTAGCAATTGACATCATGAAAGTAGAAGAATATTAATCAAGAACTGAGGTAAGAGAATGGGAGTATGTCTAAAATGTTGAATACTGGATGTGTGTTACAGATACAAAATCATGATCTATAGGCTTATTTATTGAAAAGGTCATCATATATTGAAAGCACTATTTACAAATACAGTTTTCCAGTTACTTTGCTTACCTATCACTTCTGATGACAAATCTGCTCATGAATTTTTACAGGATCTTTGAATAAATGACACGATTTGCATGTATGTATCATCTTAAGGAAATTCAGTATGCTTTTACATCTTTCTTTCTATATGACAAGCCCTTATTTTTTGTTTCCCTGTTTGCTGAATAAATGTATTCCTGGAAACAGAATATTCACATCAAATCTGGGTGTAATTTTTATTTTTTAAATTTGAAATATAAACTTTGTTGTGACTAGTCATTTTCTAAAGATGAGTGATATTCATGAACACTAAAATGTTGGTGCCTTTAAGTAAATTGAGACTTGATGTGGTATTTGTCTAATTGACTTAACCAACAACAATAACAATAAACATTTAGTTAGTAAATGCAAAATAAACAATTCATACTTGGAATATATAATTGCTCCTTCCATACTGATACCTGTACTTTCCCTATATTAGTATACTATTTTGAAAAAAAAAAGTTTTGATCATTAATTCACGGCAATTAATGCCAGGAATGTGCTTAGATGTCATGTGAAGATTAATTCTGGAAATTCAAAGATTCCAGGCTTTTGAGTGGTCACTGCTAAACACAATTGGAAATGTAGTATAAGTGAAATTTGGAAATCTTTTTGGTAAGTCATGGCACCAAAAAGGCAGAGGCTAATTAATAGTTTTTACAGAAGAGAAGGAATAACTCCAGATGGAAGGAATAAATGATAATAACTATGTTATACCACAAAATGTTCTAGGGAACCATTTTTGGTTATTAAAGAACTAGTCATCAACAAGGCTTATTCCTCATTGCCTTTAGCATTGTAGTAATTAGTCTAATTCTTAATCTCTGTGTGATAAGTTGTATATCCTTCTATGCTGTACTTTCATACCTGAACTCCTTTGCTTTCTAAAAATCATAGTCTTTTATATTTCTCTATGAACAATTTCTGATATTAAGTCGACAAATCCAGACAGCAGAGGATGCTAATGTAAGAGTCCCTTAACACATGAATCATTAATGTAACAACATGGAAAAGGAGGATAAATTTATTGCTACCTCGATTTTTCTGAAAAGTTGCAATGTCATCATTTGATTCAAATTTCCATTCTTTGTCTACATAGTGTCAATAAGTGCACATAATTGCAAATATAAGACGGATGCTGGTGGCTCACACCTGTAATCCTAGCTACTCAGAAAGTTGAGACCACAAGATTGTGGTTCAAAACCAGCCTGATCAGGAAAGTCCATGAGACTCTTATATTTAATTAACCACATAAAACCCAGAAGTGGTGCTGTACCAAAAGTGACAGAGTGCTCAACTTGAGCTGAAGAACTGAGGGACAGGGCCCAGTATCAGAGTTAAAGACCCAAGACCAACAAAAAAGTGCAAATGTGACTTTAAGTTTCCCCAAAAGGAACGACAAAAGCAATAGTAATCTTCCCAAGTAGAAAAAATAATTCCAAAATGATTCAGTGCACCTTTTTTATGGTTTCTTAGCTGGACATATTCTCTTCTTTTAAAAATTGTCAAATATTAGCTTTATAATAAACTTCATCTAATATTTCTTGGCTCATAGGAGAAGTCCATACAGTTGAAGTCACTTGAATTTATTACTATCTCAGTTCAGACAACCCAGGCAGGAGAGTCTGTCTAACTCTTATCTGTGATTAAACACTAAAAAAGCCAGAAGTGGAGTTTAGGCTCAAGCAATAGAGTACTAGGTTTGGGGGAAGTTGGGCACAAAAGACAACTGTACTGGGACATGATCCATCCTCTGGGTTCAAGCCCCAAAACCACCACAAACTAAACAAGCAAAGAAATAAAAAAACACATGTTTCTTTGAGACCATCCTTAAAGCACTGGTTTGAGAAGAGGCTCCTTTCGCTGACCGTACTCACTGGATCCTGCTTTGTGGAATCCTTATTGCTATGGAGAACTCGGGACCAGACTAAAGAATTGGGTAACTGACTCCTGCAACAAGAGAATCATCTCAGGAGTGAAATATCTGTCCATAAGTCTCTTTAAAACTCTCATAACTTTGTTTCTTTGCAGGAGAGCACTTTTAAAACAAATTTATTTCCTTTTATTCTATGCTGGCCTTAAAATGGCATATTGTTTCCTTTTGTTATACTCTTAACTAGAAGTTTACAGACAAGGTTTATATAAGTAAAGGACACACTTGAAAAAGTCAGGAACAGAGTTTCATTCAGGCCTTGGATTCTTTTCTTGTACCATAAAAATGACAGCACAAATTACCATGATCTTTGTCATTTTCCTATGTTCAACTCCTCTCTTGGGATCAGTTTTCACTTGCAATAACAGTTCCTTCCACTTACTTCCAGTAACTATCTATGGTGCTGCTCCAGGTAAAATGAATATTTTCTGGCTTCATTGAAATAGCACAAGTATATCTTTGAACATGAGGTAAAATGTGTTTCAGAGATAACTTTATAACAAGAAAATATTGAATTTGCATGGCTTATGAAACCTTATTCATGTACATATGGCCATATAAGATGATGTTAAGTGAAATGGAACCCAAGATAGGGACATAACTTGCTTTTTCGTTCATGCTATTTTTTTAAAAGTATCTAACATGTAGTATGTGAATTTTTGTTTCTCTTCTATTTTCTTCCTCCATGGTATAACCCCTGTTTTCATTATATTTATTGTCAGCGACCTGCATCTTGCATATACATTTTTCTAATGTGGGAGGGGAAGGGAAATAACAAAATGCTTAAACAAGTATACAGTATGACCTATTGTATCAATGAGTTGTACAAGGCACTATGTAGAAAATTAGCTTTACAACTTGAGGAGGGGAGAAGGGAGTTGTGTTTGTGGGGAGGAAAAGGATTGTAGGAGAAAAACAAAAGAGGAGGTAACAATGCTTGATAGATAATGTACTCATTAACTTTCTTATGTAACTCTAACCCTTCTTTAAACCATTTTTACAATAAAAAACATGAAAAAAACATCCTGGACTACTTTAAGTTCAAATTTCCTAAGTGCTCTGTAATTAAGACCAATTTTATGTGGGAAGAATGTTCTCAGAAATATTTTTTGTGAGTGTTTGTTTTGTGCATTATTTCCCAAGTGTACATAAGTTAGAAGTAGGAAAAACAATAAGAATAATAAGAGAAAAAGAAGTTTTGTGCTTAAGTATAATGGTTTAATACACTATAGAAGACTCTTTCAATAAGATAACTTTGAAACAATAAAATCCAAGGCCAGTATGTAGATCTATGGGAGTGATATAGGGAAAGCATTACTACTAAGTGGAACATGGACGATGAGGCCACTCTTGTCTTCTACTAGGTCTAAATCATGGTAGCTAATCATGCAAATTTGTAAAAAGTAGAACAGAAGAGCAATTCTGGTTCCAAAACTAGTCAGATATAAGAGCATGGACTTAACTGGAAAAAAAGGCCATATTGAGAGAGCAGGAAATATAGTAGCAATGAACTGGTGGATAAGATCACGTTTCTTTTTCTTTTTTAGTTTTTTTTTTTTGATGGTTGTGGGTCTTGAACTCTGGGACTGGGCGATGTCTCTCTCCTCTTCAGCTCAAGGCTAGAGCTCTACCATTTGAGCCACAGTGCCAATTCAAGTTTTCTGGTGGTTAATTGGAGATAAGTGCCTCAGAAAACTTTCATACTGGTGCTTGATCTGAACTGCAATCCTCAGATCTCAACCTCCTGAGTAGCTAAGGTTAGGTTTGAGCCACCAGTACCAGGCTTAAGATCACATTTCTAGCAGTATACACTCAGGATATGTAATGTGTATATTCATCTATCTTTGTATGAAATCTTGAGTTAAAAATCTAGGCTACAAGTCAGACTTTACATTCACAAAAATGTTTGTAGTTTAAAACCATACTCCTGAAAAAATAAAAACTAAGAATGTAAAACAGTCTGGAAAGTTAAGTTTGCATCCAGCTTCGGCAGAACAGTCTTTGCAACACTGCCTATAATTAACCAGCCAAAAACTGCATTGGATGAATGGCTCAAGTGATGGGATACTAGTTATGAGCAACAGTGCTGAATAATAGCCTGAGGTTTCTGCATACATACATACAAACATTTACACACGCACAGAAGCACTTATATGTGCAAACACACATATGAAACAACTCTCACAATGTGTAGAAAAGTTAGAAAATAATAGATAATATGTCCTGTGTAAGACTAGAATCAATTGATAATTTTTAATATTAGAAAGTCGTCACGTGAACTTTCCCCCCAAAAGCTTGAGACTATTACATAGGTAGTGACCAGAGATAGTAAAAGAGCCAAGTAATAATTATTAAAGGGATCGGTTCCATGGAAGAATGAATCAGAGACCCCTGCAGGTGCATCTGAAAATGTTCATATCCTGTGTCAAATGTTAGAACATCTTTGAAAATTGTACAGAAACAATTTGAGCAGTCAGTCTAGTGGATAAGATCATCAGAGAAGTTCAGAATTACTAGTATGTTTCTCGATTAAATAAACCAACAAACTATGGCAGGGCAATGCGATACAAGTCTGGAATTCTAGCACTCTAATACAGGAGATTAGAGAGTGGATAAAATAGTAATATCTTCCCTGGACTAGGTAGTATAATTTTGCCTCAGTAAAACAAATGAAAGGACAAGAAAGGAATTCACAGTTGGAAGTTTGGGCTAATTTTGTCATTACTTTTTGAGAAGTCAAGTTTCCTGTTGAAATGCAACTCATATATCATTCTCAGTCATGTTTTGAATGCTCTCTTCATTACAAAATACTTCTAGATGCAAAATAGTTCATGATTCTGAACCAAAAATTTGAAAAATTTAGCATCATTATGTTGGATTCCAAAGAAATAATGAAGGATTACAAAAGCTTAAGCCTGGAGAAACAGCAAAGTTATCTAATGTAGGACTTTGTAGACCCTACTAAATTAGAATTTAGATTTAAAATAAATATCTATTTCTTGTAATTTCATATTCTACAGGATACTATAAAATACTTTTTAATTAGAAGTTTTAATTTACAAATTCACAAATGATTCTGGCATTCTATTTGTCTAGAATATTCTTTCAAGAGAGTTGTAATTAGGACTTAGTTAATAGATAATTCCAAAAGTTCATGTATAACATGATAATGTGAATAATCTAGAAAGAGTTGACAATTAATGGATGCTATTAATTTATAAATTTAGTAAAAGAGCAATATTTGAGACTTCGGTGTAACATGGTATGAAGAGAGTTATTGTTTGAAATCTTTTTTCTTCTACCTGTACATAACAAAGGAAGAAATTTCCTTAATTGTATACCTCTGTATACAATGAGAAAAATGCTAGGTTTGGGGTTTGTTTTCATTTTGTTTTTGTTGTTTTGTGTGTCCTAGGGCTTCACGACTGGGCCTGGGCACTTTTCCTGAGCCTGTTTTTTGCTCAAGGATACTGCTCTAACACTTGAACCTCAGTGCCACTTGTGTCTGGCTTTTCCTGAGCAGTTTATTGGAGATAAGAATCTAAGGAACCTTCCTGCCTGGGTGGGCTTTGAACCATAATATACAGATCTTTGCCTCCTGAGTATCAATGTAGATGAAAATATATGTATAAATAATATTTTCAAGTTTTCTGATCTTAAGATCACCACTTGAGGGAAAATGATGCAGCAAAGTTTAGTGTAGTGTTCTTTCAACAATAGAAAGGGCATAACATTAGCAGAAGTGTAGAATTTTTTCACAATACTGATAAGCTAGTCATGCTGTGAATTTAGGGAATTTTAAGGTGCACCTTACAAGGTGGAAACTGTTGGGTTAGAATGACTTTACTGCATAAAATGTTGGGATTGATTGTCATTGAAATAATAGCTTACTATGATAAACAAATGTTCACTCTAGAGGAATTAATTATTATAGATACTTCATAGTTTTATCTGCTACCAGAATGTGGCTAGTTTCTCTGTTGACCTTTAAATATGTAATGCCCCATTGGAAACTGCATCTATTGCAGAATTAAATAAAATGCATACAGGCACTGTTTTAAATGTCTCTGGTATGGCATGCTCAGAATTTGAAAATGAGTTGTTAGTCGAACACATACATTCTGTCCTCTTAACAAATATTCAGTTTTAAAAATTAGGAGTTTCCAGAGAATTGAACTATTTTCTATTTAGTATGAGACAATACTAAAATAATGGTTTTTAAAAAAATAATGGCAAGTATATTCTGAAAATTTTTATAGTTTGATAGCATTCAAGTTGATGATCCTCTGACAAAGACAGGGGAAATTAATTCAAATTAAAAGCCAAATATTGTTCATTAAAAAAATTTAATACACATAGAATATCATTTACTATAGAAATACCGTGAAATTATATTTTATGTAGCTTATTTTTAAATTTAATTTTATTGTCAAGGTGATATATAGAAGGGGTTGCAGTAATTGTAAGGTAGTGAATATCTAACAAGTCGAACTTTTTATGCCCTCCCTCATTTTTCTCACACTTTTACTTCATCCCAATACGCCTCACAAGTTGTAATGTGAATATCCTACATCTTTTCTTGTGAGTATTGCTATTGCATTGGTTTTCCCTTTGTCCTTTGTCTCGCCATTTTGTTGTACCTCTACCTTTGCCAAATTAAGATAAATGTGTATATAATACACAGGATACTGAAATCAAATACAGCATGGAATAAACCATAGGGGAAAACACAAAAGAAAAAATAAATAATGTGGTGATTGAAGGTGTTTAATGAGAAATCAAAATGTATAAGTAGTCCTTTGCTACAAGTTAAATCTCACTTTTTCTTTTTGGAGAATATAATGATCAAAGTAATATTTGAGAATCAGCAAGCAATTGTTCAGAATCATGCTTCCAGTGCAAGTGGATCAACAGTAAGTAATTCTCAATACCATTTTCCACAAAGTTTTGTCACAGATACAATCGGCCTGCCTTCTCTTGCTGCATTCCTAGCCTGGACCTATTCCTTCATTGTACATGAAAAGTGTGATTCAATTGATTTCATTCATATCTGTTCCTAGAATTATCAAGGATTTAGATTCTTGTCTGCAATATGATTAAACCTACGTCTCTTCATATAGGCTGCTAAAAATGTATTTACCCAATTCAAGTAAATACATAAATTCTATTTCCATCTTTTTTAAACCATAAAATTCTTCTTCCTCTATAAATTGATCAGAGGCATGCATTTGTGGCTATCTGGGTCATTGCACATCTGTCTCTCTTCCTCTCTCTTTAATATTTCTCATAGATAATAGGATTGCTCTATAATTATCGTAATTCATTTTGCTTTTATATTTTTGGCTGCATCATTTTACTTTCTGCTCTGCCATTTCCCAAATCATTTATATAGAAGGCATTATTTCATCTTTTCTCATTCCTAGAATAAGCGGCACATGAAGACACCACTGGTCCTTATTTTCAGTCTGTATCTTTGAATACGGAGGAAAATCTTTCCTCCGCTCTCCATCAATTCCCTACTCTCCAGTTAGAATAATTTTGAATAGTAAAAATGGAAAAAGGGAAAATAAATCATGGTGAAAACACAGATGCAGAAAATTCACCGGATTTTTCTGAACAGTTCAACTAACCTGATCTATTAGGGAAATACATGGACACCTCATTCCCATCGTCACTCAAGTCTCAAGTTAGGCAATTCTAATGAAGACGAGGAACATGATGAAAAAGTGAGGAATGGTATCAATTGCAAGAAAAATGGAGAAGGATCCATGCAAATTTCTTCTTTGGGCTGCTGAAAATAATCAGGTTATTACACTGCAGAGACTACTTTCCAAAAAGGCCACTCATGTGAATACTAGGGATGACGATGATTATACCCATATTCATCAGGAAGCCTACAGTGGACACTTAGACACTGTCCGTGAGTTGGTGACTCAAGCGGCAGATATTCATGCAATAACTGTAGATGGCTGAACAACCCTGCGCAGTGCTTATATGTGGAATAATATTAGAGAGGCTTTTTTCTTCATCATGATGCCGATACCAATGACCCCCTTGCATCTTGCTGCTGGGAATAGAGATAGCAAAGACATGTTCGATCTGCTTCTGTTGAACCATTATGTCTGAAGATCAACTTGGAAGAAACTGTATTTGATATTACCAAAAGGATAAGTATGTATCACTACCTCTTTGAAGTTTTGGAAGGCTGTACAAATTGCTCTCCTAAGTCATAATGGTTTGGTTAAGTTTCTTAAATTTCAAAAATGCCATTGCATTCTTTGTTTCCATACAAAGTATTTTCACAATCCAAATAACAATAAAAGCTTACTATAACATTTCATAGATTCCATGGAAGTCTTCCAAGTGAATTGCCTGACTTTGATGTCAAAATGTATTCAAGAGTTAGTTGTATACATCTATAATGATTTCTGGAGAGTTTGTGCTTTTTTATTGTAATTAAGTGGTTACATAATTTCCCTAATTTCACAGTATTGTGGGATAGTGATGCTCAATTAAAGTCACAAACACATTCTAACATTTCTGGAGCAAATTGTCTATCACAGTCTATAACATTTATGAGTTCTATGAGCTTTGCGATACAGTTATTACTTCCACATTGGTTGGTATGTACATTTCTTTTGTTTTGCATAACATCAGCTGTTCCCTTTTTCCCACTTGTTTTCTCCCTCCCATCCCTGCCATTAACTTGCTTAGTTCATTTTGGTAAATGTCCAGTGCAGCTCACGGGTTTTTCCCTGATTCCCTCTACTTCTATGTCATCTTCCTGGTTCCCCTCCATTGTACACATATATACCATACATGTGATCAGCAGCATGGGGTTATTTAGTAGGGATTCGACCAGATGAGTGGAAGTCCTTTGTTTCTTAAGTCCTGTTAATTTTGTCGTATTGCCTAACATTTTGGTTTTAACATCCACTTATCAGGGAGAACATGTACTGTTTGTCTCTTTGCTCTTGTCTTACCTTGCTCAACATGATCACCTTCTAGCTCCATCCATTTCCCTGCAAATGCCATTATTTTATCATTTCTAATGGCTGCATAATATTGCATTGTGTATAGATGCCACAATTTTGGGATCCATTCATCTGTGGTGGGACATCTGGGTTGTTTCCATATCCTGGCTATTACAAACAGTGTGGCAATAAACATGGAGGTGCATGTGTCCCTGTATACTGGTTCCTGTTGTTCAGGATGGATGCCTAGAAGTGGTATGACTTGGTCATAAGGGAGGTCAATATTTAGCTTTCTTAGGACCCTCCAGACTGTTTTCCAAACTGGTTGTATAAGTGTACATTGCCACCAGCAGTGTAGTAGGGTTTCTCTTTCTCCGCATCCCCTCCAGCGTTTGTCATTGGCTGACTTGAGGATGTGGGACATTCTGACTGGGGTAAGGTGGTATCTAATGATTGTCTTTATTTACATTTCCTTCACAACCAGGGATAGTGAACATTTCCTAATGTGTTTCTTTGACATTCCTATCTCTTCTTCTGAGAAGTCTCTCTTTAGTTCCCTTGCCCATTTAGTAATTGGTTTGTTAGGTTTTTGAGGTCCTAGTTTCTTGAGTTCCCTGTACATACTGGATATTAACCCCTTTTCAGATATAGTGCTGGTAAATATTTTTTTCCCAATTAATTGATTGTCTTTCTAGCTTGGTTGCGATAGCTTTAGCTTTGCAGAAGCTTTTTATTTTAAGGTAGTCCCATTTGTCATGTCTCACTCCAATTTGTTGTGACCCTGGGACTCTGTTCAGGAAATTCTTTCCTGGACCTATAAGTTCAAGTGTCTCTCCTACTCTGCCTGCAGAGGTTTCAGAGATTCAGGTTTAATGTTAAAGTCTTTAATCGATTTTGAGTTGATGTTGGTGTATGGTGATATGCTGGAGTCCACTTTTATTATTCTGCATGTGGCTGCCCAGTTTTCCCAGCACCAGTGGTTGAAGAGGCTGTGTTTCTTCCATTGTCTGTCTTTGGTTCCTTTGTCAAATATCAGCTAACTGTAGGCATGTGGATTTATTTCTAGATCTTCTATTCTATTCTATTGGTCTTTGGGTCTGTTTTGGTGCCAGTACCATGCTGTCTTTGTTATTATGGCTCTATGGTAGAGTTTGAAGTACGGCATGGATATCCCTCCCATGTTGTCTTTATTCACTAGAATTGTTTTGGCTATTCTAGGTATTTTGTGGTTCCATATGAATTTTTGGAGTGTTTTCTGTATTTCAGAGATGTACATCATTGGGATTTTAATAGAAATTGCATTGAATTTGTATATTAATTTGGGCAGTATTGCCATTTTCACTATATTGTCTGCCTATCCAAGAGCATGGGAGGTCGTTCCATTTCCTAGTGTCTTCTGTAATTTTTTCTTTAACTTTTTATAGTTTTCATTAAATAGTTCTTTTACATCTTTGGTTAGGTTAATTCCTAAATATTTTATTTTGTGGGAGGTTATTGTGAATGGGGTTGCTTCCCTTATTTCCCTCTCTGCTTGTACATTGTCAGTGTACAGGAAGGCAACTGATTTTATTGGATTGATTTTTGTATCCTGCCACTTTGCCAAAGTGATTTTTGATTTCTAAGAGTTTGGGGATGGAGTTTTTGGGATCATGAAGGTATAGTATCATGTCATCTGCAAAAAGGCATAGTTTAATTTCTTCTTTCCCTATGCAGATCCTTTTAATGTATCCCTTCCACTCCTCAAATTTACATATATATATATATATATATATATATATATATATATATGTATATATAAGATACAGAACACTAGAATCAAATACAGTGAAAACAGGTGTTTACCATGGGGGAATAACGTACAAAAGAATCACATAGTGCATTATAAGCATATTAAAAACAAAAGAAAGAGAGGAAAAACCGCTTGTGTCTCTGACTTGGGGTACATTTCACTTAACATCATCTTGCATGTTCAAATGTACCTAGCCTTTGATCTTCTCTGCTTGTCCTAGACATGTACTAATCCTTGTAAACAAAGTTAAAACAAGGTAAACTATGGGACCTATGTTTCTTTGGGTCTGGCTTACTTCACTCAATATAATTTTTACCAAGTCTTTCCATTTCCTAACAAATGGGGCAGTGTCATTCTTTCTGATGCAATCCTAGAATTCCAGTGTGTGTGTGTGTGTGTGTGTGTGTGTGTGTGTGTGTGTGTGTGTACCACATTTTTTTGAACCATTCATCTACAGAGGGGCATTGGTGTTGTTTCCATATCATAGCTATGGTGAATAATACTGCACTAAACATGGTTGTGCTGGTAGTTTTGTGATCATTTGGGTAAGTGCGCAAAAGTGGGGTTACTGGGTCATTGGGGAGCTCTAGGTGGAGTCTTTTGAAGAAATTGCATTATGCTTTCCAAAGTGGTTAAACAAGTTTACACTCCTACAAGTAATGCAGTAGGGTTCCCTTTTAGCCACATCCCTACCAGCATCTGTCAACATTTCATTTCTTGATTATAGCCATTCTAACTGGAGTGAGGTGTAATCTCAATGTTTTGATTTGCATTTCATTTAGGACTAGAAAAATTGAGCATTTCTTCATTTGTCTAATGGACATTTTTTATTTCCTCTTCAAAGAAGTCGCTCTTTAAGTCTTCAGCCACTTATTTATTCGGCAGTTGTTCCTTTGAGGATTTGTTGTTGTGGGACTTATGATTTTGAGTCCTAAGTATATTTTAGATATAAGACTTTGTCTGTTTTATGACTCATGAAGAACTTCTCCCAGTAAGTGGGCTTTCAATTGATCTTACTATCTATGAGCTTTACCTTGCAGAAGCTCTGCTGTTTCATGCAATCCCATTTCTACAACCTTTTTGTGATTTGTTGTTTCTGGTTCTCTATTAAGAACATTTGGCCTGTGCTAAAGAGCCCTAGTTTCTCTTATCCTTCATGTAATGTTTTCACGGTGTCTGCTTTTATTTTGAGGTCTTTGATCCATTTTGACTTGATTCTCATGCAGGTTGATACACACACACACACACACACACACACACACACACACACACACACACACATATGGCTAGCTTTAGTTTTTATTCAGGTGTTTAACCAATTTTAACAGCATCATTTACTGAAAAGGCTGTCTTCCTTCCATTCTATTTTTTTTAGCTCCCTTGTCAAAGATTAGGTGGCTATAGGTCAGTGGGTTTATTTCTGAGTCTTCAGTCCTATTCCATTGGTCCTCAGTACTGTCCTTGTGCCAGTATCAAGCTGTTTTTATTACTATGGCTTTTTACTATAGTTTGAAATTTGGAACTGATATTACTCCAGTGCTGTTCTTTCTGCTAAGAATAGACAAACCTACAGCCAGCATTATACTTATTGGTGAAAAGTTAAAGCCATTTCTTATTAATTCAGGGAAGAGATAAGGATGTCCGCTCTCTCCACTCCTCTTCAACTTAATATTAGAATGCTAGCTGGGACAATAAGACAAGATGGAAAATTAAAGGGAATCCAAATAGGGAAAGATGAAGTAAAACATACAAGATGATCAATGGAGTAGAATTGAAAACCCAGAAATGAACCTATAGTCCCATAGCCATCTAATTTTCGATAAGGGGGCTAAAAATATACAATGGAAAATGAGAGCATCTTCAGTAAATGGTACTGGCAAAATTCGTTAAGTACTTGTAGAAAACTAAACCTAGATCCTTATTTATTACCCTTTCAGAATCAACTCCAAATGGATTAAAGTCTTCAGAGTCAAATCAGACAGTCTGAAAATATTACAGGATGGAATAGGTGCAACCCTAGATCTCCTTGGCACAGGCCTTAATTTTCTTAATAGAGTCCCAGAAACACAAAAAAAAAATCAAAAAATGTTTGGACAAATGGGATTGCATGCAATTGCAGAGGTTCTGACTGGCAAAGGACATAGCTAGCAAGATGACTAGAAAGCCCACGGATTGGGAGAAGATCTTCACTAGCCATAAAACGGACAAGGGTCTCATACATAAAATATACCTGGAACTCAAAAAATTAAATACCCCAACAACAAATCTTCAAAGAATTAACTGCCCAATAAATAAATGTGCTAAAGACTTAAAGAGAATTTCTCTGAAGATGAAAGAAGGATGGTCAATAAACACATGAAGAAATGCTCGAACTCTCTGGCCATGAAAGAAATGCAAATCAAAACAGCATTGAAATACCACCTAACCCCAGTTAGAATGGCTATAATCAAGTACTCTAATAACAGATGCTGGAGGGGATGTGGACAGGAGAGAACCTTACTGCATTGTTGGTGGCAGTGTAAACTTGTTCAACCACTTTGGAAAGCAATATGGAGGTTCCTCAAAAGACTCCACATAGAACTCCCCTATGACCCTCCAATCCCACTTTTTGGCATTTACCCAAATGTTCACAAACAAGACCACACTAAAGCTTCCAGAAAGACAATGTTTATTGAATCATTATTTACCATAGCTAAGATATGGAACCAACCCACATGACCCTCAGTAGATGAATTGATCTAGAAAATGTGGTATATATACACAATGGAATTCTATGCCTCCTGAGAAAGAATGACATTGTCCCATTTGTTAGGAAATGGAAAGACTTGGAAAAAAATTATATTAAGTGAAGTAAGCCAGGCCCAAAGAAACATAGGTCCCACGGTCTCCCTTATTTACAGTAACTAGCATATGTCTGAGTCAAGCAGAATAGGCCAGATAAGTTGATGTTAGGGAAATGAACCCTAAGATATCTATTCAAATGTTTTTTTTTTCTTTCATGGGATTGTTTCTAAATTTCTTTGTTGCTTTGTATGTGCCTCCTCCATGGTATAACCCCTGCTTTCACTGTATTTGATGTTGGTAAAATTTGTGGAAGGGAAGGGAAAAAAACCAATCATTTAAATAGGGATACAGTTGGACCCATTGCAACAATGAGATGTTCAAGTCATTATATCGAAAACGAACTTTACTACTTTGGTAGTGGGGAGGAGGATTGGGTGGGGGCATGGAGGGAGGATGGGAAGGGGAAACAAAGTAGGAGGCTACAATGCTTCAGACGAAACGTACTCATTATCTTCCCAGGTAATTTTAATCCCTTTGTACAATTTTTCACAATAAAAAATAATGAATTTAAAAATAGAAAAAAAGAAGAAAAAACATGAAAATGACATGATCTTTTATTTAATGGACCCCATGGACTCCACTCCCAAGTTACGTGAGCTGATCAGAAACTTTGGCCAACTAGAAGAATACAATTTTGTCTCAATAAAACCAAAGAAGAAAGGAATAAAAAATAAACAAGAAAGGAATACACAGTTGGAAATTTGGGCTAATTTTGTGATTATGCTTTGAGAAGTCAAGTTTCCTATTGAAATGCAACTCATATATAATGCTCAGTTTTGTTTTAAATTTTGTCTTAATTACAGAACATTTCTAGAGGCAAAACAGCTCATGATTCCCAACCAAAAATTTGAAAAAGTAAGTATCATTCTGTTAGAATCCCAAGAAATTATGAAGGATTACAAAACTTTAAGCCTGATGAAATAGGAAAGTTCGTTTAATGTAGGACTTTGTAGACCTGGCTAAATTAGAATTTAGATGTAAAATAGATATTTTATGTTTGTAATTTAATATTCTATGGGATACTACAAAATTCTTTTCAAGTAAAAGATTTAATTTACAAATTCACTAATGATTCTGGCATTCTAATTGACTAGAATATTCTTTCAAATAAGGTATAATAAGAACTTCGTTAATAGATAATTCCAACAGTTCATGTGTAAGATGATAATGTGAATAATCTAGGCAAATTGTCAACAAATTGATGACATTAATTTACAAATATAGAAAAGGAGCAATCTTTTGAGATTTTGGTGTAACTCGGTATGAAAAGTGTAATTGTGTGATTTTTTTTTCTATCTGTACGTAACACAGGAAGAAATTTCCTTAATTATATACCTCTATACAATGAGAAAAATGCTAGGTTTGAGGTTTGTTTTCATTTTGTTTTTGTTGCTTGGTTTGTAGTAGGGCTTAACCTCTGGGAATAGGCACTGTCCCTGAGCCTGTTTTTGCTAAAGGCTGCTGCTCTACCACTTGAACCTCAGTGCCACTTGGGTCTGGCTTTTCCTTATGAATTTATTGGAGATAAGAATCTAAGGAACTTTCCTGCCAGGGTGGACTTTCAACCATAATCTTCAAATCTTAATATTAAGATATACAGATCTCCTGAGTATCTATGATAGATAATATATATAATAAAATAAATAAAAAATAAAATTAAAAATAAATAATATTTGCAAGTGTTCTGATCTCAAGAATACCACTGCAGGGAAAATGATGTAGCAAAGTTCAGTGTAGTATTTTTTTCCAAAATAGGAAGGGCATCACATTAGCAGAAGTGTAGTATTTTTTCACAATAGCGATAAAGTAGTCATGATGTGAATTTATGGAATTTTGAGGTGCACCTTACTAGTTGGAAATTGTTGGGCTACGATGACTTTACAGGATAAAAACTTGGGATTGATTGTCCTAGAAATAATAGCTTACTCTGATGAACAAATGTTTACTTTCAAGGAATTAATTATTATAGATACTTCATATTTTTATCCTCTACCAGAACGTGTCTATTTTTTTCTGTTGACTTTTAAATATGTAATGCCTAATTGGAACCTGCATCTATTGCTGAATTAATTAAAATCAAACAGGTACTGTTTTGAATGTCTCTGGTATGGCATGTTCAGAATTTGAAAATGAGTAGTTAGTAGTCATAGGGATGTTGAGGAACAGATATATTCTGTCCTCTTAAAAATTAGTCAGTTTTCAAAGTTAGGCGTTTCCATAGAATTGAACTGTTTTCTGATTTAGTATGAGACAATACTAAAATAATGTTTTTTTCAAAATAATGGCAAGTATATTCTGAAAAAATTGTGTAGTTTGATAACATTTCAGTTGATGTCCCTCTGATAAAGAAAGAGGTAATTCAAATTAGCAGGCAAAATATTCATTTTTAAAAGGTAATACACATAGAATAATATTTACTATACCAATACAGTGAAATTATATTTTATGCAGCTCATTTTTAACTTAATTTTATTTTCAAGGTGATATATAGAAGGGTTGCAATAATTGTAAGCTAGTGGATACATAACATGACAAAGTTTTTACGCCCTCCCTCATTTTGCTCACATTTTTCCTTCACCCCAATACTCCTCACAAGTTGTAATGTAAATTTCTAATGTTATCTTGTGAGTATTGCTATTGCATTGGTTTGCCTTTTGTCCTTTGTCTCACCATTTTATTGTTCCGCTTCCCTTGCCAAATGAAGATAAATGTATATACAATACACGGGATACTGAAATCAAATACAACAGTGGACAAACCATAGAGGAAAACACAAAAGAAAAAAAAGAAATCACATCGTACATTAAAAACAACAACCACAAAGAAAAACCTCTCCTTCCATACCTAAGAGTTTATTTTGCTCACCTCATTTTATGTGGTCATTTATACATAGCTATTGAGCCATTCTGCTCATCTGCTAGGACTATCCTAGATATTTCCTAGTTATTACAAATGAGGGAAATCATGGAATCTGTTTCTTTGTGTCTTGCTTATTTTTCTTAGTAAGATTTTTCCAAGTCTTTCCGTTTCCTTATGAATTGGAAGCATAGAATTCCTCTGTACATATATAAACAACATTTTGTCAATTCGTTCATCTACTGAGTGGTATATTGGTTTAAAACATGATTGCATGTAAGTATCAATTAAGGCCATGCAAAAATGGCAGATGCCAACTCACCAGATATACTAATATCATGATTTCCAAGGAAGATAGTATTTTATGGTTGTACAAGTGTTGGGATATCTGGATGAGTCTAAAGTATATCTTGCACTGAATTAGGCAGGAAGATATCCAATATCATATAGGATAAAAATGGTAGTGACAAAATATTTCCCTTGAGAAATATATAGGAGGCTGCCAGAAATATGAAGTAGTTGAGATAATTTTGAAGAATTTAGAATTGCAAGCTCAATTATGTCTCTTTAAATAATAATTATGAAAGTAGAGGGGCAAAAAAAGGGTAAGAGAAGAAAATAACTGACAGCAGATAATTGTCCCAAGTTAAAGTATAAAAAGACATAATCTATAACTTCCAAGTTAAAGAGACACCAATATGATATTATCCCACTTAGTTTAGGTTCATGCAAAATATTTACTTGGCTTTTTCCTACTTAAATGCTCCCACAATAACAAAGAATTGAAGCCAGGAACCAGTGGCTCACGCCTGTAATCCTAGCTACTCAGGAGGCTGAGATCTGAGGATCGTGGTTTAAAGCCAGCCCAGGCAGGAAAGACCGTGAGACTCTTATCTCCAATAAATCACTAGAAAACTGGAAGTTTTGCTGTTGCTCAAGCGGTAGAGTGCTCACCTTGAGCTGAAGAGTACATGGACAGCGCAAATGCCCAGAGTTCAATCCCCATGAGCGACATACAAACAAACAAACAAAGGATTGAGGTAGTAGTCTAAGATCATTTTTTAAATCTAGAGAGGCAATAGTGCCAATACAACCATTTAAGATTCTGTTTTTATTTCATAAAGTCATAGCATCCTTTTCAAAATCTGTGGACCATAAAACTAAGAATTTATTTTTGACAAATCTGTTACCTTCTTCTATGTGTCTGTTCTTATAGTAGAACTATGTTGTCTTCACTACTAAACATGGTAATACTATTCAAAGCTAGTATGGAGGCACAAGCTACACCATTTTACAAGATTTCTCTGACTGACCTGTATTCCTTGAATTTACATAAGAGATTATTGAGCAGATGGACCAATATTCTACAGAGATATCTAAATATTTCATAGTCACTCATATTTCACACCTTGTAAAAATACAAACCCCTGATATTATATATACAAAATGTCTTTAGAGACTGCTCAATGCAACTAAAATTAATTTAGGAATGAGTTAAGATTTAGATAACAGTACAGCATAATATAGCTCAATGATAATGACTTGAGCTGTTCTGCAGAAGAGAGTGAGTGGGGGAAGAATGGTGGACCACATAGGAGCTGTATGTCATTGGTATTGTTTCAAAAAACATAAAGACTTCAGAGAAGAGAAGGAGAAAAATAAACTGTCCTGAATCTAGTTTCTTTTTAATCCACTTGATAGTTTGGACTGAAAGTCAGATAACAAAGGAAAAATAAAATAGAAAATAAAGCATTGTATAGAGCTGTTACAATATAAAGAAGTAGTAATAGGAATATAATTACTTTCCAAAGAAATAAGAGAAAGAATAACACTAACAATTGCTAACGTGGATAGAAGATGGATCACATTTTATCATATATAATTTTTATTTTATTTTATTTTATTTTATTTGTGAACATACTGTACAGAGGGGTTACAATTACATGGGCAGGATAATGCGTACATTTCTTACCAAGCATTGCAGCCTCCTCCATTGTTTACCCTTCACATACCTTCCCAGCCTCCCTTCCCCCTCCAATCCCAATCCTTTTCTTCCCCCGCACCCCCCCCCCCGGAACCCACGTTGTAAAGCTCGTTTTGGACAGGACAACTTGTACTTCTCATTGATGCAATAGGTCCACCTGTATCCTTAAACGACTTGTTTTTCCCCCATCTCCTCTACAAGTTATGCTGACATCAAATATAGTGAAAGCAGGGGTTAAACTGTGGGGGAGGGACCCACAAAGCAACAAAGAAATAATCTTATAAATGCGTTAGAAACACATGCATGAAAGAAAAAAACATTAAAATATATATCTAAGGGTTCATTTTCCTAACGTCACATTATCTGACCTTTTCTGCTTGACTCATACATATACTAGATATTACAAATAAGGTAAACCATGGGGCCTATGTTTCTTTGGGCCTAGCTTACCTCACTTAATGTAATTTTTTCCAAGTTTTTTCCATTTCCTAACAAATGGGGCAATGTCATTCTTTCTGATGGAGGCATAGAATTCCATTGTGTATATATATACCACATTTTCTTGATCCATTCATCTACTGAGGGGCATGTGGTTTGGTTCCATATCTTAACTATGGTAAATAATGCTGCAATAAACATAGTTGTGCTGGTAGCTTTAGTGTGGTCTTGTTTGTAAACATTTGGGTAAATGCCCAAAAGTGGGATTGCTGGGACAAAGGGGAGCTCTATGTGAAGTCTTTGAGGAACCTCCATACTGCATTCTAAAATGGTTGAACAAGTTTACATTCCCACCAACAATGAAGTAAGTTTCCCTTCTGTCCACTTCCCCTCCAGCATCTGTTGTTGTTAGAGTTCTTGATTTTTGCCATTCTAACTGGAGTGAAGTGGTATCTTAATGTTGTTTTGATTTGCATTTCTTTTATGGCTAGGGATGTTGAGCATTTCTTCATGTGTCTATTGGCCATTCTTCTTTCTTCTTCAGAGAAGTTTCTCTTTAAGTCTTTCTCCCACTTATTTATTGGGCAGTTGTTTCTTTGAAGATTTGTTGTTGGGGGATTTAATTTTTGAGTTCCAAGTATATTTTAGATATGAGACCCTTGTCCGTTGTATGGCTAGTAAAGATCTTCTCCCAATCCGTGGGCTTTCTATTGATCTTGCTAGCTATGTCATTTGCCCTGCAGAAGCTCTGCAACTTTATGCAATCCCATTTGTCCAACCTTTCTTTGATTTGTTGTGTTTCCGGGTCTCTATTCAGAAAATTTCGGCCTGAGTCAAGGAGACCTAGGGTTTCTCCTATTACATCCTGTAAGGTTTTCAGAGTGTCTGCTTTGACTTCGAGGTCTTTAATCCATTTGGAGTTGATTCTGGTGCACGGTGATATATAGGGATCTAGCTTTAGTTTTCTACAACTAGTTAACCAATTTTGCCAGCAACATTTACTGAAGAGGCTGTCTTTCTTCCATTCTATTGTTTTAGCTCCCTTATCGAAGATTACATGGCTATAGGTCTGTAGGTTAATTTCTGGGTTTTCAATTCCATTCCATTGGTCCTGAGGTCTGTTCTTATGCCAATACCAAGCTGTTTTGATTACTATGACTTTATAGTATTGTTTGAGATTTGGTGTTGATATTCCTCCAGCAGTGTTCTTTCCGTTGAGGAGCGTTTTTGCTATTCGGGGTCTTTTATTGTTCCATATGAATTTTTGGATTGCCTCTTCTATTTCCTTGAAGAATGAGGGTGGAATTTTGATAGGTATCGCGTTGAATTTGTAGATAGCCTTGGGAAGTATTGCCATTTTCACGATGTTAATCTTTCCAATCCAGGAGCATGGGAGGTTTTGCCATTTTTTAAGTTCTGTGTTGATTTCCTTTTTCAAGATTTTAAAGTTTTCATCATAGAGTTCCTTCACTTCTTTGGTTAAGTTAATTCCTTGGTATTTTATTTTTTGTGGGGCTATTACAAATGGAGTTACTTTCCTAATTTCAGCCACACTTTTCTCATTGTTGGCATACAGAAAAGCCATTGGTTTTGGGGGGTTAATTTTATACCCTGCTACTTAGCCAAATTTTGAATCAGCTTGAGTAATTTGGGTGTGGAGTCTATGTGATTCTTTAAATACAAGATCATGTCGTCTGCAAAGAGGGAGAGTTTTATTTCTTCTTTCCCTATTTGGATCCACTTTATGTATGCATCTTGTCTTATTGCTGTAGCTAGGTATCTAATACTAGATTGAAGAGAAGTGGAGAGAGTGGACATCCGTGTCTTGTTCCTGAGTTAAGAGGAAATGGCTTCAGTTTTTCACCATTAAGCGTAATACTGGCTGTAGTTTTGTCATATACAGCCTTTATTGTATTGAGGAATGTCCCATGGATTCCTAATTTTTCCAAAACCTTCATCATAAAGGAGTGTTGGATCTTGTCGAATGCCTTTTCTGCATCTATTGAGATAACCATGTGGTTCTTATTCTTGCTCCTGTTGATGTGATGAATAATATTAATTGATTTGCGTATATTGAACCACCTTTGCAGCCCTGAAATTAATCCTGTTTGGTTATGGTGTATGATTTTTTGGATGAATTGTTGAAGTCGTTTGGCCAAAATTTTGTTGAGGAGTTTTTCATCAATGTTCATCAAAGAAATGGGTCTATAGTTCTCTTTCCTTGATGATTCTCTGCCTGGTTTTGGGATGAGGGTTATGATGGCTTCAGAGAATGTGTTCCGTAGTGAACTTTCTCTTTCAATTTCATTGAAGAGTTGGAGGAGTATTGGTGTGAGCTCTGCTTTGAAGGTCTTGTAGAATTTCGCTGTAAAACCATCTGGTCCTGAACTTTTCTTAGCTCGCATGTCTCTTATTGCTCTTTCTATTTCAATGCTTGATATGGGCCTGTTAAGCTGGATTAACTCAGTTTAGTTTTGGAATGTCAATATTTGCTATGAAAAGGTCCATTTCTGTCAAGTTCTCAAACTTATTAGCATAAAGTTTTGAGATATATTTCCTTATAATGTTTTGAATCTTGGTTGTTTCCGTGGTGATGTTTCCATTCTCATCTCTGATTTTATTTATTTGGGTGTGTTCTCTACTTTTTCTGATAAGATTTGCT
This sequence comes from Dipodomys spectabilis, assembly GCF_019054845.1. NCBI lineage: Eukaryota > Metazoa > Chordata > Mammalia > Rodentia > Heteromyidae > Dipodomys > Dipodomys spectabilis. The sequence goes on along the minus strand of NW_024871098.1, from coordinate 3,619,011 downwards.
AAGGGTCTGTCAATTTTGTTAATTTTTTCGAAGAACCAACTCTTTGTTTTGTTGATTCTTTCTATAGTTATTTTGGATTCTAATTCATTTAATTCTGATTTAATTTTAATTATTTCTTTCCGTCTGCTGGATTATGGTTTATTTGCTGCTCTTTTTCAAGGAGGTTTAGATGTGTCAATAAGTTGTTGGTTTCAGACCTCTCCAATTTGTTGATGTAGGAGCTCAGACCTATAAACTTGCTTCTGAGTAGTGATTTTGCTGTGTCCCAGAGGAGCTGGTAATTTGTGTGTTCATTTTTGTTGAATAGCATGAACATTTCAATTTTCTTTCTAATCTCTTCCATGACCCACTCTTGATTCAGCAGTGTGTTGTTCAGCCTCCATGTGATACCGGACTTTCCTTGGTGGCTTTTGGTGTTGAGTTCTAATTTTATTCCCTTGTGGTCAGAGAGAGTGCAAGGTATAGCTTCAATGTTTCTGAATTTAGACAAGTTTGCTTTGTGGCCTAAAATGTGGTCTATTTTACAAAATGTTGCATGTGCTGCTGAGAAAAACGTGTATTCTGATGCTGCTGGGTGAAATGTTCAGTAGATATCTGTTAAATCTAGTTGATCTATGCAGCTGTTTAGATCTGCAGTTTCTCTGTTGAGTTTTTGCCGAGTTGACCTATCTAGTGGGGAGAGTGGTGTGTTAAAATCCCCAACAATTAATGTCTTTGGATTTATATGGGATTTGAGGGAAAGTAGTGTTTCTTGGATAAATTTGGGTGCTCCATTGTTTGTCGAGTATATATTTAGAATTGTAATATCCTCCTGAAAGAGAGATCCCTTAATTAGTATGTACCTACCTTCTTTATCTCTTCTCACGAATTTTAATTTGAAGTCTATTTAATCTGATATTAGGATTCCAACTCCCGCCTGTTTATGGGGGCTGTTTGCTTGGTAGATTTTGTTCCAAACTTTAACATTGAAAATGTGTTTGTTTTTACGGGCAAGATGTGACTCCTGAAGGCAGCAGATAGAAGGGTCTTGTTTTTTAATCCAACTAGACAGTCTATGTCGCTTAATTGGAGAGTTCACTCCGTTAACGTTAAGAAAAAGGACTGAGAGGTATTTGGGAGTTCCTGCCATGTTATCCACCTTCTTGGGGGCTGCAAAAACTGGGTTTTTCCTATGGTTCTTGGAGTCTCAGTTTGTGTGCAGTTTCTTGGCCTTTATTTTGGTCTTGTTGGTTTTCTATGTGTAGGACATGTTTAAGATTCTTTTGTAGGGCTGGTTTGGTGGAGATGTATTGTTTCAATTTTTCTTTGCTATGGGAGGTTGTTATTTGGCCTTCAGTTACGAAGGAGAGTTTAGCTGGGTACAGTGTTCTTGGTTGATAGTTGTTTGTTTTTAGGGCATGGCATGCATCATTCCAGGCTCTTTTTGCTTTGATTGTCTCTGCTGAGAAATCTGAGGTGATTCTAATTGGTTTCCCTTTATAGGTGATTAATCTTTTCTCCTTGACAGCTTTAAGGATCTTTTTCTGAGTTGATCCTGTGTGGATTAAAATGTGGCGGTGGGATGTCCTATTCTGGGCTGGTCTGTTTGGAGTTCTAAATGCTTCTTGTATCTGAATAGGCCTATCTTTTTGCATGTTTAGGAAGTTCTCTGCAAGGATCCTGTGAAACAAATTTCTTAGGGCATTAACTTCTGTTTTAGGTGCTTCTCTACACCCATTATCCTTAGATTAGGCCTTCTGATTGTGTCTTCCAAGTGTTGGATAGATCTATCATATTTCTTGGACTTGTCTTGGGTGGTTGCATGTCCTTTCTCTATAATATCTAGGCTATCTTCAATCCCTGAGATTCGATCTTCTGCATGGTCTAACCTGCTGTCTAGATTTTCTACTTTGTTTTTTATCTATTTTCCTTCTAATTGGTCAGCTTTGATGGCTTCAAATTCTTTGTTGAAGCTTTGTTTTAGATCTTTTATGAACTTCTTTACTTCCTTAATTTGATGTTCAGTGTTGATTATCAGATCACTTAGTTGATAGGTTATGGTTTACTTGGACTTCCATTCCTTATGTTGGGTTCCATTCCCTTTGTGGTCTCCCTTTCTTCTTTCAGCTCTTTGTTAATGGATTCCATGAATGCCTTTAGTGATCTTTGTGTATTCTCTTCCTGCTCTGTCAATTCCTGTATTACTCTTTGATTAGCTTCCTCCCGTTCGTGGGATTCCTGCAGTTCTCTATGTGTGTTCTCAGCCTGTTCAGGCCATTCCTGCCTTTCTCTTTGAGTATTCTCAAGCTGCTCATGCAAATCCTGTGTCAGTTTTTGAGTAGCTTCCTCAAGCTTTTGATATTCCTGTATAAATTTTTGGATTGCCTCCTCTCTCTCCCTATCACGCTCATACAGAGTCCTTTGTATGCTTTCAATCTTTTGATTTATCATGTTTGCCAACAGTGTTCGTAGAACTATTTGGGAATTCTCCTCTGGATTATTCATTATCTTTTCTGTTCCTTGATTATCGGTATTGGGAATTGAGATACCCGGATTTGCCATATTTCTTGTGTTTTTCCAGCTTATCCTGCCCATTTGAGATGAAAATAGCACCAGGTTTGTGCTAGAACACTATCTTAAGGCAAGCATCAACCCAAGTCTGAATTTGCACAGTCAATAGTCTACAGATACAATCAAGTTCAACAGATACATCTATTCAACACCAAACAACTATACATTAATGGGCTACGAACCGCAAAGAAGAATTTGGAAGACCAGGAATTATTAGAGTTAGGGAGAGATGTGGGTAAAAAAATAGGAATAGATTGATGTGGGGAGGCTCACGGAGAGTTAACTAAGTCCTAATCTCAAAGCAGGAAATAGGTTGGATAGGATGAAAGTAGAGAGAGAGAAAAAAAGAAGAAAGGGAACAGGAAAAGAAAAGAGACCAGAAAAAATAGAAAGGAAGAAATTAATAAAATTATGTAGAATCGATAACAATCTAGATAAGAACGTGAATTTATTGAGAGAAGGGGAGGGATATAAAGGAGATGTGAAAAATTTAAAAATAAAAATGCTTAAAATATTATATAGTTATAAAGAGGTAGTACTGCTATTAAGGAATTTAAGTCTTAGAGGTTTTGACTTGAGTAATAAATTTGTGGATTAAGTGTGTACACAATAGAGGATAGGGTCTAATAGTCAACTACGGGTTTATCTGAGGATGTGCAGGACAAGAATTAAGTCACATAAGGAAGAACGAAAGAGAAGAGAAGGTGAAAAGGATAAGAAAGGAAGAAGAAAAAGATGAGAAGTTCAGTACAGCTAAACAAAAAACAAAAAGATAATTAAAAAAGAAAAAAAAGAGAAAGAAGACCAAAAAAGAAAGAAAAAAAATCATAAGGGGAAAAAAAAGTTTCTGGAAAACAATTTTTTTTTCAAAAAAGGCAAAGATTAAAGATTAAAAAAAAGTTTTAGAAAAGAAAAAAAAAATTTATACAAGGTACCAAAAATAAAAAAGAAGACGAAGAAGAAGAGAGAGAAAAAAAAAAAACAACACCAAAAAAAAAAAAAACTTCTTTGATTTTTTTGGGAGGAGTGGGAAAAATCCTGTATCTCCCTTGTGTCCATAACCAGCCTCTTGTTGGAGTCTCTGGTCTGCTTGTGGTCCTGTGGCTTGGTTGGTTTCTTAAATCAGTTTGTTCAAACAGGCAGAAAAATGCTCTGCTTTACACAGGATTTGGCGATCCTCCTCCCAGGCTAGTTCATTGGGAGGCAGATATGTTTTGAGTATCACAAAAGAGGGGGATGCAGTGATGAGGCTAGGTTCTGGGTAGAGTTGAGGCCTTTCAACAAACAGTAGCTTTTCCAGGGCTAGTTTGTGAAAACCTCACAGAGCCCAGCCTGGAGCCATTCTCAGGGTTTCTGTTTACTGAATTTCAATTGATTGTCGAGGCTGCTAGAGGGAGGGGCAGCCTCTGGCTATGATTACCCAGTGAAGAAACCCACTCCTAGGGCTGGCGCCCGAGCTGGGTGACTTTTCCATGGGTGGAGCTGAGTCTGGCAGGTCAAGCCGCCGTTAGGTTCTTGTGACCTGCTAAATGACTCATTTTATTCCAAGGCCTGAGTTGTAGCTAGCAGCTCCTCTGAGCTTTGTTGGTATCCAAGATGGAGATCACCGGTGCTGTGGTGGGGAGGGGTGGCCTTCCCTCCTCTGCTCCCTGAGAAGGAGTGAGGACGTCAGGCTACTACTCATGCCGAGTCTTAGTTCCTGGGTTGTCTCTGGTCTGCGAACTGCAGGATGAAGATGTCTGCTCCTTATCAGTTCTTGCTGGTGTTGAGTAGAGTCCACTTGCCTGCTGCATCTGGCTCCTTCGTCCTGGACTCTCTGTTGCTCAGGTATGACTCCTGCGCTCACCCACCGCCGGCTGCCGCTGCTGCAGCAGCTGCTGGCAAGAGCTCAGAAGTGTCTTCTTGCCTGGGTTTCCTTCTCTGACCTAACTCTCTATCCTGTGATGGCACACTTGGTGTAATTCTCTGGCTTAGGACTGTTCACTGGAACTCTAAAACTGCTTTCTATGCGAGAGCTTACTTAGACTCCAGATTCTCCTCCACCATCTTCCCCCATCCTATCATATATAATTTTGAAAAAACATACTAGGAATGAAAACACAAAAGTCATAATTTAAAATACAATTTGTATTATAACTAGATAGTATAGCTCAGTCCTAAAACATTGGCCTAACATATGTGAAGCAATTGTGTGATCTCCCAAGCATTACAAAGTACACACAAAACTCACACACAAAAAACCCACATAAACCCACACACACCACATACACACATTTGTTATTATAATATTAAACAGAGAAAATTATCACAAATAGTAAAAGTATTTTAATATATGAAATCATAATATTGCTCATACTATTTAAAAGTTTAGAAGAAATAAAATATTCACAAGATACTTGGATTCTTATAGATTAAGTAAATTGAAAATTAATAAATAAAAGATATGAGAACTTTGCAAACAAGTCTTAAATAATAAACATTTTGAAATATGTGTCCTTTTATTTTGACAAAAGATTGATGTTTCTGGTGTTTTAACTCAAGATTTAGAATATGATAACCAGGTGCTCTATATCTTGCTAGGGATGGCTATATCTCTAATCATTTCACTCTGGAAATTTTATGATAAAGTATCATAGTTTTTCAGTCCCTCCCGATTTACAAACCCTATTTACACTTCCGACCATAGTTAGAAAATGGAAACCACAAACCACTATGCCTAGCTCAAACATTTTTTTTTTATTCAAGTACAAATATTTCCAAAAAGTGACTAGGTAATAAAGCCTTTTGCAGGCCCAGAGTACAAGCCCCACGACAGACAAAAAAAAAAAAAAAAAAAAAAACTATATAAAGCCTTTTTTAATAAAGTATATGCTTCTTGAAAATGCAGTATTTGTTACCTGCACAAATATCTTTAGAAATAATGAGAAAATAAATTTATTTAAATTCACCAACCATATAAAATTTAAGAAAATAATTTTTACATATTCACATGTTAACTATTTTGAAAGCAAAATATATGTCTGAATAATTTACATGTGTTAAAATTATGCAAAACTAAATTAACTAATTCTACAACTCTGAAAAAAGAATTACCCTAAAGAAACAAAACAAAATAAGTTCAAAATTTGAAATTCAGAAAATAAAATGAAGTGTAATCTTTAGTTGACTTAAGTTACTGTAAACACTCTGTATATCAATTTTATAATAAAAAATGCAAGAACAAAGAAAGAAAAGTACCCATTTGACAATAGCGACAGGATATACCTTAGTAGTTTTTTTTTTTGAGTGTGCAAAAAAATCAAAGGAAGAGATAACAATGTTCCTTCCATAATAAATGTTCACATTACCTTAATTATGTAACTGTATCCCCTCTGTACATTACCTTTACAATAAAATTATATTGATATTAAAAATAAACTAATTAATATACCAATTAAGAATTCGTAGAGAGCTAGGAATGTGGCTCAGTGTTAGAGAGCTTGCCTTGCATGCTTGAGGCCCTGGGTTAGATTCCTCAGCATCACATAAACAGAAAAAAAAGCCGGAAGTGGTGCTCTGGCTCAAGTGGTAGAGTGCTAGCTTTGAGCTAGCCTTAAAGGACAGCACTCAGGCCCAGAGTTCAGGTTCCAGGACAGAACCCCCCCCCAAAAAAAAAACAATAGAATTACTAGAAGCCATTGGTTAAAACCTTTTTAGAAATTGACCCAAAGTACCCAAGTAATATAATTTGATGATACTATTTAAATACTTCAGCCTCAGCCAAGAAGCCAAAAGTTTAAAAAGTGTTACAAAGTAAAGTAATAAATCAGAATATGTTACTATTAATAATAATCATAAGATGAATTTATAGTGGTAGTCAAATATGTAAGAAATGAGGCAATTTGCCATTCGTTTGCACTGAATAAGTGAGAAAGAATTTTCTAGGTCTTTTAAAATATATAAAAACTTTAATGAAGAAACTATTGTCACATCATATGATAACCAGATGAAGCTGATATTAGAACAAAGAGCAGATTATACTAAGTTTTGGATGTTAATGTCCATAAATATTTTGGTTGTGGGAAACTGTGTTCAACTTGAGGTACTGTTTTTGTTAGACTGGTGTCATATCAGTAGTAAATTTTAGGATAGGGGTTCCCTTTTCACAAAACATGCACCTGATCTGTCTTTTTAGCCTTCCCATTATCAATGGCATAAGAGTTGCACACCAACTTGTCTAGATTCCTACCTTGGCTGGCCTGGATTCTGCAGTCCTTCCAATCTTAACCTGTAGATAGTGCAGGATGGTAGAAATTACCCAATGCACCAAGCTATAGATTGAGAAGGAAGTCCATTAAAATTTTGGCCTGGGTTCTGTTCTCAAGCTTCCTCAATAGTTTAGAGTTCAGATGGGAGCCCCTGGTGCCAAGCAGTAAGAGTATTTTTTAAAGCAACTAGACATATATATAACTTAAGCATGTGAACACCTCAGGACAAGAATAAAAGAGCAGTGAAGCATAGAGGACAGGCCCAATTTTAACTAGCTTCTTAGAGGCTGAAGAAGCTTAGCTAGCTACTCTGGAGGCTGAAATATGAAGACCACTACTCAAAGCCAGTCCAATCATGAAAATAAATGCGATTATCTCCAAAAAAACAGAAATGGAACAATGGCTCAAGTGGTAAACCACTATCCTTGGTCACAAAAGATTAGGGAGAGTTCCCAGGCACTATCAAGCCTCAGGAATGATGAATGAATGAATGAGCACTAGCACATGCGCGTGCGTGTGTACGCGTGCATGTGTACAAACACACACTCTCTCTCTCTCTCTCACACACACACACAAATGAGTATTTCAATGTGAAGTTCTTTTTTTAACCGTGCTGTAATCTATTTCCCTGTATTAGTTTACAAATATACAAAATCAGCTAAGCACTTATTTACATACAACTCATTATGTTTCTCTAAAGTCAACTCTCCTTTTGGAAGCAGACTTTTATTTGACCCAAATGTAAATTATTCAGGTCGATTCATCTCCCTCAATTCTGTAGAATTAGATGATTGTTTAGCTTCCTCCAAGCAATATAATTTTGTGAAATCCTGCATCAAGCAACGTATTTCTTTCACTAGAAGGGAATCCTCTGTCAAACAATTAATAATAGGTTTTTTTTCTCCTTGCTAGCATCTGTAGTTTTATTATCTTCATATATTTCATGATCTGTCTGTGTATGGCAAAGACTGCTGTGAAAATGAAAAGACCCTTCGCAGCACTTATCATTTATATACAATTCATAGATATGAAGGTGTTTAAATATTATTGAAATTGCTTTGGAATAAATTATGTTCACATTGACTATTGTAAAAAATAAGAATTGGTTTCTCAGCACTTTAGGTAAGAACTTTATTGAAAGAAATAAAAGTAAAAGTAGGAACAACTCAACACATACATTCAAATGAAACAAAACAACCCAAGAAAACAAATTAATTCAGTACTCATGAACCTGCAGGAAATGCAAAGACTTAAAAATCATCAGCTATTACAAGCTTATGAAAATCCTGACTACATGGGAATCTACTCTTGTGAGGATACAGGTTAAAGCCCAGACTGGACAGAAACATCTGTACACAATGCCATGTACCTGTTATTCTAAATTCCAGGAAGAATAACATAACATGGACTGAGAACAAGATCATACACAAGTATCTGAAAAATAATCAGGATAATTTAGGGCTGGAGACATGACAAAGTGATAAGAACACCCATTTAGGAGGCACAAGACACTCAATTCAAACTCTAATATTGTGGGTATTAAAGTAAAAAGCTATGATTTTAAATAATTGGAGTAATTGTAAGATTTGAATATTTGAGTGGAAAAATGCATGAGAGAGCAGAAAAATGCATGAAAGAGATAGAATGAACCCATGGTGCAATGCTTTCAACTTAAGTAAAAATGTTTTGTGGTACTTCAGACAAAACAGAGTTAACTTGCAAATGAGCATGGTTGTGCATTTGGGTGATGGAAATACTTTACTTACGCAGGTTTAAATTAAATAGATATTATTTGGGTAGATTGTACTTCTTGAACTAAGAGCCTGGATGATGTCCCTGAGATTTTTCTCTCAAGGCTACCATTCTACTACTTTGAGCCACAGTTCCAATTCTGATTTTCTGTTGGTTGTTTGGTGATAAGAGGCTCCTGGACTTTCTTGCCCAGGATGACTTCAAACCATGATCGTCAGATCTCAGCCTCCCGAGTAAACAGGATGCCAGACAATAGCCACCGATATTTTTAATAATTTAGTAAATTGTACAGTAACTGAAGTTATTCATTATCATTATAACTTATATAATATATGTGTGCATATATATATCAATGCATACGGATAGAAATACTTTAACATATTTTTGTATCTACAGTAGATTTACGAAATCATCCTTATAAAATAAAATGGAAACAAAAGTTAATAAGGATCAAAAAAAAGGAAATTATCACGTTTCTTGTTGTTGAATGGAATATGAATTGTGAGAATCAATTTGGGAAAACCATCTCTACGTTAACAAAATGGATAAGAGGTATTAATTCCAATCCATCTATTTGCCCATATTGTGCAACCTCACACATGAGTGTCAAAATCAAACAACACTTTTTGCCTTTGCTTTTAACTCACCTGTTATAATTTACGGGTTAGATGATGTAATCAAATAAAGATTAAAATAATGTTATGTGAGGCTATGAAATAGATATGAAAATTATTTAAAATATGATAATACCTAATTAAATTCCATTTTTCTTACTTTTACTCTGTCATGTACCTCATTCCCACATTAGGAAAGTATATAGAAGGTTCTCATTGAATTATATGTACAATTATGAAAAAATGTATTGAAAGAATATGGGCACAATGTGGTTTTAGCTTATTGAGACATGTAGGGTGAAGTGTGTTTTTGAGGACTAGCAATATATTGTGATGAAGATGAAGGGAGGGATGTGCTTATTCTGGAAAACAGGCTAGAGGATTGCTCCCATAAAGGTAGTTATGAATTCTTCTAAAAGGTTACAGTAAAATCACTTTCACAAGCATGTTCACTGCTGCACAATTCACCGTAGCCAAGTTACGGGAACAACCCAGATGCCCTTTGGCGGAGTGATGGTTGCAGAATGTGTGGCACATATACACAATTGGATTGCACCCATCCATTTTTAAGACTGCTACATTATTTGCAAAGAAATAGATAGATCTAAAAATTTATTAAGTGAACTAAGTCAGAGCCAGACACACAAAGGACCCATGTTCTGTCTCATATTTGGAAGCTAGGAATTTATACAAGTTTACACAGAAATCTTAACCAAAGCATGTGATTTGCAGAGGAGTATCTCAAAGGTGTAATTTCTTATAAAATTGAACTTTACTCCAACAAAATGAATACCAGGACACTATCACTTGGAAGATGTTAGTGGAAGTCAAAAGGAAGAAATAGAGTTATGGAGGAAGAGAGTGTAGGTATAATATTCAATGTAGATGTAAGAAACTAGAAAAATTAAAGTGCGATGAGCTTTGGAAGGGTGTGGAAAAGTTATATAAAGATCCATTATATTTAAAAAAAACTGATTTGTTGAATGGAAATTCCCTTGTACAAGTATTTAAGATAAGAAAAATATAATTAAAAACAATGGAGACATCTGATCTTAAATTCTATTTCCATCTCTTTTAAAAAATAAAACTATTTGCTCTATAATTTGATCAGAGGGATGGATTTTGTGGCTAGCTAGATCATTGCACATCTGTCTCTCTCTTCCTCTCTCCCTCTCATGGTTCTCACAGGTAATATGATTGCTCCATAATTATCTTAATTTATTTTGCTTTTATGTTTTTTGGTTGCATCATTTCACTTTCTGCTCTGTCATTTCCCAATTCATTTACATATAAGGCATTATTTCCTATTTTCTCATTCCTAGAATAAGCTACACATGAAGACACCACTGATCCTCATTTTCAGTTTGTCCCTTTGAATACGGAGGAAAATCTTTCCTCTGCTCTCTACCAAATCCCTACTCTCCAGTTAGAATAATTTAGAATAGTATAAATGAAAAAAGAGAAAATAAATAATAGTGAAAAAACAGATGCAGAAAATTCACCGGATTTTTCTGACTAGTTTATCCAATGTGAACTATTGGGGAAATACATGGACAGCTCATTCTCACTGGCACTCAAAGTGTCTGGTTAGGCAATTCTGATGAAGTTGAGGAACAAGATGAAAAAATGAGAAATGGTATCAATTGCAAGAAAAAATGGAATAGGATCAAGCAAATTTCTTCTTTGTTCTGCTGAAAGTAATCACCCTACTACAGTGCAGAGACTACTTTCCATAAAGGCCACTCATATGAACACTAGGGATAACGATGATTATACACCTCTTCATCTAGAAGCCTACTGTGGACACTTAGACATTATCCATGAGTTGGTGGCTCAAAGCAGATATTCATGGAATAACTGTGAATGACTGGACACCCGTGCACAGTACTTATACATGGGATAATATCAGAGTGGCTTCTTTATTTCATCATGATGCAGACACCAATGGCCAAACCAAAGGCCTCTTGACCCCCTTGTATCTTGCTGCTGGGTATAGACATAGCAAAGATACGCTGGATCTCCTTCTGTTGACCCATTATATCAAACCAGATCTGAACACAACTTGGAAGAAACTGCATTTGATATTGCCAAAAGGATAAGTATGTATCACCACCTCTTTGAAGTTGTGGAAAGCTGTACAAATTGTTCTCTTAAGTCCTAATGTTTCCATTAAGTTTCTTAAATTTCAAAATTGCCAGTCCATCCCATGTGTCCATACAAAATATTTTCACAATACAAAGCAACAACAATATTTTACTTTAGAAATTCATGGATTCCATGGTACTTTTCCAAGTGAATTGCCTGAGTTTGATGTCAAAATATATTCGAGGTTTTTGTATACATCTATAATATTTTCTATAGAGTTTGTGATTTTTTTAAATCAGAAATAATATTAACTTATCTGTTGAAATGAGTAGTATAGAAACTAAGGATATTTCTGGTGCTTGTCTGAAAAAAGTATATTTTAAAATATTTAGTATTCTGTTTATATAATGTCCATAATCTATTTCTTTCTCTCCTAGATATAATACTTTGAATTCGACATTGTTTTTATAATATATGGATTCATTACTAAATGTGTCCTTTCGAATTTCATTCCATACAGAAACAGTTTAAGATTCCTTTAATTCCTAGGTCCTTATAGAATTTTATTTATTTGGGATAAAATGACAATGTTATCTAATTTCATAGTTTTATAAATGTTATGCTATGTAAAGGCCTTTCTGAAAAGGTGAAGATTGAATACACTGATGTCAAACTAAATTTATTTCTATGAATTACATGTATTATTACACTTGTATATTTGTAATCAATTTTTTCATAACTGTTTTCCATTTCTTGCATCTGAAGAATGGAAAATATGGAATACTTCACAAATTTTCATATCATTAACATGGCTCTCGTGAAAGAGCCATGTTAACCTCTGTATTGTAATTCAGGTAGATGTGCTGCTAAAGCATGTAGTATCCTGTAAATTTAAGTAGTTAATGATGCAATCTTAAGACAGGCATATATCCTTGGTTGCCTATTTGTAACAAGGAAACCTTATTGTTCCCTAAATTGCTATTCATCTTATTTTTGTAAAATTTGTTTATGGTGGAAAAAACTTACATTGTTTGTTCAATTGCTTACATTTGCAATTTTTGTCAATAGCCATTTTAAGTCTTTTTCATTTGAAATTTGATAATACTTTGAAGCCTTTATAGGTAGGTCCAAAGGTAATGGCTTTTCAAGTACTTATTTATCAACTGAGTTAGCTTTGTGGAGCTAATGGATTCAAAGTAAGCCTTGCTTAAGAGCTACTTCTAAATTTCTCCAGCTTAAAACTTCCCAAATGAGGTCTTACTGGCACAAATGTTTGCCTGACCCATTACCTTTGCTCCATTTAGGAACAGACCAACCAGAATATCTTACCCTGACAGCATAGCTTGTCTTACTGGAGCAGAAATAATCTTAGTAAGAAGGGATTATAGAGAGATGAACAGTTCAGACAGAACTGTTCAGGCTAAAAGGTATTTTTTCAAAATATAATTATTTATTATCCCTATCATTTCAAAAGTAGCTAAAGCTTAGAAGGTGAAAAAATTGTTCATATGCATGATTACCTCATGTCCTGGCCTGTTTATCATCCAATCAGGCAGGAACTAACACCACTGATTTTCTATAACTAAAAATATTCCATAGCTCCAGGAGAAGTCCATATGTTTCTCCTTGTTATTAGGCCTTAAATTGGTAATGTTTTAATCACAGTGTTTCCTCTTGCCTCTAGGCTGTACATCTCCGAATGGTAAAGCTTTAAGTTTAATTCTACCAAACACTGAGGTAGAGGTAATGGAATAATATTTTAAAACAGTTGCCTTTGTTACCTTAACCACAACAGAACAATGCAAAGCATTTTCTTATATTATATATATTTATATATTTTATATTTATGTGCTGATTTTATATTTCACACAGTGAATCTTACTGGAATTAATTTATAATTTGACAAATTAATTGATATTTATTACAATAAATAGATTGGAATATAAATAATCAGGATTAGAATATATATTAGAATATAAAAAGTATCAATGCAATGTTTTCAGTATAAACTTGTGATACCTTCTAATTGTTCTTGGTTTCGGAATTCACATGGTAAAAAAAACAATGTTGTTTTCTTTAATCTATAAGGGATTTTACTCTGCTGCTCTGTTTATTGTTTTAACTCGCTGGTCCCAAACTGTTTTTCTCCATATTTCTGAAGCATTCCTACTGATTATACTCAAATTTTGCTGATATGATCTCTAAAAGGTATTATTCTTCCACAGGATCCACGGGTCCTAGGATCCCAGGTCCCAGTTACCTGCATCATCAAATAACTAGGGCAAGAGATCTCACCGAGGCCCATGCAACATACCAACAGAAAGTAATTGAAGACCCATCTCAATTTCTCATTTCCTATATTTCAGGGGCCCAATTCCTTGAAATGCAGGAATTAGCAGTAAGTACTTGGGAAATGCAAGGCAACTTAAAATGCAATATGAAATCACAAAATGTGAAAGTACAGTAATTCAAACTTTCTATTTTCAGATGACCATCCCATAGGAGTGAACAAGACCACAAATGTCTCAAAACTATTTGTAATACCCCTCTTCTAATAATTAATGAATGATTTCAGTCCAGCATCATGAGGCCAAAAAATAGTTCCTGGAAAGGTAGATCCATAATTGATCTACCAATGCTAGGAATATTTGTCATACAGTTCAAATATAATTCAGAAAAAACATTGATTGAGAAGAACCTTATTGCTTCAAAACACTAGTACTTCAGTCAAACTTGGTTCTGTAGTGTAAAAAGTTTGTCATTCTCAAACCAATGATAACCTACATTTAATCTCCTGAAAGTATATTCCTTTTCAAATAAACTTTTTAAAATCACATTTACCAAAATAACACTTTACAAGTAGATGATATTTAGTGACGTTACTAGTTTTTCAAGTGTAGGGAGCAAGTTACAATAGAGTTGATTTATTTACCCAGCACTAATGCCAAACAGGTTCAACCATTCATTAAAGTGTAGAAATAGGACCTCTCACCATTTGTGTTTTTCAGTAGGTGCTTTGGAAAATTTGTTAAATAGACCAGCCTCCCATATTTCAAACCAAAACATTAGCTAATAAAGTAAATTTCATCACATAAAAAATACTTTTTAAAAAGTCATGAATAGTTGTCCTATCATATGGTGTTTTATGTTTTCCCTATCTGTCTAACATAGTAAGAAATATGACTTTAAGTCTTGAATATGGGTACTCTAAGACTTGAATATGGGTACTCACCAGAGATTTGACAAACATAAAATCTGTCTTCTTTCTCTATCATATTCCTCTACAGTAGTAAATTTTAGTTTTCCTCTTTTTCCAAAACTCATAGGTAGTAGAAAATATTATCCCATGTAAAATAAAATAATCACAAACCACTTTACAAAGCCATAGGAATACATTCTCAGCCATTTTTAAACTTTCTTGTTGACTACAGATTAATCTTCCAAATGGAGGTGAATAAAATCAGGTCTAGGTGCTTCATGTCTCCAGGCTTGCAAATTGTTACTTCAGATGAATGAATTATGGAAATATAAGCTGACATCAGTTTAAGGATATGCAGAATTTAAACTCCATGGAATGTATATGAACCTTTCAAAGTAGGAGCAGACAGTTTAACAGAATGACTATCAGGAAGTTGAAACCAGAGAGGAATAATTGTAAAGACATAGAATGAATGAAAAATGGCACAAGGGTCAAGTACAGCTAGAATACTCAATGTACACATGTGAGAAAGGAAGTGGTAAATCGGAAATAAATCTTGTAGAAGGGGTTGGTTGAGAAGGATAGAAGGAGTGACTCTGATGCAGGAACATTGGACAATTAGATGGACATACTTAATTGAAACACAATAGCACAACCTTTTGTAATTCAGTGAAAAAATACAACAAAAAACAAAAAGACACAAAAAGCACAACCAAACAGCAATCCCTATAGAGTATGATGATGACTTCTCAAAATTTTAAATAGTTAATGAAGGACAATCTTGTGAAAACCATACAAAGTTGTTTAAAGTGGGCAGTTTGGGGTAGAGGAGAATTTTTAACAGATTTAAATAGATTGTCTTAGGTTATAAATCACCTATATCTGCTGCAAATATTTTCTTCTGCATGTTCTCTTGGCCTGAACTGTATACTCCAATCCTGAGCCACACTTGATAGCTTGTAAAGATAGAATGGAAGAAACAAGATCAAGAACCAATTACTCCACCGGAGAGGAAACAGACCTCTCTGTTTTCTCTCATTTCTATTGACTACTTTCATTCATAAGTTTATGTCAAGTGATTTGCATTATATATTTCCTTCTTTGTTCTGGCAAAATAATTGTTCAAAATAATTCAGTAAATATTATATTTCATTTTTTTTCTATCATGCTGTTTACTTATCCAAGCGAGTCCATTAAACTTTCCACTTGCATTTCGGTGCCACGGAAACCCAGCATCAATGTTAATGAGAACAATCTCTAATGTAAAACTTTGTCTCCAAAATACCAGTCCAAGAATCTGTGATCACAAATATTTAGCTATACTTTTTTCTTTTACCTTGAAAGTCTTCTTGTGTCTAGTGCCCTCAAAAATCAGTACTCCACCAATTTTTGGTTCAATCACTTCTAACCTCAAAGATATATTTTGCTAACAAGATGCTTAGAGGAAACCGAAGAATACTCCACTTTTATCTTCTCTCTTAAGACTCTCCTTAGATACCATATCAGGAATATTGAAGTTATTCTTTGCAAAATTATTTCAATAGATTATTTTTCTATCCGTCTTGCATTTACTCAAAAAGTTGTATGGAGAAGAATAGAGTATAATCACCCATACCTTGGATGACAGTATCTGTTACAAAAGGACAATGCTCCTATGTCTTATTTCTCTGTCCTCCTCTTAGCTCTTACCTGATTTCCCACTTATCACAGATTCTTGGCTTCAAGCCTAGTGAAGGTGAAGGACTATAAGGGCCTCCCCCATTGCTACATTTTAGGGCTAGATCTCCAGCATGAGGTAATCATGAAAGATGCACACAAGGAACACATGTTGGGAGAACAGACTTAAGCATGTCTGGTTTATTTCTGCACAAGGGTTGGGATTTTATAGCCCCAGCTTTCCCAACCTCCGGAGTCCTCCCAGCCAATTACTTAGCAGGGAGTTGATGATGGGCACTGCTTGGTGACAGGCACTGTTTGGTCCCCTTGGGGCATGTAGGGATCTTGGATAGCTCATGGCTGGCAAGCTAGGCGGACATGACTGTGGGTCACGTCTCTATGAGCAGGAGGTGTGCTTCAACAGCTACTCTAGCTGACTCAACCAGATCTGACCGGCTCTACCCACAAATTTCCCCTTTTCTTTTGAAAGGACCGTCATTATGGTGACCCGTGGTTGGAGGCGTTTTTGCCGGGAGTGCAAGCATTTAATAATTCCTAGGAGAGTAAGCCCTACAAGTGCAAGGCCTCTCCAGATGACCAGAGAGGATGGCAAAAACCATTGTTGTAACTTTTTAAGCACATCTTCTAAAAAGGAGGCAGTGGGAATAAGCTGTATGGTGGTTTAGTTTAGGTGGGTAACATCATGCAGCAGGTTTGGGGTGAAGTTTAAGTACTTAAGGGACCAAGGGCCTTTGATGTAGTTACTAAGTTCAGTGACATTGGGTGCAGGAATGGAAAGCTGACAGACAGAAGTAGTCATTGCATTATATAGTCCTCCTTGTTGTAATTGAAGAAATGTAATCTGTTCTTGGAGCAAGTCTATTTGTTGTGGGAGCACAAGGAGGCCTCCCTTAAGATGATTGGCAACTAGTAAATGTTGTAATTCTATGGATGACAGTTGAGGGATGAGCTGGTTTATCTGTTGCACAGTGGACACGCTTTGGGACAGCAATATGGCAGCACTGGTAGATGAAGCCACTGTAGCGATGATTTCGGACCCGATTGCAATGATCAATCCTACTGCTCTTTTACTGCGTGGGCGAATCAATTGAACCTGGGAAAACTGAGAGTCATTAGTAGCCAGAACAATAAATGGGGGAACACGTACCAAACCTGCAAAAGGCTATGAGTCATTGGGTTGCCAGTGATTGCTGAGAGTGCAAGTAGTGGAGGAGTTGTCTCCTAGACAAAAAAAGAATGGGGCTCTACCCACTACCATTCCTGACACCTGGTCGTATCCATATTGGTTACAGCGACGAGTATTGGCCAATAGGAAAGGGGACAAATCGAGGCAGGAATGTGATGAGCAAACGATTGGCATGGTGGCTCCTAGGTCACCCAATCGTCCTCCTGAAGAGTCAAAAAACTGATTTAGATTTTGAGGTTTGGGATCTTTTTCAGATTGGTTGTATATAGCCGGGTAGAGGGACAACGCGAGCTCCCCAAACACTTTGCCTTGCCAGGAATTGGCACAAAGGCTAATCACTAATTCCTCAAGAGGAGTGCAAATAGTGCCAAAGCTATCAAACTCCCTGGTGGGCACAACTGCATATGAAAATGTATGTCAGTAGCCTGATTACAATTTTTTTCCAGTGGGACAAATGGGGTAGGGTCCTGTGTAGTTCCACCATCCCATCCCATGCGTTACTGTTGCGAGGGTATGGTACAGCCATCAAATTGCTTTATCATCTCGTTTGAAAAACAAAAAGAGATGGCTCCCTTCCATCTAAAAGTAAGGTTTGTTTTTTGATGCCATAAGGCATCTGCTGAGAAAGGAAGGCCAACCCTGCCATTGGAAGAAAGCATTTGAGATCATTAAGATTTGGGGGCTGGGCACTAAAGTTATCTTACCCTGCCCTGAAGCAGATTGAGAATTGGCTGTAATAATGGCACACAATAGGAGGAATAGAGTACCATGCCCCGGGTCAGGGTCTGGGGCCATAACCTGGGCTTGTTCAACCAATATCTTTAGGTCTCCCCAAGTGTTGGCATGGGCTCTAGCTCGAGGTTTGTGTCTCCTCCTCCTCGCACTGTTCAAGCATAGCTGACGCATCTTGTGCTTAGGTGGTGATGGTTGGTCAGACAACTCCAGCTGGGATCCAAACAGGTTTATCACTGGTGTCTGGAAAGATACAAGCAAATCCTGTCCCTTGTGCCATTAAGGGAGCAGGGCTCTCCCATTTTCTTGTGATGGGGTCCCTCCATCTATCCAAAGGGACCAGAGTAGGTGTTTCATGAGTCCCCAGTACAGGGAGGTGGGGGTCCCACATGTGGTGGGTGTGAATGTTAAAAAGATTTTACTATAAGGCAATAATTTAATTGTGTTTGGGGATTTTTAAGCCCTAGCCCCTCCAGTTCCCCCTTTTCTTTTAAAAGAATGGTCTTGATTTCTTTATGACTGTGTTCAACAATGGCTTGCTCTTGTGGGTTATATGGAATACCTGTCTGGGGTGTAATGTTCCAAAAGGTACAAAATTCACAAAAATGTTTGGAGGTGTAAGCAGAGCCATTGTCTGCTTTAAGGGTCCAAGAAGCTCCCATAATTGTAATGGCATGTAGAAGTGATTTAACAGCGTGCCTTTTTTTTTCACTGTTAAGGCTAAACCAGTTATAAAGCCTGAGAATGTATCTATGCATTCAGGGATGTATTTTTGTTTACCGAATTGGGGGATATGGGTTATGTCCATTTGCCATGTGTTATTGGGTCTAAGGCCTCGTGGATTTGTTCCCATGGGTTGAAGTCATCCTAAGGGTAAAAGAGGTGCACAAGAAAGAGCAGGACCGAATCATGTGCTTGCATTGTTGGTGTGTTAAATCAGGAAATAACTGTTTGATATAAGCTGCCGATAAATGAAAACGATCATCTAACGTTCGGGCCTGGTCCATGCACATATTTGTGAGTAGTACAGTTGGTGTGGCAGCACGATCAATGGCTTCATTACCAGCAGCTAGGGGTCTGGGGAGGTTAGTATGAGATCTAATGTGTTGAATGTACCAGGGTTGGACACGATTGTCTAATACATTTTGTAGTTTACACATTATTTTTGCTACATCATGACCATCATCTTGTAATAAAGCTCCAGGAAGAATGGCAACAGTTTGTACAGTATATAAACTATCAGAAAAAATATTAAGAGGTTCTTTGGGAAAAGATGTGAGGGCAAGCAAAATGGCCAGTAATTCAGCAGCTTGAACAGACAGGGAATGTTTTTGAAGCATGTATTTTTTAGTATTGGCATTGTAAAATCCATAAACAGTTTTGTTAACATCTGTAAAAAGTACAATGGCTTGATGTATAGGTTGCCCATTGGGACGAGTACAACATTTCCATGAAAGTGGGAGTTCTTGGGTAACTTTTAAAACGAGGTTTTTGGGCATATGATTATCAATGTTAAAATAGTAATGGATGACTTGTAAAGCTAATGCCTCTTCGGTTGTTAGGAAATCAAAGATTGTTTTTGTAATGGGCCATGTAAGATGGTCAGGGAATCGGCCATAAGTTTGACGGCATCATTCCGCACCTTTGATGGCCAGATTGCATAGCATGGTAATGGATGTGCTAATTTTTGGTAATTGGGAAGTGGCAAGGTATACCCATTGTAACAAAACCATGGGTTTGCGTCAGCGCCACCATTAGGCCATTATTATTTAATATAATTAGGTTGATTTCTTGGGTGGTATCTAAAAACACCAAGGGTGTTGAAGGGTGTTGAACATAGTCAATCAGCGACTTGTGAAACTTGTTGAGCATCAGGTGAAAGTATATGAAGGGAAGTTGGGTCAGAGGGTCCTTGAAGCAATTGAAATAACAGTTGGAGTTGTTGGGTGGGGAGACACATAAAATTGCATAACCAGTTGATATGTCCACATAATTGTTGTAATTCAGTTAAAGTATATTGGGATTTAATGACAATATGAGGCCCATTTGGGGTAATTGTTTGATTTAAATGGTATCCAAGATAGGCGTAAGGGGCTTTGAGTTGAATTTTTTCGGGGGCAATATTAAGGCCCAGCACTGTAAAGTTCTCCTTGAGTTGTGTTAAACAGATTTGCATGGTTGTAGCATCTTTATGTGCTATTAAAAAGTCATCCATGTAATGGACACAAAAGCATTTGGAAAGCAAAGTCCTAATAGCATGGGCAACATACATCTGACATATAGTAAGGCTATTTTTCATACCTTTAGGGAGGACTTTCCATAGATATCAGTGAGTACGTAGTTGACAATTAGGTTCCCATACTGAGAAGGCAAAATATTCTTTATCTTTGGGGTGTAGGGGGGTGGAAAAAAGCAGTCCTTGATGTTAATAATGGCAATGTGCCAATCTTTGGGTATTGCAGAAGAGTGTGGAAGTCCGGGTTGAAGCGTTCCTATCTTTTGTATATGACTATGGAACGTAGATCATGGAGAAATCTCCACTTTCCTTGAGCCCTTTTTTGGATAATAGAAATGGGGAATTGTGGGGACTGATGCTAGGTTCTATGTGTCCCTTTTTTACTTGCTCCTCCACTAGAACCTGGAGATGAGGGAGCTTTTCAGAGGAAATAGGCCACTATTCGACCCAAATGGGTTTGGTGGTGTCCCATTGGAGTGGAACTGGCTCTGGTAATGCAACAGTGGCCATTGGAATTGGGGGTAGTGTGGGTTATTAACGGCTCGATCGGTTATGATGTCTTCATAAAAAGCCTTACCATCTGTTGTTATCAGAGTACCCATATTAGTGAGGACATCTCTTCCTCAAAGATTGTATGGAAGGCCAGGGGCAACAAGAGGTTTAAAAGCCCCGGTGGCCCCACCACAGTTTTCCCGTTTACAGGCCATTGGACATGGAGGGAATCTGTTTTTCCACCGACACCTTGTATGCAGGCGCCAGGAATTAGGTTCCATCCCAATCCTTCTACTTCATCTTTTCTAAGGACTGTACAGTCAGCTCCTGTATCAATGATGCCCTTAAATTCTGTTCCATTGATTTTAAGTTTCATTCTAGCTTTTCCATTTTGGGTAGGAGTAGTCCATAATACTTGAGGTGGTGGCTGTTGCCTTTGTCCTATTGTGGTCGGGGCTGAGGACTGCCGCTTATTTAGTTGAAAGGCTGAGTCGTAGAGCAGCATTCAGAGGTCCAATGAAAACCCTTTTTGCATTTACGACATACAGAAGGAGGTTGTTTTCTTTTGGGTGAGCCCCAGAGTGATGGGCAATCCTTTATAAAATGACCAGTTCTGCCACATCCGCAACAAGGTCGATTTCCCATTCTGCCATTAGGGGGCGCGCGAGCACTGGCAGTCATAGAGGCTAAAGGAGGTGCAAGGATACTCAGCATGAGTTGATGACCCCAAATCTTTGGTGGATAGGATGCAATCAGTGATCTCCATATTTCGTTCAGGGGCAATGGCTTTTCTGCATTCCTGTGTAGCCCCTTCCCATATTAGGCTCTTGATTAGCACATCTCAGGCTCCAGCATGGGATACTTTCCAGGCCACTGCTTCTTGAACAAAGGCAACGAAGTCAGTGAAAAGATCATTGGGACGTTGTATGAGGGGTTTTAGTTGTTTGTTCCCTTCTTTAGAAGGGACTGAGGAGACAACCCTCAACGCACAGAGGCGTACTTGGTCAAAGTACTGTGGAGGTGCTACTGCTTGTGCGGCAGGAGACGCATAAGCTGCCTCACCGTTTAAAAAATCAGGGTCCCCCATGGTGGCATCCTGCCCTCTGGTAGTGATATTTTGTGTGCTTTGTTATTAACATTCATCAGAAAAAGCAGCCTTCCATAAAAGGAAGACCCTGAAGATAATGCTGTGTTCATTAAACTCTTCCAATCATGGGGCAGTTAAGATCAATGCTAAGGGTTTCAAGCATCTGTTGAGCATTCAGGGACTGTAACCCATCTTCCCTGACAGCGGCCCAGTATTTGTCAAGTACTTTTGGGTCATGGGGATACCATTGGTTAGGTCATACAGAGGTTCGGTGGACGTTTACCGGGAATATGAACTGGGGTTCATTTATAGGCTTGGCTGTCGTTGCCATGATAGTTGTGGGGCCCATGAACAACTGTTGTATTACATGGGGAACAATGGGTTTTTGTTCTTGGGCAAAGTTGGATATCTCTGCCCAAGGATACAAAGTTTTCTGAGGGGAGTTCCCAGGCTGGCCTAAACAGCAAAAAGAAGTGATTGGGCAGGCTTCCTGGGACTGATAGTGTGGGAGAGGCGGTTTTACAAGCATAGCTGGCCAGCCCCCTGTGTCACTTGATAGTGGAAGTTGTTGGTTATCTGTGTTCTTGCTGGAATTGTTTGCTGTATCACAAGAAGATGGGAGTGCTTGAGCAGCTTCGCAATTTTCCTTTTGTTGTTTCTTCTTGCAGCGAGGTGTTAAATGCCTACAGAGTTTCCCCTTCTTCTTTCCCTGATAGACAGGCTTGAATACCTACTATGATGGGGTAAAAGGTTAGGGGCAGCTCAGCGCCTTCACGGATTTCCTTTTTATGAGCTTCCTGAAGGACGTGGGTCCACCTGTCTGGATCCCAAATGTCCCCAGTGTCAATCCAGGGACACAATTCACTCACTATTTCCCATATTAAACTAGCTTCCTTTTGTGATACTTTTATCTGCCTACTCCAGAACAGGGCAACAAGTGCTCATGATTGAGGCTCTCCTGCTGCGGGGGGAAGGTTACCCATAGAGGCACTAACCTTGCACTAGACCCTAGACCATCTATCTGCCAAAAGCAATCGAGCCTGTCGTTAGGCACCACTTGTAGGGCTAGTCTCTGGCAGGAGGTAAGCTTGAACGAAGCACACAAGGAACACACGTTGGGAGAACAGGCTTAAGCAGGTCTCGTTTATTTCTGCACAAGGGGGTGATTTTAAAGCCCCAGCTTTCCCAACCTCCTGAGTCCTTCCCAGCCAATTACTTAGCAGAGAGTTGCTGTAAGGCACTTGTGATGAGCACTGCTTGGTGGCAGGCACATTTTTGTCCCCCTGAGGAATGTACGGAGTATGGACAGATCATGGATGGCAAGCTAGGCAGACATGCCTGTGGATCATGTGGATCATGTCTCTATGAGCAAGAAATGTGCTTCAACTGCTACTCTAGCTGACTCAACCAGATCTGACTGGCTCTACCCACACTACATCTTCATGGTTTTCCTTTTACAACTCTTTTTATTGGATGTGTAATTTATTTTCATGTCTTCATTCAATCTGTTCTGCATTGTAGTGATCTAAATAGGCTCTGTAAAATCACTTTAGGTAGCAAAAATATTAAGACAATGTATATCAAAAAGTTTGGCCTCCCTCCACTGCTGAAGCCAATATGCTTAGCTAGGGCTTCTAAGTACGCGTTTTCTTGCCTTTTCAATTTGCTCAATTCTTTTCTGATCCCAAAACTTTTTGGCTTATGTAATAAGAAAAGTCTTCTCTATCTCATGTTAATAAGGATATTATATTTTGTGAGCTACTAAGAAATGTGAAATCATTGGTTTCAAGTATCCAATCAGATTTTCTTCTGTGGTTCAGGGCTTCATGTGCAAAGGCATTGTGGAAAGTATTACAAATAGAAAAGTCTAAACCCAATACCTTCTTTCATTGTTGAGGGCACTTTCTCCCTAAATATTTTGATCCAAATTATCTTTTTCAGAGAATTACTGTTTGGTAATTAAAGTCAATTCACAAATTTTGATGTCTTTTTTTTTTTTAAAGAAGTTTGAATTTAAATTCCACTACAACCTTGTTTCACACAGTAAGAGTAGATTTCCTGGGTAAGGACAATTCTCAAGGGAACCTACAGGATTTATAGCAAGGTTTCTGAGGTTTGTTTTTTTAGTGTGAAAATGAGCCATCTTCACCCACATTGCTCCCTGTCAGATAAGTCTCCATGGATTACTTTGCATGAAAGCCTATTTTCCCAGGCAATTTTAAATTTTCATAATAGCTAAGTTGTTAAAAAGTTTGAACAAATTAAAATTTACCTGTTATAATTTTAAAACTCTTTTGAAATTCCTTTATTAGAACCACGAATTCACCAATCCTAACTCCTCCTTTACCATCAAAAACAGTTAACATATTGTTTTTATGATATAGTGTCCATGAAACTATTATTTTCCAGTGGCTATGTTATGCATATATATAACCTTATAATCTGATTCTGAGCAAAATGAACTCCAAGATATGGAAACAGAGAGTATTTTTTGCGGTTGTTGTTTTTAATGTACTATGTGATTTCTATTTTCTTTTGGGTTTTTCCCCTATGCTTTATTCCCTGCTGTATTTGATTTTGGTAGCCTGTGTATTGTGTATATATTTACCTTAATGAGGGAAGGGAAGAGGAACAACAAAATGGTGATACAAAGGACAAAGGCAAACCAATGCAACAGCAATACTCACAAGACAATATGTTGGAAATGTGCATTACAACTTGTGAGGGGTATTGGGGTAAAGGATAACTGAAGAAAATGAGGGATGGAGTAACAAGTTTGGAAAGTTATGTATTCACTACCTTAAAATTGCTGTAACCCCACTGTACATCACTTTGACAATAAAATTAAATTTTAAAAATAAGCTGCATGAAATAAAATTAAACTGTATTGGTATAGTAAATATTATTCTTTATGCAGTAACTTTTAAAAAATCAATATTGTTTGGCATCTAATTTGAAGTAATTATCCCTTTTTAATCAGAGGACCATCAACTCGAATGCTATCTGACTAGACAATATTTTCACAATATACTTACCAATATTTTGAAAAAAGAACATAGTACTTTCTCATATTAAAAGCGAAAACAGTTTAATTCTATGGAAACCTATAACTTTTAAAAGTAAATAAGCAGTTAAAAAGACAGGATATATGTGTTCTTCAACTTTCCAATGACTAATAACTACTCATTTCAATTCCGGAAGATTCCATACCTGAGAGATTCAAAACAGTACCGGCTTGCATGGTATGTAATTCTGCAATAGATGCATTTTCAAATGGGGTGTTACAGATTGAGATTCAACACAAAAATAACTACATTCTGGTACAAGATAAAACTAATTAGCAACGGTAATAATTCTTCAAGAGTAAGCAATTTTTTATCACAGTAAGCTATTATTTTTATGACCAGCAATCCCAATATTTATGATATAGAGACATCCTAGCCCAACAGTTTAGAACTTTTAGGGTGCACCTCAAACTTCTCTTAATTCACATCATGAATAGCTTATCTCTATTGTGAAAAAAATGCAACTCTGCTAATGTGATGCCATACATGTTCTGGAAAGAACACCACAATAAACTTGTTTGCATCATTTTCCCACCACTGGTATACTTGAGATTGGAACACTTGCAAATATTATTTATATTTATACTTTTTTAACTATCATACAAATTGTGGATGCTAAGATCAGAAGATTACAGTTCAAAGCTCACCGAGGCAGGAAGATTCCCTAGATTCTTATCTCCAATAAACTTATCAGCAAAAATCAGACACAAGTGGCATTGAGGTTGAAGTGGTAGAGCACGAGCCTTGAGCATAAACAGGCTCAGAGACAGTGTCCAGGCGCAGAGTTCAAGCCCTAGGACAAACCAATAAAACAAAAATAAAAATAAAAACAAACCCCAAACCTAACATTTTTCTCATTGTATACAGTGGCAAATAATTAAGGAAATTGCTTCCTGTGTTACATACAGGTAGAAGAAAGAAGATGTCACACGATTATTCTCTTCATACCTTGTTATACAAAATCCTCAAAAAATTGCTCTTATTATAATTTATAAATTAATATCATCAATTTTTGGCAACTCTGTCTCCAACATTCACATTATCATTTTATACATGAACTATTTTAATTATCTATTAACTAAATTCTAATTTAACTCTCTTGAAAGAATATTCTAGGCAAGTAGAATGCAAAATCATTTGTGAATTTGTCAATTAAACCCTCTACTTAAAACGAATTTTGTAGTATCCTATAGAATATGAAATTACCAACAAAATCAAAATATTTATTTTAAATCTAAATTCTAATTCAGCAAGATCCTCATAATCCTACATTAGATGAATGTTATTTTTAGAAGAATTATTATTAGATGAATTGCTATTTTTCCAAGCTTAAGTTTTTGTAATCCTTCATCATTTCTTTGGGATACAACAGAATGATGATTACTTACTTTTTCAAATTTTGGATGGCAATCATGAGTCATTTTCCATCTGGGAGTGTTCTGTAACGAAGAGAGAATTTAAAACACAAGTGAGGATTAAGTATGAGTTGCATTTCAACAGGAAATTTGACTTCTCAAAACATAATGACAAAATTAACCCAAACTTCCAACTATGTATTCCTTTCTTGTTTGTTTTGTTTTATTAAGACAAAAGTATACTACCTGGTCCAGGGAAGGTATCACTATGTGATTCCACTCTCTAATCTCCTGTCTTAATCTCAGTGCTAGAATTCTAGGCTTGTATCACATTGCCCTGCCATAGTTTCTTAGTTTATTTAATCTAGATACAGACTACCAATTCTGAACTTCTACAGGGATATTATACACCAGAATGACTGTTCAGTTTATCTACGATTTTCAAAGATGTTCTAACATTTGACACAGGATATGAATATTTTCAGATGCACCTGCGGGGCCTCTGATTCATTCCTCGATGGATGCAATCCTTTTAATAATGATTAATTGACTCTCTTACTATCTCTTGTCACTACCTATGTAATATTCTCAAACTTTATTGAAGGAAGTTCACTTGAGGACTTTCTAATATTAAATATTATCACTTGTTTCTAGTCTTCTTCAGGCTATATATTCTGTTGTTTTCTAACTTTTCTACACGTTCTGAGAGTTGTTTCATTTGTGTATTTGTGTGTGCACATATAAGTGCCTCTGTGTGTATGTGTATGTTTGTATGTATGTATGCAAAATCCTCAAGCTCTTATTCAGCAATCTTGCTCATAACTGATATTCCATCACCTGAGCCATCTTCCAATCCAGGTTTGGCTGCTTTATTATATGTACTGTTGCAAAGAGTATTCTGCCCAGGCTGGATGCAAACTTAACTTCCCAGACTCCTTTACATTCTTAGGTTTTATTTCTCCAGGAGTATCAACTTTTAAACTACAAATATTTTGGGGCTGGGAAGGTGGCTCAGTGGTAGAGCGCTTGCCTTGCATGCCTGAGGCCCTGGGTTCGATTCCTCAGCACCACATAAGCAAAAAGAAAAGAGCCGGAAGTGGCACTGTGGCTCCAGTGGTAGAGCACTAGCCTTCAGCTGAAGAGCTGAGGGACAGCGCCCAGGCCCAGAGTACAGGCCCCACTACCGGACCCCAAAAAGAAAAAAAAAACTACAAATATTTTTGTGAGGATAATGTCTAAGCTGTAGCCTAGATTTTTAACTGAAGAATTCTTTTTTGTTGTTGTTGTTTTGGTGGGTGGTCCGGTGAGCCACCTTCCCAGCCCCTAACTCAAGAATTCTTATAAATATAAATGAACACACACATTACATATCCTGAGTGTACACTGTTAGAAATGTGATTGTAAGCTGGGTTGTGGTGAGATATGAGGATTGGGGTTCAAAGCCAGTCCAGGTAGGAAAGGCCCAGAGACTCTTTTCTCCAATTAACTAAAAGAAAACTGGAAATGGCACTGTGATGAAGTGGTAGAGCATTAACCTTGAGCTGAATAGTAGAGAGACAGCTCACAGGCCCAGAGTTCAAGTGCCAAGACCACGGCCAACAAAAAATATACATATATAAGTAAAGAAAAAATAAAAGAAATGTGATCTTAGCCACCAGTTCATTGCTAGTATAATCCCTGCTCTCACAAGATGAACATTTTTTTCCAGTTAAATCCATGCTCTTATATCTGACTTGCTTTGGAAACAGGATTATTCTTCCATTCTACTTTCTAAGAAGTTGCATGATTACCAAGCATGATTTAGAATGAGATTGGCCTCATACTTCATGTTCCACGTATGAGTCTTGCTTTCTGTATATCACTCCCATAAATCTACATACTGGAATTGGCTTTATTGTTTCAATGTTGTCTTATTTGTCGTCTTCTATATTGTATTGAACCTTTATACTTAAACACAGAACTTCTTTTTCTCCTATTATTGCTATTGTTTCCCTTACTGTTAGCTCATGTCCACTTGGGAAATAATGAACAGCACATACACTCACAAAAACAATGTTCTGAGAACCTTCTTCCCATTTAAAATTCGCTTCAATTTACAGAGAACTTACAAAGTTTGAACTCAATGTTGTCATGTATAATGTATTTATAAGCAATATAAATTTCATATTTTTTCTTTACTAAGTTGTCTCTGAAACACGTGTTACCTCAGGCCAAAGGTGTCATAGTGTGATTTCAGTGAAGCCAGAAAACATTCATTATACCTCAAGCAGCACCATCGATTGTTACTGGAAGTAACTGTTACTGGATGTGGAAACTGACCCCAGGAGAGGAATGGAACATAGAGGAATAACAAAGTTCAAGTTTCCTTGTGCTTTCCTTTTTAGAGTACAAGAAAAGTATCCCAACGCTTGAAGGAAACTCTGTCCCTAGCTTTTTCGAGTGTGCTCTTTACTCATATAAAATTTTTCTGTAAACTTCTAGTTGAAAGTATTTCAAAAGGAAATAATGTACCATTTGAATGCCAGCATAGAACAAAAGGAAATAACGTTGATTTAAATGTGTTCTCCTGCAAAGGAACAAAGACATGGAAGTTTTAAAGTGTCATATGGATGGATATTTCACCCCTGAGATGATTCTCTTGATGCAGGAGTCAGTTATCAATTCCTTTGGTCTGGTCCTGCGTTCTCCAGAGCAATAAGGATTCCAAAAAAGCAGATTCCAGTGAGTATGATCAGCAAAAGGAGCCTCTTCTCAGACCAGTACTCCTTTAGGGAGGGTCCCAAAGAAAGATCTGTGATTTTTATTTGCTTTTTTGTTTAGTTTGTGCTGGTTCTGGGGCTTGTACCCAGAGGCTGGATCATGTACCTGAACAGTTGTCTTTCCTGCCCACCTGCTCCCAAAGCTAATGCTCTACTGCTTGAGCCATAACTCCACTTCTGGATTTTTGGTGTTCAATTTGCTATAAGAGTTTGACAGACTCTCCTTCCTGGTTTGGCTTTGAATTAAGTAATAAGAAAGCTAAGTGACATCAACTGTATAGATTTCTCTTTTGAAACAAGAAATATTACATGAAGTTTATTGTAAAGCTAATGTTTGACAATTTTTAAATTAAATAGCTCAGTACAAGTAGGTGCACTGACTCTCCTTAGATACAATATCAGGAGCAGTGAAGCTATTCTTTCCAAAATTATTTCAATAGATTATTTTTCTCTTGGACTTGCATTTGCTCAGCAGGATGTATGGAAAAGAATAGAGTATAATCACCCATACCTTGGATGACAGTGTCTGTTACAAAAGGACAATGCTCCTATGTGCTATTTCTCTGTCCTCCTCTTAGATCTTGCCTGATTTCCAACAAATCACAGATTCTTGGCTTCAAGTCTAGTGAAGGTGAAGGACTATAAGGCTTTCCCCACTTCTAAATCTTCATGGTTTCTCTTTTAAAACTCTTTTATTTGGATGTGGAATTTATTTTCATATCTTCATTCAATCCCTTCTAAATTGTAGTGAGTTAAATAGGCTCTGTAAAATCACTTTAGTTAGCAAAAATATTACACCAATCTATATCAAAAGTTTGGCCTCCCTCCACTGCTGAAACCAATATGCTTACCTTGGGCTTCTAAGAATCCGTTTTCTTGCCTTTTCAATTTGCTCAATTCTTTTCTGATTCCAAAACATTTTGGCTTATGTAATAAGAGAAGTCTTCACTTTCTCATGTTAATAAGGAGCTACTAAGAAATGTGAAATCATCGGTTTCAAGTAACCAATCAGATTTTTTCTGTGGTTCAGTGCTTCACGTGCAAAGTCATTGTAGAAGATATTAGAAACAGAAAAGTGTAAACCCAATACCTTCTTTCATTGTTGAGGGCACTTTCTCCTTAAATATTTTGACCCAAATTATCTTTTTCAGAGAATTACTGTTTGGTAATTAAAGTCATTTCACAAATTTTGATGTCTTTTTTTAAAGAACTTTGAATTTAAATTCCACTACAACCTTGTTTCACACAGTAAGAGTAGATTTCCTGGGTAAGGACAATTCTCAAGGGAACCTACAGGATTTATAGCAAGGTTTCTGAGGTTTGTTTTTTTAGTGTGAAAATGAGCCATCTTCATCCACATTGCTCCCTCTCAGCTAAGTCTCCATGGATTACTTTGCATGAAAGCCTATTCAACCAAGCAATTTTAAATTTTCATAATAGGCCAAGTTGTTAAAAAAATTTGAACAAATTAAAATTTACCTCTCATAATTTTAAAACTCTTTTGAAATTCCTTTATTAGAACCGCAAATTCACCAATCCTAACTCCACCGTTACCATCAATAACAGTTAACATGTTGTTTTCATAATATAGTGTCCATGAAACTATTATTTTCTTGAGGCTTTGTTATGCATATATATAACCCTATAAGCTGATTCTGAGCAAAATGACCTTCAAGACATGGAAGTAGAGATTATTTTTTGCAGTTGTTGTTTTTAATGTACTACGTGATTTCTATTTTCTTTTTGTTTTATTCCCTATGCTTTATTCCCTACTGTATTTGATTTTGCTAGCCTGTGTATTGTGTATATATTTACCTTAATTAGGGAAGGGAAGAGGAACAACAAAATGGTGTGACAAAGTTAAAAGGCAAACCAATGCAATAGCAATACTCACAAGACAATATGTTGGAAATGTATGTTACAAGTTGTGAAGGGTATTGGGGTAAAGGAAGACTGTGAAGAAATGAGGGATGTGGTAACAAGTTTGAAAAGTTATGTATTCACTACCTTAAAATTACTATAACCCCACGGTACATCACTTTGACAATAAAATGAAATTTAATAAATAAGCTGCATGAAATAAAATTAAACTGTATTGGTATAGTAAATATTCTTTTTGGAGTAACTTTTTAAAAATCAATACTGTTTGTCGTCTAATTTGAATTAATTACCCCCTTTTTATCAGAGTACCATCAACTTGAATGCTATCCGAATAGACAATATTTTTACAATATATTTACCAATATTTTGAAAAAAGAATAAATATAGTACTTTCTCACACTAAAAGCGAAAACAGTTTAATTCTATGGAAACCTACAACTTTTAAAAGTAAATAAGTTGTTAAGAAGACAGAGTATATGTGTTCTTCAACATTCCAATGACTAGTAACTACTCATTTTCAAATTCAAAAAATTCCATACCTGAGAGATTCAAAACAGTACCAGCTTGCATGTTATGAAATTCTGCAATTGATGCATTTTCCAACGGGGTGTTACAGATTGAGAGTCAACAGAAAAATAACCACTTTCTGGTAGAGGATAAAACTAATTAGCACTGGTAATAATTAATTCTTCAAGAGTAAGCAATTGTTTATCACAATAAGCTATTAGTTTTATGAACATCAATACCAATATTTATGATATAGAGTCATCCTAACCCAACAATTTCAAAATTTTAGGGTACACCTCAATCTTCCCTTAATTCACATCATGAATAGCTTATCTCTATTGTGAAAAAATACAACTCTGCTAATGGGATGCCATACATGTTCTGGAAAAAACACCCCAACAAACTGGGTTACATCATTTTCCCCCCACTGGTATTCTTGGGATCGGAACACTTGCAAATACTATTTATATTTATACTTTTTTAACCATCATATAAATTCTGGATGCTAAGTTCGGAAGATTACAGTTCAAAGCCCACCCAAGCAGAAAGTTTCCCTAGATTCTTATCTCCAATAAACTTCTCAGCAAAAGCCAGACGCAAGTGGCACTGAAGTTGAAGTGGTAGGGCACGAGCCTTGAGCATAGACAGGCTCAGAGACAGTGTCCAGGCCCAGAGTTCAAGCCGTAGGACAAACCAATAAAACAAAAACAAAAATAAAAACAAACCCCAAACCTAACATATGTCTCAGTGTATACAGTAGCAGATAATTAAGGAAATTGCTTCCTGTGTTACATACAGGTAGAAGAAAGATGTCACACGATTATTCTCTTCATACCATGTTATACCAAAGAATCCCAAAATTGCTCTTATTCTAAATTTATAAATCAATATCATCAATTTGTTGGCAACTCTGTCTTCAACGTTCAAATTATAATTTTATACAAGAACTGTTGGCATTATCTATTAACTAAATTCTAATTATAACTCTCTTGAAAGAATATTCTAGGCAAATAGAATGCAAAATCATTTGTGAATTTGTCAATTAAACACTCTACTTAAAAAGAATTTTGTAGATTCCTATAAAATATAAAATTACAAAAAATTCAAAATATTTATTTTAAATATAAATTCTAAGTTATCAAGATCTTCAAAATCGTACATTAGGTCTGGGATGGTGGCTCAGTGGTAGAGTGCTTGCCTTGCATGCCTGAGGCCTGGGTTTAATTCCCCAACACCACATAAGCGAAAGAAAAAAGCCGGAAGTGGCGCTGTGACTCAAGTGGTAGAGTGCTAGCCTTGTGCTGAAGAGCTGAGGGACAGCTCCCAGGCCCAGAGTTCAGGCCCCAAGACCGGGTCCTCCTCCCCCCAAAAAAATCCTACATTAGAGGTACTTTGCAATTTTTCCAGGCTTAAGATTTGTAATCCTTCATCATTTCTTTGGGATATAACATTATAATGATAACATACTTTTTCAAATTTTGAATGGGAATCATGTGTGATTTTGCATCTAGGAATGTTCTGTAATTAAGAGAGAATTTAAAACACAAGTGAGGATTAAGTATGAGTTGCATTTCAACAGGAAATTTGACTTCTCAAAACATAATGACAAAATTAGCCCAAACTTCCAACTATGTATTCCTTTCTTGTTTGATTTGTTTTATTAAGACAAAAGTATACTACATGGTCCAGGGAAGGTATCACTATGTGATTCCACTCTCTAATCTCCTGTCTTAATCTCAGTGCTAGAATTCTAGGTTTGTATCACATTGTCCTGCCATAGTTTCTTGGTTTATTTAATCTAGATACAGACTACGAATTCGGAACTTCTCCAGGGATACTATACACCAGAGTGACTGTTCAGACAGTTTATCTACTATTTTCAAAGATGTTCTAACATTTGACACAGGATATGAATATTTTCAGATGCACCTGCGGGGTCTCTGATTCATTCCTCCATGGATGCGATCCCTTTAATAACGATTAATTGACTCACTTACTATCTCTGGTCCCTACCTAGGTAATATACTCAAACTTATTTGAAGGAAGTTCATTTGAGGACTTTTTAATATTAAAAATTATCACTTGATTCTAGTCTTCTTCAGAATATATATTCGTTTTTTTTCTAACTTTTCTACACATTCTGAGAGTTGTTTCATTTGTGTATTTGTGTGTGCACATATAAGTGCCTTTGTGTGCATGTGTATGTTTGTATGTATGTATGCAAAAGCTTCAAGCTCTTATTCAGCAATCTTGCTCATGACTGGTATTCCATGACCTGAGCCATTCTTCCAATCCAGCTTTAGACTGCTTAATTTTATATACTGTTGCAAAGAGTGTTCTGCCCAGGCTGGATGCAAACTTAAC
Source organism: Dipodomys spectabilis (assembly GCF_019054845.1). NCBI lineage: Eukaryota > Metazoa > Chordata > Mammalia > Rodentia > Heteromyidae > Dipodomys > Dipodomys spectabilis. Next base: position 3,585,223 of record NW_024871098.1, on the reverse strand, counting down.
TTCCCAGACTCCTTTGCATTCTTAGGTTTTATTTCTCCAGGAATATCAACTTTTGAACTACAAACATTTTTGTGAGGGTAATGTCTAAGCTGTAGCCCAGATTTTTAACTCAAGAATACTTTTTTTTGTTTTGGTGGGGTGTCCAGTCATGGGGCCTGAACTCTTGGCCTGGGCTCTTTCCCACAGATCTTCAGCTCAAGGCTAGCACTCTACCACATGAGTCACAGCGCCAATTTCAGCTTTTTTCTTTTTTGCTTAAATGGTGCTGAGGAATCGAACCCAGGGCCTCATGCATTCGAGGCAAGCGATCTACCACTGAGCCACCTTCCCAGCCCCTAACTCAAAAATTTTTATAAAGATAGATGAACACACATATTACATATCCTGAGTCAACAAATATGTGTGTGTGTGTGTGTGTGTGTGTGTGTGTGTGTGTGTGTAAAGAAAAAAAAAGAAATGTGATCTTAGCCACCAGTTCATTGCTAGCATAATCGCTCCTCTCACAAGATGGACATTTTTTTCCAGTTAAATCCTTGCTCTTATATCTGACTTTCATTGGAAAAAGGATTATTCTTCCATTCTTCTTTCTACAAAGTTGCATGTTTAGCAAGCATGATTTAGAATGAGATAGGCCTCATACTTCATGTTCCACGTAGGAGTGGTCCTTTCTGTTTATCACTCCCATAAATCTACATAATGGACTTGGCTTTATTGTTTCAATGTTGCCTTATTTGTAGTCTTCTATATTGTATTGAACCTTTATACTTAAACACAGAACTTCTCTTTCTCCTATTATTGCTATTGTTTCCCTTACTGATAGCTCATGTACACTTGGGAAATAATGAACAGCACGTACACTCACAAAAAGAATGTTCTGAGAATCTTCTTCCCATTTAAAATTCGCCTTAATTTACAGAGAACTTACAAAGTTTGAACTCAATGTACTCATGTATAATGTATTAATAAGCAATATAAATTTCATATTTTCTCTTTACTAAGTTGTCTCTGAAACACGTGTTACCTCAGGTCCATAGGTGTTCTAGTGATATTTCAGTGAAGCCAGAAAATATTCATTATACCTCAAGCAGCACCATCGATTGTTACTAGAAGTAACTGTTACTGGATGTGGAAACTGACCCAGGAGAGGAATGGAACATAGAGGAATAACAAAGTTCAAGTTTCCTTGTGCTTTCCTTTTTAGAGTACAAGAAAAGTATCCCAACGCTTGAAGGAAACTCTGTCCCTGGCTTTTTCGAGTGTGTTCTTTACTCATATAAAATTTTTCTGTAAACTTCTAGTTCAGAGCGTTACAAAAAGAAATAATGTACCATTTGAAGGCCAGCATAGAACAAAAGGAAATAACGTTGTTTTAAAAGTGTTCTCCTACAAAGGAACAAAGACATGGAGGTTTCAAAGTGTCTTATGGATGGATATTTCACCCCTGAGATGATTCTCTTGATATAGGAGACAGTTATCAATTCCTTTGGTCTGGTCCTGAGTTCTCCAGAGCAAAACGGATTCCAAAAAAGCAGGATCCATTGAATATAATCAACAAAAGGAGCCTCTTCTCTTACCAGTACTTCTTTAAAGAAGGTCCCCAAAAATATCTGGGATTTTTATTTGCTTGTTTGTTTAGTTTGTGTTGGTTCTGGGGCTTGAACCCAGAGGCTGGATTCTGTTCTTGAACAGCTGTCTTTCGTGTCCACCTGCCCCCAAAGCTAGTACTCTACTGCTTGAGCCAAAACTCCACTTCTGGTTTTTTGGTGTTCAATTTGCGATAAGAGTTTGACAGACTCTCCTGCTTGGTTTGGCTTTGTATTAAGATAGTAAGAAAGCTAAGTGACATCAACTGTATAGACTTCTCTTTTGAAACAAGAAATATTAGATGAAGTTTATTGTAAAGCTAATATTTGACAATTTTTTAAGGAAGAGACTATGTCTAGCAAAGAAGCCATAACTTAAATAACTCAGCAAAATAGGTGCACTGAATCATTTGATATTTTTTCTGCTTGGCAAGATTATTGATCTTGTCCTAATTTTGGGGAAACTTAAGGCTATAATTGCACTTTTTGTTGGTTGTGGGGCTTGAACTCTGATCCTGGGCACACTCCCTCAGCTCTTCAGCTCAAGTTGAGCACTCTACGGCTTAAGCTACAGCACCACTTCAGGCTTTCTGGTGGTTAATTGAAGATAAAGGTCTCATGGACATTCCTGACCAGGCTGGCTTTGAACCACAATCATCTGGTGTCCAGAATAGCTAGGATTACAGGCGTGAACCACCAGCACCCAGCTCATATTTGTGCTTACGTGCACTGAATGACACTATGTAGACAAATGATGGAAATTTGAATCAAATGATGGCATTGCAGGTTTTCAGAAAATTTGTGGTAACAATAAATATGTCCTCCTTTTCCATGTTGTTTCATTAATGATTCATGAGCTATGGGACCCTTAAATTAGCATTCTCTGTCATCTGTGTAGGTGTATTTAGTATCAGGAAATGTTCATAGAGAAATATAGAAAGGCTGAGATTTTCAGAAAGCAAAGAAGATAAGGTAAGAATAAACAGCACAGAAGGAGATACATTTATTACACAGAGATTAACAAGTAGCCTAAGAGATTTAGAATGCTAAAGGTAATGAGGAATAAGACTCGTTGATAACTATTTGTTCAATAACCAAAAAGAGTTCTCTAAAACAGTTTCTGGTATACCTTAGTTACTATCATTTATTGCTTAACTCTGGAGTTATTCCTTTTCTTCTGTCACAACTGTTACTTTGCCTCTGCCTTTTTGGTGCCATGACTAACCAAAAAGACTTCCAAATCTCAGACTACCCTTCTCATTGTGATTAGCAGTGACCATTCAAAAACCTGGAAGCTTTGAATTTCCAGAATTAATCTTCACTTGACATCTGAGCACATTCAAGCCATTAATTGCTGTCACCTAATGAACAAAATTTTTTTCAACATAATATCCTAATATAAGTAAAGTACATGAATTAGGGACTATTGTCAGGTGTCAGTATGGCAGGAGCAATTATATATTCCAAGTATGGGTTCTTTATTTTGCATTTACTAACTAAATGTTTTTTGGTTTTGTTTTGGTTTGGGTTTGTTTTTTTTTTTTTTTGCTTTTTAGCTCAAGGCTATCACTGTACCACTTCAGGCACAGCACCACTTCCAGTGTTTTTCTGTTTATGTGGTACTGAGGAATTGAACTCAGGGTTTCATGCCTGCTAGGCAATCACCATATCATGAAGCCACATTCCCAGATCCCTAAATGACTTTCTTAAGTTGACATTACATTTTCATCCAGTAACTATGTACCATAATATTGGCCAGGTGCTAGAAAATGATGTAGAAAAGAAAACAATATAGTAAATCCAGTAAAGCTAGATGGACAATGAATAACGCTCACAGTCTTTCAAGGGCATAGAGGGCTTACCTCATGGAGATGTATCAATACGCTGAATGAGACAGCTCCTGACCCACATCTCATCTCAAGAATGAGTGGGCCATCTTGGGTTCCAGCCACCTGGGGACGTTGGACCACCTCCTATAGCACCCATTCTACCAGTTCCTGAGAGCGAGAGTGAGAGAGAGAGAGACAGAGAGACAGAGAGAGACAGAGAAAGAAAATAAAAATTACACTTAAATCGGGTGCCAGTGGCATAAAACTCTAATCCTAACTACACAGGAGGCTGAGATATGAGGATCATGGTTCATAGACAGCCCAGGCAGGAACAACTGTGAGAATCTTATCTCTAAAGAACCACCAGAAAATTGGAAGTGGCACTGTGGGCTCAAGTGATAGAGTGCTAACTTTGAGATGAGGAGCTCGGGAACAGTGTCCAATCTTAGAGTTCAAGACCCATGACTGAAAAGAAGTGAACTTCCCACCACAAGAAGTGGACTGAATAGCACGCATTGTCCTAGGGAGCATGGTAGAGAAGTCAGGCCGAGCTTCCTGTGAACTTGTGGTCATAAGTGGGTCACCTGGCTTCTCTGTGCCTCTGTTTCCCCAGCTGCAAAACTGAACAAAGTGAAGGATCTCCTTCTTCATGGGGATAGTGTAATAATGAAAGAGAGCCATGTTTCGGTTCATAATCCCACACCTGTTCAATGATTTATAACAGGCCCCACCTGAGCCCTTTCTGGTATCTTCCTGTCATATGCTCACAGAATTGTCAAAACCTTATCTGAAGGCCTCGCCCACTCTGCCTAGCCATTCTCCAGAGATCTCTCTGTATAAATCCCTTGTTACCTCAGAACTCTCCTGTGAGGAGACTGAGGTCCAATGGTTGAGGCCCTACCAAGAGCTGCACAAGTGGTCAAGAATCCACTGCTGTGGACTGAGTTTGGAATAATCCATCTAAACCTATGACTGAGCATGACACCACATGTCTACCATCCCAACTACAGAGGACCAGGCTTGGTAGAGCATACCTTTCAGAAGAGAACCGCCATCCAGTCCAGCCTGAGCATATATTTAGTTTCTATCTCAGAAATGATCAAGACAGAAAGATGGCTCATCAGAGCCAGGGAGAGGAAACAAGTAGGGGGGTCATAGTGCTCCCAGAGGGGTGTTTGACCCAGGGTAGGTTGGTGTTGGGACGCCCACTCACCTGTGATGCTGGGAGAAGCTGTTGGCAGCTGCTCCAAATGGGGCAGCAGCGATGGCGACAGCATTGCGGACACATGGGCCCAGAGCAGAAGACTCGGGGCAGGGACCAGGTCGGGGATTTATGCAGGCTGGCAGCACACCATTGCCTGAGGTTTGAAACCTGGCACCGTGTAAAGGGCCGGGTTGGGGTGGGACCATCATTTTTTTACTATACTTCAAAGTCACCTCGAGTCTCTTCCTCACCACTCAGCCACCTCTACCTTCCTCAACTGCTGGTAGTGGTGTAAACTAACAGGGAATCCCAGTGCTACCAGGCAGCATGGAATGTGGGCGTGACCACCATTCTTGTATCCCATTGGTCAAAAAGAAGCATGAAAGAGTGGGGGTGTGGCCAGAATCCTGTGAAGCAAGCAGAATGGGGGGAGTCAAGATGACAGCTGTTCTCAAAGCTCTTTTCCCAGGGTATTCTGTCCTATTCAGTTGGAGACAAGAGGGAGACCTGCTTTAGCTGGATGTCTACACAGATTGTTGTGCGTTTCTGTTTGTTGCCAGTCCCAGACCTTGGACTCAGGATCTGGGCACAATCCATAAGCTGCTTTTGTTCAAGGCTGGTCCTCTACACTAGAGCTACAAGGCTTCTGGCTTTGTTGGCAATGAAGTTGGACAGGGGTCTCAAGGATTTTCCTGCTTAGGGTGACTTTGACCATGATACTCCTATCACAGCCTTGTAAGTAACAAGGAGGACTGCTGAGAGCCACTGGTGCCTGCCTAATCACTGCTCTTCTTGATGTTCTTGGACAGACTTGTCAGTTGCCTATCCTCGGGTTGAAGTGGTGGGAGCTGGAGCCCACAATTTGAATCCTGGTCCTGCCATGTCCAAATGGTAGGAGATCCTAAGAAACTTGTTCCTATCCATATGACTAACAATGGAATGTGATGTAAGTCATGATTGAGTGAACAGTTCTTGAAAGATTCCAGGATAAAATTATACACAATTACATTACACGACACTGATCAATTTTAGTTAATATTTTATTAAACATTTAAACAATCACATTCATTAAATGGAGGCATAATGAAGTACCTAAGAATTGGGCCTCACATACTATGAAGATGACATTTTTTCTACCAGGACTGGGATTGGAACTAATAGTCTGGGTAACTCTGTTGCACTGTGTGGGAAGGGGAAGCTTGCCTCCTTGAAATCAAGAAATTCATGTATGTTCCTTAGGCCTGAAATCGATCCCCAGCACTAGAAAACACCCTATTCATGTACAATTTACATATATGTTTTATATTTATATACATATGTTGACTCCATAGTGTGTTCAGTGTAGTTATTTTATTTTTGTTGTATTCATGTATGGACCATTTATTTTATTGACTATTATAGCACATAGAACATTGATTACATAGGCTATAGGTCTACATATGTATTCTACTTCATACCTGACACCCATAAGATTCACAGTAAAGGAAAACATGTGTCACCATCAGCTTCTTACTCCACAATTCATTGTTTGGCAGCACTGGCAGCTGAACTCATGGCCTACAAGGCCAAATTCATGAATGGTTGAGTGTAAACATGCCATCCTCGGGCAAATTGAGCTGACAGGTTGTTCCCAGGACCTGAGAATGAGCCCCAGGAGCGAACGAAATAAGAACAGATTGACATGCAGATGACAATATGCCAATAAATATATATCTTTATAGAGTGCCACAGATGTCTATACATTATTCAGTTATATAGACTACATTCCTACCAGTTCCTGGGTATTTCTTATGCGTCCATGTAATTAATGTTATTGTTTTCATCCTGAAAATATTAATGAATGCACTCAGTGTCCTGAAATTATTGTGTTCCTGTAAGTAATGATATTCTTTTAATGATTCAAAAATATTAAATAAAATCAACCAGCCTTCTGAAATGCTGCTGTTTAATTTTATAGGATCATCATTCACAAACAACTCATTCAACTGTGACGTTGACAAAATTCCAGTGTTATTCCTTTGGATGGGAACCAGTTTATTAGTACCTCTGGCCATTGGTTGGTGTCAGGACGGGGATTCGAAATGAGGGCCTATGTTGCCATGTGGGCCTATGGCTTCCCTGAGAGTCTGCCAGCCTTCAGCAATGCAAGGTGAAGTACCCTTTGCAACAGTGTCATTCAGACCCAGAAGGGTCACTGTGCAAAGGAATAGAACATAAAAGGCCACATTTTTTTCTGTACATTGTTTTCCCTGCAACACTTGGGGTCTAGGATCACAGAAGCACCTGTGTGTCAAGTGGCTGCACCCGATCCTAGCGTGATCGAAGCTGAGGCAGACTTGCCAAGACCTGAGTTCAAGCCCCACACTGAGAAAAAAATTAGCTCCCTGGCTTGCAATTCACAGTTTATTCATACAGGCTTTGGATTTCAACTCAGTATCTGGGTAAATCTGCAGCAATGTGGATAAAGGGGAAGATCACCTTAGATGAAGATAATAAATCAGGCCTGTTCACTAGTCCTGAATTCAAGACCTAGCCCTGGAAAACATATTATTTATATATATTTTAAACATAGGATTTATACTTACCTATAGATGTTCAGTCCATACATGTTTGGTGTGGTTGTTCCTTGTATCTTTTGTTTTATTCATTTATTTACCATTGATTTTACTATGATGAAACCCATTCTGTTTATTACATTGATGACAACCTATCACAGAATATCTAGATTTGTAGAAATGTTCTCCATCATGCCTGACCCACAGGATTCTCAGAGAAAAGGAAAAAAAGTTTCAAACTCTCCTTCTTACTCCATGATCCACTTGGTAGTGCTGGGATCTGACCTCAGGGCAGAGCAAAACCAATTAGCCAATCAGTCAAGGTGATCATATGAGCCTGTGAGCAACTAAGGAGTGTGGCCATTCCCAGAATCCGACATTGATGCCCAGGGTGGTCCACTATAGTCATAAATTTAAACATAGGATCTATATTGACATACATGTGTGGACAGCATCTTGTGTTCAGTGCAATTATTCTCCTTATTTTGCCTCTAATTCATGGAGGTAGTGTGTATTTTAATAAGTATAGTGACAGGTATAACTGTGCTGACATGGATGACAGGGTTGTCTATGCATTCTCCATCATTTTTGAGACCCAGGACTTTCACAGGAGAGGATAAAAGGCACAACAACTGGCTTCTGACATCAGGATGAATATTTGGTCAGTGCTAGGATTTGAGCTCAGGTCTGAGTAACTCTGTTGCACTGTGGGGGAAGGGGAAGCTCACCATCTTTGAAGACTAGAATGTCAGGCCTGGTGTAGGGCCTGATTTGAAGCCCCAGAACTGGACAAAATAACAAGCCAACCTTTTTTAAACATAGGATTTCTCTTTACCTACAGATGTGGTATGCATCTTGCATTCAGTGTAGTTATTCGTTCTATTTTTGTCTTATCCATGGATGTATTGTGTATTTTATTGCATATGGTGACAGAAATAACTGTGCTGACATGGATGACAACCTATTCCCATGGCTAAGAGTTGCCTATATAGCATTCTCCATCCTCAATGAGACCCAAGACATTCACAGGACAGGAAAACATGTGCCACCATAGGCTTCTCACATCAGAATGAAACTTCTGGTAGTGCAGGAATTTAAACTCAAAGCCTAGCATGCCCAATTGGTGAATGGGTCATGGTGAGCACACCAGGCTGTGAGCCACTAAGGAACTAGGCCATTCCTGGGACCTGAGATGGAGTCCTGGTGGGGGCCAATATAGTCATAAATTCATAATTAAACAAAGGATCTATATTTCCAAACATGGGTAGGCAACATCTATCGTTTGGTGTAGTCATTATTTTGTGTCTTATTCATTGATGTATTGTGTATTTTCTTGAGTATAGGTTGACAGATATAACCGTGGTGAACGGGATGACAACCTATTCCCATGAGAATAGAGTTGCCTATACCTTCTCTATCCTAGCTGAGACCCAGAATTTGCACAACACATGAAAACAGGTGCAACGACTGGCTTCTCACATCAGGGTGAATTTTTGGCAGTGCTGAGATTCGAACTTGAGGCCTAGGAAGCCCAACTGCCCAATGGGTCCACGTGATCACACCAGACTGTGAGCCAGGAAGGAGCTGGGCTGTTCCCAGGAACTGAGATTGAGCCCCAGGGAGGCCAAAATAGTCCTCAATGCATCATTGAAACATGGGATGTATATTCACATCCGTCTGTGCACTGCATTGTATATTAAGTGTAGTTATTGTCTTTATTTTGTATGCCATTCATGGATGTATTGTGTATTTTCTTGAATATATGATGACAAGTATAACTCGGCTGACATGTATAACAACTTATTCCCATGACCACAGGGTGGCCCATGCATTCTCCATCCTAGCTGACACCCAGGAGTTGCACAGGAAAGGAAAACAGGGGCAATGATTTGCTTCTGACATCAAGATGAATCTTTTGGCAGGGCTGGGATCTGAACTCGGGGCCTAGCAGGCCTAATTGGTGAATGGGTCCACATGAGCACACCAGCGTGTGAGCCATGAAGAAACTAGGTGTTCCCAGTACAAAGAAATAATCTTATAAATATGTTCGAAATAATTGCAAGAACGAAAGAAAAAAAAACATTTCAATACCTATCTTGGGGTTCATTTCACCTATTATATTGATCTGGTTTAATCAATTCTCTGCCTTCACTACCAGATTATTTGAAGAATACATAAGATAATTGCACTGAGAAGTGATTTAGAGAATAAATTCATATTGTTTACTTTTAATTTTTTGAGGTAAGTTCTTGGATTCAAATTCAGAGCCTTGCATTTGCCAAGCAGGCATCTGGCCACTTGAACCGTGCCTCATTCAGCAATTTTTGCTTTGATTGTTTTTGAGATTGAATCTTGAATTTGTTTATTCCTAGGCTACCTGGATAGTGAACTTCCTAGTTTTATGTTCAACATAGGTAGGATGACAGCCACACATTGGCACACCCAGCTTTTATTGATTGAGCTGGACGTTTCTTGTATGTTTTCCAGCTTGATCTTGAACTGTAACTATCAACATTTCCATTTTCAGAGTAGCTAGGTTTATAGGTATGAACCACCTCATTTTACTTCTCTTCTATGTGTTTACAAAAATTCTGAAAGTATGAGAAAATGCTCTAGACTTACTAACCATATCCAGATTCTAGGTGGTACACTAACAATTATTCGGTAAAAAATTTTTTTAACATTATTCTGACAAACTTTTCAATTTTTTTTGCGAAATAGCGTACAGAGGCGGTTCCGGGAAGATGGCGGAGGAGAAGCTGGAATCTGAATAAGCTCTTGCATAGAAAACAGTTTCAGAGTTCCAGTGAACAGTCCCAAGCCAGAGAATCACACCAAGTGTGCCATCACAGGACAGAGAGTTAGTCAAGAGAGGGGAAGCCAAGCAGACACATCTGAGCGCCTGCCAGCAGCTGCTGCTGCGGCGGCAGGGTCGCGGCAGCGAACACCGCCACCGCGGGGGCACACCTGAGACACAGTCCGGGACGAAGGAGCCAGACGCAGCGGACGAGCAGATTCTACTCAACACCAGCAAGAACCGACAAGGAGCGGACAACTTCATCCTGCACTTTGCAGACCAGAGACGACCCAGGATCCAAGACTCGGCGTGAGTAGAAGCCCGGCTTCCTCACTCCTTCTCTGGGAGCAGAGGAGGGAAGGCCACCCCTCCCACCCCAGCACCGGTGATCTCCATCTTGGATACCGACAAAGCTTGGAGGAGCGGCTAGCTCCAGCTCAGGCCTTGGAATAAAACGAGTCATTTAGCAGGTCAAAAGAACTTAACGGCGAAGTGACCTCACAGACTCAGTTCCATCCAGGGAAAAGTCACCCAGCTCAGGCGCCAACCATTGGAGTGGCTCTCCTCACCGGGTAACCAGAGACAGAGGCTGCCCCTCCCTCTAGCAGCCACCACAATCAATTGAAAAACAGAAACCCTGAGAATGGCTCCAGGCTGGGTGCTGTGAGTTTTTTTCACAAAATAGCCCCAGGGAAAAGCTACTGTTTGTAGAAAGGCCTCAACTCTACCCAGAACCTAGTCTCATCACTGCATCCCCCTCTTTTGTGATTCTCAAAGCAGATCACCCTCTTCCCACCCCTCCCAAAAAAAAAAAAAAATCAAAGAACTTTTTTTTTTCTTCTTCTTCTTCTTTTCTTTTTTCTTTTTTTTGTTTTGTTTTTTTTTTCGTCTTTTGTTACCTTATTTATATAAAAAAAATTTTTTTGCTTTTCTAAAACTTTTATTAATCTTTAATTTTTGCCTCTTCTGAAAAAATAATTGTTTTCCATTAACTTTTTTTTTTCTTTCTCCTCTTATAATTTTTATTTCAGGAATACGTGAATGTGTGTTTTCCTTTCTTTTCTTGTCTTCTTTCTCTTTTTCTTTCATTCTTAATTATCTTTTTGTTTTTTGTCTAGCTCTACTGAATTTCTGATCTTTTCTTCTCACTTTCCTATCCTTTCCATCTTTTCCTCTTTGTTCTTCTTTATATGACTTAACTCTTGTCCTGCACATCCTCAGATAAACCCGTAGTTAACCAGTAGACCCTATCCCCAATGGTGTACACACTTAATCCACAAACTTATTACTCAATTCAAAATCTCTGAGACTTAAATTCATTAATAGCAGTACTACCTCTTTATACCTATATAATATTTTAAGCATTTTTTAAAGTTTTTCACATCTCCTCTATGTCCCTCCCTTTCTCTCAACATATTCATATTCCTCTATAAATAGATGGTCTTTTAATCTCTAAAATAACATTAATTTTTACGTTTCTTTTTTTTTCTGGTCTCTTTTCATTCCCCTTTCCCTTTCTTCTTTTTCTCTCTCTCTCTACTTGCATCCTACCCAACCTATTTCCTGCATTGTGATTAGGACATAGTTAACTCTCCCTGTGCCTCCCCACACCAATCTATTCCTATTTTTTACCCACATCTCTCCCTAACCCTAATAATTTCTGGTTTTCCAAATTCTTCTCTGCGGTTCGAAGCCCTTTAACATATAGTTCTTTGATGTTGAATAGATGTATCTGTTGAACTAGATTGTATCTGTAGACTATTGACTGTACAAATGCAAACTTTGGTTGATGGTTGCCTTAAGACAGTGTTCTAGCACAAAACTGGTGCAATCTTCATCTCAAATGGGCAGAGTAAGTCGGAAAAACACAAGAAAAATGGCAAATTCGGATATCTCAAATCCCAATCTTGATAATCAGGGGTTAAAAGAGATAATGAATAATCCAGAGGAGAGTTCCCAAACAGCTCTACAAACACTGGTGTCAAACATGATAAATGAAAAGTTTGACAACGTACAAAGGACTCTGTATGAGCGTGATAGGGAGAGAGAGGAGGCATCCCAGAAGTTTATACAGGAATATCATAAGCGTGAGGAAGCTACTCAAAAACTGATACAGGATTTGCGTGAACAACTTGAGAATACTCCAAGAGAAAGGGAGGAATGGCGTGAGCAGGCTGAGAACACTCAAAGAGATCTGCAGGAATCCCACGAACGGGAGGAAGCTAATCAAAGAGTAATACAGGAATTGAGAGACCAGGTAGAGAACACAAAAAGATCACTAAAGGCATTCATGGAATCCATTAACAAAGAGCTGAACGAAGTCAGGGAGACCACAAATGGAATGCTGAATGGAACCCAACAGAAGGAATGGGAGCCCAAAGAAAACATAACCAATCAACTAAGCGATTTGAGGACAAACACTGAACACCAAATTAAGGAAGTAAAGAAATTCATACAAGACCTAAAACAGAGCTTCAACAAAGAACTTGAAGCCATCAAAGCTGACCAACTAGAAGGAAAAGAGATAAAAAGCAAAGTAGAGAGTCTTGACAGCAGGTTAGACCATGCAGAAGATCGAATCTCAGGGCTTGAAGACAGCCTAGATATTATAGAGAAAGAACATACAACCATCCAAGACAAGTCCAAGAAATATGATAGATCTATCCAACACCTGGAAGACACCATCAGAAGGCCTAATCTAAGGATAATGGGTGTAGAGGAGCACCTAGAAACAGAAGTTAATGGTCTAGGAAATTTGTTTAACAGGATCCTAGCAGAGAACTTTCCAAACTTGCAAAAAGATAGGCATGTCCAGATACAAGAAGCCTTTAGAACCCCAAATAGACCAGACCAGAATAGGACATCCCACCGCCACATTTTAATCCACACAGGATCAACTCAGACCAAGGAAAAGATCCTTAAAGCTGTCAAGGAGAAAAGGGTAATCACCTATAAAGGGAAACCAACTAGAAACACCTCAGATTTCTCAGCAGAGACACTCAAAGCAAGAAGAGCATGGAATGATGTATGCCATGCCCTAAAAACAAACAACTATCAACCAAGAATACTGTACCCAGCTAAACTCTCCTTCATAACTGAAGGCCAAATAAAAACTTTCCATAGCAAAGAAAAATTGAAACAATACATCTCCACCAAACCAGCCCTACAAAAGATTCTTAAAGATGTCCTACACATAGAAAACCAACAAGACCACAATAAAGGCCAAGAAACTGCACCCAAACTGAGAATCCAAGAACCATAGGAAGAACCCAGTTTTCGCAGCCCCCAAGAAGGTAGATAACATGGCAGGAACTCCCAAATACCTCTCAGTCCTATCTCTTAACGTTAACGGAGTGAACTCTCCAATTAAGCGACATAGACTGTCTAGTTGGATTAAAAAACAAGACCCTTCTATCTGCTGCCTGCAGGAGTCACATCTTGCCCGTAAAAACAAACACATTTTCAATGTTAAAGGCTGGAACAAAATCTACCAAGCAAACGGACCGCATAAACAGGCGGGAGTTGCAATCCTAATATCAGATAAAATAGACTTCAAATTAAAATTCGTGAAAAGAGATAAAGAAGGTGGCTACATACTAATTAAAGGATCTCTCCTTCAGGAGGATATTACAATTCTAAATATCTATTCGCCAAACAATGGAGCACCCTAATTTATCAAAGAAACACTACTTTCCCTCAAATCCCATATAAATCCAAAGACATTAATTGTTGGGGATTTTAACACACCACTCTCCCCACTAGATAGATCAACTCGGCAAAAACTCAACAGAGAAACCGCAGATCTAAACAGCTGCATAGATCAACTAGACTTAACAGACATTTACCGAACATTTCACCCAGCAGCATTAGAATACACGTTTTTCTCAGCAGCACATGGAACGTTTTCTAAAATAGACCACATTTTAGACCACAAAGCAAACTTGTCTAAATTTAGAAACATTGAAGTTATACCTTGCATTCTCTCTGACCACAAGGGAATAAAATTAGAATTCAACACCAAAAGCCACCAAAGAAAGTCCGGTATCACATGGAGGCTGAACAACACACTGCTGAATCATGAGTGGGTCATGGAAGAGATTAGAAAGGAAATTCAAATGTTCATGCTATTCAACAAAAATGAACACACAAATTACCAGCTCCTCTGGGACACAGCAAAGGCAGTACTCAGAGGCAAGTTTATAGCTCTGAGCTCCTACATCAACAAATTGGAGAGATCTGAAACTAACAATTTAATGACACATCTAAACCTCCTTGAAAAAGAGCAGCAAGATAAACCCCAATACAGTAGACGGAAAGAAATAATCAAAATTAAATCAGAATTAAATGAATTAGAATCCAAAAAAACTATAGAAAGAATCAACAAAACAAAGAGTTGGTTCTTGGAAAAACTTAACAAAATTGACAGACCCTAAGCATATCTTATCAGAAAAAGAAGAGAACACACCCAAATTAATAAACTCAGAGATGAGAATGGAAACATCACCACGGAAACAACCAAGATTCAGAACACTATAAGGGAATACTTCTCAAAAATTTATGCTAATAAGTTTGAGAACTTGACAGAAATGGACCTCTTCCTAGCAAATATTGACATGCCAAAACTAAACCAAGATGAGTTAAACTATCTTAAAAGGCCCAAATGAAGCATTGAAATAGAAACAGCAATAAGAGACCTCCCAGCTAAGAAAAGTCCAGGACCAGATGGTTTTACAGTGGAATTTTACAAGGCCTTCAAAGCAGAGCTCACACCAATTCTCCTCCAACTCTTCAATGAAATTGGAAGAGAAAGCTCACTACCGAACACATTCTATGAAGCCATCATAACCCTCATCCCAAAACCAGGCAGGGACTCATAAAAGAAAGAGAACTATAGACCCATTTCTTTGATGAACATTGATGCAAAACTTCTCAACAAAATTTTGGCCAATCGACTTCAACAATTCATCCAAAAAATCATACACCACGATCAAACAGGATTCATTTAGGGCTGCAAAGGTGGTTCAATATACGCAAATCAATTAATATTATTCATCACATCAACAGGAGCAAGAACAAGAACCACATGGTTATCTCAATAGACGCAGAAAAAGCATTCAACAAGATCCAACACCCCTTCCTGATGAAGGTTTTGGAAAAATTAGGAATCCATGGAACATTCCTCAATACAATAAAGGCTGTATATGACAAACCTACAGCCAGCATTATACTCAATGGTGAAAAACTAAAGCCATTTGCTCTTAACTCAGGAACAAGAAAAGGTTGCCCACTCTCTCCACTTCTTTTCAATCTAGTATTAGAATGCCTAGCTACAGCAATAAGACAAGATGCAGACATAAAGGGGATCCAAATAGGGAAAGAAGAAATAAAACTCTCCCTCTTTGCAGATGACATGATCTTGTATTTAAAGAATCCCATAGACTCCACTCCCAAATTACTCAAGCTGATTCAAAACTTTGGCAAAGTAGCAGGTTATAAAATTAACCCCCAAAAATCAATGGCTTTTCTGTATGCCAACCATGAGAAAAGTGTGGCTGAAATTAGGAAAGCAACTCCATTTGTAATAGCACCACAAAAATTAAAATACCTAGGAATAAACTAAAGAAGTGAAGGACCTCTATGATGAAAACTTTAAAATCTTGAAAAAGGAAATCAACACAGAACTTAAAAAATGGCAAAACCTCCCATGCTCCTGGATTGGAAAGATTAACATCGTGAAAATGGCAATACTTCCCAAGGCTATCTACAAATTCAACGCAATACCTATCAAAATTCCACCCTCATTCTTCAAGGAAATAGAAGAGGCAATCCAAAAATTCATATGGAACAATAAAAGACCCCGAATAGCAAAAACGCTCCTCAACGGAAAGAACACTGCTGGAGGAATATCAATACCAAATTTCAAACTCTACTATAAAGCCATAGTAATCAAAACAGCTTGGTATTGGCAGAAGAACAGACCTCAGGACCAATGGAATAGAATTGAAAACCCAGAAATGAACCTACAGACCTATAGCCATCTAATCTTTGATAAGGGAGCTAAAACAATAGAATGGAAGACAGACAGCCTCTTCAGTAAATGGTGCTGGCAAAACTGGTTAACTACATGTAGAAAACTAAAGCTAGATGGTTATATATCACCCTGCACCAGAATCAACTCCAAATGTATCAAAGACCTTGAACTCAAAGCAGACACTCTGAAAACATTACAGGATGGAATAGGAGAAACCCTGGGTCTCCTTGGCTCAGGCCGAAATTTTCTGAATAGAGACCCGGAAACACAACAAATCAAAGAAAGGTTGGACAAATGGGATTTTATAAGGTTGCAGAGCTTCTGCAGGGCAAATGACACAGCTAGCAAGATCAATAGAAAGCCCACGGACTGGGAGAAGATCTTTACTAGCCATACAACGGACAAGGGTCTCATATCTAAAATATACTTGGAACTCAAAAAATTAAACCACCCAACAACAAATCCTCAAAGAAGCAACTGCCCAATAAGTAAGTGGGCGAAAGACTTAAAGAGAAGCTTCTCTGAAGAAGAAAGAAGTATGGCCAATAGACACATGAAGAAATGTTCAACATCCCTAGCCATAAAAGAAATGCAAATCAAAACAACATTGAGATATCACCTCACTCCAGTTAGAACAGCAAAAATCAAGAACTCTAACAACAACAGATGCTGGAGGGGATGTGGACAGAAAGGAACCTTACTTCATTGTTGGTGGGAATGTAAACTTGTTCAACCACTTTGGAAAGCAGTATGGAGGTTCCTCAAAAGACTTCACATAGAACTCCCCTATGACCCAGCAATCCCACTTTTGGGCATTTACCCTAATGTTTACAAAAAAGACCACACTAAAGCTACCAGCACAACTATGTTTATTGCAGCATTATTTACCATAGCTAAGATATGGAACCAACCCAGATGCCCCTCAGTAGATGAATGTATCAAGAAAATGTGGTATATATACACAATGGAATTATATGCCTCCATCAGAAAGAATGACATTGCCCCATTTGTTAGACAATGGAAAGGCTTGGAAAAAATTATATTAAGTGATGTAAGCCAGGCCCAAAGAAACATAGGTCCCATGGTTTCCCTTATTTGCAATATCTAGTCTAGGTATGAGTCAAGCGGAAAAAGTCAGAGAATGTGATGTTAGGAAAACGAACCCTCAAATATGTATTTTAATGTTTTTGTTTCTTTCATGCATGTGTTTCTAACGCATTTATAAGATTATTTCTTGGTTGCTTTGTATGTCCCTCCCCCACAGTGTAACCCCTGCTTTCAGTATATTTGATGTCAGTATAACATGTGGAGGAGATGGGGACAAACAAGTCGTTTAAGGATTCAGGTGGACCTGTTGCAACAATGAGAAGTACAAAATGTCATGTCAAAACCAGCTTTACAATGTCGGAGGGGGGGAGGGGGGGTATGATTGGGTGGGCCGGAGGGGGGAGGCTGGGAAGGGAGGTGAAGGGTAAACAAAGGAGGAGGCTGCAATGCTTGGTAAGAAATGTATGCATTATCCTGCCCATGTAATTGTAACCCCTCTGTACAGTATGTTCTCAAATAAAATAAAATAAAATTAAAAAAAAATAAATTAAAAAAAATAGCGTACAGAGGGGTTACAATTACATGGGTAAGGTAATGAGTACATTTCTTATCAAGCGTTGTTGCCTCCTCCTGTTTCTACTTCTCATCCCTTCCCATCTCCCTTCTCCACCCCTCCCAACACCCCGCCCCTGGCAAAAGTTGTAAAGTTAGTAATTGGACATGATGAGTTGTATATCTCATTGTTGCAATGGGTCCAACGTATCCCCATTTAAAGGTTGGTTTTTGACCATTTCCTCCACAAATTTTACCAATATCAAATAAAATGGAAGCAGGGGTTATACCATGGGGGAGGGACATACAAAGCAACAAAGAAATAATCTTATAAATATGTTAGAAACAATTGCAAGAAAGAAAAAATACATTTCAGTACTTATCTTGGGATTCATTTCACCTAACATGAACTTATCTTAACTTTTCTGCTTGTTTCAAAAATATACTAGTTATTGCAAATAAGGGAAACCATGGGACCTATATTTTTGGACCTGGCTTACTTCACTTAATTTTTTCCAAGTCTTTCGATTTTCTAACAAATGGGGCAAGGTCATTCTTTCTCATAGAGGCATAGAATTGCATTGTGTATATCTACCACATTATCTAGATCCATTCATCTAATGAGGGGCATCTGGTTTGGTTCCATATCTTAGCTATGGTAAATAATGTTGCAATAAACATAGTTGTGCTGGTAGCTTTAGTATGGTCTTGTTTGTGATCATTTGGGTAAATGCCCAAAAGTGAGATTGCAGGGAAATAGGAGAGCTCTATATGGAGTCTTTTGAGGAACCTCCATACTACTTTCTAAAGTGGTTGAACAAGTTTACTCTCCCACCAACAATGCAGTAAGATTCCCTTCTGTCCCCATCTCCTCCAGTATCTGTTGTTATTAGAGTTCTTGATTCCAGCTATTCTAACTGGGCTGGGGTGGTATCTCAATGTTGGGTTGATTTGCATTTCTTTTATAGCTAGAGAGGTTGAGCATTTCTTCATATGTCCATCGCCCATCCTTCTTTCTTCTTCAGAGAAGTTTCCCTTTAAGTCTTTAGCCCACTTATTTATTGGGCAGTTGTTTCTCTGAGAATTTGTTGTTGGGGTATTTAATTTTTTGAGTTGCAGGTATATGAGACCCTTGTCCGTTGTATGGCTAGTGAAGAACTTCTCCCAATCCGTGGGATTTCTATCAATATTGCTAGCTATGTCCTTTGCCTTGCAGAAAGTATGCAATTTCATGCAATCCCATTTGTCCAAACTTTCTTTGATTTGTTGTGTTTCTGGGTCTCTATTAAGAAAATTTCAGCCTGTGTCAAGGAGATGTAGGGTTTCTCCTATTGCATCCTGTAATGTATTCAGAGTGTCTGCTTTGACTCTGAGGTCTTTGATCCATTTGGAGTTGATTCTTGTGCAGGTGATATATAAGGATCTAGCTTTAGTTTTCTACAAGTGATTAACCAATTTTGCCAGCACCTTTTACTGAAGAGGCTGTCTTTCTTCCATTCTAATTATTTAGCTTCCTTATCGAAGATTAGATGGCTATATATCTGTAGGTTCAATTCTATTCCATTGGTCCTGAGGTCTCTTCTTGTGCCATTACCACGTTGTTTTGATTAATATGGTGTTGTATTAGAGTTTGAAATTTGGTATTGATATTCCTCCAGCACTTTTCTTTCTTTTAATGATCTTTTATGCTATCCAGGGTCTTTTATTGTTCCATATGAATTTTTGGATTGTCTCTTCTATTCCTTGAAGAATGAATTTGGGATATTGATAGGTATTGCATTGAATTTGTAGATAGCCTTGGGAAGTATTGCCATTTTCATGATGTTGATCCTTCCAATCCAGGAGCATGGGAGTTTTTGCCAGTGTCTAAGTTCTGTTTTGATTTCCTTTTTCTGGTTTTTCAAGTGTTCATCATAGAGGTCCTTCACTTCTTTGGTTAAGTTAATTCCTAGGTATTTTATTTTTTGTGGAGCTATTATGAATGGAGTTGCTTTCCTGATTTCAGCCACACTTTTCTCATTCTTGGCATACAGAAAAGTCATTGATTTTTGAGGGTTAAATTTATACCCTGCCACTTTGCCCAAGTTCTGAATAAGGTTGAATAATTTGGGTGTGGAGTCAGTGGGATTCTTTAAATACATAATCATGCCATCTACAAAGAGGGAGACTTTTACATCATCTTTCCCTATTTGGATCCATTTTATGTTTTCATCTTGTCTTATTGCTATATCTTGGCATTTTAATACTAGATTGAAAAGGAGTGGCGAGAATGAACATCCTTGTCTTGTTTCTGATTTAAGAGGAAATGGCTTTAATTTTTCACCATTAAGTATAATGCTGGCTGTAGGTTTGTCATATACAGCCTTTATGGTATTGAGGAATGTTCCCTGGATTCCTAGTTTTCCATAGTCTTCATTATCAATGGGTGTTGA
This sequence comes from Dipodomys spectabilis, assembly GCF_019054845.1. NCBI lineage: Eukaryota > Metazoa > Chordata > Mammalia > Rodentia > Heteromyidae > Dipodomys > Dipodomys spectabilis. Next base: position 3,565,193 of record NW_024871098.1, on the reverse strand, counting down.
ATCTTGTCAAATGCCTTTCCTGCATCTATTGAGATAAACATGTGGTTTTTATCCTTGTTCTTGTTGATGTGATGAATAATATTAATTGATTTGCGTATATTAACCCAGCTTTGCATCCCTGAAATGAATCCTGTTTGATCGTGGTGTATAATTTTTTGGATCAATTGTTGAAATTGATTGGCCAAAATTTTGTTGAAAAGTTTTGCATCAATGTTCATCAAACAAATTGGTCTATAGTTCTGTTTTTTGATGAGTCCCTGCCTGGTTTTGGGATGAGGGTTATTATGTCTTCATAGAATGAGTTCGGTAGTGCACTTTGTCTTTCAATTTCATTGAAGGGCCATGGTGTGAGCTCTGCTTTGAAGGCCTTATAGAATTCTGCTGCACATCTTTCTGGTCCTGGGCTTTTCTTAGATGGGACTTCTCTTATTGCTGTTTCTATCTCAATGTTTGCTATGGGCTGGTTAAATGTTTTAACTCATCTTGATTTAGTTTCAGCATGTCAATATTTCCTATGAAAAGGTCCATTTCTGCCAAGTTCTCAAACTTATTAGCATAGTTTTGAGAAGTATTCCCTTTTAAAGTTCTGAATCTTGGTTGTTTCTCTGGTGATTTTTCCGTTCTCATCTCTGAGTTTATTTATTTGGGTGAGTTTTCTTCTTTTTCTGATAAGATTTGCTAAGGGTCTGTCAATTTTGTTAATTTTTTCGAAGAACTAACTGTTTTGTTGATTATTTCTATGGTTTTATTGGATCCTAATTCGTTTAATTCTGATTTAATTTTAATTATTTCTTTCCATCTCCTAGATTAGGGTTTATCTTGCTGCTCTTTTTCAAGGAGGTTCATATGTCTCATTAAATTGTTGGTTTTAGATCTCTCCAATTAGTTAATGTAGGAACTCAAAGCTATAAACTCTCCTCTGAGTACTGCCTTTGCTCTCTCACAGAAGGGCAGGTGATTTGTGTGCTCATTTTTGTTGAATATCATGAACATTTGAATTTCCTTTCTAATCTCTTCCCTGACCCACTGGTGATTCAACAGTATGTTGTTAAGCCTCCATGTGTTACAGGGCTTTCTTTGATGGTTTTTGGTGTTGAGTTCTAATTTTATTCCCTTGTGGTGTGAGCGAATACGAGGTATAACTTCAATGTTTCTGAATTTGAACAAGATTGCTTTGTGATCTAGAATGTGGTCTATTTTGGAAAATGTTCTATGTGCTGCAGAGAAAACTTTTATTCTGTTGCTGCTGGGTGAATTATTCAATAGATGTCTGTTAAATCTACTTGATATATGCAGTTGTTTAGATCAGTGATTTTACACTTGAGCTGAAGAGCTGAGGGACAATGCCCAGTCCCAGAGTTCAGGCCCCACAACCGACCAAAAAAATCCCTGTGCCACATCTGCCTTGCTTGCTTTGACTCCTCTCATGTTGGCATACTAGGAGGCCAGCATAAGATGAAGCTCCAGAAAACTTTTGGCTAGAAAAAGAAACCACTTCATGGGAAGTGAGGGGTGTTTTAGAAGGGATTGGGAGCTGAACACAGACAGGAGGGCTCATGGCTTCAGCCTCAGCTGTCTTCTGAATCATTGCCCAGTTATCAGCTGTAAGTTTTCGCTCCAAAATTAATATGGAAAAGTCTGCAATTCTTATTGACTCATCCACATACACAGACCTAATTAGGCATCCAGAATGACTTAACATGTGGATTTCCTAAGTCAGAGAAATCTGTACCAGAGTAAATGGGCAGAAAGAACTTCATTTAATCAGGTTCAATTCATTTTTACTTGCTTATAATTTAACTGAGAGAACAATATCAAACTAACCAAGCTTTCACAAAATCAAAATATCCAAGCCACTACATTTTACAGGAAATAAATATTCACAGCACAAATCAGAATTTCTGAAGATGTGGTGCTCTCAGAAAATAAGGAATTAGGGTTCAGGACACGTCAGAGACATTTGACAACAGCATCAAAATTAAATTCATTACCACTGGTGTCAAAAGTTGCTTATTCTCAGCATGTAAGCACATATTTTTTTCTGGTCCTTAATAAAAAAGACGGTAGAATTTGATTTCCCTTCTCAATTTCAATCTTCCAATTCACATTTTCTTCTAAGGAAGTCATTTATCTCACACACCTGACAATATAGAATATGTCTTCAAACCAGGGTCTTCTGGGCATCTGAGAGCAAAATATGAAGAGTGAAACAGGCTACAGGAAGCTTGAATGTTCAGGAATAAATCATGTTTGCACTTCTTCTTTTTCTTTTTAATTGTGAAAATACCGTACAAAGAGGTTACAATTACCTGAGCAAGGTAATGAGTACATTTCTTATCCAGCATTTTTGCCATGGAAAGACTTGATCGCACAGCTAAGCTAGTTTGGGAAGATGGTTAGTTGGGAGGGGAGAAATGTCATAGAGTTTCAGAAAAAGGCCAAAGAATTGTGCATGGCTTTTCTTCTCAGAAAAGAACGTTTAAATAAGTTAGGTTTTTCTCTTCAAAAAATAATTACACAGTAGTCCCCTTCACTGTAATTTCCCCTTCTGTAGTTAGTTATCTGTGTTCAACTGTGCTCTGAAAAGATTGAATGGAAAAACATCTCATATTTTGAAAGAGATCACATTCACATAATACCTTTTTTATGTTTTTTGGGTTCTTTTGGAGGTAAATTTTCACTGTATATCTCTTTGATTATTTTCCTGCCTAGGCTTTTGTTTCCTGGAATTACAGGTATGCACTTCCATATCCATTTCACATTACTTTTTTTTAAACAGTATATTGTTACAATTTTTCTATTTTTATTAGTTACTGTTTTTATTGTCTTACTGTACCTAATTTATAACTGAAGCTTTATTGTAGCTATATTTGTCTGGGTAAAAGCATAAAATGGTCATCTTGGTATTTATAGTGTTGCTTCCTGAACTGATTGAGTATACTAAAATCAGCATAGGCTCCAGTCCCATATAGAAAATAACATAATATGTCATACAAAGTAAGTTACACTTTAAATCACGTCAAGGTTATATCTATTACCAACATACATGTAACAGTATATAAATAGTTGCTATATTGAATGTTGGGGAACAATTTTTTTTTCCTGAATATTTTAAATTTCTTGTTGATTGAACACCTAGATGTGGAAATTCTGGATACTGAGGGTTAACTCTATAAAGTACCTCATTGATTTCAGGTGTCCACTTGAAATGTATATCCAGAGGCTAAATAGGAACTACTGTAAAGATCAAAATGAAACTTGAACCTCTTCTTTGCCATAATTATTCATTAAATAAAATGTGGATAAATTTGATTCTGTACCTGTTCCTCCTCCTCCTTTTCTTCCTCTTCCTCTTCCTTGCTCCTCTTCTTCTTCTTCTCCTTCTTTTCTTCTTCTTCTTCTTCTTCTTCTTCTTCTTCTTCTTCTTCTTCTTCTTCTTCTTCTTCTTCTTCTTCTTCTTCTTCTTCTTCTTCTTCTTCTTCTTCTTCTTCTTCTTCTTCTTCTTCTTCTTCTTCTTCTTCTTCTTCTTCTTCTTTTTCTTCTTCTTGTCCTCCTCCTCCTCGTCGTCCTCCTCCTCCTCCTCTTCCTCTTCCTCCTCCACTTCCTCCTCCTCCTCCTCCCTCTCTTCCTCCTCCTCCTCCTCCTCGTCCTTGTCTTCCTCGTCCTCCTCCTCCTTCATATTCTTTTTCTTCTTGTTCTTCTTCTTGTTCTTGTTCTTCTTCTTGTTCTTGTTCTTCTTCTTGTTCCTTCTTCTTCTTCTTGTTCTTCTTCTTCTTGTTCTTGTTCTTCTTGTTCTTGTTCTTCTTGTTCTTGTTCTTGTTCTTGTTCTTGTTCTTGTTTTTGTTCTTGTTCTTGTTCTTGTTCTTCTTCTTGTTCTTCTTGTTCTTCTTGTTCTTCTTGTTCTTGTTCTTCTTGTTCTTCTTGTTCTTCTTGTTCTTCTTGTTCTTCTTGTTCTTGTTCTTGTTCTTCTTCTTCTTCTTCTTCTTCTTCTTCTTCTTCTTCTTCTTCTTCTTCTTCTTCTTCTTCTTCTTCTTCTTCTTCTTCTTCTTCTTCTTCTTCTTCTTCCTCCTCCTCCTCCTCCTCCTCCTCCTCCTCCTCCTCCTCCTCCTCCTCCTCCTCCTCCTCCTCCTCCTCCTCCTCCTCCTCCTCCTCCTCCTCCTCCTCCTCCTCCTCCTCCTCCTCCTCCTCCCTTTTCTCAGTGCTGAAAATCCAGCGCAGGGCCTTGCATATACTAGGCTTGGTATCTAACACAATTCTACATCCCAACCCTCTAGAGCTCCTAAAAAGCTAGTTTGCGAATTTCACAATGTTTAATAATTAACACAAATTTTCCTTTTCCTTTCTAGGCTCCAGAACAGGGAAAAGTGGGGTGGGGAGTAAATGGGACAGTCACCAAGGGAAAATTTTTCTGATTAACATATTTTTTGTTCATATGGCATTTAAAAATATGTTACCATGTAATTTAAATCCTATTTTTAAAATTTCTTCTTAGGAACAAAGACCAACTAAATTTTTTTTTCGTTTTTATGTATAAAGTTCACAATGCTGTCTTTATAAGAATCTTTTATTTATTTATTTATTTTTGCATCTGAGTGTATCTTTATTGAGGTGAATTAACATTTTTATACAGTGTGTGATTGTGACATATATTCTTTGTTTATTTAAGTACGTTATAAGAATCTTTTAAAACATTCTTTTGACATGACTTCTACAATCTCCATAGAGGCAAAACTGAAGTCTATATATTAAATATTCTAATCATCATATGAAATAATTAGGAAGGGCAAATCAATAGGAACAACGAAAACTTTGTCAAACACAATGAGCATGACAATTACCCACCAAACATATGCTTATCATCTTTGAGAACAACAGTCTGAGAATATGCAGAATTACTGACAGGACAATGTTTGAATTCAAAGGAAAGAGGAAAACCTTTAAAATATTGAAAGACAAACGTGCACCAATATGTCATGCCTGTAATCCTAGATGTTCAGGACGTTCATTAGTGGCTAAAGAAAAGCAAGAAAAAACCGGATAACATCAAATGATAATCTTTCAATATTCAAAGGACACTATAACAGAAGTGAAAATATATCCAACAGATACATGGCACATATTTATTAATGCTACAATGTTAAAGCTACAATGATCCTGAGTCTTAAGTATTTTTATATCTTATAATTCTCTCTATTTGTATTTCTGGTGTCCGGTCATGGGGCTTGAACTCTGGGCCTGGGTGCTTTCCCTCAGCTCTTCAGCTCAAGGCTAGTGCTCTACCACTTGAGCCACAGCGCCACTTGCTGATTTTTTCTTTTTGATTATGTGGTGCTGAGGAATCGAACCCTGAACCTCAAGCATGCAAGTCAAGTGCTCTACTACTGAGCCACCTTCCAGGCCCCTAATTCTATATATTTTTTTCCTGAATAGTATATTTCTTTTTTTTAATTCTGAAAATACTGTACAGAAGGGTTACAATTGCATGAGCAAAGTAATGAGTATATTTCGTATCAAGCCTTGTGGCCTCCTCCTCTGTTTCCCTTTCACATCCATTCTCATCCCCCCACCACGTGTCCCCCAACCTCCTCCCAGGCCAAAATTGTAAAGTTCATCTTTCAACATAATGACTTGTATAGCTCATTGTTGCAATAGGTCCATCTGTAGCCCTATTTAAACGATTTGTTTTTTCCCTTCCCCTCCACAAATTATAACAACATTAAATACAGTGAAAACAGGGGTTATCTTGTGGGGGAGGGACCTGCAAACAACAAAGAAATCAACTTATTAATGTTAGAAACAATCACAAGAAAGAAAAAACCATTTGAATAATTATATTGGGGTTCATTTCACCTAACATCAACTAATATGACCGTTTCTGCATGTCTGACAAATATACGTTATTGTAAATAAGGGAAACCATGGGACCTATGTTTCATTGGGCCTGGCTTAGTTCAATTAATTAAATTTTTTACAAGTCTTTCCATTTCCTAAGAAATGGGACAATGTCATTCTTTCTGATAGAGGCAGAGAATTCCATTGTGTATATATACCACATTTTCTTAATCCATTCATCTACTGAGGGGTAGCTGGGTTGGTTCCATATCTTACCTATGGTAAATAATGCTGCAATAAACACAGTCGTGCTGGTAGCTTTAAAATAATCATGTTTGTATCATTTGGGTAAATGATCAAAAGTGGGATTGGTGGAAAATAGGGGAGCTCTATGTGGAGTCTTTTGAGGAATCTCCATACTACTTTCCAAAGTGGCTGAACAAGTTTACACTCCCACCAACAATGCAGTAGGGTTCTGTTCTGTCCACATACCATCCAGAATCTGTTGTTAGAGTTCTTGATTATAGCCAAACTAACTGGGGTGATGTGGAATCTGAATGTTGTTTTGATTTGGATTCATTTTATAGCTAGGGAGGTTGAGCATTCCTTCATGTGTCTACTGGCCATCCTTCTTTCCTCTTCAGAGAAGTTTCTCTTTTAGTCTTTACCCCACTTATTTATTGGGCAGTTGTTTCTGTGAAGATTTGTTGTTAGGGGATTTAAATTTTTGAGTTCCAGGTATATTAGATATGAAATCCTTGCCTGTTGTATGGTTAGTGAAGATCTTCTCCCAATCCGTGTTTTATTGATCTTGCTAGCTTCATCCTTTGCCCTGCAGAAACTCTGCAATTTCATGTAATCCCATTTGTCCAACCTTTCTTTGATTTGTTGTGTTTCTGGGTCTCTTTTAAGAAAATTTCGGTTTGTTCCAAGGAGACTTAGAGTTTCTCTTATTCATCCTATAATGTTTTCAGAATGTCTGCTTTGACTCTGAGGTCTTTGATCCATTTGGAGTTGATTCTGGTGCAGGGTGATATACAGGATGTAGCTTTAGTTTTCTACAAGTGATTAACCAATTTTGCCAGCACCATTTACTGAAGAGGCTGTCTTTATTCCATTCTAGTTTTTAGCTCCCTTATCGAAGATTAGATGGCTGTAGATCTGTAGGTTCATTTCTGGATTTTCAATTATATTCCATTGGTCCTGAAGTCTGATCTTGTGTCAGTAATCAAGCTGTTTTGATTAAAATGGTGTTGTAGTAGAGTTTGAAATTTGGTATTGATACTCCTCAGGCACTTTTCTTTCTGTTTTTGATCATTTTTGCTATTCGGGGTCTTTTATTGTTTCATATTAATTTTTGGATTGCCTTTTATATTTCGTTGAAGAATGAGGTTGGAATATTGATATGTATCGCATTGAATTTGTAGATAACTTTGGCAAGTATTGCCATTTTCAATATGTGGATCCTTCCAATCCAGGAGCATGGGAGTTTTTTCCACTTTCTAAGTACTGTTTTGATTTTCTTTTTCAGGTTTTTAAAGATTTCATCAGCCGGGCACTGGTGGCTCACGCCTGTAATCCTAGCTACTCAGGAGGCTGAGATCTGAGTATCATGGTTCAAAGCTAGCCAGGGAAGGAAAGTCAGTGAGACTCTTATCTCCAATAAACCACTAGAAAACCAGAAGTCTTGCTGTGCCTCAAGTGATAGAGCGCTTGACTTGAAGTGAAGACCTGTGGGACAGCACCCAGGCCCAGAGTTCAAGACCCATGACTGACAAAAAACAAAAACGTTTCTATCATAAAGGTCCTTCACTTTTTGGTTAATTCCTAGGCGTTTTATTTTGGGGGGCTATTATAGATGGAATTGTTTTCCTGGTTTCAGCCACACTTTTCTCATTGTTGGATTAGAGAAAAGCCATTGTCTTTGAGGATTAATGTTATAACCGGCTACTTTGCCAAAGTTTTGAATCACTATCAGTAATTTGGGAGTGGATTCCATGGGATTCTTTAAATACAAGATCACGTCATTTACAAAGAGGGAGAGTTTTACTTCATCTTTCCCTATTTGGATCCATTTTATGTTTGCACCATTTCTTATTCTTGTAGCTTGGCATTCTAATACTAAATTGAAAAAAACTAGAGAGAGTGGACATCCTTGTCCCCTTCTTTTTTTTTATTGTGAAAATACTTTACAGAGGGTTTATAAATACATGGGCAAGATAATGAATACATTTCTTATCAAGCATTTTAGTCTCCTCCTTTGTTTCCCCTTCCCATCCCTTCCCACTCTCCCCGTGCCCCCAATCCTCCCCCCCTCCCTGCACCAAAGTTGTAAAGTTCGTTTTCGACATAACGACTTGTACATGTCATTGTTGCAATGGGTCCACCTCTATTCCTATTTAAAAGATGTGTTTTTCCCCTTCCCTTCCACAAATTATACTGACATCAAATACAGTGAAAGTAGGGGTTATACTGTGGGGGAGGGACATACAAAGCAACGAAGAAATCATTTTACAAATGTGTTAGAAACAATCGCAAGAAAGATAAAATAACATTTGAATACATATTTAGGGTTCATTTTCCTAAAATCAAATTATCTGACCTTTTCTGCTTGAGTCAGACATATACTAGTTATTGCTAATAAGGGAAACCATGGGGCCTATGTTTCTTTGGGCCTGGCTTACTTCACTTAATATAATTTTTTCCAAGTCTTTCCAGTTCCTAACAAATGGGGCAATGTCATTCTTTCTGATGGAAGCATAGAATTCCATTGTGTATATATACCACATTTTCTGGATCCATTCATCTACTGAGGGGCATCTGGGTTGGTTCCATATCTTAGTTATAGTAAATAATGCTGCAATAAACATAGTCGTGCTGGTAGTTTTAGTGTGGTCTTGTTTGTGAACATTTGGGTAAATTCCACACAGGCCAAAATTTTCTTAATAGAGTTCCAGAAACACAACAAATCAAAGAAAGTTTGGACAAATGGGATTGCATGAAGTTGCAGAGCTTCTACATTGCAAAGGTCATAGCTAGCAAGGTCAATAGAAAGCCCACGGATTGGGAGAAGATCTTCACTAGCCATACAACGGACAAGGGTCTCATATCTAAAATATAACTGGAACTCAAAAAATTAAATCCCCCAACAACAAATCTTCAAAGAAACAACTGCCCAATAAATAAATGGGCTAAAGTCTTAAAGAGAAACTTCTCTGAAGAGGAAAGAAGAATGGCCAATAGACACATGAAGAAATGCTCAACCTCCCTAGCCATTAAAAATGCAAATCAAAACAACATTGAGATACCACCTCACTCCAGTTAGTATGGCTAAAATCAAGAACTCTAATAACAACAGATGCTGGAGGGGATGTGGACAGAAGGGAACCTTACTTCATTGTCGGTGGGAGTGTAAACTCGTTCAACCACTTTGGAAAGAGCTTCCCTATGACCCAGCAATCCATTGTCCCCTTCTTGATTTAAGAGGAAATGGCTTTCGTTTTTCATGATTAAGTGTAATGCTAGCTGTAGGTTTGTCATATACAGCCTTTATTTTATTTAGGAATGTTCCCTGGGTTCCTAATTTTTCCAGAGCCTTCATCATAAAGGGTTTATTGGATGTTGTCAAATGTTTTTTCTCCAACAGTTGAGAGAACCAGGTGGTTCTTTTCCTTGCTCTTGTTGGTGCGATGTATTATATTAATTGATTTGCGTATATTGACCCAACTTTGCATCCCTGAATTGAATCCTGTTTGATCGTGTTGTATTATTTTTTGGATGAATTTTTGAAGTCAATCGACCAAAATTTTGTTGAGAAGTTTTGCATCAATATTCATAAAAGAAATATGTTTAAACTTCTCTTTTTTGATGCATCCCTGCCTGGTTTGAGGATGAGGGTTTTGATGGCCTCATTGAATAAGTTCTGTAGTGAACTTTCTCTTTCAATTTCATTGAAGAGTTGGAGTAGTATTGGTGTGAGCTCTGCTTTGAAGGCCTCGTAGAATTCTGATGTAAATCTGTCTGGTCTTGGTGTTTTTTTAGATGGGACTTCTCATATTGCTGTTTCTATCTTAATGCTTGATATGGGCCTGTTAAAATGGTTTAACTCATCTTGGTTTAGTTTCGGCATGTCGATATTTGCTATGAAAAGGTCCATTCCTGCCAAGTTCTCAAACTTATTAGCATAGTTTTGAGAAGTATTCCCTTATAATGTTCTGAATCTTGGTTGTTTCTCTGGTGATGTTTCCATTCTCATCTCTGAGTTTATTTATTTGGGTGAGTTTTCTACTTTTTCTGATAAGATTTGCTAAGGGTCTGTCAATTTTGTTAATGTTTTCGAAGAACCAACTCTGTTTTGTTGATTCTTTCTGTGTTTTTTCTTTTTTTTTTTTTTGGAATCTAATTCATTTAATTCTTATTTAATTTTAATTATTTCTTTCCATCTACTGGGTTGGGGTTTATCTTGCTGCTCTTTTTCAAGGAGGTTCAGATGTGTCATAAAATTGTTGGTTTCATATATCTCAAACTTGCCTCTTTGTACTGCCTTTTCTGTGTCCCAGAGGAGCTGGTAATTTGTGTGTTCGTTTTTGTTGAATATTGTGAACACTTGAATTTCCTTTTTAATCTCTTACATGACTTACTCGTGATTCAACAGTGTGTTGTTCAGCATCCATGTGTTACAGGACTTTCTTTGGTGGCTTTTGGCATTGAATTCTAATTTTATTTCCTGTGGTCTGAGAAAATGCAAGGTATAACTTCAATTTTTCTGAATTTGGACTTTTGTTTTGTGACCTAAAATATGGTCAGTTTTTGAAAATGTTCCATGTGCTGCTGAGACAAACGTGTTTTCTGATACTGCTGCGTGAAATATTCGTTAGATGTCTGTTAAATCTAGTTGATCCTTGCAGTTGTTTAGATCTGCAGTGTATTGAGTTTTAGCCAAGTTGATTTATCTAGTGGGGTTAGTGGTGTGTTAAAATCCCCAACAATTAATGTCTTTAGATCTATGTGAGCTTTGAGGGAAAGTAGTGTTCTTGGATAAATTTGCTTGCTCCGTTGTTTGGCAAATAGATATTTAGAATTGTAATATCCTCCTGAAGGAGCAATCTCTTCATTAGTATGTAGCGACCTTCTTTATTTCTTCTCACGAATTTTAATTTGAAGTCTATTTTATCTGATATTAGGATTGCAACTCCCACTTTTTTATGGGGGTCATTTGCTTGGTAGATTTTGTTCCAGACTTTCACTTTCAAAATGTGTTTGTTTTTATGTGCAAGGCGTGACTCCTAAAGGCAGATAGAAGGATTTTGCTTTTTAATCCAACTAGACAGTCTAAGTCGATTAATTGGAGATTTAAGTCCGGTAATGTTGAGAGATAGGACTGAGAGGTATTTTTTTTTTATTGTGAAAATGCCGTACAGATGGCTTATAATTACAAGATAATGAGTACATTTTTTATCAAGCATTTTTGCCTCTTCCTTTGTTTCCCCTTCCCATCACTTCTCAGACTCCCCTTACCCAATCCTCTCCCCCCACCAAAGTTGTAAAGTTCATTTTTCAACATAACGACTTGTACATTTCATTGTTGCAATGGTTACACCTGTATTCCTATTTAAATGATTTGTTTTTTCCCTTCCCCTCTACAAATTATACCAATATCAAATACAGTGAAATCTGGAGTTATTTTTTGTTATGTCGAAAAACGAACTTTAAAACATTGGCCGGGGAATGGGGGAGGGAAGGAGTGGGGATCAGTGTGGGGGAGGTGCAAGGGATGGGAAGAGGAAACAAAGGAGGAGGCAACAATGTTTTAAAAGAAATATACTCATTACCTTGCCCATGTAATCGTAACCCCTTGGTACAAAATTTTCACAATAAATAAACTTCAAAAATGTTTATCACTTATTATAATTCAAATACCCAAGAGTAATTTTATATAATCATTACAGGTATCATTTTATCACTATCATAAAACAGAATAAAAGACCAGTCTCAATTATTACCTACCTATCATTATTCTTAATTCCTAATCATTACCTAAATATCTTAAACAATCTAAATAGTCATGTCTTTAACATAGACACAAATATTCTATCCTTTTTACTTAAAATTTTCCAGGGGCATGTATTCATGTTTCTAAGAAATGTTCACAGCAGTTTAAAAATGCTTTTGTGAAATTAATGTGAGACATGTTGTTGTTGTTTGCAAGTCCTGGGCATTGTCCCTAAGCTTTTTTGTGCTCAAGGCCAGCACTGCACAACTTGAAGCATAGGGCTAATTTCTGTTTTTGAATGGTTAATTGTTGATAAGAATCTAACATGTACTTTTCTGTCGGGGCTAGATGTGAAAACAATAGTTATATCTCAGCCCCCAGAGGAGCTAGAATTATAGGCGTGAGTTACCGGCAATTGGTTTGATGTTTTTTAATTTTAATTATGTTTTAAGATGTTTATTTCACTATAATGCACATAATTCTATACATAAATATATGTATGATGTCAAATTCTCACTAAAAATGTATGACTTTCTACACATTACATTTATACACACACACACACACACACACACACACACACACACATGTATTTCTGAATGTATACACTCCCTCTAAAACTTTTATGCTACTATTTTTTACCCTTTTCATTTCAAAGATATATAGTCTATTTTTCCAAAAATTTCCTAGAGTAAAATGACTAATATTTCAATAGAAAGTAGAATACATTATTTTCAAGGTAATTTTAGATATATGCATGATGTTGTAGTAATATTTATAGAATATTACTTGAAAAATTCTGTTCAAACCCTTAAATATTTGTGTGTGATGACAGGGAGAGAGGAAGTTAATTCATACTGGTTAGAAATGTGCAATGCTTCAAAATCTGTTCAATAATTTGTTATAATCACATAGTCAAGCTACCTGTTATGGTTTAGTTTTTTTGTTTATTTATTCAAAAATTTAACATGGATGCATGCACAGTGGTAATATTAAAATTATTAATCAAAGTACAAATAATACAAAATCATATACACATACCAGACTTTCAATAATTAGCACGTATGTTGTAATAATAATTTTGTTGAAAATGATGATGATCAGAGTGACCTTGATAATGACAATGTTATAATTGAAAAGGAAAAATTTTTAGACATCTTTGAAGCTAGATTTCCCACATTGAATACATAATAATAAACAGTGTTGGATTACATAAAATAAGAATAACAAGGGGAGAGCTTCAATATCAAGAAATACAATCACATAATCAGGTGAGACAGTAAATCCCTAATGTTATTCTTGCAGTCTCTCTAATGTGTACTCACTTTTCTTTTTTTTTTTTTGTCGGTCGTGGGGCTTGAACTCTGGGCCTGGGCGTTGTCCCTCAGCTCTTGAACTCAAGGCGAGCGCTCTACCACTTGAGCTACAGCGCCACTTACTCACTTTTCTTGGTGGTATCATTTGCTTATAAATAAAATCATTTATTTTAAATTGTTTATTGTCCCACATAGATAAAATATAATAAGCTGAGTGCTTTGTTATCAAATGATCTTGTTTGTTCTAGCCTTGGGAACTTAGGAGAAAGCCTTTCACCACCCACATCGCCAGTTTCTTAGTTATATATCCCTAGAAGGTAACAACACATGCCTCAAGCATGCTTCACTATTAGACAGAAATCCTTGGTCAGTTTTAGATTCTATCCAGTTCACTGAAGAAAATCTATGTATAAGTTTATGAAGAACACTTGGCAACACATAAAGCAATAAGAAAATTTTGATGGACTAATATTAGTTTTCAACTTAGTGCGATTAGTTCAATTAACATTCTCATATAGATACTATTCAATAACCAATGTTTTCCAATGATATGTTGAGTATGTTCTTCAATACAAATGTAGACACATGACCCAATTTACATAATACCACTTACATATCTGTAGTTGCCTTAAAAGGACACAACCCTTAGAGCCAGGAGGTAAAATTTATTTTTATTTCTGCATGAAACAATTTGTGACTTTATACCAACAAACCGAATTTGACTCTATCCTTATTTGTAAGCTAAGGTGGAAAATGTACGGACTCTTCACTTTTCTTTTTTCTTGCTCTAGGAGTAAGCAAATGTATTCGTCAATATTTCTGGTAGATTACATCCATTTACAGATGAGAAATGTACGGCCAACACTCAATGTAGTGAGGAAATAATGATACTAGAATTTGTGTCTGAGATCTTCCCTCTGCATACTTACAAGGAGCAGTAATTTATTGATGGAGAGGACAAATATGAAAAGACTATGGGGAAAAAACATACTTTCTAAAATTGTTTTAGACTAGGTGACCAGGGACGAGTACATGAAACAGACTTGTGACAGGGGCATAAAAAGGAGTACATAGAAATCATATTAGTGTTGGGCGCCAGTGGCTCATGCCTGTAATCCTATCAACTCAGGAGGCTGAGATCTGAGGATCACGGTTCATAGCCAGCCCAGGGAGAAAAGTCCACGAGACTCTGATCTCCAATGAAAACCACTAAAAAACCCCGAAAGTGTTGCTGTAGCTCAAGAGGTAGAGTGCTCGCCTTGAGCTGAAGAGCACAGGGACAGCACACAGGCCCAGAGTTCCAGCCCCACGACCAACAAAAAAAAAAAAAAAAAAAGAAATCAAATTAGTAACAGAAACTGAGAAAATGTTGATCGTTCATCTTATATAATGGGTGAGAGTAGAAGGGTAAGAAGAAATCTAAAGGGTTCTACATCTCTGGCCAAGCAAATGTGTGAGTGTTATTCTTGGTGATAAGGATTATAGGTGAAAATGATGTATTTAGGGGAAAAAACTCTCTGATATTTCCAAAGTTTATATTAAACAGATGCAAAGATAGGTCTGTTTAGATATCATCAAAATATCCACGACCATGAATATGAAAAAGTATGATAAAATTGGGGGCATTATTAAAGGTAAGAGGAAAAGAAAAGTTATGACATAAGCGTAGCAATGTGAGCACCAGTGTGGACAAGATTGGAAGAAAGATATAAGGAAACAAGAAAGTAATAGAAACAGATTTACAGAAGGAAAGGAAGGAAATAATTTTCAGGAAGAATAGGTCAAAACTTACAGAGACATTGAAGGAAAAATGCTATTTGGATTTGAAAACTTAAAGGACATAGACAAGTTCAATAAGAACAGTGTTTTGGTGAACTGGTAGAGATGTAAGTCATATTGATGAAATTTTGAGATATTAATGTGAAGCCATAAAATTCTAGATCCATGAATTCAACAGACCCTGTTGATTTTAAATTTGGGGAACAAATGCTTTTATCCTGACCTTAGAAGTACTATACAGATGTAAGTGTCATGAACTTTACTTAGATATATTCTGTGAATATTTTTGAAGGAGATTATGGATTGAACTATAGCACAGACAAGCCTAATTTGCCCTACAGTCCCAATGAGTGACCCATGTATCTACATCAGTTTGGGATTTTATTGAAATATCGTTAGATATGTTTGGACATCTTATCAGGTTATTCATTATAAATGTAGGAAAAGTAACACCAAGTATAGGTTGAACATACAGTTTTACTGATGTTACTGAAGACTCCACAAATTGATTCTTCTTTAGAATAGAAAATGCCTCAATAGCCATTGATATGTCATAACTGCCATATACTCTATTTAAATATAATTCTTGTTAGGGATATCTCCATGCTGAAATAACCCTCTCAATGACCTGCCACAAATTCTTATATGTAGGAAGTGCTCTTATAAACTTCAAGGTATTATTGAATGGAAGAGTTCAGACATTACCCTCACCACAAGGACTAAATGCCTAAACAGATAAGAATTTTGTTTTAATGCCTTTCTTTCATTTTCTGACACATATATGCATGTAGGAAAGGATTCTGATGTACCAATAATACAATGGTGACTTGTAATAACACAACATCTAGGATCTAGTGTTAATTCAGTTACTTACTAATTAGCTCCAAAGTGTGTGGATATTTATGTTTCTCCTGGGTAAACTAATGAGTTCCAAGAAAATGTCCCTAAGGAGCCTTTCAATTCAAATATCACTGTTTGTCTCAAAATGCCTTAAATTCTACACCCTCTAATGTTGGCATAGAGTTATACTGTGTAACTTTTCTCCTCAGAGAGTGAGTACTACCCTATTGGTTAACATGGACAAAGTACATTCATACATAGACTGGGTGTTTGCAAACAAGAAGTGGTAGCTGAACAATGTTCTTAGCAGTTTGTACAGATGTAATGGAAGTAGAGCAATCAAAATGAACATGCAAAAAAACAAAGGCACAAAATAGAATGTGCCAAGGAAATGCTAATGTACAATTTCAAATAATGTGCTCAGGTGTGAGGGTGTGTTCAGAGTATAGCGTCAGACAATATACTTGGATACCTAAAGAAAAAAAAACTGCATTAAACTCTTCTGGGATTATCATTCAAGTAGAAACCCATTACTCTGGCTCTCTAATCAGCCACAGCATCATCAATTTAGGGAGTATTTTCCAAGAGCATACTGAGAAAAAGAGGGCTCATCACAATTAATGTTCAGGTTGAAGTAACGACAATCACATAACGTTTCTTATAAGTCTTCATTTATTTTGGAGCATTAAAGTGGGAAAAAGGCAAGTAAATATTTTGCATATATCTAAATTAAGAGGGATGTATTATATTGGTCTCTCTTTAACTTGGAAGTTATAGGTTATGTCTTTTTATACTTTAAGTTGGGACAATGATCTGCTTTCAGTTATTTTCTTCTCTTCCCCTTCTTTTGCCCTTCCACTTAAAGAGACGTACTTGAGCTTTCATTTCTAAATCCTCCAAAATTATCTGAATTTCTCCATACCTCTGGCAGCCTCCTATATCTTTCTCAAGGGAATAATTTCTCACTAACATTTTTTATCCCATATGATATTGGATATCTTCCTGCCTAATTCAGTGCAAGATACCCATTAGACTCATCCAGATATCTCAACCCTTGTACCACCATAAAATCCTATCTTACTTAGAAATCATGATTTTGGTATGTCTTGGGAGGTGGCATCTGTCAGTTTTCAAAATTGAATGACCATAATTCATACTTACATGCAAGCATGTTTTAAACCAATATGCCTCTCAGTAGATGAATGAATCGGCATGTCCATTGCGGCGCTGTGGGCTGTGGCAGGGACTAGGAAGAAAAATGGTTGGCTACTCTCGGTTATTAATCCTGGGCCCCGGGGCTGGCCAGATGCAAACTTTCCCTGCATAGGGTAAGCATTTTTATAGGAATTCCTTTATTGCCTATTTTTGATCTACACACTGTTGTCCAGTGCTTTCCTTTTTACATTTAGGGCAAATTCTTGGTCCTCTCTTGTTAACATCAGTAGCCTTTTTACAATTCTTCTTTATATGTACTGTTTGACCACATCCAAAACATTTTAGATTAGAGGGTTTGGTTTGTAAAGCCTGCCAGGTAGTGGCCATAGTTTCAGCAAACAACTGCATATGCCTGGATTCGGATGTAATGTCTTTACACTCCCTTAAATATGTATTTATATCCCCAGATTCTTTAATAGGCAATAGGGCTCGTCTACAGTCCTCATGAGAATTCTCATAAGCCAACATGCTCGGTAGTTGTTGAAGTGCAGTCTCTCCCACAATAGTATGTCCAAAGGTCAGTGTCAATCATGATAAAAATTCAACATAGGGTTTATTTGGTTTTTGAATTACTATAGTCCAGGAGCCATAATGCTCTCCTACCAGCTGAATCCTCTCCCATGCCTCAATACCTATGTCTCATAACTGCTCATGGATCTCTTCAGGAGAGTTCACTTGTATATGAGCATCTGCATATTGTTCTGTTCCACTCAACATGGGAAGGGTTACATCCTGCAGGCATGGATTATTGCTCTGTGCATTTTGTCTAGTCCTTTCTGTATATAACTCAGAAAACCACATTTGCTACTGTAGGTATTCAGGTTGCTTAAGCAAGGCTCTACAACGCATCTTCTAATCCTCGGGAGCAAATTATTGTAATGTCGGGCAAGTCCATTAAGCAATTCCCTAACATAATGAGACTGAGGACCATACAACGTCACTGCCTTCTTAAGTTTACCAATATCATCGACAGCAACACCCTCATATCTGGCTGGTTGAGCTATACCATTCACAGGAGGTGGTCAAATTACAGGATAAGTAAAAATAGGCATTTCATCATCAAACTCACTGTCTGAGCCTTCTGTTTTGTGTGAGAGTGACGCTGTAAAAATTGTATCTGCCAGGGAGGAGCCGAAGGCTGTTTTACTTTCACTTTTTCAGATTCTCCTTTCACTCTCCTAATTTCTAACTCCATATGTTGTAATCTTGATAAACTCAATTCCATTTGCTCAGACATTCTATTTACGCTTTCAGTTTGTTCCTTTTCAGCCTTCTTTACCTCTTGTTTTTTCTCTGTTAATTGTGATGCATGCTTATCCATTGCCCTTAACCTCAGAGTCCATTAGTAAATCTACAATAAAAGGCGCCGCCTCTTTCGTTAAGCCCGCTATTAATCTTTTCTCATTTAAAGCTTTAAAAAGGGTATGTGAAATAGCCCAAATGGACCAAAATCTAACAGGAATCCTTTCCCCTTCTCAAACAGCTCTTTTTACATTATACTTTACTCATTTCCAATTATCAACATCTAACGTCCCTTCGTCAGGGAACCAAGGATTCAATTCCCTAACTACATTAATACACATTTCTATGTCAAAAGAATACATAGTTACACCATAAGCAGCAAATAAATATTTTAGGATATGTAAGTACGGAGTAGATTTAACTTGTCCCATCTCCCTGTAATTAAAAGTATTTACCTGAATATTCCTTCCTGAATTCAACACTGCAGGGTCCCTGTTTGGGTCACAGTTGTCAACGTCTAAGGCGTTGGGGTCCCTGGGTATGGGTCGCAAAATCACCAGGACACAGGAGTTGCAGAGTGCAAACAGCAATTGCCACTGCATGGTGTGCTTTATTGCTAGTGGATATTTAAAGACAAGCAAGTATTATCTTTGCCAAGATTTAGTCAGGAGACATTCACACAAACAATTTCAACAGATACAATTTTGCTTAAACTATGAGACAAAGTATTTGTATATTTTTATCTAAATTATTTTAGCGCAAGCTCAAACCACTTCACCATACTCAGGAAAATGCTTGACTAGCTGTTCGTCTATGCTTAAGTAAGCAGAAGAACTACTTCCTTAGCTCCCAGGAGTCTTACATGAGCTTTGAGATTGGGAGAGAGAACATGTTCCCTCTCTAGCCCGGCATGCCAAGAGCTTTCCACATACACAAACACAGTCCTCAGATAATTCTGAGGCCAGAGCCGGCATCATTCTGCCCCTCCAACACAGGCCCTGAGTCTTCATACAGATTGTCTCACCAACTCTTCTATTACTTTAAGCAAAAACAAAGCCAAGCAAAGCAAACAAAATAGATTTTATGGTTAATTAAGCTGCTATTAAAGATTCCAGACAGAATTATACTGTTAAATTATGCTAGTAAATATGTTTTGTAGATACTGATCTCACGTGTGTCACAAAAATATCCATGGATTCATAACTAGAAACTCTGAAGTGTAAAGTATATTAATTAGGTGAGTTTCATTAGGTAGCCAATGAATAGAACACCACACCGTATTCAGTCAGGTAAAGAAGTTTATTTACTGAATAGCTTCCCATGTCATACATTGTGGAAAGGCATTTTTAAAAAAATGGGGAGACCCAACCTCGGGCAAGGATGTATCTATGTGAAGAAACAGATGAGGTGAGGCCATTTGGGGAAAACTCTGGCCACACTGGATCTGGATGTGACTTCAAGTTCTGGGACTCACCTCTGGTCAGATGGATAGTGTGACTAGAGGCTGACCAGGTTGTGACTAAACAGGATGGGGAGGTGGCTGCCTCCAGGTGTGTCAGATACTAGGCAACTCATAAAGAGTTGAAACTTAGCCAAGAATTGGGAAGGTGTCGGCATAGGATCTGCATGACCTGGAGCAGACCTAACACCAAATCCAGGTAGTACCTCTGACATATGACTCCTGACTCCGAACAATTCATTCTCAGTTATTTTCTTTCTTTCTTTCCTTTCTTCCTTTCTTTCTTCCTTCCTTCCTTCCTTCCTTCCTTCCTTCCTTCCTTCCTTCCTTCCTTCCTTCCTTCCTTTCTTTTTTCCCTCCCCCTCTCTCTCTTTTGTTTTTTGGTCGGTCATGGGGTTTGAACTCTAGGCTTGGGCATTGTCTCTCAGCTCTTGAGCTCAAGGCGAGCGCTCTACTGCTTGAGCCACAGCACCACTTCTGGTTTTTGAGTGGTTTATTGGAGATAATGGTTTCACGGACTTTCCTGCCCAGGCTGGCTTTGAACCGCAATCCTTAGATCTCAGCCTCCTGAGTAGCTAGGATTCCAGGTGTTAGCCACCGGCGCCCAGCTCTCTCTCTCTATCTGTCCTCTCTTTCACTCACCCTACCTCTCTCCCTTACCTCAGTAATCTCACCTCTCAAATAATGAACATTTGCTGAGTTGAACTCACAGGCTGGGAGAGCTGCTCAATTGGCATATGTGAAATTTATTTAATGTTTCCTTATACCTCTACCACAGGTCACTGGAATCAAATAATGAACACTCAGGAGCATGGCATCTCAAGACATTTGGAGGAGGAAAGCAAGCATGATCACTGCATTCGTTGAGGTTCACCCTGGGAAGGTGGGGCAGACTCCTCCCTCCGCTTGCTAAATCTCAGCCCAGTTTCTGCATCAGTAGAGGTGACTGCCTACAAGAGTCCCAGTTACTCAAGTGACACAGGTATTAGGCAGATACTTAGCCTCTTGTGGTGCTGAGATTAATGGCATGATTCAACATGATCCACTAATTTGTTGAGATTGAGACTACTTAGATTTCTGGTTAGGCTATGTTCAAATTGTGATCTATTTATTTCTGATTGCTAACCATGATTATAGATATGAACCAGCACATCAGACCATTCAAAGTTCTTTATCCCACAAGGTAGACATGAAGTTTATTTTACCAAATGACATACAAGTTGACAGACAGCAAAAGTAAGTCCTTAATTCTGGTCAAGATGTGTTATTAATGTGAAACAAAATTACTTAGCAAAATATCTGACTACTGTGATTATACTTTAAAACTTACCCTACACTTTAATACCAAGTCACCTATATTAGCCAATGATTCACTCAAATTACCTGTAATCATTCATGCCTGTCCTATCTTCTAGAAGTAGGGAGAACTGGAGCTCACACAATTAACTAAAGTGGGAGAATTTGAGAGGATCACGGTTCTGAATCAGTCTAGGAAGGAAAGTATCACCCATATCAACCTACTAGGTAGGGATATTGGAATGCAATCATGATCCCTGCTTTTTGGGCTGGGTGCAAAAATTGCTACTCTATGAGTAAAGTAACTTAAACTAGAAAGGATTGGTGGCGTGACTCCAGTGGTGGAATACTTGTCTGGCAAACACAACATCAAAACTCAAATCAAATTCCTAAAGATAAAATAAGAAAAGGAAAGAAAGAACAACTCATATTGAGCATGTGTTCAATGTAAAGATTTACACTAAATTATTGTAGTTATAAATGCCTTCATTTACTTCTAGGAGCACATACATTTTGTGTCAAGACTAAATGAAAAAATAACACCATATATATAAAGCTTTGGTAAAACACATGTCTAGCTTACAATGGTGAACACTTAAGTTTGCATGTGCAGTGGTGTTGCAGGGTTGTTAAGGTTTATGGATGTCAATCTTTTTGATGAACTTGACATGATGAAATTACCTAACCATGCATAACCATACAGTTCACTGGGCAGATACTGATGATATAGATAGATAGATAGATAGATAGATAGATAGATAGATAGATAGATAGATAGAGCTATATATATCTATATATAGTATATATAGTATATATATAGATATATATATCTACATAGCACTCACATGTATGCAGTTATATATTAAGTGACATGTAAATAAAAATAAAAAATTTATAATGAATAAATTTAGTGAACAGATACGATACTTTCCCAAAGTATTACTTTACCCGAACCAGTTCATGTTTTAAATTGTGCAATGCTGTATCACACTTACATGGTTGCTGATTCCCTTCAGCTTTTTTATGATATTGTTTTTTCTTTGTTTTTCAGGTGAAAAGCCTGCCAATAAATACACTTTCATGACATTCCTTTCTTTAGAAAATGAAAAGCACGTTCTGTTATATGGTTATTCATGTATCATCAAAATAATTTTTTTTTATAATTTCAAGTTCATATTGTCTTAGATCTCATTCTCTTCCAATAGTACCTATGGGAAGGAGAAAATGAAGGATTATTCTGTTACTTTGGGAGTTTCTGTTATTAATAACTGCAATAAATATGAAAATGAAACTGAAATTATTTAGAGAGGTAACTTGAAAGTTACCTTTCTACACACTCATGTTACTCCCTCAACTAAATCACAGTACATAAAATAAGTAACATTTTTAGCTGGGTGCCAATGGCTCATGCCTATAATCCTAGCTACTCAGGAGCTGAGATCTGAGGATAGTAGTTCAAAGCTAGCCCTGGCAGGAAATCCATGACACTCTTGCTTCCAAGTAACCACCAGAAAACCAGAAGTGGCACTGTGGCTCAAGTGGTAACGTGTGAGCCTTGATCTGAAGAGCCCAGGGACAGCGCCCAGACCCAGAATTCAAGCCCCTTGACCAAGAAAATTAAAAAGGAAAAAAGGAGGTAAAATAATATTTTAAAGCTAATGTGCATATATACACAAAATTTGTCTAGAAATAAAACTATAACAGCCAGTGGACTGGCAAAAAAGAGGTTAAAGTGAAATTGCCTTCAATAATTCATTTAGAAGATGTATAATGAGGGTAGGCTACTGGAACTCACATCACTAATTGAAGAGGTAGAATTTGAGAGGATCACAGATCAGAACCATTGTGCAAGGAAAGTAATAAGAGTCTCATATCTTCCTAAAGGTTCGCTTGTTGGAATGCATTTGTGATCCCCGCTAGTTGGCAGACAGAGGTGAGGAACTTGCCCTGTGTTCGGCCCTCAGCAAAATGGATAACCTATGAGCAAAGTAAATAAATCGAAAAAGGATTATTCTAATGATAGAATTCTTGTTCAGCAAACAAAATATCTAAATTCATACTCATTTCCTAAAAGAGGAAAGAAAAGTGAAGAAAGAAAGAAAGGAGGGAAGGAAAAAAGAAAGAAAAAAAGAAAGAAAGAAAGAAAGGAAAAAAGAAAGAAAAGAATAGAGAGAAAAGAAAAGAGAGAAAGGGAGGAAGAAAGAAAGGAACAAGGAGAGGTATAAATAAAAACTTCAGCATGCATTAGATGTTAAAAATGACCCTAAATCATTTTCGCTATAAATGCCATCATTTAATTCTGGACAGAGGCATTTTGTATCAAGTGTGAAAAAACCATAGCATACTACATACAAAGCATGGGTCAAATACAGGTCTGCCTTACACTGTTGGACCAATAGGAATGTATGTCTAGTTGTGTTGCAGGTATGTTAAGGTGTGTGGGAGTTCATCATCCTGATGATCTTGCAATGATGAAATTGACTAACTACACAAATAGCTTGACAGACACCTGCTGAGACCTATATTAAGTCACAGGTTAACAAACAACAACCAGGCATTGTGACCAAAATTATTTTTACCTGATTCAGTGTATTTTTACATTCTATATCACATGTACAAGTCCCTCATTCCCTTCTGTCTCATTCCCTTCTGTCTCATTATGTTGTCTTTCCTTGGTTTTGTTTTGTTTTTAGAACCATGGTATAAGAGGGCATTTCTTATATTTTTTCTTGTAGTCTTCAGAAAGTCTGCAGGTAAATACGCTTAAGTTCCTTTCATTAGAAAATTTAACCTCATTGGGTAGGGTCTTCATCAAGGTTTTTGTTATGATCTCAAATACGTTTTTGTTTCTGGCATTCTACCTGTATAATCTCACTTCAATCTTTTCCAAAGGGCACTTTAGTGGAAGGAGGAAATTCAAAGTGGATTCCTGTAGAGAATTTCTGTTACTAAAAACTCTGGTACATAGTAAAGTAAGTAACTCCAAAATTTTATTCAGTAGAGAGATGATTTGAAAGTCATCTTTTTACATCTTAATACTCTTTCCTCAACCAAACCAGTAGATTTAAAATAACTAATATTTTTTCAGTTAATGGACACAAATGTGTACGAAAATTCTAGAAATAAAATACTCACTCATGAAACCTTACTGATACTTCAAAGAATGCTTTCCAGTTAGAGGAATCATGTTCACACATTTTCACACAATGTGTATCTGCCTGGTAACAGAACCCCAAACTAGACTAAGGCATCTAATAGCTATCTAATTTTTGTTGTCTTTTGGCAATACTGCTTTCTTATCATATTGATTAGTATGAATTCTGTGACCATTATAAAATCACATTTGTAATAAAAGTTACTAGGTGGGAACTTCAAGGATGAGGTGGTGTGGGGTTTCTGGTGGATCCCTGTCAGGTTCAAGGGAGGAGTTGGTATTGGCACAGCCTCTGTGGTAGAGAAGGGCGGGGCTTTGAGGGTGAAAGCCAGTCTGTGTAGGGCAGGGAGGAGACAGGAAAGCCTAGACTTGTTAGGAGCTGGGTCTCTTGTGGAGTAGGTGGGACTTTAGGATGGAGACTGGCAGGCGGATGGGTTTTCAGTGGAAGAAGGTAAGGTCATTGGGGAAGAGGCTGTTTGGGGCAGAGCTTTGAAAAGGAAGAACAAGGCTACAATGGAGGAAGTTACTTAGAGGAGTGGTTGTGGTGTAGCACTGTAAGCCCTGGTGGGATACGTAGGGTGAAGTTTCCCATAAGACAGGGAAGAGAATGAAGGCAAGAGACCGACAAAAGCTGGGGATTCTGGTGCAGGAATGCGGAGCTATGAGGGAGAGGCTTTTCAGGGACTGTGAGAGGGCAGAGTGGTGCTAGGAAGAAGTGGGCTAGAAAGGGGTGGGGTTTCTGGTGGAGAATGGCAGGCTTTTGGGACGGGTGTTAGGGGGGAGGTGGGGTTTCTGGCAGAGCAGAATGTAGTAACAATATATGGAGGAATTTTTCAGGACCAGAGCTTTGTGAGAGCTGGGATAGTATCCAGCGGACTAGACTAGTTAGTACAGGGTTTCTGGTGTAGCCAGTTACCACTTCGAAAAGAGGAGTAAGTTTGGGTGGGGATTTCAGTGTTGCAAGGCAGGACATTAGACTTTGGACAGGGTTTCCAGTGGGGCAAGGCAACCTTCAAAAAGGGACTATGAAGGGACAGGGCTTTAAAGTTGAGCCTGGTAAGGCTTCCAGAGGGAGTCAAACAGATGCAGTGGTTTGCAGTGGAGCAATGTGGATGTCGAGAGATGGGATAGTGTGGTAGGGGTTGTCTAGTGGGGGTTTTCTAGAGCAGGTCAGGGCTTGGAGCCATGGGGTTAATTGGAAGAGGGACTTTGAGAAGGAGTGGAAGGTCTACAAAGTTGTAGGGTAATTATGGGCAGGATAACTGGTTGAGTAGGGTGTGGATCTGCGGGAGGATCCAATGAGGGGAGGATTCATCTAGGGAACAATGTAGCCATTGAGAGAGTAGATATGGGAGGTAGAGAGGCCTGTGGTATAGCAGGGCTGGCTTTCCAGGCAGGAGATGGGCTGTGTGAGAAATTTCTGGTCAACCAAGCCGGGGCTACAAAGTCAGTTATAGAGAGGTAGAGGGTTTTTGGTGTAGCAAAAACCCTTTGTGGGCTTTGTGGGAAGAGGTAGGTTCAGGGCTGAGTTTGAGACTTTAGGCCAATTAGAAGTAGACTAGTTATGGATGGAGTTTCTGATGAAAACAGGAGGGGTCGAGGGAGAAGTATGGTTTGGAGTGGGATATGAATGGGACTGGAGGAGCTTGGAGGGAATGGAATATGGGAGCAATGGGACTATGAGGGAATAGAATAGTTACGGACGGGGTATCTGGTGGATGAAGTTAGGATTAGAGGGAGGAGCCTGATGTAGACAGGGTTCTTGGTGCAGCAAGGCAGATCATAGGAGGAGATATGGATGTGGCCTGGTTTCTGGTGGTGCAGAGCAGGGATTCGAGGAAGGGGTGGAGTGGAAGAAGGCTTTCCCAATAGCAGAGGAGGACTTTCAGGAAAGATTCTGGTTGCAGTCAGGCCTTTGAATGTTTATAGCAGGACTACCAGGGGGTAGGTTAATTAAGGTTGAATTTTTAAGGACGAAGCTGACTAGAAGTGGGTTTCCAGTGGATCCAGTTAAGTTTTATGAGAATGGGAGATAGGAAAGGGACAAGACAGTGAAGAGTGGGGCTACAAAAAATAAACAATTACTCTAATAGGAACACTATTTTCAGTCGGTGTAGAATTATATTACTTTTATGTATGCGAGAGATATTGGAGAAAGTAAGCAAGTAATAATTCCTTCCTAGTGAATTTTTTCTTTATTCCAGTTGAAAATAAAAGCACAGGTCACATCAGGCTCAGAGGCCCACAGTAGACTAAGACACATGAAGCACTGGAATTGATTCCCCAGCACAACCTTTAAGGACGACAAATAAAAATTTTAAAATATCTCACTTGGTCATAATGAACACTCTATTATCTTAAAACTGTGAATGAATAGAACTTTTACTCTGTACGTTTTAGAAATCCTAAAACTAAGTAAGTGATAATGTTTTAACTTTATATAATATTTGGAAGTATACTAAAATAATTAGGAAAATATAAAATTGTACATAGAATATTTGTTGTCCAGCATCAATTTTAATCTAAAAGAATTTAAAACCAGAAAATTGCCATATAGTGAGACTGCAGCATGGTTTCTTTTCAGTCATCAAAATGGTCACTTAAGGAATGTGTCTTCATCATTGGATCGATGTTAAAACATATCTAAAAATGTGAAGCACTACACAGACCCTGAAGAAACTCAAAAGGATCTGTGAAATGAGGTTGGAATAAAATTAATGACTAATTACAGTAGGAATTGATCTTCACTAGGCCCATAATATTTTCCAGAAGAAAAGACTACATTGAAAAATAAACAAAACAGTGAAAAGGAAGCAGGCAGACAGACCTTGAAGAAGTAAACATTATCCAATGAACAACATCTATTGAGGCATGATTGCAATAATCATTTACCTAAGTTACAATACTGATCTATGTTCTTCCCTTATGCCAATAACAAAGCCATGAAAATGCAGTAATAATTTTCAAGACATTAGACTTTACAGAAGGAATTTAATGAATATATTTCTAGAAAGTAAAGATAGATGTCTGAGATAAAGAGTAAAGCAAATATCCCCAATTTTTATCACTTCGAGGTGAGAGGGGTACAAGCCGAAGCACAAGGCGAATGGACAGAAGTACAGTAATGCATACCAGAAGTTCCCAAGATGCAATGATGAATGTAACAGGGGAGAAAATCAACATGACCTTCACAGGACTTAGCACTGGAGAGTACAGAGAAGAACTGTGAAAATCCATGGAGAATTAAAAAGGATGCACTTTCATAGTTGGCAGAAGTGTGCATTGCATAGCATTGAGGTCTAAAATATGTGTGGGTATTATAGGAAACTATTTGTGCTCATATGGTGCCTCAAGTAGTGATAAACTTATGATTTACAGGACATTGAATAATCATAAAGGTCTTGCTTCAGTAGTGCAGAGTTAAACCTTAATAAATTCTGTTTTTAAACACGTAACACCCTATAAAACCAAGACAAGAAGATTCAAATTATATGTAAGTGACTTGACTGAAACAATAGAATTCAAATCACATAATGTGGATGCAAAAAGATTACATTATTAAGGTAATAGTTAAACAACACAAATTTTATGTGAATAGTCCTGATTATAAATGATTTGTTTTCCATACAGATTTTGGATGCACAAAACAACAAAAACAAAACAAAACAAAACAAATGATACTTGGCAATAGAACTAGATGCCAGTATCTCATCTCATGAGGTTGAGATTGGAAGACCTTGGTTCACAAATGGCTGGGGTAGCAATCCACGAGACATTTATTTTCAATGGTTCAATCAAACACAGAGTGAAACCTTGGTTAAAATAGTACAGATTCAGTCAGTCACGAGTGAAAAAAACAAGCGAGATTTTGAGGCTCCAAGTCGAGTTTCATTACTGCACACACACACACACACACACACACACACACACACACACACACACACACACACACACACAAACACACACACACATAGAGCGAATATTAAGAGTGTAAAAAACGAACCTATCTGCCAGGACTATCCTAAGCAAATATCAATTAATAAAAGTGAGGGAAACCATATAGTCTATGTTTCTTTGAGTCTGGCTTCCTTCACATAATGATTTTTTTCCAAGTCTCTCGATTTCTTTTTTTTTTAATTTTTTTTTTATTGTAAAGATACAATACAGAGGGTTACAGTTACATGAGCAAGGTAATGAGTACACTTCTATTGAGCATTGTTACCCCCTCCATTGTTTTCCGTCTACCATCCCTTCCCTCCCTACCTTCCCCGAGGTTTTTTTTTTTTAATTGTGATTAAGTGATTACATAATTTCCCAAATTTCACAGTATTGGGGAAAAATAATGCTCATTTAAAGTCACAAGTTCATTCTATCTTTCCTGGAGCAAATTTTCTATCACAATCTATAATATATAAGGGTGTACACATATACACCATACATGTGATCAACAGCATGGGATATTTAGTAGTGTTCGACCAGATAAGTGGGAGTTCTTTTTTCTTAAGTCCTGTTAATTTTGTGGTCTCACCTAACATTTTGGATTTATCATCCACTTATCAGGTAGACCATGTACCGTTTGTCTCTATGCTCTTGGCTTACCTGGCTCAACAGGATTCCTTCTAGCTCCATCCATTTCCCTGCAAATGCCAATATTTTGTCATTTCTAATGGCTGCATAATATTCCATTGTGTATAGATACCACAATTTTTGGATCCATTCATCTGTGGTGGGGCATCTGGGTTGTTTCCATATCCTAGCTATTATGAACAGTGCTGCAATATACATGGAGGTGCACGTGTCCTTGTATATTGGTTCCTGTTTTCAGGGTAGATGCCTAGAAGTGGTATGATTGGCTCGTAAGGGAGGGCAATCTTTAGCTTTCTAAGGACCCTGCAGACTGCTTTCCAAATTGGTGGTACAAGTGTACATTCCCACCAGCAGTGTAATAGGGTTCCTCTTTCTCCACATCCCTTCTAGTATTTGTCGTTGGCTGATTTGTGGATGTGAGACATTCTGACTGGGGTAAGGTGGTATCTCAGGGCTGTCTTTATTTGCATTTCCTTCACCACCAGTGATGATGAACATTTCCTCATGTATTTCTTTGCTATTTTTATTTCTTCATCTGAGAAGTCCCTCTTTAGTTACCTTGCCCATTTAGTAATTGGTTTGTTGGGTTTGGGAGGGATTAGTTTCTTGAGTTCCCTGTATATACTGGATGTTAACCCCTTGTCTGATATAGTGCTGGTGAATATTTTTTCCCAAATAGTTGGTTGTCTTTCTAACTTGGTTGCAATAGATTCAGCTGTGCAGAAGTTTTTTTTTTATTTTAAGATAGTCTCACTTGTCGAGTTTCTCTCCAATTTGTTGTGACCCTGGGACTCTGTTCAGGAAGTTCCGTCCTGTGCCTATTAGTTCAAGTGTCTCTCCTACTCTGTCCTGCAGTAGTTTCAGAGATTCAGGTTTAATGTTAAGGTCTTTAATCCATTTTGAGTTGATGTTGGTACATGATCATAGGCTGGGGTCCACTTTTAGTTTTTTGCATGTGGCCGTCCAGTTTTCCCAGCACCAGTGGTTGAAGAGGCTGTGTTTCTTCCATTGTATGTCTTTGGCCCCTTTGTCCAATATAAGCTGACTGTAGGCTTGTGGATTTCTGTCTGGATCTTCTATTCTGTTCCATTGGTTTTCGGGTCTGTTTTTGTGCCAGTACCATGCTGTCTTTGTTATTATAGCTCTGTAGTAGAGTTTGAACTTGTTCCATATGAATTTTTGGATGGTTTTCTGTATTTCAGTGATGTACATCATTGGGATTTTAATAGGAATTGCATTGAATTTTTATATTAATTTTGGCAGTATTACCATCTTCATTATGTTAAGTCGACCTATACAAGAGCATGGGAGGTCTTTCCATTTCCTAGTGTCTTCTGCAATTTCTTTCTTTAAATTTTTATAGTTTTCATTAAATAGTTCTTTTACATCTTTGGTTAGGTTAATTCCTAACTATTTTATTTTGGGGGAGGTTATTGTGAATGGGGTTGCTCCCTTTATTTCCCTCTCTTCTTGTACATTGTCAGTGTACAGAAAGGCAACTGATTTTCGTGGGTTTATTTTGTATCCTGCTACTTTGCCGAAGTGATTTATGATTTCTAAGAGTCTGGGGATGGAGTTTTTGGGATCATGAAGGTATAGTATATCGTCTTCAAAAAGTGATAGTTTAACAACTTCTTCCCTACGCGGATCACTTTCATGTCTTTTTCTTGCCTTATTGCCCTGGCTAAGGGTTCCAGGACTATATTGAAGAGGAGTGGAGACAGTGAGCATCCTTGACTTGTTCCTGATTTTAGGAGAATTGGTTGTAGCTTTTCCCATTAAGTATAATACTGGCTATTGGTCGGTCATAAATGGCTTTTATTGTTTTAAGAAATGTTCCTTCTATTCTTATTTTCTCCAGAGCTTTTAGCATGAACGAATGTTGAATTTTATCAAGGGCCTTTTCTGCATCTTTGGCGAAAATCATGTGATTCTTGACCTTGGCTCTGTTGATGTGTTGGATTACATTTATTGAGAACTAGCTTGATTCCACAGTAGTCAGATAGGATACAGGAGATTATGGCGATCCTTTTGCATTTACTTAATTTCCTTGTATGAACTATGATATGGTCTATTTTGGAGGAAGTTCCATGAGCTGCTGAGAAGAATGTGTACTCTGTTGTTTTAGGGTGAAATACTCGGTAGATCTCAGTTAATTCTGCTTGAAGTATGACCTCACTTAACTTGGTAGCTTCTTTGCCAATCCTCTGGTTGGTAGACCTGTCCTTTGGTGAGAGTGGTGTGTTAAAGTCTCCTAGTATTATCATATTGGGATTTATTTATTCTGTAAGTTTGAGAGTATTTGTTGAACATATCTGTTTGCACCAATATTTGGGGCATATATGTTGAGGATGGTAATATCCTCCTCTTGGATTGTTCCCTGTATTAATATGTAGTGTCTGTCCTTGTCTTTCTGTACTGATTTTAATGGAAAGTTTATTTTGTCAGATATCAGGATAGCTACACCTGCTTTCTTACTGGGGGCATTTGATTGGTAGATTCTTTTCCAACCCTTTACTCTGAATTTGTTTCTATGTTTGGCTGAGAGGTGGGTCTCCTGAAGGCAACAGATGGGTAGGTCATGTTTTCTGATCCAGTCTGCAGTTCTTTTTCTTTGATTGGCGAATTAATATTAAGAGAAAGTATAGAGAGATGCACTGTTGTCCCTGTCATTCCATTTCCCTAAGTTTTTCTTCTTTCCTTTCCTCCTGTGCTCGCTCAGTTTGACTTTGATTAAAGTCTGTCTGGGTGCAGTTCCTGGTTGCTTTCTTCATATTGTGTCACCCCTCTTAGTATTCTTTGTAATGCTGTCTTAATGTTTATGTATTCATTTAGTTTTTCTTTGCTATTAAAAATTTTCAGTTCTCCATCGAATGTGAATGCTAGCTTTGCTGGGTATATCAGTCTGGGTTGGCAGTTTTTGGCTCTCAGGGCTTGTATGTACTTTCCCAGGCCTTTCTTGCATTCAGTGTTTGCGTGCAGAGGTCTGTAGTGATTCTAATTTTTTTCCCATTGTAGTATTTGCTGCATTCAAGATTGTTTCCTTATTATTCAGATCTATCATTTTTACTATAATGTGTCTAGAAGTGTTTCTCCTGGGATCTTGCCTGTTGGGTGTTCTATATGCTTCTGTTATGTAGGTAAGATGTTCTTTTTTAAGATGGGGAATTTTTTCACCGATTATCATGTCGAATAAGTGTTCCATTCCCTTGCTCTGAAATTCCTCACCTTCATCCAGTCCAATTATACGAAGGTTAAATTTCTTGGCATTATCTGCTTGCTCTTGAATTTCCCTTTGGCTTAATTTGAGTGATTTTTCCATATCTGTCACTTTTTGGTCCAATTGGTGTATTCTGTCTTCTGTATGTGACACTCTACATTCCATTTCATTCACTCTGTTGACCATGGCTTCTATTGTGGTTAGCAAGGAGGACATAGACTCTTTTATGGATTTGATGTTGGTTCTTAAAGTACTGATCTCACCTCTTAATGAAGTATGTCCTGCCTCTAATTTGGCATTTATCTAATTTCTTACTAAGGTTTCTGCTGCCTCTATTTGTGCATGCATCTCCTGTTTGATATCCTGTATCTCTTTTGATAGTTCATCCTTGTGTTCTTTCAATTTCTGGTCTATTTCTCGCTTTATTTCTTGAGTCATTGCCTCCAGCATCCCTTGGATGTAGCTTTTGTTTTCCATTCCTGCTTTTCTCCCACTGGGGCTCTCCCCTGCATGGCTGCTGGCTATTGAGGATAGCTTGCTATTCTGGGTGGTTACAAACCATGTAATTTTTCTCTGTGATTTTCGCATGGGAGTTCAGGGATTTTTGGAGACTAATCTGCAATTTTATTTTGGTGTGTCTGTCTTTGCTTGGTTGCTGATTCTGTATTGGTACAGAGAGTCTATGCCTGATCTGGGTTCTGTTGGGGGCCTACCTCCAGCTGCTGGTCGGACCTACATAGGATTCTCGGCTCTCTGCTGTAGATCGTTGGCAATTCCTGCCTTTGGAAGGG
Source organism: Dipodomys spectabilis (assembly GCF_019054845.1). Taxonomy (NCBI): domain Eukaryota; kingdom Metazoa; phylum Chordata; class Mammalia; order Rodentia; family Heteromyidae; genus Dipodomys; species Dipodomys spectabilis. Next base: position 3,532,470 of record NW_024871098.1, on the reverse strand, counting down.
CTGAACAACCTAGATTGCTCATGTTTGCTCATACGGGTGCTCTTGGCAAGATCGGATGCTCTGGATGCAATCTCCAAGATGCTGGAGTCTGCTATGGGCTCCTGATTATTATTTATTTATTTATATTTTGCCTGTTGTGGGCTTGAACTCTAGGTTTGGGTGCTATCCTTCAGCTCTTAAGCTCAAGGCTGGCACCCTACCATTTGAGCCACAGCACCACTTCTGACCCTTTCTGCTTATGTGATGCTGAGGAATCAGATCCAAGGCCTCATGCACCCAAGACTATCACTCTACCGCTGAGCCACCTTACCAGCCTGAGTTCCCACCTACTATCAGGTGCTGGCAGCCTGTGTTGCCCAATTCCCAGCCTAGAATATATGGGTCGGGTTTTGGTGGGGTTTGGGCTTCTCTTATCCTGAGCCTCCAGCTTCTCTCTGAAGAAGTTCCCAATGACGAGTAAGGCAGACAAGGCGGCGATCCACCCAAACTAAGACAGGCCAGTTCGCTTCTTTAAACAAAGATGGGGGAGATGATGTTGGGGGCCATTGACAGTCAAATTCAAAAGTCATTTTGACCCCTGTGCTAGCTTAAAGGCATGTACAAGGAACTGGCTTACTTAAAAGACACCAGGTGCCCAGGATTGCTTTGCTATGTCTGCAGTTTGTTTTAAATTTTCCTTGCTTTTCTGGACTATAGTAGAACGACCTGAGTGTAGGGGCCCACGAGGATTCACCACGCCGCATGTGTGGAACACCCAATCTCCAGGCTGCTCCCATGTTCCAAAGAGGACGACCTTACAAGATACTGATACTGACTTTTATATATGCCTTGGAAATAATTGAACTGCTTCAGACATTATTTCAGTTTTTTTTTTTTAATTTAATTTAATTTTATTTGAGAACATACTGTACAGAGGGGTTACAATTACATGGCAGGATAATGCATACATTTCTTACCAAGCATTGCAGCCTCCTCCTTTGTTTATCCTTCACATCCCTTCCCAGCCTCCCCCCTCCCCCCCCTAATCCCAATCCTTCTCCTTCCTCCCTCCCCCCAGCCCCCCCCCCCAACATTGTAAAGTTCGTTTTGGACATGACAACTTGTACTTCTCATTGTTGCAACAGGTCCACCTGTATCCTTAAACAACTGGTTTTTCCCCATCTCTTCCACAAGTTATAGTTGTGCTGGTAGCTTTAGTGTGGCCTTGTTTGTGATCATTTGGGTAAATGCCCAAAAGTGGGATTGCTGGGTCATTGGGGAGCTCTATGTGGAGTCTTTTGAGGAACCTCCATACTGCTTTCCAAAGTGGTTGAACAAGTTTACATTCCCACCAACAATGAAGAAAAGTTCCCTTCTGTCCACATCCCCTCCAGCATCTGTTATTGTTAGAGTTCTTCATTTTTGCTGTTCTAACTGGAGTGAGGTGATATCTCAATGTTGTTTTGATTTGCATTTCTTTTATGGCTAGGGATGTTGAACATTTCTTCATGTGTCTATTGGCCATCCTTCTTTCTTCTTCAGAGAAGCTTCTCTTTAAGTCTTTTGCCCACTTATTTATTGGGGAGTTGTTTCTTTGAGGATTTGTTGTTGGGTGGTTTAATTTTTTGAGTTCCAAGTATATTTTAGATATGAGACCCTTGTCCGTTGTTTGGCTAGTAAAGATCTTCTCCCAATACGTAGGCTTTCTATTGATCTTGCTAGCTATGTCATTTGCCCTGCAGAAGCTCTGCAACCTTATGCAATCCCATTTGTCCAACCTTTCTTTGATTTGTTGTGTTTCCGGGTCTCTATTCAGAAAATTTCAGCCTGAACCAAGGAGACCTGGGGTTTCTCCTATTCCATCCTGTAATGTTTTCAGAATGTCTGCTTTGAGTTCAAGGTCTTTGATCCATTTGGAGTTGATTCTGGTGCAGGGTGATATATAAGGATCTAGCTTTAGATTCTACATGTAGTTAACCAATTTTGCCAGCACCTCTTTACTGAAGAGGCTGTCTTTCTTCCATTCTACTGTTTTAGCTCCCTTATCGAAGATTATATGGCTATAGGTCTGTAGGTTCATTTCTGGGTTTTCAATTCTATTCCATTAGTCCTGAGGTCTGTTCTTATGCCAATACCAAGCTGTTTTGATTACTATGGCTTTATAGTAGAGTTTGAAATTTGGAATTGATATTCCTGCAGCAGTGTTCTTTCCGTTGAGGAGCGTTTTTGCTATTCAGGGTCTTTTATTGTTCCATATGAATTTTTGGATTGCCTCTTCTATTTCCTTGAAGAATGAGGGTGGAATTTTGATAGGTGTTGCGTTGAATTTGTAGATAGCCTTGGGAAGTATTGCCATTTTCACGATGTTAATCTTTCCAATCCAGGAGCATGGGGGGTTTTGCCATTTTTTAGTTCTGTGTTGATTTCCTTTTTCAAGATTTTAAAGTTTTCATCATAGAGGTCCTTCACTTCTTTAGTTAAGTTAATTCCTAGGTATTTTATTTTTTTGTGGGGCTATTACAAATGGAGTTGCTTTCCTAATTTCAGCCACACTTTTCTCATTGTTGGCATAGAGAAAAACCATTGATTTTTGGGGGTTAATTTTATAACCTGCTACTTTGCTAAAGTTTTGAATCAGCTTGAGTAATTTGGGAGTGGAGTCTATGGGATTCTTTAAATACAAGATCATGTCATCTGCAAAGAGGGAGAGTTTTATTTCTTCTTTCCCTATTTGGATCCCCTTTATGTCTGCGTCTTGTCTTATTGCTGTAGCTAGGCATTCTAATACTAGATTGAAGAGAAGTGGAGAGAGTGGGCATCCTTGTCTTGTTCCTGAGTTAAGAGCAAATGGCTTTAGTTTTTCACCATTGAGTATAATGCTGGCTGTAGGTTTGTCATATACAGCCTTTATTGTATTGAGGAATGTTCCATGGATTCCTAATTTTTCCAAAACCTTCATCATAAAGGGGTGTTGGATCTTGTCGAATGCTTTTTCTGCATCTATTGAGATAACCATGTGGTTCTTATTCTTGCTCCTGTTGATGTGATGAATAATGTTAATTGATTTGCGTATATTGAACCAGCTTTGCATCCCTGAAATGAATCCTGTTTGATCGTGGTGTATGATTTTTTGGATGAATTATTGAAGTCAGTTGGACAAAATTTTGTTGAGAAGTTTTTGCATCAATGTTCATCAAAGAAATGGGTCTATAGTTCTCTTTCTTTTATGAGTCCCTGCCTGGTTTTGGAATGAGGGTTATGATGGCTTCATAGAATGTGTTCGGTAGTGAGCTTTCTCTTTCAATTTCATTGAAGTGTTGGAGGAGACTTGGTGTGAGCTCTGCTTTGAAGGCCTTGTAAAATTCCGCTGTAAAACCATCTGGTCCCGGACTTTTCTTAGCTGGGAGGTCTCTTATTGCTGTTTCTATTTCAATGCTTCATTTGGGCCTTTTAAGATAGTTTAACTCATCTTGGTTTAGTTTTGGCATGTCAATATTTGCTAGGAAGAGGTCCATTTCTGTCAAGTTGTCAAACTTATTAGCATAAAGTTTTGAGAAGTATTCCTTTATAATGTTCTGAATCTTGGTTGTTTCCGTGGTGATGTTTCCATTCTCATCTCTGAGTTTATTAATTTGGGTGTGTTCTCTTCTTTTTCTGATAAGATTTGTTAAGGGTCTGTCAATTTTGTTAAATTTTTCGAAGAACCAACTCTTTGTTTGGTTGATTCTTTCTATAGTTATTTTGTATTCTAATTCATTTAATTCTGATTTAATTTTGATTATTTCTTTCCGTCTACTGGATTGGGGTTTATCTTGCTGCTCTTTTTCAAGGAGGTTTAGATGTGTCATTAAATTGTTGGTTTCAGATCTCTCCAATTTGTTGATGTAGGAGCTCAGAGCTATAAACTTGCCTCTGAGTACTGCCTTTGCTGTGTCCCAGAGGAGCTGGTAATTTGTGTGTTCATTTTTGTTGAATAGCATGAACATTTGAATTTCCTTTCTAATCTCTTCCATGACCCACTCATGATTCAGCAGTGTGTTGTTCAGCCTCCATGTGATACCGGACTTCTTTGGTATCTTTTGGTGTTGAGTTCTAATTTTATTCCCTTGTGGTCAGAGAGAATGCAAGGTATAACTTCAATGTTTCTGTATTTAGACAAGTTTGCTTTGTGGCCTAAAATGTGGTCTATTTTAGAAAACGTTCCATGTGCTACTGAGAAAAACGTGTATTCTGATGCTGCTGGGTGAAATGTTCAGTAGATGTCTGTTAAGTCTAGTTGATCTATGCAGCTGTTTAGATCTGCGGTTTCTCTGTTGAGTTTTTGCCGAGTTGATCTATCTAGTGGGGAGAGTGGTGTATTAAAATCCCCAACAATTAATGTCTTTGGATCTGAGAGGAAGTAGTGTTTGAGAGAAAGTAGTGTTTCTTTAATAAATTTGGGTGCTCCATTGATTGGCGAATAGATATTTAGAATTGTAATATCCTCCTGAAGGAGAGATCCTTTAATTAGGATGTTGCAACCTTCTTTATCTCTTCTCACAAATTTTAATTTGAAGTCTATTTTATCTGATATTAGGATTGCAACTCCCGCCTGTTTATGGGGGCCGTTTGCTTGGTAGATTTTGTTCCAGCCTTTAACATTGAAAATGTGTTTGTTTTTACGGGCAAGATGTGACTCCTGCAGGCAGCAGATAGAAGGGTCTTGTTTTTTAATCCAACTAGACAGTCTATGTCGCTTAATTGGAGAGTTCAGTCTGCCAATGTTAAGAGATAGGACTGAGAGGTATTTGGGAGTTCCTGCTATGTTATCTACCTTCTTGGGGGCTGCGAAAACTGGGTCCTTCCTATGGTTCTTGGATTCTCAGTTTGAGTGCAGTTTCTTGGCCTTTATTGCAGTCTTGTTGGTTTTCTATGTGTAGGACATCTTTAAGAATCTTTTGTAGGGCTGGTTTGGTGGAGATGTATTTTTCTTTGCTATGGAAGGTTTTTATTCGGCCTTCGGTTATGAAGGAGAGTTTAGCTGGGTACAGTATTCTTGGTTGATAGTTGTTTGTTTTTAGGTCATGGCATACATCATTCTAGGCTCTTCTTGCTTTGATTGTCTCTGCTGAGAAATCTGAGGTGATTCTAATTGATTTCCCTTTATAGGTGATTACCCTTTTCTCCTTGACAGTTTTAAGGATCTTTTCCTTGGTCTGAGTTGATCCTGTGTGGATTATAATGTGATGGTGGGATGTCCTATTCTGGTCTGGTCTGTTTGGGGTTCTAAAGGCTTCTTGTATCTGAATAGGCCTATCTTTTTGCATGTTTGGGAAGTTCTCTGCTCGGATCCTGTTAAACAAATTTCCTAGACCATTAACTTCTGTTTCTAGGTGCTCCTCTATACCCATTATCCTTAGATTAGGCCTTCTGATGGTGTCTTCCAGGTGTTGGATAGATCTATCATATTTCTTGGACTTGTCTTGGATGGTTGTATGTTCTTTCTCTATAATATCTAGGCTGTCTTCAATCCCTGAGATTCAATCTTCTGCATGGTCTAACCTGCTGTCAAGACTCTCTACTTTGTTTTTTATGTCTTTTCCTTCTAATTGGTCAGCTTTGATGGCTTCAAGTTCTTTGTTGAAGCTCTGTTTTAGGTCTTGTATGAATTTCTTTACTTCCTTAATTTGGTGTTCAGTGTTTGTCCTCAAATCACTTAGTTGATTGGTTATGGTTTCTTTGGGCTCCCATTCCTTCTGTTGGGTTCCATTCAGCATTCCCTTTGTGGTCTCCCTGACTTCCTTCAGCTCTTTGTTAATGGATTCCATGAATGCCTTTAGTGATCTTTGTGTGTTCTCTACCTGGTCTCTCAATTCCTGTATTACTCTTTGATTAGCTTCCTCCCTTTTGTGGGATTCCTGCAGTTCTCTTTGAGTGTTCTCAGCCTGCTCACGCCATTCCTCCCTTTCTCTTTGAGTATTCTCAAGTTGTTCACGCAAATCCTGTATCAGTTTTTGAGTAGCTTCCTCACGCTTATGATATTCCTGTATAAACTTCTGGGATGCCTCCTCTCTCTCCCTATCACGCTCATACAGAGTCCTTTGTACGTTGTCAGACTTCTCATTTATCATGTTTGCCAGTAGTGTTTGTAGAGCTATTTGGGAACTCTCCTCTGGATTATTCATTATCTGTTCTAATCCCTGATTATCAAGATTGGGAATTGAGATACCCGAATTTGCCATTTTTCTTGTGTTTTTTCCGGCTTATTCTGCCCATTTGAGATGAAGATAGCTCCAGTTTTGTGCTAGAACACTATCTTAAGGCAACCATCAACAAAGTTTGCATTTGTACAGTCAATAGTCTACAGATACAATCTAGTTCAACAGATACATCTATTCAACATCAAACAACTATATGTTAAAGGACTATGAACTGCAAAGAAGAATTTGGAAAACCAGAAATTATTAGGGTTAGGGAGAGTTGTGGGTAAAAAATAGGAATAGATTGGTCTGGGGAGGCACAGGGAGAGTTAACTATGTCCTAATCACAGTGCAGGAAATAGGTTGGGTAGGATGCAAGTAGAGAGAGAGAAAAAAAGAAGAAAGGGAAAGGGGAATGAAAAGAGACCAGAAAAAAATAGAAATGTAAAAATTAATGTTATTAAAGGGAATAAAAGACCATCTATTTAGAGAGGAATGTGAATATGTTGAGAGAAAGGGAGGGACATAGAGGAGATGTTAAAAACTTTAATAAAATGCTTAAAATATTATATAGGTATAAAGAGATAGTACTGCTATTAATGAATTTAAGTCTCAGAAGTTTTGAATTGAGTAATAATTTTGTGGATTATGTGTGTACACAATGGGGGATAGGGTCTACTAGTTAACTACGGGTTTATCTGAGGATGTGCAGGACAAGAGTTAAGTCACTTAAATAAGAACAAAAGATAGGAAAAGGTGGAAAGGATAGGAAAGGGAGAAGAAAAGATCAGAAGTCCAGTAGAGCTAGACAAAAAACAAAAAGATAATTAAGAAAGAAAGAAAAAGAGAAAGAAGACAAGAAAAGAAAGGAAAACGCACATTCACGTATTCCTAAAATAAAAATTATAAGAGGAGAAAAAAAAAGTTACTGGAAAACAATTATTTTTTCAGAAGAGGCAAAAATTAAAGATTAATAAAAGTTTTAGAAAAGGAAAAAAATTTTTTATATATATAAGGTAACAAAAAACACAAACCAAAAAACAAAAAAAAAGAAAAGAAAAGAAGAAGAAGAAGAAAAAAAAAAGTTCTTTGGTTTTTTGTTTTTTTTTGGGGGGGAGGGATGGAAAGAATCCTGTATCTCCCTTTTGTCTGTAACCAGCCTCTTGTTGGAGTCTCTGGTCAGCTTGAGGTCCTGTGGCTTGATTGGTTTCTTAAGTCAATTTGTTGGAACAGTCAGAAAAATGCTCTGCTTTACCCAAAATTTTGAGATCCCCCTCCCAGGTTAGTTTACTGGGAGGGTGATCTGCTTTGAGAATCACAAAAGAGGGGGATGCAGTGATGAGGCTAGGTTCTGGGAAGAGTTGAGGCCTTTCAACAAACAGTAGCTTTTCCCTGGGGCTATTTTGTGAAAAAACTCACAGCGCCCAGCCTGGAGCCATTCTCAGGGTTTCTGTTTTTCAATTGATTATGGTGGCTGCTAGAGGGAGGGGCAGCCTCTGGCTCTGGTTACCCAGTGAGGAGAGCCACTCCAATGGCTGGCGCCTGAGCTGGGTGACTTTTCCCTGGATGGAGCTTAGTCTGGCAGGTCATTTCGCCATTAAGTTCTTGTGACCTGCTAAATGACTCGTTTTATTCCAAGGCCTGAGCTGGAGCTAGCCGCTCCTCCGAGCTTTGTCGGTATCCAAGATGGAGATCACCGGTGCTGGGGGGGAGGGGTGGCCTTCCCTCCTCTGCTCCCTGAGAAGGAGTGAGGACGTCGGGCTTCTACTCACGCCAAGTCTTGGATCCTGGGTCGTCTCTGGTCTGCAAAGTGCAGGATGAAGATGTCTGCTCCTTATCGGTTCTTGCTGGTGTTGAGTAGAATCCACTCGTCCGCTGCATTGCGTCTGGCTCCTTCGTCCCGGACTCTCTGTGTCTCAGGTATGACCCCGCGTCAGTGGTCGCCGCCGCGACCCTGCTGCCGCAGCGGCAGCTGCTGGCAAGCACTCAGATGTGTCTCCTTGGCTTCCCCTCTCTTGACTAACTCTCTGTCATGTGATGGCACACTTGGTGTGATTCTCTGGCTTAGGGCTGTTCACTGGAACCCTAAAACTGCTTTCTATGCAAGAGCTTGTTCAGATTCCAGCTTCTCCTCCGCCATTTTCCTGGAACTCTCTTCGGATATTTTTAACTGTGGTGGGACTGATGTTTATTACTGTGCTAGGTGGGGATCTGAAGTAACTGGGACAGGCTCTTGGATCATTCCCAAGGGCTCTCCCTATCCTTGTCTGGTGAACCTCGACCTCCAGACTTGCCTCAAACTCCCTGTGTGGCAAATGTTATTCTTACCAATGTAATCCTTTAAAAAAAAAATGTGTGTGTGGGGGGGGAAAGCTGCAGGGCACAAGGGCACCAAAGATGGCTCTGAGAGAGTAGAGTGGGATGAGCCCAATTTGCGTTAAGTTCAGTGGAGAAAGAGCCCTTGAAAGCTTCGGTGCATGATATGGTAGGACCTTGACAGTGATTGGTTCCTCTTCCTCCCCTGCCGTGCCACCCGCCCTTTTTGGCTTTAAAAAGGGCTGTTCTTTGTTAATAAATGAGTTTTTCTTCCTGCTTGATTAGGCTCCCCGCTGTGTTTGATTGTCTTCCAGGCTGAGGGAGGCTAGGGAATGGGCAAGTGCTGCACTGACCTTTCCTCGGACCCCGTCCATCTTTTGTGGGACAGATGAAGACACAACACCTAGGTATATCTTTGCCAGTTCTTGGGTTGAACTCAAGGCCTGGGCACTGTCTGTAGAACTCTACTACTTGAGCCACAGTCCCAATTCTGGCTTATTCTTTGTATGTGCTACCGAGAAATCATACCCAGGGCTTCTTGCATGCTAGACAAGCACTCTCTCAATAATCCACATTCCCAGCCCCCTGGTCTTTTCCTTAATGGTAGTTTTTTACATAAGTATGCTGCCATTTTATGTCCCCAAGTTTAATTTTCTGAATACCGGTTACTTCTACGAAACCTGATCTTCTCTTCTCCTGCCTGGTTTGTTACTGTTCCTGCATTGGCCTCATAATAAAATGTAAATAAAGGCTGCTGAGAGCGTCAGTGTATCATATAAAGATACAGGCCTAGAACCCTGGAAGAGAAAAGCCATGGGCCTGAAATGAAGAGAATGATGCAGTATGCATAAGGTCTGTTTGCATTCAGGGAGGTTGTATACAGACTAAGTAGGTAGGGCACTGAAAATTTTTTGTGGTCATACTAGGGCTTAAACTCAGGGCCTGATGCATTCCTCAGCTGTTTTTCCCAAGGCTGAGGCTTTACCAGTGCCACAGCCATCTGGTCGTTAATTGGACGTAATCGCCTCTCAGGCTTTCCTTCCTGGTCAGCCCTGTGAATCCTGCTCATCTTTCTCTCTTAAAGCTGGAGCTCTACTCTCTGGACCACTGTTCCACTTCTGGTTTTCTGGTGGTTTATTAGAGATAAGAGTCTTCACAGAATTCCTGCTCAGGCTGAATTTGAACGTCAATCTCGCGAACAGGATTCAAGCGGCTTTCCTCAGGAATACACCCAGGAGCCCCTCCACAAAAACACTTAGTCTAAATCTCGAGAGGCACTAGAGATAAAGAGATACATGAAGACGCGTCTAGTGTGTTCTAGATACTTAAGGTTGGAGACACACAACACTCATAATTATTAGATCATTTTAGAGAAAAAAGGAGCAATGAAGACAGTATGAGGAATGCTCCAGCATTTGGTCCTCTCATCTTGAGACAGCAAATTCACTGAAGCTCAATGTTAAGTGACAGAACTGGCGTGTCCTTTGGACATTTGCTCCCAAATCCTGTGACACTCATTTCTCACTTTTGGCTTCAAACCTGTCACTGAGAGGAGAAGATGAGGAGAGAAAATCCTTCTCAGAGAAAACAGCTATAAAGAACATTGGATAGTTAATTTATAAATTAAAACATTTGGAATGACCCTGTTAGAAGTCAGATTGTTCAGATTAAAAAAATAAAAAGAAGAGAAAGAAGGTGCCAGTGGCTTCTCAATGTAATCCCAGCTCCTCAGGAGGCTGAGGTGTAGAGAAGCTGATTTTGAATCCAGCCAGCATAGCAAAATCCATGACACTGTTATTTCTAAGTGATCACAGAAAAACCCAGAAGTGGGGCTGTGATTCAAAGTTAATGTACTACCCTTGAGCAAAAGGAGCTCAGGGACAATATCTGATATCACAAAGATTCCTGTCATCTAGGGCTGGTGAATCTCATCAGGTTTTGAAACATTTGACCTCTCCTAGTTGGGCCCTGGGTGGCTAGGTTTTGGGGCTGAACACAGGGCCAAGGTGCTCACCATGAGCTCAGTGCAGAAGCCCGATGTTTTACCATTTTGGGTAACAGCATCACTTCTAGTCTGTGTGTGTGTGTGTGTGTGTGCACTCGTGTGCACTCGGGCACACAGGGTCATGGGCACATACACCATTCTTGGAGGTTGAACTCAGGACCTGAGCACTGTACCTAGTTTCGCTTGTACAATCATAGCCTTCTCCCACTTGAACCACAGAGCTACTTCAGGCTTTTTTTTACTGTTGTGGTCCTAAGAAATCAAACCCAGGGTTTCATATTTGCGAAGCACTCTACCCCTAAGGCACATTCCCACCCCTGTACTTCAGGTTTGTTAGTTTGTTTCTCTCTTTTTTTATTATTGTAGGAGTTGATGTCTGGGCCTGGGTACTGTCCTTGAGCTCTTCAGCTCAAGTCTTGTGCTCTACTCCTTGAGCCAAATACCATTTCAGCTTTTTTGGTGGCCCATTGGAGCTAAGTGTCTCAAGGACTTTCCTGCCCAGGCTGGCTTTGAACTATGATTCTCAGATGTCATCCTTTTGAGTAGCTAGGATGACAGGCATGAGTGACAAGATAATAGGAGATAATAGGCTCATGGGACCTTTTGTGTCTGGGATAATTTGGAACCCAGATCCTCAGATCTCAGCTTCCTGAGAAGGCAGGATGAGAGACCTCAGCTATAGACCCCTAGGCTGTGGCATCTGCTGCAAGGGGGTCCATGGCTCCACGCGGTGGAGTGCTAACCATGAGCCCAAGAGGTAAGTGTCAGAGCTTAGGCCCCTATTTCAAGGTTCATGACTGAGAAAAAACAAAACAATTGTCTGCAGTAGACAATTCACTAGTCTTCAGTAATACATAATTTTGTCCCTGCCATGGAGACATATCTCAGCCTCAATATTACTGTCTGCATAATCATCTCAGTGGGGAGATCTTACAAAGACCCAATGGAAGAATGCACCTGGTGAAGGACACAGCACATGGCACTCTTTGCATGACTCAGCACACAGCATCCTGTGAAAGACTCAGAACCCAGCACCCAATGCAGGACTCAGCACACTGCAGAAGGCCTCATGACTGGGAAGTGTTCCCTTCTTTCCTCCAGACATCCAAGACCAATTCTGGCTTTTTCTTGAATGTGCTACTGAGGAATCAAACCCAGGGCTTCTTGCATGTTAGACAAGCACTCTCTCACTAATCCACATTCCCAGGCCCCTCATCTTTTTCTTAATGGTAGTTTTTACATAAGTATGCTACCATTTTATGTCCACAATTTTAATTTTCTGAATACTGGTTACTTCTAAGAAACCTGATCTTCTCTTCCCCTCCCTGGTTTGTGACTGTTCCTGCATTGGCCTCATAATAAAATGTAAATAAAGGCTGCTGAGGGTGACCTGCTTTAGGCAGATGGCTGCACAGATTGTTGCGTATGTCTGTTTGTTGACACTCCTGGATCTTGAACTCAAGATCAGGGCACAGTCCATGAGCTGCTTTACTTAAGGCTAGCCCTCTAACACGAGTCATATGGCTATACTTCTGGCTTTGTTGGCCCTGAAGTTGGACAAGGCTCTCAAGGACTTTTCTGAGTAGGGTGACTTTGACCATGATCCTCCTATCACAACCTTGTAAGTATCAAGGAGGACTTCTGAGAGCCACTGGTGCCTGCCTAATCATTGGTCTTGCTGATGTTCTTGAACAGACCAGTGAGTTCCCTATCCTCGAGTTGAAGTGGTGGGAGCTGGGGCCCACAGTTGGAATCCTGGTCCTGCCACCTCCAAATGGCAGGAGATCCTAAGAAACTCATTCCTATCCATATGAATAACAATGGAATGTGATGTATGTCATGATTGAATGGGAAGTTCTTAAATGATTCTCAGATAAAATTGTAAACAATTAGAGTATAATACACTGATCAATTTTAATTAGTACTTTATGAAACATGTAAACAATCACATTCATTAAATGGAGGCATAATGAAACACCTCAGAATTGGGTGTCACATAGTATAGAGGTGCCATTTTTTCTGCCAGGACTTTCTTTCGTTAATTGTTATATCCCATTTTCTGAATGTAATTTGGTATATGAAACTAGGATATATTATAAATCAATTATTCAAACTTTTTATCAGAAATGTTTATAGCGAAATATAGAGATAAATCCAAATTATATATATTTGAAGACAATGCTGGGTTAGTCGTCTTCTCATATTCCCCATGCCCTTCATGAGATTAATACACATTGTAAGGTAATGCTTAGAATGTTTTGGTGAAATAGGTTGACTTTAAACCAGTGAGTTACTCTATGCTGCATTTTGTTTACTTTATATCCAGAAAATCTAAATTCTTACTTTATCGTTTACCTTAGGCTTTATACTCAGATTTAATCTCTGATGGGTGACAAATAAAGACATAAACATTTTTTTAACAGTGGCTAAATTTACGCTGAGGAATCTAGGTACAATGCAACTCATGCAGATAGGTCTCATAAGTCATGAGACTGTGGTATCAAAATGTTAACCAATGCTTACTGGTGTCATGCTTATGAGATTTTGTTTATTATAAACAGTGGTTATTAGAATGTTTTTGGAATCAACATCATTTCATGGGTTAGGAACTGAAGAGAGACATTATATTCAGAACAAAATTTAAGGAGGCATCCAAAATTAGTTACCAAGATATACATCATGTAACACAATGTTTTAAAAATGCAAACTAAAGGAAATAATCTATGAAAAATATCAACATTTACAATAAATACAGAATCACTATGGCTGATTAGTACTATAAAGATTTTGACCACCATTTGTTAAGCTATTATTTTCCAGAAACTACTTCTCTCTTTTCCTGAGATTTTTAATTTCGTTTATATCATGTGTTGATGTTCTCCTTTAGATTACACACATTCAATCTTCTACAAACTGTAATTTGGAGTATTTTTAAAGTTTTATACACTCATGTACACTGCTCAGATTTTATTATTTGTATATTTTTTCTTGTTAAATCAGTAGGAATTAGTTCTCAATATGAATAATATTGGATTTATTCATTGCTTTTCTGAATTTGTTAAGTATGTCATGATTTTGTTATTTTATTCTTTTAAATATGTGCAGATCTCACTCCACATACAGTCACATTCGTTTTAAACAATTTGATCCATTCAAGGGATTTGCTACATTAGGTTCATGTAGATGAATTTAATTACAAATTAATGAAAACATATTTCTGAGATAGAGTTATCTTTATGGCTCTACTCCCACTTAACATGTATTTGAGGTTTTTGTGCTTAAAAAAAACTGGGCACAACATCTTTTTGTTCCTGGAGGACTTCTACTTTGTTGGTTGTTTTTCAAGTTGTGGTGACTTCAACATATGTGTGCATTTTATTTCAATTGTTTTGTGTCAGTAATTTGTTTCATATAACAGAAATTACAAATATAGTCAGTGATTTAGAACTTTTCCAAATAGATTCCAAAAGAGACACCTGAAATTTTGTGACAAATGGGAATGGGCAGGTATTCATAGTGGAGGGGATAGCAGGATAACAGACATTGTTTGACATGATTTTAATTCTTCCTCCTCTTGCCTCCAACGGTATTACTTCAAAATCTTTAGTGGAAAGAAAATATTTTTGTCTGTATGAACTCAGAATTTTTGATTCAATTGGGACATATTATACATTTATATTTCATTTTATCTCAAAAATCTTCTTTCCTTCATTTAAAATCACAGTTGTGAATTTATAATGCTAAAGTAGCATCTACTAATTTATACGAAATGGTCCAAACTATTTTCACTTCACACTATATGTAATATAGAGTGTAATAATAATAATGAGTAATATAGTATGTAATAATTGCCTTTGGGGAAAGTCAATTACAGTGGGTTTTTGTGAGATACTGAGTAATAGTAAAACATATTAGATTCTATTAAAAAAATTCCCAGTTACATCTAAAAATTATTCATAGTTATAAATTAATGCTGAAAAACTAACATTGTTTATTAGAAAAAGCCAGAAGTTTCAATAAGCTTGCTTTTTTAAACTTGTCTTGAATCTGGGCTTCGGTGGCTCATGCCTGAAATCCTAGCTACACAAAAGTCTGAGATCTGAGGATAGTGGTTCAAAGCCAGCATGGGCAGAAAAGTCTGTGAGACTCGTATCGCCAATATATCTCTTGAAAACTAGAAACTGCACTGTGGCTCAAGTGGTACAGTGTTATCCTTGAGCTGAAGAGCTCGGCGACAGTGCCCAGGCCCAGTGTTCAAGCCCTATGACAGGCAAAAAAAAAAATTGGCATGGATTTTTACTTTATTATTTCATGATTTTTAATGTGAAAATACATACAGAGGGTTTACAGTTACATGAACAAAGTAATGAGTACATTTCTTATCAAGCATTGTTGTCTCCTCCCTTGTTTCCCCTTCCTATCCCTTCCCATCTCCCTTTCTGCGCCCCCCCCCCACCCCGTCCCCTGCGCCAAAGTTGTAAAGTTCGATTTTCGACATAACTTCTTGTACGTCATTGTTCCAATGGGTTCACATGTATCCCAATTTGTTTTTTCCTTCCCCTCCCCAAATTATATCAACATCAAATACAATGAAAATAGAGGTTATATCATGGGGAGGGACATAAAGAGCAACAAAGAAATCATCTTGTAAATATGCTAATAACAACAGAAAGAAAGAAAAACCATTTGAGTCCTTATCTTGGTGTTCATTTCACCTAACATCAACTTGTCTGAGAGTTAGTGTTTACCTCTGATGTATACTAGTTATTGCAAATAAGGGAAACCATGGAAGCTATGTTTCTTTGGGCCTGGATTACTTCACTTAATATAATATTTTCCAAGGCTTTCCATTTCCTAACAAATGGGGCAATGCCATTTTTTCTGATGGAGGCATAGTATTCCATTATGTATATATACCACATTTTTTTTTATTGTAAGAATACCGTACAAAGGAGTTACAATTACATGGGCAAGATAACGAATACATTTCTTATCAAGCGTTGTTGCCACATTTTATCGATCCATTCATCTACTGAGGGGCATCTGGTTTGGTTCCATATCTTAGGTATGGTAAATAATACTGCAATAAACATAGTGGTGCTGGTAACTTTAGTATGGGCTTGTTTGTGATCATTTGGTAAATGCCGAAAAGTGGGATTGCTTTGTCATAGGGGAGCTCTATATGGAGTCATTTGAGGAACCACCAAACTACTTTCCAGCATGGTTGAAGAAGATTACAGTCCCACCGACATCCTGTCTAGATTCTGTTGTTATTACAGTTCTTCATTATAGCCATTCTAACTGGGGTAGGGTGGTATCACACTGTAGTTTAGATTTGCATTTCTTTTATACCTAGGGAGGTTGAGCATTTCTTCATGTATCTATTGGATATCCTTCTTTCCTTTACAGAGAAGTTTCTCTTTAGTCTTTAGCCCACTTATTTATTGGGCAGTTGTTTCTTTGAGGATTTGTTGTTGGGCGATTTAGTTTTTTGAGTTCCAGGTATATTTTGGATATGAGACCCTTTGACCGTTGTATGACTAGTAAAGATCTCCCAATCCATGGGCTTTCTATTGATCTTGCTAGCTATTTACTTTGCCATGCAGAAGCTCTGTAATTTCATGCAATTCCATTTGTCCAACCTTTCTTTGATCTGTTGTGCTTCTGGGTCTCTATTAAGAAAATTTCAGCCTGTGCCAAGGATACATAGGTTATCTCCTACTTTGTCCTGCAATGTTTTCAGGGTGTCTGCTTTGACTCTGAGGTCTTTCATTCATTTAGAGTTGATTCTTGTGCAGGGTGATATATATGGATCTAGCTTTAGTTTTCTACAAGTGATTAACCAATTTTGTCAGCACCATTTATAGTCGAGGCTCTTTCTTCCATTCTATGTTTTTAGCTCCCTTATCGAAGATTAGGTGGCTATAGGTCTGTGGGTTCATTTCTGGGTTTTCAATTCTATTCCATTGGTCCTGCGGTCTGTTCTTGTGGCAGTACCAAGCTGTTTTGATTACTATGGCTTTGTAGTAGAGTTTGAAATTTGGTATTGATATTCCTCCAGCACTTTTCTTTCTGTTAATGATCTTTTATGCCATTCAGAGTCTTTTATTGTTCCATATGAATTTTTGGATTGCCTATTCTATTTTCGTGAGGAATGAGTTTGTAATTTTGATAAGCATCTCATTGAATTTGTAGATAGCCTAGGGAAGTATTGTCATTTTCACGATGTTGATTCCTCCAATCCAGGAGCATGGGAGGTTTTTCCACTTTCTAAGATCTTTTTTATTTCCTTTTTCAGGATTTTAAGGTTTGCATCATAAAGAGCCCTCACATCTTTGATTAAGTTAGTACCTAGGTATTTTATTTTTTATGGGCTATTATGAATGGAGTTGCTTTCCTGATATCAGCCATGCTTTTCTCATTGTTGGCATAAAGAAAAGCCATTGATTTTTGAGAATTAATTTTTCCCCTGCTACTTTGCCAACGTATTGAATCAGCATGAATAATTTCGGAGTGGAGTCGGTGAGATTATTTAAATACAACATCATGTCATCTGCAAATGAGAGTTTTACATCATCTTTCCCTATTTGGATCCCTTTTATGTTTGCATCTTGTCTTTTGCTGTAGCTAGGCATTCTAATACTAAATTGAAGAGAAGTGTAGGGAGTGGACATCCTTGTCTCATTCCTGAGTTAAGAGGAAATGGCTTTAGTTTTTCACTATTAAGTATAATGCTGGATGTAGGTTTGTCATATACAGCCTTTATTGTATTGAGGAATGTTGACTGGATTCATAGTTTTACAGAGCTTTCATCACAAAGGGGTGTAGGATTTTGTCAGTGCTTTCTCTGCATCTATTGAGATAACCATGTGGTTCTTATCCTTGTTCTTGTTGATGTGATGAATTTTATTAATTGATTTGCATATATTGAACCAGCTTTGCATCCCTGAATTGAATGTTGTTTGATCATTGTGTATGATTTTTTGGATGAATTGTTGACATCGATTGGCCCAAATTTTGTTGAGGAGTTTTGCATCAATGTTCATCAAAGAATTGGGTCTACAGTTTTCTTTCTTTGATGAGTCCCTGCCTGGTTTTGGGATAAGGATTCTGATGGAATCATAGAATGAATTCTGTAATGAACTTTCTCTTTCAATTTCATTGAAGAATTGGGGGAGTATTGGTGTGAGCTCTACTATGAAGGCCATATATATTTCTGCTATGAATGTCTCTGGTCCTGGGCTTTCCTTTGATGGGAGGACTCTTATTGCTGTTTCTATTTCTATGGGCATGTTAAGTTGATTTAACTCATTTTGGTTGTTTCAGCATGTTGAGATTTGCTAGAAAAAGGTGCATTTCTGCCAGGTTCTCAAAATTATTCGCATAATGGTTTGAAAAGTAATCCCTTATAATTTTTTGAATCTTGGTTGTTTCTGTGATGATGTTTCCCTTCCCATCTCTGAGTTTTTTTTTTTTTTTTAAATTTGGGTGAGTTGTTTTCTTTTTCTGATAAGATTTGCTAAGCGTCTGTCAATTTTGTTAATTTTTTTGAAGTAACAACTCTTTGCTTTGTTGATTCTTTCTATGATGTTTTTCGTTTCTAATTCATTTAATTCTTATTTAATTTTAATTTTTTCTTTCCATCTACTGGATTGGGGTTTATCTTGCTGCTCTTTTTCAAGGAGGTTTAGATTTCTTATTAAATTGTTGGTTTCAGATCTCTCCAATTTGTTGTTGTAGGACCTCAGAACTATAAACTTGCCTGTGAGTACTGCCTTTGTTTTGTCCCAAAGGAGCTGGTAATTTGTGTGTTCATTTTTTTCAATATCACGAACATTTGCAGGTGATATTTATATTTTTTGACTTTTGCTTAATGTATGCAATTCTTTCTGCCCTCTTTCCCTCTCATTCATCTCTTCCCATCACTGTATTTGGGTTGCTTAGTTATTTTTTTTTCTATGTCCAGTGCAGCTGTTGGGCCCCTTTGTTGTATGTTGTTCCTTTTCCCACTTATTGTGTTCCTCCTCCTGGCTTCCCTCCATTGCGTGCATATTTCTACCGTCTACATAGTCAAGAACATGGAACCATTAATGGTGATACAACAAAATGAGTGGCTGTCCTCTGTTTCTCGAGTCCTCTTTACTTTGTCATACCTTCTTGCATTTTGGCTTTAGCATCCACGTATCAGGTAGACCCTATGCCGTTTTTCTCATTGTTCTTGGCTTACTTCACTCAAATAATTTGGTCTAGCTCCATCCATTTCCCTGCAAATACCATCATTTTGTCCTTTCTAATGGTTACATGTATTCCATTGTATATAGGTTCCACATTTTTTGGATCCACTTATCAGTTGTGGCTTATCTGGGTTGTTTCCAAATCTTGGCTATTGTGAACAGTGCTGCAATAATCATAGAGGTGTGTATGTCTATGTATACTGGTTCCTGTTGTTCAGAGTAGATGCCTAGGAGTGGTATGGCCAGTTCATAGGACAGGTCGATATTTAGCTTTCGAAGGTACCTCCAGGCTGCTTTCCATAGTGGTTGTATTAGTATGTATTCCAACTAGCAATGCAGTAATGTTTCTTTCTTTGTATCCCTTCCAGCATTTGTCATTGGCTGAATTTAGGATGTGGGCCATTCTGACTGGGGTAAGGTGGTATCTCAGAGTTGTTTTTATTTGCATTTCCCTTACTGCCAGGGATGATGAACATTTCCTCATGTGTTTCTTTGCCGTTTCTATCTTTTCTTCTGAGAAGTCTCTCGTTAGCTTCCTATACCATTCCAAGATTGGTTTGTTAGGTTTGTGAAGGGTTGGGTTCTTGACTTCACCATATGTAATATAATGGATATTATAATATAATTGATATTAGACACTTGTCTGTTATATTGCTGGTAAATATTTTTTTCCCATTTCTTCCATTTCCTGGTAATTTCTATGATTCCTTTTTTTTGGCTTTTATAGTTTTCATGAAACCGACCCTCTATATCTTTGTTTAGGTTAATTCCTAGATACGTTATTTTTTTAGGTTATTGTGAATGGGGTTGTTTCCTTGATTTCCCCTTCTATTTGTACATTGTTACTATACAAAAAGGCTACTGACTTTTGTGGGTTAATTTTGTATCCTGCTACTTTGCCAAATTGGTTTATAACCTCTAAGAGTTTGGGGATGGAGCTTTAGGGATTGGTAATTTATAAAATAATGCCATCTGAAAAAGAGATAGTTTATCTTCTTCCTGTCTTTTGTGGATCCCTTTAATGTCTTTCTCTTGCATTATTGCTCTGGCTAAGAATTCCAGAACTATATTGAAGAAGCGTGGATAGAGTGGGCATCCTTGCCTTGTTGCTTTTTTAGGGGAAGTGGTTGTAGTTTTTCCCCATTAAGTATAATATTGGCCTTTGATGTGCCATGTAAGACTTTCATTATGGTATGTCATGTTCCTTCTATTCTTATTTTTTCCATAGCTTTTAACATAAATGAGTGCTGAATTTTATCAAAAGCCTTTTCTGCATCAATGGAGATAATCATATGGTTCTTGACCTTGGATCTGTTGATGTGATGGATTAGATTTATTGACTTACATATATTAAACCATCCCTACATTTCTGGGATGAAGCCAACTTTGTCATAATGTATGATTTTTTTGATATGTTTCTGTATTCTGTTGGCTGCAATTTTATTGAGGAGCTTTGTATCCATCTTAATAAACCAGATTGGTGTGTAGTTCTTTTTTTGTCGGGTCTTTGCCTGGTTTGGGGATGAATGTGATATTGGCTTCATAGAATGAGTTTGGAATTACTCCCTCTGTTTCTATTTCTCTGAAGAGCTTGAGGAGTGTAGGTATTAGTTCCTCAATAAAGGCCTTATAGAATTCTGTAGTGAATCCATCAGGTCCTAGGCTTTTATTATTGGAAGATTTCTGATTACTTCTACTATCTCATTGTAGGTAATTGGCATGTTTAATTGATTTCTTTCTTCTTGGTTCTGTTTGGGAAATTTGTATTTCTTTTTTTCAGGCTAAAAAAAGTTTATTTACTGAACTGCTACCCATACCATGTATGGTGGAGAAGCATGGCTTAAAAGGAAGGGAGGAGACCCACCTCTGTGCCAGGACTTATCTAGGCTAGGGAAAGGAAGAAGTGTGTCCAGGTGGGGGAAAGTTGTGGTCACACTGGATCTTGATGTGACCTCAGGGTCTGGGACCCTCATAAGGTCATATGGGAGGCTTGTGACCAGAGGTGGCTCAGGATGTGACCTAGCAGGAGGGGAAGGTGACTGCTTCCAGGTCTGCTAGTTACCTATGTAACAGATATTGGGTGGAAATTTAACCAAGAAAAGAAGGAGGTGTTCCAGTTCAGGCCTTACACTCCAGCCTTTTGATAATTATGAAAAAAGGGTGAAGATTCTCTATGGCTATTTCCTGTTTGCAAGAGGTATCAACAGTAGGGGTAAAAGGCTGAATTGAGATCCCATCTGAGAGAAGGCAGCAGGCAACAGCTGTCACTTGGACAATGAGTCCTATGAAGTCTGTAGGAGGCAAGTCTCTTGGACGAAGTATGGAGAAGTCTCAGAGGCATTGAGGGACTGGAAAAAAATACTCGAGAGCAAATAAATGGCAAGAGGAAGGACTTGGGGCTGAAAATGTTGGTAGAAATATCCCTATCTACTTCTGACATCTGGCGACTGGGTAGAGAAAAGTCAAGTAACAAAGGCAAGAATACAAATTACTGTCCAGTTGAAAGGTAGACTGGTATGGACATTAGATGGGCAGTCTTCTTACTTCTATTGACCTGACTGTGGTTAATTTTGAAAGGGCAGGCACAAAGTGGCTGATGTGTATCATCTTCTCTTACTCCTTTCCATGTTCCTTTGTTCTACAGACTGGCTGAGTCTAAGTGTCGTTGCTGGGATGGTTTGTCCTAGTTGGTATTCAAGGAGGTTTGAAATCAAGGCCTGGGCACTGTCCCTGAGCACTTCTGCTCAAGGCTAGCACTCTACCACTTTGAGTTATAGTACCACTTGCAGTGTTCGCTGGTTAGAGTTAAGAGGCTCGAGCCAAGCTTCCAGCCTGGCTTTGTGCAGGTTAGTTGAGAGATGTAGTCTTAGGGATTTTTCAGGCCGGGGTGGATTTGAATTGCAACTTTTGTCACGAAAACCATTTGTTATTTCCAATTAAAGCAACAAGAAGTTCAAATAGAATATGTAGAGCTTACCTGGTCCTTATCAAGAATTGACCAAATATTCTGCAATGACAAAACTTGTTAGATGGGAGACTCTTAGAACAGATATGCCAATATTTTAGTATTACGTAGTCAGTAGTAAGCTAAAGTACACATACAAAAAACAGGCAAAACTCAAATCCTAAAATTTTAGAGAACAATGTTTAGACATCTGTGATAACAAAGCACATCATATGGTTGGGCCTCAGTTACCAGAGTCTGTGAAAAGAGCAACTTGCTAGCAAGGCACATTTGAATAGATGGATGGAGGGGAAATAATTTTGGTCGAAAGGTAAGGATTGGAGGGGCCCAAATCCTCAACCCACCATTTGGTCAAGATGGCGAACTCAAGATGGCAAATTTCTTAAAAAAATGCAAAGAAAGCCTGAACAAAAAAAATCAAGCCTAGTTTGGCTAGCCTTTTAGAGGGAACCTAGAATGGGTCCCCTGGACCCAGCCCATGTCGCATGCTTCATGGCACAATACAAATAGTTGTAGAAAAGAAATGGAGAGATATAGAAAGTTGGACATGATTAGCAGAGAGCAAAGAGATCCAGAAAGTGAACAGACTTCTGATCATTTAACATTGCAGAGGCAAAAATTGTCTAAATATGAGAAAAGCATAAAAAATTAGGTGTTCTGTCTATCCAGGGAGCACAGTAGGCATTTCAGAAGGGTTTCATGGCTTGGGCATGACTCGTAGCACCCTAATGTGTAAGAGAGTCAGTCTGGTGAGTGAAGGAGAGCTGACCAGGCAGAAGCAATTTCCCTATTTCCCCTAGAGTATTGTAGAGAGAAATGGCCAAGACCCCATAACCAAGCATCCTCGGGTTCAGAGGTGACCAGCCTTTACGCTCTCTGGCATGGTGTCACGTCTGAACAGAGATTGAGCAACAGAGAGCCGTAGAGAGTAGTTTCACTCACCAGAGAAGGGAAGAGGTGTGGACGTGGATGTGAAGGCCAGCAATGGTATTGGTGAAAAGTCTCACGTGGTGTCTCAATGCAGTTTAGTTCACGGAAAAGGGGTGGTTAGGAAATTCAAACATTTCCAACTCAAAACCCTCATCTGCGTCACAGCATCATATGTAAGGAATATTAAATAGGTAGGTTTCATTCGGTAGCCTATGAAGAAAATACCACACATTATTAAGGCAGGAAAAGAAGTTTATTTACCGAACTGCTGCCCCCACCATACATGGTGGAGAAGCAGGGCCAAAAAGGAAAGGGAGATAGCAATTTGTATTTCTGTAGAAATTCATCCATCTCTGCTAGGTTTTCCTTCCTTTGTGAGTAGAGTCTGGAATTATTTCCTTATGATTGTTTGGATTCCTGGATGTTTGTTGTAATTTTTCTTGTGGTATCTCTGATAATATTGATTTGGGTCTCCTCTCTTATTTTGTTAGTTACACTTGCCAGTGGTCCATCAGTTTTATTGATTTTTTCTTAAAAACAGTTATTTGTTTTATTAAATGTTATTTATAATTTTCTCAGTCTCTATCTCATTAATTTCAGCTCTTATTTTGGTTATCTCTTTCTGTCTAGCAACTTTAGGTTCAATTTATTCTTGTTTCTGTAGTAGTTTTCGTTATATCATAAGATTGTTTACTTGGTTTCTGTTTTCTTGGTATGTGCACTGAGAGCAATACATTTGCCTCTCAGGACTGCTTTCACTGGGTCCCATAGGTTTCTTTATGATGCTTCTTCATTTTCACTGAATTGTAGGAACTTTTTAATTTCTTCTTTAACTTCTTCTGTGACCCATGTATTGTTCAACTTAGTTCAGTTTAATTTCCATGTGTTTAAGGTTTTTTCTACTTTATGTCTTGTTATTGAGAACTAGTTTGATTCCACTATGTTCAGATAGAATACAAGGTATTATGTCGATCTTCTTGTATTTGCTTAAATTCCTTGTATGAACTAAGAAATGATCTATTGTAGAAAAAGTGAATGCGTTGGCAAAAGTTAGACCCTGCTGGTGTGAATGCCTGTAATTGTAGCTACTCAGGAGGCTCAGATCTGTGTATTCAGGTTCAAAGCCAGACCAGGCAGGAAAGTTCACGAAGCTTTTCTGGGCTTTTTCAGCACCACACCCCTCGTCATGTCTGGGGTTGTTCACCACCTTTGCCACCATGGGCTCGGCTTGGAGGCTTATGCAAGCCTGTATGGAGAGGCGCTCCACCCCACCATGAGTCAGCTGTTAACCAGTGCTGCTGCCTCAGGCTGGGCTAGGCTGCTTATGCGGGCCAGTATGAAGAGGCATAAACCGCCATGGCTCTGGAGTTGTTCACTGCTGCTGTCCGTGCCACAGTTATCACTGGCCCTCCGGGCTGGTCTGATCTGTTCCTGTGGGTTAGTGCCAAGAAGCATTGTGCCCAGAGTCTGGGTAGTTTGCCACTACTACCAGCTGTTGCTGCTGCTCCAGATTAGGCTAGGCTGTTTACACCATCAAGACAGAGGTGCCACACGGCGAGTCTAGGGTTGTTCACCACTGCTGACCGTTGCTGCTGCTCTTGACTGGGTTGGGCTGCTTGCACCAGCCAGGCAGAGGTGCCATGCCAAGGGGTGTGAGGGGAATCTGTCTTCTGATATTTCGATTTGTATTCTCTGGGTTGGCATTGGACCTTGGGAGTCTTCTGTGAGCCTTGGGATGCTTGTGGGTGTGTGGTCCTCTGAGGGTCCAGAGCCAGGCCACAAAGCTCCACCACTTAAGCTGCTCAGTGGGGAGCCCATTACCAACAAGGGGTAGGAGAAGGGTCTTCCCACTTTACTGTCTGTGTAGGTTTTTCCCTTTTCTTTTTTCACTTTCTGTATCTCTCTGAGTAATCGCCTTTTTTTGTGGGTCACTTGCAGAAACGGAGCATTGAAATCCAAAATCTGTATTTCGTTGGGGAGAGCTGTGATGCTTTCATGCTGTTCCATCGCCATCTTGGCCCATCCCCTTCAGGTGGAGTTTTTCTTAGGTGGCTGGTGGGCCTTGGTTACCAAAGGATAGGTCCATAAAAGAATATGTTGTAAAGCGTGCAGATTGTAGTTAGACATTTCTGTTAATATAGCCTTCCCAAATTTAGGAACCAAAGGGGGTGGTCTACCCTATAGTATTTCAAAGGGATTAAATCCTTTAACATAAGGGCTACATCATGCTCAAAGGAGAGCAAAGTGGAGGAGGCTTACCTAGCCATGCACAGTCTCTGTAATTAATTTAGTTAGTTTGCTTTGAGGGCATATTCATTCTTTGTAATGCCTTGAACTCTGAGTTCTATAAATGGATTGTAACTTCCAATTTATTCCCAGAGTGTTAGTTAATAATTGAGAACTTGGGCCATGAATGCAGGGCCATCTTTGGACGCCACAGCTAACGGTAAGACAAATCAAAGAATTATTACATGCCTCAGCTCAGCCTGAAACAGTGTCCATATTACTAATAGATACCAATACCTATACTTTCCAAGCTTTACCTCTGTGAAGTCCACTTTCCCAAATTCACCATCTGAGGTTCCTCACAAATGAATCCTTTCCATAGGTTCCAGCTTTTCATCATCTACCTGTTGGAAATTACCTACACATCTTACAAAGTATTGTCACGCTAAGGCCCCACTGGTTTTTAGAACAGTTTTAGGTAGTGGCCTCGGGCAATTTACCAGGGTGCAAATATCTACACGTAAACTGACTGACAGCTTGAGCCTGTATGTTTTTTTCACAAGTTCAGTGTCAACATTTCCACACTTATTACCACTGTTTTTGCTTCTTCCTTTAATTTTAATGACTAGAGATTGCACTTGTAGCTCCAGAGATCCCATTGGTTTTAGAGTCATCTCCCAAGCTACCTGATCAGCTCAGATGTCTCCCTGTATCTTAGGGTCTCTAGTTTCTTTAACTCCTGTACAGTACTCTGAACCATGGAGACTTCTTCCATTTTATTCTCCCCCTTTTCTCTCAAACTTGCTTTCAAGGGCTGGGAAGGTGGCTCAGTGGTAGAGCGCATGCCGTGCATTCCAGAGGCCCTGGGTTCGATTCCTCAGCACCACATAAGCAAAAAGCAAAAAGCCGGAAGTGGAGCTGTGGCTCAAGTGGTAGAACGCTAGCCTTGAGCTGAAGAGCTGAGGGACAGCGCCCAGGCCCAGAGTTCAGGCCCCATGACCGGACCCAAAAAAACAAACAAACAAAAAAACAAACTTGCTTTCAAAATCCCACTCTCCTTCTCAATGTGCTCCTTAAACTGTAACTGTTTTTGCAGGGTCACAGGAGAGTTCCTTTGACTGGCCAACTCTGCTGCTCCTTGTCACAACACCTTTGATTGCTCTTCAGCTCCTCTCTTAAATTCACAAAGGTGCTATTGCGAGGTATTTTATCCCACCTCCACCTGTTCCATTGGGACATGATGCTTCTGCATTAAATTTATGGTGAAGATCTCAGCAGTTTTTTGGGGCTTTAATCTAGTACTTTCTCTTTCTTGTTTTCCACTTCAGTGTATTTTTGTGAGCACTCTTACAACTGTTTGTTTAGCCCTTCTGTTTTTTTCCTAATGCTCTTTCCCTTTCCCCAAGATTCTCTATCAGAGCATGTGGTCCTTTAACTCTTTCTGAAGAGTAACAATCTCTTTCTTGAGCCTGATATTTTCCTGTTCACTTTTCTTGGCCTCATCTATGACAGCACTTCCTCGTCTTCTCTGCTAACCTCTCTTTCCTTCTCTCTCTGTTGCTTTGAATTTCTGGTGACAATTTTCAAAGCTTATAATCAACATGTACTTCAGCCTAATACATTCTTATATTAGATCCAGCTCATTTTTCATGTCCACAATTTCTTAATGCAGCATCAGGATCTCTTCTTGGCTTCACTTGTGGTTAGCAAGGATGGCAGTATTGCTGTCTTGTGCTTCTGTCGGCCTGTGGTCCCCTAATTTGCCTCATACTCATCCAGGATAATGTATTTGAACTTCATTTGATTCTAAAAGTTTTCTAGGTTCCTTTTGAGGATTTTCTTCTCATTTTTCACTCTCACAAGTTTATATCTTCAAATCTTTTCTTCACGTCAAATAATTCTCCCTGTTTTCTCCAATGTGCTCTTCTATGAACTTTTAACGACTTTGTTGGTTTTGACAGGAACATAATAGAGATTCTGTCATTTATAAGCCTGTGTTTTGAGATATAAGTGTGTGAATTTTTTTTTTGCCATATTTCTTCTTAAGTTCAGAGGGCTGCTTTTTAAATTGAACACAGTTGGAATTCAGAGCCCCACGCTCCTTTGCATGTTACTCCAGAGATATGAACACATTTTCCAGGTGTTTAATGTGATTGCATATCCTGTCATTTTCTATCTTTCTCCTCCTTTGACATTCCTTTTCCCAATGTCCATTTTGCTTTCAATAAGCACACTGATCTATTCCTAGAAGTTCCCTACTGTCATTTGCAAATGTATTGTATTGTCTTTGCCAAGGGATTCTTGATCCCTATTCTGGTGCTACTATCAAAACTCAACTACCTTTCTTAGAGTCTTTTTTATCCAGGGTATCTCTGTTATCAAACACCTACTGGGCACCACTTCCAACTGAGAATACACCTTTCCCTCAAACCCTTCTAACTTTTGAAGCTTTCTTCTAATATCTGGGGCTGACTGGGTAACAAAGGCTATATTTAGGGCTCTTTGATTTTCCAGGGCTTCAAGATCTATAGGCCTATATGTCCTATAGGCTTCTGGGAGAAGTTCAAAAAAAGCATTAGGGTATTCACTGGGGAACTGTACCATTTCACTCAACTTAGATTGATGACTTGTCTTTCTAGCCACTGAGATATCCCTGCTAATCAAACACAGCAATAATAGGTAAGCACTTCCATACCTTGATCACTGTTAGTCTCAGCTTGGGTAAGTCTGTGGAAAGACTTGCTCCAAATGGTCTGGTTAATAGTGGAGCTACTGTCTGATCCAATGACTACTTTCAAGACACTGAGTAGGATTCACTCCCTTTTCTACCAAGTGAAAAGCACCTGTAAAATTTGCTGACACTCATTCCGGATGTGCTTGTTTGTGAAAATTACTGTCTCTAATGAAATAATGAGCCGCTGGTTTTTTTCTGTAAAGGATGGAGTTTGCTGTTTCCAGTTATACAGGTCACTAGATGTAAAGAGAACATATATTTAAAAGGGAGCCTGCCCCCCCATCTCCTTCATGGTCCTGTCTCAAGGGTAATAATAATGGTAACATACCACATTGTACCACCTCAGGCTGGTAAAAGTAACCACTTTTGGTATGGGAAGACTTAACATTACATGTGCTGGTGGCAAAGAATAGGAGCAAGAGTACACCAATGCATCTTCCTCTGAGGGACTCTATAACCCTTGGGGAAAATATTTTTTGGATATAGGAACTTCAGGCCTTGTTCTCCCATCCTGAGAAAAGGAGTACACAGAGGTGCATTCAGGACACAGATAGAACTATCAGCATACACAAACAGGACAATAGCCACAGACACTTAACTTACATGTCCCATACCTCTCAATGTTGACCTCTACAGGAGGTCCCAGATTACAGAGAGAATGTCCCAGATTGTCTCTTGAGGAGACCACAGATGACCCATGGAAAATGTCACATATGTCCTCCCTAGGAAGCCCTAGATAATCTCTCTTGGAGGTTCCAAATGGCTCCCCAAGGAAGTGTCAGATGACCTCCAAGGAAGGTCCCAGATGTCCTCTCAATGAGGCTTATATTACCTCTCAAATAGCTCCCAGATGGCCACTCAAAGAGGCCATATATGAACCCCAGAGGAGGGTCCAGATAACCCTCTTGAGAAAGTCACAGATGACCTCCAGAGAAGGTCCTATGTAACTTCTCAAGGAAGTTCCAGATGATGTATGAAGACGGTCATACATTTCTCATCAAGATAACCCAGGCTGGCCTCCTAAAGAAGTTCCAGATGACCACAGGAGGTGGTCCTAGATTGCCTCTAAAGGAAGCTCCAAAGACTACTTTTGAAGAGGTCTCAGGTTGCCTCCTGAGGAAACCCCAGATGACCTCTGGAGAAAGTCCAAGATAGCCCCTGGAGAAGGCCCTAGATGACCTCCAGGGTAGGTTTAAGATGGCTTCTGAAGGAAGTCGCAGATGTACGCTTGATGGGATTCCAGATGGATTCCCAAGGAAGCCCTACATTACCTCTCAAGGAGTTCCCAGAAGCCACAAATGACCTCCAGATGGGGTCCCCAAAACAGACTGGCAAGCTTTCCCAGATGCACCCTTAGAGGACCCTAAATGACTTTTGTCAATGTTGGTCCTCCGGAGACAAACACTCGAGGAAGACTTAACCCTGAGGGTTGACACTTTCACCTATGGGGATTTTTCCCTGGGGCCAAGGCCTGATGCTATCCAAATTGATTTATCTTTATGGGGTTTCCAAAAATCAGGATCTCCGTAGTTCAAGAGAATCCATCGAGACACATTTAATATAATAAATGTTCTCCAAACCACCAATCCCCAAAGTTACGATATCCAAAGCTCCAAACATCAAAGGGCAAGCCTTTTTCCCCCTTCCCTTTGTCTCTCCTTGGCTACGGAACTATACATCCTTCGATGTTTTCCATTTTTCCCTTCTACTACTTCTTTCTTCTCTTCAGACCTCTCCACTCTCCACAGGTCTGAACTGCTTTGCCTGGGTCGTCAGTTTCCATCCTTCACCTCCTGCCCCCCCTCAACTTCCTCTCCTCCAAGGTCTTTCCCCTTCTGCTATCACACCACTTCCTTCCTTCCAGGACATTTCCCTTTTTCTCTTTCCTTTCATTGCTCTGAACAAGTAGCCTATATAAAGTCTGTACCCCTTCTCTACACCAACTCCCTAACAGTTTTCAACTGTCACATCCCAAACTGCCCACAGCTCAACACGTGGTGATTAATGCACCAAGCCCTCCCACAGAATGCCCCAACTTATTTGGTGGCATACTTTGTCCTCTCCAGCTGGCCAGGAGATGATGCCTGGCTGATTATTGGACCCTATAGATTATTGGGGCCCTGCTGATTATTACAGTATCCTCCTTGTGAACTAGTAGTAATTGAAATTGGAAATTTGATTGTAATATTTCAAACTTGTTGTAACATCACAAATCCATTTTGACATCATCATCAGCACGACATCATAAACTCACTGTGATAATATTGTCATTGTCACATCTTGATTCCATTGTGACATCTCAAATCTATTATGACCTCTTAGCTCCTTTGAAAAATCCATGCCCTTTTCAACAGCACAGTCCCTTTGTGTATCCATATCATTGTTGTTAACTGACAATTGAGATCAGAAATACCATTATAACATCAAAAAGTGTTTGTGACATCCTCAACAGTGTGACATCACATTTTCATTATGAGAGTATCAGCTCATTGTGATATCACCAAACTCAATGACACAATTGCATTATGACAACAATTCTCATTATGACATCATAGACACATTATGAATGCCTATTTTGTGATTTCATTGTATTTCAAACGTGGCATGAGAGTTGATATCAGAAACACATTTTTGTGTCTACATAACCATTTTGACATCATAATCACTTTGTGATATCACAGTGACATTGTGATATAACTAACACAATGAAATATCCCAAACATCTCCTGTCCTCATAACTTTTGTGACAAGCTAACATTGTGATATCTTAGACCTTTTTGCCCTCATAATTTTCCAACCTCATATTTCATGTATGACATGAGATACCAGAAATCCACTGACATCATGACCATTGTGACATCACACTGACAGATGTCATGATCATCGTGTCACATTGTGACATCACAAAAGTTTTGATGTCACAATTAGATGGTGATGCCATACAGGTAAGGGGTTACAATAGGTCTATGATGTGACAATTGGTTGGTGATATCCAAATGGAATAAAGGATCTCATTTGTCATGAAATCACAGAGAATACGAGTTCACAAATGGACTGTGGTATCTACAAAGGCATGTGTTGTCGCAAATGTGTTGAAGTCCTAGGAGGATTATGATGTCACAGTGTGACATAATGGTCATGATGTCTGTCAGTATGATGTCACAATGGTCATGATGTCACAGTGGATTTCTGATATTACATATCATAACTGAAACATTATGTTTGAAAACAGTTTATGAGCTCATAAAGGGACTAAGACATCATAATTGGAGCAAGTCATAAGACTTATGAGGACATTGTGGTCACACAGGCATCAAAGATGGCCCTGAGAGGAAGTTGAGTGGGCAGAGCCTGATTTGTTTAAGTTCAGTGTGTAAACAGCTTGTGGAAGCTTAGGTGCATGATAAGGCGTGACCTTTACAGTGATTGGTTGGTTCCATTTCCTCCCCTCCCACGCAGTCTTTTGCTTTAAAAAGGGCTTGCTCTGTGTTAATAAATGAGTCTCTACTTGACTTGAATCCCCTCTGCATCTGATTGTCTCTTAGGCTAAGGGAGGCTGGGGAACGGGTGAGAGGCCACACTTACCTTTCCTTGGACTTTGTCCTCCTTTTGTGGGACAAACGAAGACTTGACATCTGGCTCCCCACATGGAGTTCGAAAGGAAAAGATACTGGCTGAGGCTAAGCACTCTCTCAGGGTAAGTGAAACCCTTAGTATGGGTAATGCTATTTCACAGAAGGAGGAGGAGGAGGCAACATTAAGCCTAGAGGGAGTAAAGGAGGACTTGGGAAGTGAGAAAGAAATGGAATGGGACAAATTCCACTGAGAACGCACTGAAACACCCACAGTAGAAGTCAAAACGAGGGTGAAAGTTACAACCTATGACTTGGGTGCCCTTGACAAATCCTAGGTCCCCACACTATTCTCCTGATTTGTGGGGAGGTAAGGTGCCCTACGGGACCTGCAAGAGGGACCTGCAAGACCCGGACCCCTACCAACCATCCATAGAAGGGTCGAGGGCTGGGGAAGTAACCTATTTGGAGTCCTGACATTTAAGGGAAGTGCCACGCAGGAGTCCGGACCTTAGGCCACAGGATTCACTTCCCGAAGCTTATCCGGTCAATCTGGCACCAGGAGGTAATATGCCCTTGGAATGGTATCCATGGGAAGCTAAGAATCTGAAAAAGCTCCACAAGGCGGTGGTGGAGAATGGCCTGAACTCTCCTATTCACCTGTGTGTCTGGTGGGATGTGGCCAAAGCCCTCCTCACCAGTTCTCAGTTTATTAAATGATGTACCTTCTTTAAGGAGGAATGCAGAGTGCAGGCGGAGAATAACCATCAGGTTCAATCCGGGATAACTATTACTTATGCCATGTTAACAGGGACAGGGAAAAGGTGCTCCACTGGCATCTAACAGGCCACAATACCTGCCCCGTACCATGACCAGGTGAGATAGGCAGGACTTGCTGCATGGTACAAACTGGATGATGGGCCACTGAATCCCCCATACCAGGAGTGAGACAAAAAACCTTGTGAGCCTCTAGATGAGTTTGTAGACTGAGTCCAACAGAGTATTAACCACAAGCTGCTGGCAGGGAACCTCCAAGATCAGTTTGTAAAGTTGCTGGTTTGGGAAAGGGTGAATGCAGACCACTGCATGGCCTGCACAGGATTTAGAGAGAGTTCCATGAGCAGATGGGTGGTGGCCTCGCAGGATGTGAGAATGCAACAGCACCAGTCCCAATCATAACCTTTAGTTTTACAGGCTCAGACATCTGCAATGACTGAGGCTATTATCCAGGTGCTGGCAGCCCAAGGCCAAAGAACCTGAAAACCATCGGGGAGAGGGACTTGTTTTAAATGCGGGCAGGAGGGGCACTTTAAGAGGGACTGTTCAAAACAATCCCCCCTCTGCCAAATGGCTCAGGGGGTCCAAACCGCCCCCTACACCCTGCCCCAGGTGCAGGAAGGGTACCATTGGAAAAATGATTGTCGATCCAAATTTGATATAAATAGGAAGCTTTAAACTAGGGGAGGGACATCCTCCAGCCCCGTTAACTCAAGGAGGAATCCCCTCTGCTGTGGGGCCCAGGCAGCCTCATGGCAGGTTGACCCAGGCCCATAGGACCATGACCCTGGAGGAAGGACTCCGCCTTAAAATGACTATTTTCATAGGCGGGAAGCAGTTTCACTGCCTAATTGACACGGGGGAAGATCAGGGAGGAAGAAGTGCCCTTGGACTGGAAGCTTGCGTCTGGAGCCCCAATATTGGGGGTAGAGGGCAACTCCCAGACCAAAGAGACAGTTGCCCTTATGAAATGGACTAGCCCAGATGGAGAACAGGGAAAGATATGCCCTTTAGTGGCAAAAAAACTCACTGCCAATTTACTAGGGCAAGACATGCTAAGATAAATGGATGCCGTGGTCACTACAGACCATCAAGCATGCTATGATGATATCCTGGATGGAGAAGAAGCACAAAGGCTTAAACAGGATCTAGGGGATCCGCTCAGGTGCACTCCCAATCCTAAAGGCCCACTGCTTTCGAGTATCTCCCATTAGGTGGAAACCCAGAAGCGCTATCTGGGTGGAGAAGTGGCCATTGACCAAACCCAAACTTGTAGCCCTCCACTTTTTGGTGAAGGAACAGATAAACCTTGGCATGGATGTCCTTTCATTAGTCCTTGGAACACACTCGTATCTGTTATTCAAAAGGCCTTCTGGGACTTGGCGTTTATTCCAAGATCTAAGTAAGGTAAATGAAAGCATGGAGTTAGTAGGAACGCCGCTAAGAGGCATGCCCTGGACTCCCACTCTACCTTCAGAATATACCTTAGTTGTGATTGATATTAAAGATTGTTTTTTTCTATCCCCTGCATCCAGATGACTGTGAGAAATTTGTTTTCTCCATCCCTTCTCTTAATTTTTCCCAGCCTCATCGGAGGTTTGAATGTAAGGTGCTGCCACAGAGAATGGCCAATAACAGGCCTTGTGCCAATACTCCTGTGCTGGATTCAGGCACCTCCCTTGCCTATGCCTACATGGATGATATAATTCTGGGCCACCAAGACCCGGGCCACCTGGAGGGCCTTCTGGCCCAGGTTCTAGCCATATTAAAAATGGGGGTTTACCATAGCCCTCAATAAAATTCAAAAGGTACCTCCTTTTAAGTTGTTCGTGTCCCACCTTACCTTGACTCAGGCCAGCTCCCTTAAGCCTTTGCTGGACATTCCAGCCATTCTGACCTTATCCCAACTTCAGAGCTTTTTAGAGGAAATAAATTAGCTGTTGGCATGGGTTCCTCTCCCTAAAGATAGTCTTGTGCCTTATTTGCTCTACTAAAAGACAGAATGCCCCAAGAAGTTATTAAATTTCAGACAGCCATCGGCAATATTATTGCAGTTCAAAAAAGCCCTGGATGAAGTTTACCTGAAGTAGTATTCTATTTTTGAGCCCATTTTCCTTTGGTTGTTTGCAGGTGTTACATTGATTTCTGCAGTTTTAACTCAAAGGGGGGAACCATTAGAGTGGGTTCATATTCCCCTGGGGGGAACACCTCAGGTGTACTCTCAGACAGGCCAACTTGCAGATGCTATTGTCAAGGGAATGACCCAAGCCCAACGGCATTATGGCCTCGACCCTCTCCATTGTTTTTCATTTTCGGATGGTAGACGTTGAGTGGCTCACTCGAGGAATGCTCATCTTGCTCTCTCTGTGGAGGGGTTCCTAGGCCAAATTGACTGCCACTATGGGCCATCCAAATGGACTGTCATGTTATGGCGACTTCCCTTCAAAATGCCTTCTCTATTTTCTCCTATGACTCTTCCTGGTGCCCTCCATGTTTTGTCTGATGGAGGTAAAGCAAGCTCTGTGTATGCAGCCTTTGAAGAGCAACAAATACCCCAAGCCAACAAAGATTTAAAACTTGTCAAGGGTCAGCACAATATAAAGAAATGCTGGCCATAATTATGGCCCTTCATGACATTCAAAAACCCTTTAATTTGTATTTGGTTATCCTATATATGATTAACTTGTTCCCCCATATTCCCCAGGCACATAATAAGCTGGATGAAAACCCTATTTCCCCTCTTATGGTTACCCTTAAGGGTCTATTAGAAGGGCGAGGAGCCCCTATTCATATTCAACATTTGAGAGGGCATTCAAAACTTCCTGGGTTTCTATCTCTAGGCAATAATTGGGCAGACCAGTTAGCTACTGGCCCACAAGTATTAACGTTACAAGAGGCTACCTGTTTGCATGATTTCACCCACATTAACTGGAAAGATCTTCAACATAGATTTCCTCAGATTCCTGTAAAGGACCTCAAAAGGATAGTACATACCTGCAAAACATGCCAACCCTTCTTAAAAGTACCCCCGTTACAACCACCAAGGTTAAATCCCAGAGACCTTAATCCTGGCAAACAGACATTACTCATTTCCTAGCCTTTGGTAAGTTTAAATATATCTTTGTCTCTATAGATACCTACTCAGGAGCATGCTGGGCCACAGCACATACAGGAGAAAGAACTAAACATTCACAAGCACATTTTCTTCAATGCTCTGCCACCTTGAGTCTACCAGCACAAGTTAAAACCGATAATGGATCCTGTTTTGTTAGTAAAGCAATGTAAGAGTTTTGTGACAAATGGCACATTAGTCATACTACAGGATTTCCCTATAATCCCCAAGGCCAAGCAATTATAGAAAGAAACCACCAATATCTTAAGGAGCAATTATTAAAACAAAAAATGGGAATTAGCCCCTATATACAGTTACAGCTTTGTATAGCTTTGTTTACCATTAACATTTTAAGTTTTCCAAAAAGGGCAACTGAATACAGATTTCAAAAGCACTGGGGACAACTAAACCTTAAGCCCCAAGTGAAATTCAGGTAGAAGGACCCCCTGACACAACAATGGAGAGTACCTGATCTGCTAGTTACCATGGGCAGGGGACTTGGATGCATTTTTCCCACAGAGGTGACAGCCTCCATTTGGATCCCTGCCAGGAACCTTTAAGTTTTACCCCTTTCCTCTATACAGGAGGATGCCTAAGTGTAAACTAACAAACAAGGAAAGAAAAATGGCTATGGTGGCAGAGGAGGGAAAGCAAGAAAGATAACTAACCATTCCCAAGGGCAATCAGCACTTGAGAAGCTCTTGTGTTCTCTAACAATTGCAGATGGCGATACTCCAGCTGTTGGCTCTTCTGACCCACCCAGTCCCAGCAATGGCTATGGAATCCATCAACCTCAATGGGTGACCTGGGCATTGATCAGCACTGGCAATGCAGACATAGCTCCACAAGAGAAGCTGTCCCTTCGACTTGGTGGCTTGACCTTCATTTTGATCACTACCCTATGTCATTTTGTATGGACCATTTAATATTTCTGTAGGAGTTATTTGTTTTAATGCTACCTGCTCTAATATTCCTTTTACAAGCCCCACCTCTGGAATCTGAAATGGCAAAGACTGCTATCCCATCCCTGACTGTTAAAGGAGTGCTAGTGACATTGCTTGGCCTGGGAATGCTTTTGCTGATGATTTTTCTACGCCTTCCTTGCATTATATGTGCACTGCAAACCTCTTAATACTTTAGACAGCCAGACATAAATTTCCCCCAAGAGGAACCGCAGCCAGAGATGGGTAAGAGGGGGTGCCAGTCTGACCAACCTAAGACAGGGCCTTCAACTTCTTTCTGAAGAAGTTCCCAATGAAGGGTAAGACAGACAAGAAAATCCACCCAACCTAAGTAGGCAAGTTCGATTCTTTAAACAAAGACGCGGTGTTGGGAGCCGACAGTAAAGCTCAAAGGTCATCGTGACCCCTGTACTCGCTTGAAGGCACAAATCAACTGGCTTACTTGAAAGATACCAGGTGCCCGGGATTGCTTTGCTATGTCTGTAGAGTTTGTTTTAATTTTTCCTTGTTTTTTCTGGACTATAGTAGAATGGCCTGAGAGTGGGGGCCCACAAGGATGCACCGTGTCACATGTGTGGAATTCCCAATACCCAGGCTGCTCCCATGTTCTGAAGAGGACGAGATAATGACTGTTCTATATGCCCCGAAATTAATCAAACTGCTTCAGACATTTCTAACTGTGGCTGGGCTGATGTTTATTACTGTGCTAGTTGGGGATGTGAGGTAATTGGGACTGGCTCTTGTATCACGCACAAGGGCCCTATACTTGTCTGGTGAATCTCGCCCCCCAGACTTGCCTCAAACCCTCTGCATGGCCAATGCTATTCTTATCAATGTAATTCTGTTAGTATAACCTGTACAAAGGAGAGGGAAAGGATAACTAACTGGGGGGTGTATCTGCATTAAAACAAAAAGGGAGAATCTGTGGGGCACACAGGCAGCAAAGATGGCCCTGAGAGGAATTTGATTGAGCAGAGCCTGATTTGTTTACATTCAGTGTGTAAATAGCTTGTGGAAGCTTAGGTGCATGATAAGGTGTGACCATTACAGAGAATGGTTGGTTCCATTTCCTCTCCTCCCACGCAGTCTTTTGCTTTAAAAAGGTCTTGCTCTGTGTTAATAAACGAGTTCCTTCCTGACTTGACTCCCCTGCATCTGATTGTCTCCTGGGCTAAGGGAGGCTGGGGAACGTGCGAGCAGCCGCACTTAGCTTTCCTCAGACCCTGTCCAGCTTTCGTGGGATGGATGAAGACCCGACAGAAGAGGGCAGGTTTGTGATATCACAGTGTGTTAGTGATATCACCATGGCACTGTGATGTCATAAACTAATTGTGATGCCATATATTTATGAGATCACAATGGTTTTCTGATATCAACCCAAATGCCACATTTGAAATAGAATGAACTAAGAGAATAGTGTCTGTAACATCACAATGACAATTTAATGTCATAATGCTATGAGGTCATTGTAAATTGGTGATGTCATGGTAATGAGGTAATGGTGTCATAATGAATATGTGTTGTCACACTGGTGATTGGGTCACAAAGAGTTTGTGATGTTACAATGGCATATATGAATTAAATTATCTTGTGTTCATAATGAGGATATGGGTACACAAAGGGACTGTGATGTCAAAAGTACCATATGTGTTTTCAAAAGTACTTAGGGGTCATGATAGCTTTATGATACACCATTGTGATGAGGTCACAACAGGTCATTGATGTCATAATGATTTTGTAATATCTCAAACATATGTCCAATTTCAACTGCTAGTATTTCACAATGTATATGCAAGTTCACAGAAGGAGCTTGAAGTCTTAATGGACATGAATTTTTTAAAATGTCATGAGGTCATATTGGGTTTGTGAATACACAATGGAACAGTGATAACACCATGGCAATGTCAACTC
Source organism: Dipodomys spectabilis (assembly GCF_019054845.1). Lineage (NCBI taxonomy): Eukaryota > Metazoa > Chordata > Mammalia > Rodentia > Heteromyidae > Dipodomys > Dipodomys spectabilis. The sequence continues at coordinate 3,494,568 of NW_024871098.1, read as the reverse complement.
ACTACATCATGACAAAATATTGTTTTGGTGCCACAATTAGTTGATGATGCTACATTGGTGATGAGGTCACAAAAGATTGGTGATGTTACAGTGTGTTGGGCATGTCACAATGACATGATGGTTCTCAATTGTCTTTAACTTACAATGAGTATATGAGTTCACAAAGGGACTTTGGTTTCTCCATATTATGTGTTGTCACAAATATATTGAAATCCTAAAAGGTTTGTGATGTCAGAATTTGTCACAGTGGTTATGAAATCTGACAGTGTGATATCACCATGGTCATGATGTCACTGGAAATTTGTGATATCAAATGTCATATGTGAAATTTAATGAAGTCAACAAGAGATTATGAGGACAAAAAGGCCTAAGATATTAGAATTGCAGCATGTCACAAAAGTTATGATGACAGGATAGGTTTGTGATGTCACGGTGGGTTATGTGATATTGTGATATGTAGGTTATTATGATATCACAGTGACAATGTGATGTACAAAGGGATTGTAATGTCACAATGGTTATGAGTTCACGATTTGTTTATGATATCAACCTACAGGCCACATTTTAAATAGAATGAAATCACAGAAAAGGCATTCATAATGTGTCTATGATGTCACAAGGATAAGGTGAAGTTCTAAATCTATCATATCATTTTAGTTTTGTGATTTCACAATGAGCAGATGTTGTCAAAATGACAATGTGTTGTCACAATTGTGATGAACTCACAAACTGTTTTTGATGTTAAAATGTCCTGTCATTCTCAATTGTCAATATTTCACAGTGGGGATTTGAGTACAAAAAGGGAATGTGATGTCACAAAGCTATGTATTTTTTCGAAGATATAGGAAGTCATAATAGATTTGGGATGTCACAATGTGATCCTGGTGTCAAAACAGCAATGTGATATCACAATGGTTTTGTGATGTCACACTAGTGATGAGGTCTTAATGGGTTAGTTATGTCACAAGTTTGTAATATCACAATTATTTGTCCAATTTTAATTGCTAGTAGACCACCATGAGGACACGGTAAAAACCAGCAGTGCCCCTATAATCCACGGGAACAGATAGTGGTTATGGCCTCTTGGTCTGGACCACCGGAGAGGGGGGTTGCATGCCACTGGAGTGGGCAGGACATGTTGCTGAAGGAGATAGGATGTCAAGCCCCACATGGTGAGCTGCCAAGAAGTGATTGGGCATGAACATTTGGGAAGTGATGATTGAAAACTGTTATGCAGGAAACATATCAGTGGGAGAAGGGCACAGCCTATATATAGGCTGCAGGTTCAGAGCAACAGAAGGGGAGAGAAAAAGGAGAAAGGCCTGGTAGGAAAGAAGTGATGAGACTGCAGGAAGGTAAAGACCTGGGAGGAGAGGAAATTGAGGGAGAGCAGGAGGTGAAGGATGGCAGCTGGCCACCTGGATAGGGCAGGGTAGGACTGTCAAGAAAAGAAGAAAAGAAGGGAACGGTGGAAGGAAAAAATGAAAGACCTGAAATGTAGGACAGGTCTGGAGAGAAGGAGGATGAAGAGAAAGGAAAAAGCCTTGTACTTTGAAGTGTGGAGTTTTGGAGATCATTATTTTGGGGGATGGTTGTTTGTAGACCAGTTAACAAATGGCTGTCCTGCTCTTTGGAGTTGTGAGGGTTCATGGTTGAAGCTGAATTTAGCTCTGGGCATCCAGCCCAGGTCAAGCTAGTCACTTGTTACAAAATTTATGAGGACAAGACAGGTAATGATATCACAATGTCAATATGAGTTCACAAAGGGATTGTAATGTCACAATAGTGATGTGGTCACAATGGGTTTCTGAAATCAAACTATATGCCACATTTGAGATAGAAAGAAATCACAGAATAGGTAATCACATTGTCTCTATGACCTCACAAAGAATATGTGATTTCATAATGCTATGATGTCATTGTCATTTTGGGATGTCACAATGGGCTGATGTTATCCTAACAACAATGTGATGTCACTCTGGAGATGATGTCACAAAGCATTTGCAATGGTACAATGGCATTTCTGATATCAGTTGTCCTTTGCTCACAGAGAATATAATTATCCAAAGGGACTGTGATGTCACAAACACCATGTGCTTTTACAAAGGTGCTTAGAGGTCACAACAGGTTTGGTATGTCACAAGGTGATCGTGATATCACTGTGGAAATATGTCACAATGAGTTTGTGATGTCACAGTGGGGATAAGGTCACACATGGATAGTGATGTCACTATGAATTTGTAGTATCACCATTACATGGTGATATTACTAGATCACAATGAAGATACGAGTTCACATAAGGACCTAGAAGTCAGAAAGGCTATGAATTTTGTAAAATATTATGAGTACATATTAGATTGGTGGAAACGCGATGGGACAGAGATATCCCATTGGCAATATAATGTTTCCATTACATGAGGTAGTATTGTTTTGAAGTCACAAATAGTTGGTAATGCCATATAGGTAATGAGGTCTTATAGATTTGTGATTTCACAATGGGATGGTGATGTCACAATCTCATGCTAGGTGTCTAATCGTCAATGAATATATAAGTTCACAAGGGATAATGATGTATCCAAAGGTATATGTTGGCACAAGTGTAATGAGTCTTAACAGGTTTGTGATGTCACAATGTGACTCAATGTTCATGACATCTGGCAATGTGATGTCACAGTGGTCATGATGTCATAGTAAATTTCTGATATCACATGTCATACCTGATGTATTATGAATTAAACAATTTATGAGCTGAGAGAGGCCAGAGATCACACTGGCAGCATGTCTGGCAACATTTATGAGGATAGGACAGTTTTGTGATATCACAGTGGGTTAGTGATATCATAATGGCAATGTGGTATCACCAAGGTATTGTGATGTCACAATGGTTATGTTGTCACAATCTATTTCTGATATCAACCCACCTGCCACATTTGAAATAGAATGAAATCACAGAATAGGCATTCCAATGTATCTGTGACATCTCAATGACCATGTGATGTCATAATGCTATGAAATCATTGTTGTTTTATGATGTCACAATGGGCTGATGGTGTCATAATGACAATGTGATGTTACACTGGTGATGATGTCAAAAAGGTTTTGCAATGTTAAAATGGCATGTCTGATCTCAATTAGCTCAAAATGATATGGGTACACAAAGGGCCTTTGATGACAAAAAAGCCATGTTTTCAAAGCTTCTGAGGTCATAATAGGTTTGGGATATCACAATATGATCATGGTGGCACAATGGCAATGTGATATCACAATGAGTTTTTGATGTCACTGCAGTGATGAGGTCACAATGTGTTAGTGATGTCCCATCAAGTTTTAATATAACAATGACATATTCAACTTCAATTTCTTCTAATTCACTATGAGGATACTGTAATAACCAGTGTTGGCAGAATTATCTGTGGCAGCACATAATCATTGTAAATTCTTGGCCTGGACCACGGGAGAATGTAGAGAATGCCGCCAAAGGTGGAGGTGTCAAGCCTCACATGGTGAGCTGTCAAGAAGTGATTGAGCATTGGGCAGATTGGGAAGAGACGGTTAAAAATTGTTAGGCAGGAGACCCATTGGAGTGAGGAGGGGTACAAACTATATATAGGTTGCATTTTCAGAGCATGGAAAGGGGGGATAAAAATGGGAGCTACCCGGATGGATGAAAGTGATGAGACAGCAAGAAGGAAAAAACCTGAGAAGAGAGGAAGATGAGGGAGAGCAGAAGGTTGGCAAGTGGTCAGTGGGGCAGAGTAGGGCAGGCCTGTGGAGAGTAGAGAGACATCAAGAGAAGAAGGAAGTGGTGGAAGGGAAAAAGGGAAAGACCAGGAAGTAAGAACAGTTCTGTATTGAAGGAGGGAGGAATGAAAAAGTAAAAAGCCTTGCCCATTGAGGTTTGGAGATTTGGAGATCATAATTTTAGGCTGTTGGTTTGCAGACCAATTAAGAATGGGTGGGGCTTCCCATTGGAGGTCTGAGATTTGGTGGTCAAGGCTGCTCTTGAACCTGGGTATCCAATCCAGGATAAGGTAATCTCAGTCCCCTTTCTATTGTAAATTGTTTTATTATATTAAATGTGACTACATGGTTTGTCTCCTTGCCTTAGAGGTCATAAGTACACGAGTTCACAGAAAGAGCTTGAAGTCTCAAAGGCCACGAATATTCTAAGATGTGATGTGGCCATATAGGTTTGTAAAAGCACAATGGGACAGTGATATCACAACGGCAATACCACAATATCATGTCAAAATAATGCTTTGATACCACAATTAGTTGTTGATGCCATTCTCGTGATGAGGTCACAATAAGTTTGTGATGTCACAATGGGTTCATGATGTCAGAGTGGCATGGCAGATCTCAAATCTCATTAATTGGCAATGAATATATGAGTTCAAAAAGGGACTGTAATGTCTCCAAAGGCATGTGTTGTCACAAATGTGATGCCGTTCTCACAGGTTTGTGATGTCACAATGTGACAAAATGGTCATGATAACTGGCAGTATGATGTCACAGGGGATTTCTTTGTTTTTATTTTTTTAAATAAGTTATTTTTATTGTTAAAATACTGTACAGAGGAGTTACAATCACATGACTAAGGTAATGAGTACATTTCGTTTTTTTTTTTTTTTTTTTTTTTGGGTCCAGTCGTGGGGCCTGAACTCTGGGCCTGGGCGCTGTCCCTCAGCTCTTCAGCTCAAGGCTAGCGCTCTACCACTTGAGCCACAGCACCATTTCTGGCTTTTTTCTTTTTGCTTATGTGGTGCTGAGGAATCGAACCCAGGGCCTCAGGCATGCAAGACAAGCACTCTACCACTGAGCCACCTTCCCAGCCCCCATGAGTACATTTCTTATCAAGCATTGTTGCCTCCGCATTTGTTTATCCCCTATCATCCCTTCCCTTCCATCTCCACAACTACTTGGCTCTTAACAAGGTGCTGACAAGGACTGTTGACAGACGCAGCAAGTCACTCTTATGGTTCCAAAGCAGCACGGGTACTTACTCCTGGTCCAGGCTTCATGGGACAAGCCTGTTTTTTTGGCAAGGCCAATTTTCTCCTACTTTAGCTACACAAAATAAATACTCTTTGTACAATTTCTATCTGGGAATAGTTCAAAGTAGATTCCTTTTTAAAAATACATCATGGCCAGGTGCTGGTGACTCAGGATTGTAATCCTAGCTACAAAGAGAGGCTGAGATCTGAGGATTCATGTTCCTGCCTGGTCAGGAATGTCTATAAGTCTCTTATCTCCAATTAATACCCAAAAGCCAGAAGTAGAGCAGTGGCTCAAGTGGTAGAGTATTGGCCTTGAGGGAAAAAGCTTAAGGACAGCAGTTAGGCCTTGAGTTCAAGCCCCAGTACTGGCAAAAAAAAAAAAAAATATATATATATATATATATATTTATATTTATATATATGCATATATGTATATAAATATATTTAATACATTTATGAGATATCTTTTAATATAAGTATACATTATATGTATAAATATATTTATAATCTATATTATATGTACATGTGTGCAATCAAGGGTATAGTATAAATATAAACAACATTCTTCCCTATTCGACTACCAAGCCTCTGACCATGGATGGAATTGAAAAGTTTTAGGTTGTGCCTAAAACTTTTGTTGTCCTGACTAAAACAGCATCCTTCTTGATTTCTCTATAATTCTAATTGTTGGATAGTATTTCCTCATATGGAGACAGTTTTTAGTCTTTAATGGGAAGGAAAGACAGTTCATTGTCAGAGATTTTTTGATTGTTTTTTCCTTGAGGGGCTAAAACTAGTTCTCTTGATAATTATTTTCCCCTTTATCCCAGCCTAAAGTTCCTTGATGAGTTCAACTCATATTCACTTTCTACTTCTCTATGATTATTTCTAGTTGGGACTATAATTCAATGAGGTCTGGACAATATTTTCTTATCTCTTCCCTCCTTCAACTATTTGTTACTCGTACTGCATCTCCAATAATTACTTTTGAGATTCATGCACTTTTTATTAATCTATTTTTTGTGAACACACTGTACAGAGGGGTTACAATTACATGGGCAGGTTAATGCGTACATTTCTTATCAAGCATTGCAGCCTCCTCCTTTGTTTACCCTTCACATGCCTTCCCAGCCTCCCCCCCACCCGATCCTCCCCGCTTCCCCCCGCCACCAACATTGTAAAGCTCCTTTTCGACATGACGACTTGTACTTCTCATTGTTGCAACAGGTCCACCTGTATCCTTAAACGACTTGTTTTTCCCCATCTCCTCTACAAGTTATACTGACATCAAATATAGTAAAAGCAGTGGTTATACTGTGGGGGAGGGACATACAAAGCTACAAAAAGATAATCTTATAAATGCATTAGAAACAAATGCATGAAAGGAAAAAAAAACATTAAAATACATACCTAAGGATTCATTTTCCTAACATCACATAATCTGACCTTTTCCGCTTGACTCAGACATATACTAGATATTGCAAATAAGGGAAACCATGGCACCTATGTTTTTTGGGCCTGGCTTACTTCACTTAATATAATTTTTTCCAAGGTTTTCCATCTCCTAACAAATGGGGCAATGTCATTCTTTCTGATGGAGGCATAGAATTCCATTGTGTATATATACAACATTTTCTTGATCCTTTCACCTACTGAGGGGCATCTGGGCTGGATCCATATCTTAGCTATGGTAAATAATGCTGCAATAAACATAGTTGTGCTGGTAGCTTTAGTGTGGTCATGTTTGTAAACATTTGGGTAAATGCCCAAAGTGGGATTGCTGGGTCATAGGGGAGCTCTATGTCGAGTCTTTTGAGGAACTTCCATACTGCTTTCCAAGTGGTTGAACAAGTTTACATTCCCACCAACAATGAAGTAAAGTTCCCTTCTGTCCACATCCCCTCCAGCATCTGTTGTTGTTAGAGTTCTTGATTTTTTCCATTCTAAATGGAGTGAGGTGGTATCTCAATGTTGTTTTGATTTGCATTTCTTTTATGGCTAGGGATGTTGAGCATTTCTTCATGTGTCTATTGGCCATCCTTCTTCTTCAGAGAAGTTTTTCTTTAAGTCTTTAGCCCACTTATTTATTGGGCAGTTGTTTCTTTGAGGATTTGTTGTTGGAGGATTTAATGTTTTGAGTTCCAAGTATATTTTAGATATGAGACCCTTGTCTGTTGTATGGCTAGTGAAGATGTTCTCCCAATATGTGAGCTTTCTATTGATCTTGCTAGCTATGTCCTTTGCCAATCAGAAGCTCTGCAACTTCATGCAATCCCACTTGTCCAAACTTTCTTTCATTTGTTGTGTTTCCAGGTCTCTATTCAGAAAATTTCGGCCTGAGCCAAGGAGACCGAGGATTTCTCCTATTCCATCCTGTAATGTTTTCAGAGTGTCTGCTTTGACTTCGAGATCTTTGATCCATTTGGAGTTGATTCTGGTGCAGGGTGATATATAAGGATCTAGCTTTAGTTTCCTACAAGAAGTTAACCTATTTTACCAGCACCATTTACTGAAGAGGCTATCTTTCTTCCATTCTATTGTTTTAGCTCCCTTATCGAAGATTATATGGCTATAGGTCTATAGGTTTATTTCTGGGTTTTCAATTCTATTCCATTGGTCCTGAGGTCTGTTCTTATGCCAATACCAAGCTGTTTTGATTACTATGGCTTTATAGTAGAGTTTGAAATTTGGTATTGATATTCCTCCAGCAGTGTTCTTTCCGTTGAGGAGCGTTTTTGCTATTCGGGGTCTTTTATTATTCCATATGAATTTTTGGATTGCCTCTTCTATTTCCTTGAAGAATGAGGGTGGAATTTTGATAGGTATTGCGTTGAATTTGTAGATAGCCTTGGGAAGTATTGCCATTTTCACGATGTTAATCTTTCCAATCCAGGAGCATGGGAGGTTTTGCCATTTTTTAAGTTCTGTGTTGATTTCCTTTTTCAAGATTTTAAAGTTTTCATCATAGAGGTCCTTCACTTCTTTAGTTAAGTTAATTCCTAGGTATTTTATTTTTTGTGGGGCTATTACAAATGGAGTTGCTTTCCTAATTTCAGCCACACTTTTCGCATTGTTGGCATACAGAAAAGCCATTGATTTTTGAGGGTTTATTTTATAACCTGCTACTTTGCCAAAGTTTTGAATCAGCTTGAGTAATTTGGGAGTGGAGTCTATGGGATTTTTTAAATACATGATCATGTCGTCTGCAAAGAGGGAGGGTTTTATTTCTTCTTTCCCTATTTGGATCCCCTTTATGTCTGCATCTTGTCTTATTGCTGTAGCTAGGCATGCTAATACTAGATTGAAGAGAAGTGGAGCCAGTGGACATCCTTGTCTTGTTCTTGAGTTAAGAGGAAATGGCTTGAGTTTTTCACCATTAAGTATAATGCTGGCTGGAGATTTGTCATATACAGCCTTTATTGTATTGAGGAATGTTCCATGGATTCCTAATTTTTCCAAAACCTTCATCATAAAGGGGTGTTGGATCTCTTCGAATGCTTTTTGTGCATCTATTGAGATAACCATATGGTTCTTATCCTTGCACCTGTTGGTGTGATGAATAATATTAATTGATTTGCGTATATTGAACCAGCTTTGCATCCCTGAAATGAATCCTGTTTGATTGTGGTGTATGATATTTTGGATCAATTGTTGAGGTTGATTGGCCAAAATTTTGTTGAGAAGTTTTGCATCAATGTTCATCAAAGAAGTGTGTCTGTAGTTCTCTTTCTTTGATGAGTCCCTGCCTGGTTTTGGGATGAGAGTAATGATGGCTTCATAGAATGTGTTCAGTAGTGAACTTTCTCTTGCAATTTCATTGAAGAGTTGAAGGAGTATTGGTGTGATCTCTCCTTTGAAGGCCTTGTAAAATTCCACTGTAAAACCATATGGTCCTGGACTTTCTTAGCTGGGAGGTCTCTTATTGCTGTTTCTTCAGTGCTTGATATGGGCCTGTTAAGATGGTTTAACTCATCTTGGTTTAGTTTTGGCTTGTCAATATTTGCTAGGAAAAGGTCCATTTCTGTCAAGTTCTCAAACTTATTAGCATAAATTTTTGAGAAGTATTCCCTTATAATTTTCTGAATCTTGGTTGTTTCCATGGTGATGTTTCCATTCTCATCTCTGAGTTTATTAATTTGGTTGTGTTCTCTTCTTTTTCTGATAAGATTTGCTAAGGGTCTGTCAATTTTGTTAAGTTTTTCGAAGACCCAACTCTTTGTTTGTTGATTTTTTCTATAGTTTTTTTATTCTAATTCATTTAATTCTGATTTAATTTTAATTATTTCTTACTGTCTACTGGATTGGGGTTTAACTTGCTGCTCTTTATCAAGGAGGTTTAGATGTGTCATTAAATTGTTGGTTTCAGATCTCTCCAATTTGTTGATGTAGGAGCTCAGAGCTATAAACTTGCCTCTGAGTACAGCCTTTGCTGTGTCCCAGAGGAGCTGGTAATTTGTGTGTTCATTTTTGTTGAATAGTATGAACATTTGAATTTCCTTTCTAATCTCTTCCTTGACTCACTCATGATTCAGCAGTGTGTTGTTCAGCCTACATATGATACCGGAATTTCTTCGGTGGCTTTTGGTGTTGAGTTCTAATTTTATTCCCTTGTGGTCAGAGAGAATGCAAGGTATAACTTCAAAGTTTTTGAATTTAGACAAGTTTTCTTTGTGGCCTAAAATGTGGTCTATTTTAGAAAATGTTCCATGTGCTGCTGAGAAAAACGTGTATTCTGATGCTGCTGGGTGAAATGTTCGGTAGATGTCTGTTAAGTCTTGTTGATCTATGCAGCTGTTTAGTTCTGTGTTTTCTCTTTGAGTTTTTGCCGAGTTGATCTATCTAGTGTGGAGAGTGGTGTGTTAAAATCCCCAACAACTAATGTCTTTGGATCTATATGGGATTTGAGGGAAAGTAGTGTTTCTTTGATAAATTTGGGTGCTCCATTGTTTGGTGAATAGATATTTAGAATTGTAATATCCTCCTGAAAGAGAGATCCCTTAATTAGTATGTAGCGACCTTCTTTATCTCTTCTCACGAATTTTAATTTGAAGTCTATTTTATCTGATATTAGTATTGCAACTCCCGTCTGTTTATCGGGGCCATTTGCTTGGTAGATTTTGTTCCAGCCTTTAACATTGAAAATGTGTTTGTTTTAAGGGCAAGATGTGACTCCTGAAGGCAGCAGATAGAAGGATCTTGTTTTTTAATCCAACTAGACAGTCTATGTCGCTTAATTGGAGAGTTCAGTCCGTTAATGTTCAGAGATAGGACTGAGATGTAATTGGGAGTTCCTGCCATGTTATCCACCTTCTTGAGGGCTGAGAAAACTGGGTTCCTCCTATGGTTCTTGGATTCTCAGTTTGGGTGCAGTTTCTTGGCCTTTATTGTGGTCTTGTTGGTTTTCTATGTGACATCTTTAAGAATCTTTTGTAGGGCTGGTTTGGTGGAGATGTATTATTTCAATTTTTCTTTGCTATGGAAGGTTTTTATTTGGCCTTCAGTTATGAAGGAGAGTTTAGCTGGGTACAGTATTCTTGGTTGATAGTTTTTTGTTTTTAGGGCATGACATACATCATTCCAGGCTCTTCTTGCTTTGATTGTCTCTGCTGAGAAATCTGAGGTGATTCTATTTGGTTTCCCTTTATGGGTGATTAATCTTTTCTCCTTGACAGTTTTAATATATTGCGAGAAGGGGAGGGACATAGAGGAAATGTGAAAAACTTAAAAATAAAAATGCTTAAAATATTATATATGTATAAAGAGGTAGTACTGCTATTAAGGAATTTAAGTCTCAGAGGTTTCGAATTGAGTGATAAATTTGTGGATTAAGTGTGTACACAATGGGGGATAGTGTCTACTAGTTTACTGCAGGTTTATCTGAGGATGTGCAGGACAAGAGTTAAGTCAAAAAAAGAAGAACAAAAGATAGGAAAAGGCGAAAACGATAAGAAAGGAAGAAAAAAAGATCAGAAGTTCAGTCGAGCTAAACAAAAAACAAAAAGATAATTAAAAAAGAAAAAAAAGAGAAAGAAGACAAAGAAAGAAAGAAAAATGCACCTTCACGTATCCCTAAAATAAAAATTATAAGAGGAAAAAATAAGTTACTGGAAAACAATTGTTTTTCAAAAAAGGCAAAAATTAAAGATTAAAAAAAGTTTTAGAAAAGAAAAAAATTTTTTTATATAAGGGAAGAAGAAGAAGAAGAAGAAGAAGAAGAAGAAGAAGAAGAAGAAGAAGAAGAAGAAGAAGAAGAAGAAGAAGAAGAAGAAGAAGAAGAAGAAGAAGAAGAAGAAGAAGAAGAAGAAGAAGAAGAAGAAGAAGAAGAAAAAGAAGAAGAAGAAAAGTTCTTTGATTTTTTTTTGGGAGGGGTGGGGAAAATCCTGTATCTCCCTTGTGTCTGTAACCAGCCTCTTGTTTGAGGCTCTGGTCTGCTTGTGGTCCTGTGGCTTGGTTGGTTTCTTAAGTCAGTTTGTTCGAACAGGCAGAAAAATGCTCTGCTTTATCCAGGCTTTTGACATCCTCCTCCAAGGTTAGTTTAATGGGAGGCTGATCTGCTTTGAGAATCACAAAAGAGGGGGATGCAGTGATGGGGCTAGGTTCTGGGTAGAGTTGAGGCCTTTCAACAAACAGTAGCTTTTCCCTGGGGTTATTTTGTGAAAAACTCACACAGCCCAGCCTGGAGCCATTCTCAGGGTTTCTGTTTACTGAATTTCAATTGATTGTCGAGGCTGCTAGAGGGAGGGGCAGCCTCTGGCTCTGATTACCCAGTGAAGAAAGCCACTCCTAGGGCTGTTGCCCAAGCTGGATGACTTTTCCCTGGGTGGAGCTGAGTCTGGCAGGTCAGTTAAGTTCTTGTGATCAGCTAAATGACTCATTTTATTCCAAGGCCTGAGTTGGAGCTAGCAGCTCAGCCGAGCTTTGTTGGTATCCAAGACGGGGATCTCCGGTACTGGCGGGGAGGGGTGGCCTTCCCTCCTCTGCTCCCTGAGAAGGAGTGAGGACATCAGGCTTCTACTCATGCCGAGTCTTGGTTCCTGGGTCGTCTCTGGTCTGTGAACTGCAGGATGAAGATGTCTGCTCCTTGTCGGTTCTTGCTGGTGTTGAGTAGAATCCGCTAGCCTGCTGTGTCTGGCTCCTTCGTCCCGGACTCTCTGTGGCTCAGGTATGGTGCCCTGCAGTCGCTGCCGCCACCGCTGCCACCGCCGAGGCAGCTGCTGGCAAGCGCTCTGATGTGTCTCCTTGCCTGGATTTTACCTCTCTGCTGTCTCTCTGTTCTGTGATGGCACCCTTGGTGTGATTCTCTGGCTCAGGACTGTTCACTGGAACTCTAAAACTGCTTTCTATGCGAGAGCTTGTTCAGATTCCAGCTTCTCCTCTGCCATCTTCCTGGAACTCCTTCTTTATCTTTTTTTCCCTCTCTCTACTATCATTCTGTCCAGTGCATTTCCCTCTTTGAGATTAGGATATGTTTAATTCCACTCTCCCTCACCTTCCCAAATCCCTCTAATCCTATTTTCCCCATATTTTTCCTAAACTTAATAATTTCTGGATGTCAAATTCTCCTTTGCTGTTCTTAGGCCATTAAGACATAGTTGTTTGATGTTCAATAGATTGTATCTCTTGAACCAGATTGTATCTGCAGATTTTGGACTATGCAACTACGGACTTTGGTTGATGTTTACCTTAAAATAGTGTTCTAGCACAAAACTGGTTTTATTCTCATCCCAAATAGGCAGAACAAGCAGGAAAAACACAAGAAAAATGGCAGGGATCTCAACTCCTACTCATGACAATCAGGGGACAGAACAGATAATGAATAATCCAGAGGAGAGTTCCCAAAAAGCTCTATAAACACTACAGTTAAACAGGGTAAATAAAAAGAGTGAAAACTTGCAAAGGTCTCAGTGTGAGCATGATAGGGAGAGAGAGGAGCCAAACCAAAGTTCAATACAAGAGTCCTTGAGTGTGAGAAGCTACTCAAAGATTGATACAGGAATTGCGTGAGCAGATTGAGAACACTCAAAGAGAAAAAAAGGAATTGCGTGAGCAGGTTGAGATGAGTCAAAGAGATAGACAGGAATTGCATGAGCTGGCTTAGAACAGACAAAGAAAAAGGAATGGCATGAACAGGCTGAGAACACTCAAAGACAACTACAGCAAATGTGTGAACATGAGGATGCAAATCAAAGAGAAATTCAGGAACTGAGAGATCGGGATGAGAATGGACAAAGATCAAAGGAGGCATTCATGGAATCCATAAACAGAGATCTGAAAGACATCAGTGAGACTGCAAAAGGGAAAGTTCAGTAGAACCCAACAGAAGGAATGGGAGTGGAAGCAATCCATAACCAATCAACTCAGTGATTTGAGAATAAACATTGAACACCAAATTAAGGAAGTAAAGAAGTCCTTACAAGATCTAAAACAAAGTTCCAACAAAGAATTTGAAGCCCTCAAAGCCAATCAATTAGAAGGAAAAGAAATAAAAAACAAAGTAGAAAGTCTTGAGAGTAGGTTAGACCATGCAGAAGATCGAATCTCGGGGATTGAAGACAGCCTAGATATTATAGATAAAGAACATACAACCATCCAAGACAAATCCAAGAAATATGATAGATCTATTCAACACTTAGAAGATACCATCAGAAGGCCTAATCTGAGGATAATGAGGGTAGAGGAGAACCTAGAGACAGAAGTTAATGGTCTAGGAAATTTGTTTAACAGGATCCTAGCAGAGAACTTCCCAAACATGCAAAGAGAGGCCTATTCAGATACAAGAAGCTTTTAGAACTCCAAATTCACCAGACCAGAAAAGGACATCCCATGGTCACATTATAATCCATACAGGATCAATTCAGGCCAAGGAAATGTTCCTTAAAGCTGTCAAGGAGAAAAAAATCAATCACCAATAAAGGGATTAGAATCACCTAAGATTTCTCAGCAGAGACAACCAAGAATACTGTACCCAGCTAAACTCTCTTTCATTATGGAAGGTAAAATAAAAATGGTCCATAGCAACGAAAAATTAGAACAATATATCTCCACCAAACCAGCCCGACAAAAGATTCTTAAAAGTGTCCTACACATAGAAATCCAACAAGACCACAATAAAGGCCAAGAAACCACACACAAACTGAGATTGGATTCAAACTGAGAATCCAAGAACAATAGGAAGTACACAATAGCTGCAGCCCCAAAGAAGGTGAATGAAATGGCAGGAACTCCCAAATACCTCTCACTCCTATTTCTCAACATTAACGGACTTCACTCTCTAATCAAGTGACATAGACTGTCCTCAGTACCACATAAGCAAAAAGAAAAAAGCCAGAAGTGGCACTGTGGCTCAAGTGGTAGAGTGCTAGCCTTGAGCTGAAGAGCTGAGGGACAGCACCCAGGCCCAGAGTTCAGGCCCCACTACTGGACCCCCCCCCAAAAAAAGAGCAAGATTCTTCTATCTGCTGTCTTCAGGAGTCACATCTTGCCCATAAAAGCAAACACATTTTCAATGTGAAAGGCTGGAAGAAATCTACCAAACAAACGACCCCCATAAACAGGCTGGAGTTGCAATCCTAATACCAGATAAAATAGACTTCAAAGTATAATTAGTGAAAACAGATAAAGAAGGTTACTACATACTAATTAAGGGATCTCTCCTTCAGGAGGATATTACAATTCTAAATATGTATTTGCCAAACAAAGTACCACCCAAATTTATCCAAGAAACACTACTTTATCACAAATCTCATATATATCCAAAGATATTAATTATCAGATATTTTAAAACACCACTATCCCCACTAGATAGATCAACATGGCAAAAACTCAACAGAGAAAGTGCAGACCTAAACAACTGCATAGATCAACAAGTTTTCAGAGACATCTACCAAATATTTCATCCAGCAGCATCAGAATACATGTTCTTCTCAGCAGCACATGAAACATTTTCCAAAATAGACCACATTTTAGTCACAAAGCAAACTTGTCCAAATTCAGAAACATTGAAGTCATAACATGCATTCTCTTAGAACACAAGGAAATAAGATTAGAACTAAACACCAAAAGCCACCAAAGAAAATCATGTAACACATGGAGGCTGAACTACACTCTATTTAATCACCAGTGGGTCATAGAAGAGATTAGGAACGAAATTAAAGTGTTCATGATATTCAACAAAAATGAGCACACAAACTACCACCTCCTCTGGGACACAGAAAAGGCAGTATTCAGAGGCAAGTTTATACCTCTTAGTTCCTACATCAACAAATTGGAGACATCTGAAACCTGCAATTTAATGAGACAGCTGAGCTTCCTTGAAAAAGAGCAGCAAGCTAACCCCCAATTCAGTAGACATACAGAAATAATTAAAATTAAATCAGAATTAAATGAATTAGAATCCAAAAGAACCATAGAAAGAATCAACAAAACAAAGAGTTGGTTCTTCAAAAAAAATAACAAAATTGACAGACCCTTAGCAAATCTTATCAGAAAAAGAAGAGAACACATCCAAATAAATAAAAACAGAGATAAGAATGGAAACATCACCACAAAAACAACCAAGATTCAGAACATTATAAGGGAACACTTCTCAAAACTTTATGTTAATATGTTTGAGAACTTGGCAGAAATGGAACTTTTCCGAGCAAATATCGACATGCCAAAACTAAACCAAGATGGGTTATACCATCTTAACAGGTCCATATCAAGCATTGAAATAGAAACAGTAATAAGAGACCTCCCATCTAAGAAAAGCCCAGGACCAGTGGAATTCTACAAAGCCTTCAAATAGAACTCACAAAATACTCCTTCAACTCTTCAAAGAAATTGAAAGAGAGAGTGCACTACCAAATTCATTCTATGAAGCTATAATAACCCTCATCTCCAAACCAGGCAAGGACTCATCAAATAAAGAGAACTATAGACCCATATCTTTGATGAACATTGATGAAAAACTTTTCAACAAAATTTTCGCCAATCGACTTCAACAATTCAACAAAAATCATACACCACGATCAAACAAGATTCATTTCAAGGATGCAAAGCTGGTTCAATATACACAAATCAATTAACATAATTCATTACATCAAGAAGACCAAGGATAAGAACCACATGGTTATCTCAATAGATACAGAAAAAGCATTTGACAAGATCCAACACCCCTTTATGTTGAATGTTCTGGAAAAACTAGGAATCCATGTAACCTTCCTCAATATTATAAAGGCTGCATATGACAAACCTACAGCCAGTATTATACTCAATGGTGAAAAACTAAACCCATTTCCTCTAAACTCAGGAATGAGACTAGGATGCCCACTCTCTCCACAGCTCTTCAATATAATATTAAGATGCTTAGCTACAGCAATAAGACAAGATGCAAACATAAAGGGGATCCAAATAGGGAAAGAAGTAAAACTTTTCCTCTTTGAAGATGAAATGATCTTGTATTTAAAGAATCCCACAGATTCCACTCCCAAATTACTCAAAGTGATTCAAAACTTTGGCAAAGTAGCAGAGTATAAAATTAACCCTCAAAAATAAATGGCTTTTCTACATGCCAGTAATGAGAAAAGTGTGGGTGAAATCAGGAAAGCAACTCCATTCGTAATACTCCCCCCAAAAATAAAACACCTAGGAATTAACTTAACCAAAGAAGAGAAGGACCTCTATGATGAAAACTGTAAAACCTGAAAAAAGAAAATCAAAACAGAACTTAGACACTGGCAAAAACTCCCATGCTTCTGGATTGAAACGATCAATATCATGAAAATGGCAATACTTCCCAAGGCTATCTACAAATTTACTGCAATACCTACCAATATTCCAACCTCATTCTTCAAGGAAATAGAAGAGGTAATCCAAAAATTCATATGGAACAATAAAAGACCACGAATAACAAAAACGATCCTTAACAGAAATAACAGTGCTGGAGGAATTTCAATACCAAATTTCAAACTATACTACAAAGCTATAGTAATCAAAATAGCTTGGTACTGGCACAAGAACAGACCTCAGGACCAATGGAATAGAATTGAAAACCAGAGATGAACCTACAGACCTATATCCATATAATCTTTGATAAGGGACCTAAAAATAGAAGGGAAGAAAGACAGCTTCTTCAGTAAATCGTGCTGGAAAAATTGATTAACTATTTGTAGAAAATTATAGCTAGATCCATATATATCACCTTGCACCAGAATCAACTCCAAATGGATCAAAGACCTCAGAGTCAAAGCAGACACTCTGAATACATTACAGGATGGAATAGGAGAAACCCTAGGTCTCTTTGGCACAGGCCAAAATTTTCTTAATATAGACCTATAAACACAAGAAATCAAAGACAGGTTGGACAAATGGCATTGCATGAAATTGCAGAGCTTCTGCATTGCAAAGGACATAGCTTGCAAGATCAATAGAAAGCCCAGGGATTGAGACAAGATCTTCACTAGCCATACAACGGATAAGGGTTTCATATCTAAAATATACCTAAAACTTAAAAAATTAAAACTCTCAACAACAAATCCTCAAAGAAACAACTGCCCAATAAATAAGTGGGCTAAAGACTTAAAGAGAAACTTCCCTGAAGTGCAGAGAAGCATGGCTAATAGACACATGAAGAAATGCTCAACCTCTCTAGCCATAAAAGAAATGCAAATCAAAACAACATTGAGATACTACCTCACCCCACTTAGAATGGCTGTAATTAAGAACTCTAATAACAACAAATGCTTGAGAGGATGCATACAGAAGGTAACCTTACTTCATTGTTGGTGGGAGTGTAAACTTGTTCAACCACTTTGGAAAGCAGTATGGAGGTTCCTAAAAGACTCCACATACAGCTCCCCTATGACCCAGCAATCCCACTTTTGGGAATTTTCCCAAATGTTTACAAACAAGACCACACTAAAGCTACCAGCACGACTATGTTTATTGCAGCTTTATTTACCATAGCTAAGATGGAACCAACCCAGATGCCCCTCAGTAGATGAATGGATCAAGAAAATGTGATATTTAAAGAAGTTTGAGAACTTGGCAGAAATGGACCTTTTCCTAGCAAATATTGACATGCCAAAACTAAAGCAAGATGAGTTAAGCCATCTTAACAGGCCAATATCAAGCATTGAAGAGACAGCAATAAGAGACCTCCCAGATAAGAAAAGTCCAGGACCAGATGGTTTTACAGTGGAATTCTACAAGGCCTTCAAAGCTGAGCACACCCCATTACTCCTCCAACTCTTCAATGAAATTGAAAGAGAAAGTTCACTCCCGAATACATTCTATGAAGCCATCATAACCCTAATCCCAAAACCAGGCAGGGACTCATCAAAGAAAGAGAACTATAGACCCATTCATTTGATGAACGTTGATGCAAAACTTCTCAAAAAAATTTTGGCCAATCGACTTCAAAGATTCATCCAAAAAATCACACACCATGATCAAACAGGATTCATTTCAGGGTTGCAAGGCTGGTTCAATATGAGCAAATCAATTAATATTATCAACAGTAGCAAGGATAAGAACCACATGGTTATCTCAATAGATGCAGAAAAAGCATTCAACAAGATCCAACACCCCTTTATGATGAAGGTTTTGGAAAAATTAGGAATCCAGTGAACATTCCTCAATACAATAAAGGCTGTATATGACAAACCTACAGCCAGCATTATACTTAATGGTGAAAAACTCAAGCCATTTCCTCTTAACTCAGGAACAAGACAAGGATGTCCACTCTCTCCAATTCTCTTCAACCTAGTATTTGAATGCCTAGCAACAGCAATAAGACAAGATGAAGACATTAAGGGGATCCAAATAGGGAAAGAAGAAATAAAACTCTCCCTCTTTGCAGATGACATGATCTTGTACTTAAAGAATCCCATAGACTCCACTCTCAAATTACTCAAACTGATTCAAACTTTGGAAAGTAGAAGGGTATAAAATTAACCCTCAAAAATCAATGGCTTTTCTGTATGCCAACAATGAGAAAAGTGTGGCTGAAATTAGGAAAGCAACTCCATTTGTAATAGCCCTACAAAAAATAAAATACCTAGGAATTAACTTAACCAAAGAAGTGAAGGACTCTATGATGAAAACTTTAAAAACTTGAAAAAGGAAATCAAAACACAACTTAGAAAATGGGAAAAACTCCCATGCTCCTGGATTGGAAAAATTAACATCATGAAAATGACAATACTTCCCAAGGCTGTCTACAAATTTAATGCGATACCTATCAAAATTCCAACCTCATTCTTCAAGGAAATAGAAGAGGCAATCCAAAAATTCATATGGAACAATAAAAGACCACGAATAGCAAAAACGCTCCTCAATGGAAACAACACTGCTGGAGGAATATCAGTACCAAATTTCAAACTCTACTATAAAGCCATAGTAATCAAAACATCTTGGTACTGGCACAAGAACAGACCTCAGGATCAATGGAATAGAACTTAAAACCCAGAAATGTACCGACAGACCTATAGCCAGCTAATCTTTGATAAGGGAGCTAAACCAATAGAATGGAAGAAAGACAGCCTCTTCAGTAAATGGTGCTGGTAAAATTGGTTAACTACTTGTATAAAACTAAAGCTAGATCCTTATATATCACCCTGCACCAGAATCAACTCCAAATGGATCAAAGATCTCGAAGTCAAAGCAGACACTCTGAAAACATTACAGGATGGAATAGGAGAAACCCTACGTCTCCTTGGTGCGGGCCAAAATTTTCTTAATAGAGACCCGAAAACACAGCAAATCAAAGATGGGTTCAACAATTGGGATTTCATGAAGGTGCAGATCTTCTACATGGCAAAGGACATAGCTAGCAAGATCAATAGAAAGCCCACATATTGGGAGAAGATCTTCACTAGCCATACAACAGACAAGGGTCTCATATCTAAAATATACTTGGAACTCAATAAATTAAATCCCCCAACAACAAATCCTCAAAGAAATAACTGCCCAATAAATAAGTAGGCTAATGACTTAAAGAGAAACTTCTCTGAAGAAGAAAGAAGGATGGCCAATAGACACATGAAGAAATGCTCAACCTCCCTAGCCATAAAAGAAATGCAAATCAAGACACTATTGAGATACCACCTCACCCCAGTTAGAATGGCTATAATCAAGAACTCTAATAACAATAGATGCTGGAGGGGATGTGGACAGAAGGGAATCTTACTGCATTGTTGGTGGGAGTGTAAACTTGTTGAACCACTCTGAAAAGTAGTATGGAGGTTCCTCAAAAGACTCCACATAGAACTCCCCTATGACCCAGCAGTCCCACTTTGGGCATTTACCCAAATATTTACAAACAAGACCACACTAAAGCTACCAGCACAACTATGTTTATTACAGCATTATTTACCATAATTAAGATATGGAACCAATCCCTATGCCCCTCAGTAGATGAATGGATCAAGAAAATGTGGTATATATACACAATGGAATTCTATGCCTCCATCAGAACGAATGACATTGCCCCATTTGTTAGGAAATGGAAAGATTGAAAAAAATTATATTAAGTGAAGTAAGCCAAGCCCAAAGAAACATAGGTCCCAAGATTTCCCTTATTTGCAATATCTAGTACATGTATGAGTCAAGCAGAAAAGGTCAGATAAGGTGATGTTAGGAAAATGAACCCTAAGATATGTATTTTAAATATTTTTTTATGCATTTGTTTCTAAGGCAATTATAAGATTATTTCTTTGCTGCTTTGTATGTCCCTTCCCCATAGTATAACCCTTGCTTTCACTGTATTTGATGTATAATTTGTGGAGGGGAAGGGGAAAAACAAGTCGTTTAAATAAGGATACAGGTGGACCTGTTGCAACAAGGGGAAGTACAAGTTGTCATGTCAAAAACGAACTTTACAACTTGAGGGGGGGGGGATGATTAGGTGGGAGGGAGGGAAGATGGGAAGGGATGGGAAGGGTAAACAAAGGAGGAGGCTACAATGCTTGATAAGAAATGTATGCATTATCCTGCCCATGTAATTGTAACCCCTCTGTACAGTATGTTCACAAAAAATAAAAATTAAAATTAAAAAAAAGAAATGTTCTCTCTATCTTGTCCATGTAACTGTAACCCCTCTGTACAGTATTTTCACAATAAAAAAAAGAATATGTGGTATATATACCCAATGGATTTCTATGCCTCCATCAGAAAGAATGACATTGCCCCATTTGTTAGGAAATGGAAAAACTTGGAAAAAATTTTATTAAATGAAGTAAGCCAGGCCCAAAGAAACATAGGTCCCATGGTTTCCTTTATTTTCAATAACTAGTATATGTCTGAGTCAAGCAGAAAAGATCAGATAAGTTGAAGTTAGTGGAATGATCCCCAAGATAAGTATTCAAATGTTTTTTTTTTTTTGTTTTTTTCATTTCATGCAATTGTTTCTATCATATCCATAAGATGATTTCTATGTTGCTTTGTATGTCCTTCCCCATAGTATAACCCATACTTTCACTGTAATTGATGTTAGTATAATTTGTGGAGGTGAAGGGAAAAATAACAAATCGTTTAACTAGGGATACATATGGAGCCATTCCAACAATGAGCTGTACAAGTTGTTATGTCGAAAAACAAACTTAACTTTGGTGGGGGTGGGTGGGGGGAAGATCGGTTGGAGTTATGGAAAGGGATGGGAAGGGGAAACAGTGAGGAGGCAACAATGCTTAATAAGAAATGTACTCGTTATGGTATTCTCACAATAATAATAAAAAAATTACGTTCAAAGCAGCACAGGTATAGTTCCCAAGCCAGATTGTCTCCTGCTTTGAACGTTGTGCCTTGACTGCCTTTCTCTGCCAGCTACTGAATCTCCTCCAGCTCTAAGGTGAGCACCACAGTGGAGGACATCATGGAGAGCAGAGATTGTGACCTCACCATTCCCATCCTGCCAGCTGTGAGCAGAGACGGTTCTCAGCACCTGTACTGGACTCTGATAGATTCAGAGACCTCAGGCTACCTCAAGGATCCTTTCTCTGCAACATAAAACTTGGGAGGGAGGGCGGAAATGATGGACCATCATGTCTGGCCCCATGAGGAGGAGAGGAGGCCCATTGAACCAGACACTCAGTTCAAGGCAACCTCATTCACACCTGAGTGGGAAATTGAGTGCCACCGTGATGGTCAGCTGCTGGACAGATATCTTTGAGAAGATAGGCATCCCAGAGGCCCCGGAATCCAGCGAATACATTGTGGCTCACACCCTCAGAGCCAAAATAGATAAGTGCAGTGGCACCAGAAGGCCAGGAAGAGGGAGGAGGGAGAACTGTGGGAAAGCTACATCAGGTTCTCCCCCAGAGAAGATACTTATCTGAATCAGATGGGACTTTTCTGTAGTATTGTCATAGACAGATGCTCATTTATTTTTCCACAAACAGTTACAGAGTGAGCCAGGCTTTGTGGGGCCATAGACAATGAAAGGTTCCAGGACTGGTTCCACAGAACATGAAGAAACCTTGGTTTGAGCTGGATGCTGGTGCTTCACACCTGCCATCCTAGCTACTTAGGAGGTTGAGATCGTAAGATTGAGGCTTTTGGCCCTGGCAGGAAAGCCTGTAAAACTCTTGTCTCCAATTAACTACCAAAAACAAAACGCCAGAAGGGGATGTGTGGCTCAAGCCATAAACTGCTAGTCTTGAGTGAAAAGGCTCAGGGTCAGCACCTAGGCTCTTAGATAGAGGCCCGGAATGACGCAATGAAAGGAAGAGAGAGAGAGAGAGAGAGAGAGAGAGAGAGAGAGAGAGAGAGAGAGAGAGAGAGAGAGAGAGAGAGAGATTGAGAGAGAGAGAGAGAGAGAGAGGAGGGAAGCACAGAGGGAGAAAAAGAGGAAAGAGGGAAGAAGGGAGAACATGCAAGCCTTGGTTTGGAGTCCCTGGATCAAGGGGGCCAACCATTCACAATCTCTGTGGAGACAGTTTCAGAGATTAAAGCCAGTATATAGGACCAAGCCACTGACCCCTTAGCAACTTCATGAATCCAGGAGCTGTGGGGCCACCGATTGCAGAGGAAAGCAGCCTCAGGTAGACCCTAGGGCTCAGGGTTTTTTTTTTATCATCCCCGGCCCCAAGGAGTTTATTTTCTGGTCAGATAAAAAGAAAGTGTCCAAGGGCTAGGGATGTATTGGGGTGAGGGAGTGTCAAGAGGGGGGAGGCAAGGGATAAGCAGGAAGATAAAGAGGGAGGATGATCCCAGGTCAAGTGTATCAGGACATTGGTGTCATGATCTTGCCTGACAACCTACACTACCAGTGATAGAGCCTTTGATCCAGCCACGCTGCTATTAAAAGTCCTGACACCTTGAGTTCACCGTTGATGACCTGGCTGTTGTTCACTGCATGTTGCCTGTGCAGTACATCATTGGGGGCTGGGACTTTCCAGGGCTCACTCTGAAGATGACACCTCTGGTGTTCATTCCTCCACCAGAGACAGAGGTAAGCATGCCACTGTCACAGGACAGCCTGGGAATGAGGGTTGGAGTTGGGACCCATGTCACCCTGAGACTTCATCAAGGGGGTGCTAGGGCCCCGTGACTGCCATTCTCAGAGGCAGAAGTGGGTCTCTTTGCTGGCTCAGTCTTTAGTCTAGGTGGCAGATCTGGGATTCAGAGAGGGCAGGCTGAAGGTGGGGCAGGGCTGGGAAGAGGCTGGTGGGAAAACCTGAGGCACTGAGCTCTGAGCAGTGTTGTTTCTTTGATAATACTCACAACAAAGGAACACCCTGGGATAGAACAGCCCTTTTCACCTTCCCAAGAGGGACCTAGAGACCTCCATTCTCCATCCCTTCACCAAAAAACCCTTTAGTTCCCATATCATGGGTTTGGATGACTAGATCTCACCTCACTGCCCAGTGTTGAGGCAGGACAGTGGTTCTTTGATAAGGTCATTGGATCCTCAGTATGAAATTATACTTGAATGTCCTAATTTGGTGCATGGTCAGTCCCATCTAAGACTGCCATGATGTAGGAAAAAGAATCTAGAGAATCAGAGCTGGATAGGGTCTGTTCTGGGAGGCTTGAGTATTATGTGTTAGCTTTGAACTCCGGTGTACCCACCTGCTTCCCTTTCTTGGGTGGGTCTATGCTAGAAAAAGCTTGAAACTAGGGTGTGGGTCTTGTCTTTGATGCTCAAACCTAGCACTTTACCATTTGAGCCACAGCTCCACTTCCAGCTTTTTTGGGCGTTTAATTGGGGATAAAGTGTTCTCGTGAATTTTGCTGCCAAGGGTGGCATCCAACTGCAGTCCTCAGATCTCAGTCTCCTGAGGGGATAGGATGACAAGCATAGAAAAGTATCTTTGGCTGGGTGCAAGTAGCTCATGGTTGTCATCCTAGATACTCAGGAGCTGAGATCTGAGGACCATAGTTCAAAGTCAGCTTGGGCAGGAAAGACCCTGAGAGTCATATCTCCAACAAACCACCAGAAAACTAGAAGGGGTGCTGTGACTCATGTAGTAGAGTGCTCACCTTGAGCTGAAGAGCTCAGGGACAGCACCCAGGCCCTGAGTTCAAACACCACAACTGAAAAAAAGAAAGAAAGTAAAATACGTTTGCCTACGAAGATGTGGAGGTGTGTGTGTGGGTGCTGTGATAGAGAGACCAGGTGCTGACCTCACTGTACAGACATTTTTAAGAACTCCTCAAGTTTGCCCTGTTTGAAGCCACAGTAGGATGGGTGGTGCCTTACCAAGAACTCAAGAGGATGAGGCCTGTGGCAGGCAGAGGAGTGGTCGGATGGGTGCAGGGGTGGGATTGTTGTATCTGTATTCTCTCCATTGAAGGATGGATTTGGATGCTGGGTCTCAAAGTTTGAAGTCAAGGGTTGCAAGAAATTTGTGGCCTGATGAATTGGATTTCCTCTGGGTCTATGAAGGTGGCTGAAGCCGGGCGCTGCCGGTGCTCCCAACTGTCATCCTAGCTACTCATAAAGCTGTAAAGACCATGGTTCAAAGCCAGCTTGTGCAGGAAAGTCTGTGATACCTGATATCCAATGAACAACCAGAATACAGGACGTGGTGCTGTGGCTCAAATACTAGAGTGTTCATCTTCAGATGAAGAGCTGAAGGACAGCACCCTGGCCCAGAGTTCAAACCCCATGACCAACAATAACCAAAGAGGTGGCCTGATTTTTCCACATAGTAGTGTGTATGGTAGGAAATTCCATGCTGGGTTATAAGACATTACAGATATGTGAGAGGCTCAATGGTGTGTCTACAGTTAGTCTGAGTATGATAGTGCAGGTTGGATGTGATCCTAATGGAGGGAGTTCATGATTCTGTTCTCAGGAACTGCTGAGGCCTTGGAATGTCCATGTGTATCTCTCTCTCTGTGTGTGTGTGTGTGTGTGTGTGTGTGTGTGTGTGTGTGTGTGTGTGTGTAATTTTCCCTCGTTTTTCTCTCTCCCCTTTCTGTGTGCCTGCCTGCCTTTTTCCGACCTCAGATGGTGTCCCTCCTCCACACCGACCTTGGCTTTAGCACCCTATCAGGGTATACAATGAGTCCTAAATTGCCAGAGGCCTGTGTTCCAACTTTTCTCTGGGGCACAAGTCTGGCTGTCCCAATATTTGGCCGCCTCCAGGGGATTCTGGGAAAGCAGTGCCAGCTGACATAGGGTCTCCCCTGCCTCAGAGGGAGGGCCTCAGTCATATGATGTCCTGTCCTTTTCCTGAGATGGTTCTCTGACTGCACATACCTCTCAGCAGACTTGCAGTGGCTTGGAGAATCCGGGTTGCTGGTGGCTCTGGCCAACTCGAGCTTGACATCTGACTGAAGGCTGCTCAACCAAGGAGGATCCAGGGCTACATGAGAGGTGAGGCCAAGGTGGCTTGGAAGTATCTGTCAGTGTCTAGGAAATGTAAACGTACTTTATTGCAGGAAAGTTTACCTTCCAGCACCAGCTGAGGCTCTCAGGTCCTTCTAGACAATTCTGGATGCCCAGAATACAGGAGGCACAGACTGTAGATTCCAGGGCAAAGGAAATGGAGGATGAGGGACTGGTATGGCCAATACCTCAATGTTTTGGGGCATTAGTCTTGACCTGGCTATGCCCCCCCCTTGTGTAAGTTCACTTCTTAACCAAGTGTTGGCCACACACCAGCCACTTGTGGCAGTACTGTGGAAGGGGCAGGAGTAGAAGTGAGATTTAGGATGAACA
This sequence comes from Dipodomys spectabilis, assembly GCF_019054845.1. Classification (NCBI taxonomy): domain Eukaryota; kingdom Metazoa; phylum Chordata; class Mammalia; order Rodentia; family Heteromyidae; genus Dipodomys; species Dipodomys spectabilis. The sequence continues at coordinate 3,468,423 of NW_024871098.1, read as the reverse complement.
AAATCGGGATTTATAGCCTGTGGGGGTGGCAAAGGGTGTCTTTAAAGAAAATCTTAGAACTGGAACTCAGTGTCTAGGCACTGTCCCTGAGCTTCCTTTGCTCAAAGGTAGCATTCTACCACTTGAACCACAGCTCACTTTTCATCTTTTTTTACTAGTTTAGTGGAGATAAGAGTCTCATGGACTTTCCTGCCTGGGCTGGCTTCAAGCAGTCATCCTAAGATCTCAGCCTCTAAGTAGCTATGATTGCTGGTGTGAGCCACAGGCACATGCTAAGGATGTGTGTGTGTGTGTGTGTGTGAGTGTGTGTGTGTGTGTGTGTGTGAGTGTGTGTGTGTACCGGGACTTGAACTCAGAGCCTAGGTGGTATCCTTTAGCTTGTTTGTACAAGGTTGGTGCTGTACCACTTGAACTACAGTAGCTCTGCTTCCCAGGTTTTGGTGATTCATTGGAAATAAGAGTCTGCCCAGGCTAGGTTTGAATCTTGATTGATCCTCAGGTGTCAGCCATGAGTAGCGAGGATGATGGGCATGAGCCATAGGTGCATAGCTGATGATGGCCTTTCTCCACATTGGACTGGAAGCTCCTGAAAGCTTTCCTTTATTTCTACTGTGCCAATAATGGGGCTTGAACTCAGGTTTTGGGCTCTGGTCTCTTAAATTTTTCCCTCAATGCTGGCACTCTACCACTTGAGCCATAGCTCCATTTCTGGCTTTCGGTAGTTTACTGGCAAGAAGAGTCTTAATAAACCCTGGGCTGGCTTTGACCCACGATCTCTGATCCCATTCTCTTGAGTAGCTAGGATTTACAGGGGTTGAGCCATTGGTGGCATTGTGTAGAAGGTTTTCTTAAGCAAGAGTTCTTCCCTGCATTTGCCCTGACTCCTCCATGCAAAGGAGGCCTGAAGGTCAGGAGCTGTGAAAATTAGGCTTCAGCCACAGGAAATGGCTGGGGTCCTTGGAGAAAAGTCAAAGCTAATATTCCCCCTGGGCCCGATTCTCGCCCCAAACTCTGCCCTACCTGTGACTCAATTACAAACCTTGACCACCCTTGAATGTTCTGCTAGACTTGTCTGAGGCCAAAGAATCTTCATTCCACCCACACTACCTGCTTTACACCATACCTCTGGACCTTTGCCCATGATGTGTACCTTCTGCCTGAGACTCTCTATCCTGTTCCACATCTTAGAACTCCTGTGGAATTTTGACACTGCTTATATCACCTAGTGTATCAAGTCTTTCCTTCCCTTCTCCATCTTTTTTTAAAATATTGAGTTGCTAGAGATGGAACTTGTGCATGCCGACTGGCAAATGCTCTATATTGGTGTGTGTGTGTGGGTGTGTGTGTGCCATTCCTGGGGTTTGAATTCATGGCCTAGACACCATCCCTGAGATTGTATGCTCAAGGCTAGCATTCTACTACTTGAATCACAGCTCTGGTTTTTGGGTGCTTAATTGGAGAAATGAGTCTCATATAGACTTTCCTGCCAGCACTGGCTTGTAGTTATGATCCTGAAATTTCAGCCTCCTGAGTAGTTAAGATTACAGGGGTGAGCCACCAGCACCTGCCCTCTACCTGTCACCTATAACCTCAGCCCTCCTCTGAGTCCCAGAAGAGTATGTCTCACCAACGTCACATTTTTTTGCTAGTGTTGGGACTTGAACTCAGGGTCTGGGCTTGTTCCTGAGCTGCTTTTGCTCAAGGCTACATTCTATCAGTTAAGCCACAGTGCCACTTATGGCTTTTTCTGTTTATGTGGTACTGAGGAATCAAACCCAGGGCTTCATGCTTGCTAGGTAACCACTCGATCACTAAGCCACATTTGCAGCACAAGGCTCACTTCTAACAGGAGCTATGAGGGTGGGATTTATTTGCGTACCCTTTTCAGCACATAAATCACTGGCCATTACATATCTTTGCCAGGATTTGGGACCAGCCTGAGACTCGGCAATGAGGAATGATGAATGAGTGATAGCCATCATATCCCAGAGATCTAAGCTCACATTCTACAGATGGATAGAGAATATGGAGACAGATCCTTCCACAACTCCTACAGCCTGGGAACTGTGGCATCCCTGGAGGCAGTGGCTGGCTGCTAGATGTTCCAGTGGGACACCTCAGCCAGAACATAATGCACAGGTTGCATATGCTAGACCAGGCCTTCAGAGCTTCAGTTATTAAATGGCAGAGAAGGGTGCTTTGTTGAAGCTACTTGCTCAGACTTAGTACTCTCTGAAGGCTTGTCTCAGCTTTCCCAGGTTGGAGGTCTGGGCATGGGCAACCTGCTGAATGCCCATCCATGCATCATCAATCCAAACACAGAGACATGGAGTTACTGCCTTCTTTTTTTTTCTTTGGCAGGTCCGAGGTTGAAATATGAGCCTAGGCCCTATCCCTCATCTCTTTTTTCTCAAGGGTAGTGCTCTCCCCTTGAGCCAGGGCCCCAACCCATGGGCATATTTTCCTGTGATCTCTTAGAAATAAGAGTGTAGGGACTTTCCTGCCCTGGCTGAATTCAAATTGTCATTCTCTACATCTTAGCCTTCTGAGGAGCTAGGATTACATACAGGAGCCACTGACAACCTAGCTTACTTTTCTTCTTCTTCTTTTTCTTCTTCTTCTTCTTCTTCTTCTTCTTCTTCTTCCTCTTCTTCCTCTTCTTCCTCTTCTTCCTCTTCTTCCTCTTCTTCTTCCTCTTCTTCCTCTTCTTCCTCTTCTTCCTCTTCTTCCTCTTCTTCCTCTTCTTCTTCTTCTTCTTCTTCTTCTTCTTCTTCTTCTTCTTCTTCCTCTTCTTCTTCTTCTTCTTCTTCTTCTTCTTCTTCTTCTTCTTCTTCTTCTTCTTCTTCTTCTTCTTCTTCTTCTTCTTCTTCTTCTTCTTCTTCTTCTTCTTCTTCTTCTTCGTGACAATCTTAACACTTCAAAGTGTCATTCGAATGGTTTGCATTCAAAGTAAACTACCCAGCCCTGGAGTTTGAATGCCAGGACTGCCACCCACAAATGGAGGGAGATCCTGACAAACTAGTTTCTATTTATGTGAATGCTATCAAAGTAATATTTAAATTTGCAGTTAATTCATGATTCTATTTTAGAACACAAAAATTATTGGATTTATAGCTTCCATTCTGGCACTGTGGTATGATTCCCCTAATGGAAGGATATTGACTAATTTTTAATTAATATTTTTATAAGTATTCAACCATGATACTTCATTCAATGGAGACATAACTTAATAACTAATAATTGGTAACTATATATATATGTTATTTAATGATATCCTCACATTCTCTCTCTCTCTCCACACACACACACACATATATGCAGCAATCTACACATCTATCAATGTATATATTCACATCTATCAATGTATATATTGGGCACTACTCTGCCTTGATCACAGGTCCTCAGAACTTCCTGGCAGCTCAGTTTGCCAGAGGCTGGTGTGCTAAGACTGTAACTCCATTTATGAATTGGCCATTGTAGGCTGTGAGTTGAAATCCCAGCATAGCCAAAAATTTATTCATGGATTAAGAAGCCACTTTTAACACATTTTTTTCCTGAAATAAAGTCCTGGGTGTCAGTATGATGTATAATTCATATGCAATTATATCCTGTGTGATAGGATGTAATAAATGAAATGTTATATGGGTAATAATACTAAATAAATAAGGGTAATAAACGTATACTCACTAAACCCATGTATGTGAATAGATATCATATATGAATATTATGTTTTCCAGTGTTGGGGCTTCAGTTCAGGCCCTGTGAACTGGTCTAAATTTCTTGTCTTCAAGGAAGGTGAGCTTCCCCTTCACCCACAGTGCCACAGAGTGACCCAAACCCTGAGTTCAAATCCCAGGCCTGCCAGAAAGATGGTGCAAATTCCAATCCAGGGCCTTATTTTATTAAGTTTCTGCCCAGCACAGGCCTTGAACTCAGGTCTCAGCAATTTTGGAGTCCTAGGACCCAAGTACAAATATCAGAGTTGGCAAAAAATAAATAAATAAAAAGGAGAAGGATAAAATTAAGTAGTTCAAGGAGGTGGTTTTACACTGTTTTCCCTTTGCATTGTGACCATACTGGTCTAAATGACAAGGCCCAGAAAGTGGACATGACCATGCATGCTGATGTTTGGCTGGCCATTAGGGAAGCCATAGACAAAACCTCAACTTAGGCCTGAAGGTCAAATCCCGGGACTGCCACTAATGATAGGCGGGAGATTCTAAGAAATACATTCCAATATACATCCATACACATGTTATAAAAATAACAATTAAATTAGTAGTTAGTGTATGAGTGTACTATATAATTATACACAACAATTATACTACATTGACTAATTTTCAATTAATACTTTATTATGTATTCCACCATGATACTTAAAAATGGAAGGAATAATTTAATTGTCAATAAGTGATAGTAATATAATATATGTAATTTCATAATATACAGACATCTTTCTCTTATTTTATATATGTATATGTATATATATATATATATATATATATATATATGTATGCCAATGTACACATTTATCTTTTTATACACTTCTCACTCCTGGGGCTCAGTGGTATAGTGATAGTTAGTACATACAAAGCCCTGGATTCAATTCCTCATGCACATAAAAATCCGGAAGTTGTGTCTAGACTCTTACTCAAGACCCAGGATGGGCACCAAAAAAAGATTGAATGTTGTGACTGCAACTCTATAAAGATAGGACTTCGAATACCTCATCACAGAGCAAGCCGTGTGTCTGGTGCTGACAGCTGCCATCTAATCTGGCTTAGCCAGAGGTATACCACTACAACCAAGCTCCAATCCTTGTACAATCCTTGTACAAGAGAAACTAGGTACAGTGCTCAGGTCCTGAGTTCAAGCTCCAGAACTAGTGTATGCACACACACACACACACTCACACACAGAGAGAAAGCAGAAGTGAAGCTGTGACACAAAATGGTAAAGCATTAGACTTCTGCCCTGAGCACCCAGGCCCTGTGTTCAACCCCAAAACCTAGCCACCCAGGGCCCAACTAGGAGAGGTCAAATGTTTCAAAACCTGATGAGCTTCACCAGCCCTAGATGACAGGAAGTTTGTGATATCCAACAGGTGCTTGGATTTCACAAGCTTCCAGAAACCTAGGAGCGGCATCATAGGCCCATCATCACCCTCAATGAAACATTTCATTAGATTCAGTGCCCTAATTGTCTGCCAGAAGGACTCTTGAATTATATTGAGCACTGTATCTGAACACCGGAATACAGTCTCACAAAGGCAAGATAAGTCCATAGAACTTGGACTGCCATGGGACATGACACAGATGAAGGTTTCCTGTCAAACCAGAGCACTGGGAAGAGAGATAGCTTGGGGTACAAAGAAGACTTTTTCACCTGACCTTCAGAGCCTGCCCACACTCCTCCTCACTAATTGGCCCAGATGGAGTTGTTTGATACACAGCTGTACAGGAGTGAGGCCTTTTGTGTGCCTGTCCAGAGACTTCTTTCAGCAGGCTTGGAATGCAGAGAAACCCTCAGGCTACACTGGGAGCAGTGAAGGGAGCCCTGGAACACGCAATGACATAAAAGCAGTAACTGTGTTATGAACTCATTGTATCGAATACAAATTTCCTAGTTTGGTGCCATTCATCATAGATGCTCTGGAGCTTCACCTATAGGAATGCATCCATACATACACAAAGACATGGAGGTGCAGGTTCTTTTTGAGGAGGCAGGTCCTGGGGTTGAACCATGAGCCTGGGCATTGTCTCTGAGCCCCTTTTACTCAAGGCCAGTGAATTAAGCTTGAGTCAAAGCCCCACATCTGGGTTTTTCTGTGATCTATTAGAAATAACAGTGTCAAGGACTTTTTTTATGCTGGTTGGATTTAAATTCAGATTCTCTACATCTCAGCCTCCTGAGGATCTGGAATTACAGTCAGCAGTCACTGGCACCTTCTTTCTTTTCTTCTCCATTTTTTAATCTGGACAATCTGACTTCTTGAACTTATAAGAGACTACCCAATGTTCTTTATAGCTGCTTTCTCTGAGAAGGATTTTCTCTCCTCATCTTCCCCTCTGGTCACAGGTTTGAAGCCAAAAGTGAGAAATGAGTGTCACAGGATTGAGGAGCAAATGTCCACTGGACATGCCAGTTCTGTCACTTAACATTGAGCTGCGGTGAATTTACTGTCTCAGGATGAGAGGACTGAAAGCTGGAGTGATCCTCATACGGTCTGCATTGCTCATTTTTCCTTTAAAGTTATCTAATAATTATGAGTGATTCGTGTCTCCTACCTTAATTATCTAGAGAACACTAGAAGCATCTTCATGTTTCTGTTTTCTCTAGTACCTCTTGACATTTAGTCTATAAGTTTGTATGGAGTGGTTCCTAGAGGAATCCCTGAGGAAAGCTACTTGAAGCCTCCTCAGGAGATCACCATTCCAAGCCAGTCCTTGAAGGAATTTCTGTGAGAATCTTGTCTCCAATACACCACCAGAAACCAGAAATGGAGCAGTGACCTGGAGAGTAGAGCTCCAGTTTTGAGAGAGAAAATCGAGCAGGAAATACAGGCAAGACCAGGCAGAAAAGCCTGGGACTTGCTTATGGTACAGGACTGTGTCTGTATATGATGCACATTGGAGCTCTCAGAAGCCTTTATTTACATTTTATTATAAGACCAATGCAGGAACAGTCACAAATCATTCAGGGTAAAAGAAGATCAGAGTGTATAGAAATAACCGGTATTCAGAAAATTACACTAGAGGACACAAACTGTATCATACTTAGGTAAAAACTACGATTAAGAAAAAAAGATGAGGGGATTGGGAATGTGGATTAGTGAGAGAGTGCTTGCCTAGCATGCAAGAAGTCCTGTGTTCTATTCTTCAGTAGCACATACACAGAAAAAGCCAGAATTGGTGCTGTGGCTCAAGTAGTAGAGTGCTAGGGAAAGTGCCCAAGCTTTGAGTTCAACCCAAGAAATGTCAAAGAGATAGGTAGGTAGGTAGGTAATTAGGTAAGTAGGTAAATAGATAGATAGATAGATAGATAGATAGATAGATAGATAGATAGATAGGAACAATTCCCAGTCATGAGGCCTTCTACAGTGTGCCAGGCCACCAGCATTGCCTTCACACAACCACAAGGTAGGAAGACTGTCTCTGTCGCACTTCTCAGGCAGCAAAGGGCCCCAGAGCCAAGAAGACAAAGCCAGGTTCTAACTCAGTTGCTTGGAAACAGAAGAGAAATGTCCCGGCCTCTACTTGGACTGGGGATTTGCATTAATGATGTGGAGAATGAAGGAAGGAGAAAGGACTGGCAGAAGTAGAAGAAGGGCCTTCAAAACTGACATATGGAGAGTCAAAAACCCACTCCCTAAGACCAGAGAGCAGGTTTTTTCTAGTCTCTTCCTCCCTTCTCCCACACTAAACTAACTCTCTCTATTGGTAACCTAAAGATAGCCTGAGGCTCCCTTCACCTGTGGAAGGAAGGTTAGTCATTGTTTGAAGAGGCTGAGAAAACCTTGACCCTGGTGAAATTCTAACAAATGTTTCAGGTTTCCCCACATTGTTGACTGTGCCTGGAATGAATGAAGTGGTTTTGCAGCTCACTTCCCTGTTGAGTGTGTACATTCTGCCTCCTAATCCTACAGGCCTAGGTCTCTGCAACTAGCCTGGCTTTTAAAACTGTTTTCTGTCCTTCAAATTCAGTGTTACACTGGAGTTCTTTGGGATAGCCAGGCTTGAATCCTGACAACTTCATTTGAACCTTGGATGGGTCAATGATGTTTCTTTCCTTCTATAGCTTGAGAACTCTAAGAACATTTAGAGTGAAAGTAACGTCTCATAACCAAGGAAACATAAGAAGCTGTTGAACATATGACCTTTCAAAAGTGGAAGTCAGAGTGTCATAGACTTTCCTGACCTTGTTGGCTTCACCCTGTGATCCTCAGACCTCAGGCTCCTGAGCTAGGGTGATGGGTGTGAGCTACTGGTGCTCTGCTAGGTTCAGAACTGTAATGACATTGATAATACAAGTCAACTGCTTATCTCAAAGGGCTTGGAGACCATATTAAGCCTTTCAACATTGGACCTTTCAGATCCCTTTAGCACACAGGGTTATAATGCTAGAGACAGAGAAGCTGGGCATATGAATGTGCTATACTTGAGCCTTAAGCTCTGATTCCAATTCTGGTGTACATCAGCGTTCATTTTCCAGAGAATGTTCTCCTAATTAGCAAATAGGAAAAGTACTTTGATTAACCCTTATTTTTACCAGTTGTGTGTCTTATATCAAGCCTGGACCCTGTCCCTGAGCAATTCAGCTCAAAGCTAACACTCTACCTCTTGAGTCACAGTGCCACATGGGATTTTTTTTGGTGGTATCTTGGACATAAGAGTCTAATAGGCTTTCCTTGCCTAGGCTGTCTTTGAACTATGGTCTTCAAATCTCAGCATCCAGGGAAGCTGGGGTTCCAGGTGTGAGCCACCGCCATCTGGCCTATTGTTTTTGAGAGTCCTGGTGCTTCTTTTTTTCAAGGCTAGCACTCTATCATTTGACCCACTCCATTGCTTCTGGCTTTTTCTGAGTATGTGGCACTGAAGATTCAAATCCTGGTATTCATGCATGTTGAGCGAGATCTTTCCACTAAGCAACATTTCTAGGCTTACCCTTACAATTGTATCCCACAACTTGCCTGTCCTCAAGAAAAGGATTCTAAGTATAAATGATTAAAGAAATGCCTATAGGAAGGTGCTCAAAGATAAAAACACAAAGCTCATTCTTGCGAGATTCTCTAAACATGCAAATGCCTCCATTTAATTATGTATCATGTTTCAACACAAAAGTTTTAATGAAAAATGAGTCAATGTCCTAAATTATTGTGTATAATTTTATGATAGATGTGCAAAATATAATAAATATTATGTGTATAATAATACTAAATAAAATAAATAAATGAATGAATCAAATAAAAAATAAAATAAATACAAAATCAATAATAAAAATCATAATATGTAATAAACATACATATGTAAGTATATATCCTATATTACACATGTATAGAGATATCTTTTCCATTACAGGGCCTTCATTCAGGCCATGGGAACTCTAGCCTGAATTTCTTTTCCTCAAGGACACTGAGCTTCGCCTTCACCCATGGTGCAAATGAGTTACCTAGATGGTGAGATCAAATCCCACAAACGATAGAAATATTGGTCCAGTTCCAAGACAGTGACTTAATTTTTTAATGGAAGCAGTTATGTTTATTCAGTTACATACTGAACATTAAAAACAAAGCAGTTTAGAAGTTTGTACAGCTATTCAGACGTCCTTCCCTTACTCCCAAAGTGCTTCTCTGAACACTACATTGTTTCTTTTTTTGTACGTTTTTTATTGTAAAAATGTTGTACAGAGGGGTCACAGTTACATGAGCACGGTCATGAGTATATTTCCTATTGAGCATTGTTGCCTGCTCCTTTGTTTTCACCCTACCATTGCTTCCCTCCCATCTCCACAACTACTCCCCCTGCCAAGCTCAGTGACTTAAATTTTTAGTTTTGGCTTAACACGGAGTTTCAACTCAAGTAGTGGCAAATCTGCACTTTCCTCATGTTGCTACAGACTTACCAAGATCCTGAGGTCAAATCCCAAGCTAGGAAAGAAAACAGAGAAATTCCAAACCAGGGAGCTTTATTTTCTTTAATTTAGTTAAACAATTAATTAATTTTTTTTTTTTTTGGCCAAACATGGGGCTTGAACTCAAGTCGTGGCAACTCTGCCTCAGCTTGGAGCACTCTAGGCTGGGTGCTGCCTCGGGACCTGTATCCAATCCTGGAATTGTAGACCCAGAGGGCTTGCAGGAAAAAAAAAAGTGGGATAGCATGAAAAGTGGCAAGCTGCAGAGGGCTGGGGGTTTTATATTTTTTTCTTTGCACGGTGACCATCCTGAGTCTGAATGAGACAGACGGCTGCAAAGTGGAAATGACCTGCCATATCTGAAGGCTGGCGTGCTATCAGGGAACCCATAGGCCAACCTGTCAACAAGTGTGACACCTGTTTTCCTTTCCTGGGAGAGTCCTGGGTGTCAGGCATGATTGAGAACACATCTACAAATCTAGATGCTATGTGATAGGATGTAAACAATATAATACATAGTTAGGTATCATCACAGTCAATAAAATAAATGGTAAATAAATGAGTAAAACAAAAATATAATGAATAACCACCACAAACATTATATAGGCTGAACATCTGTATGGAAGTTCAATCCTATCTTTAAAATGTATTTAAGTCGTACATTTTCCAGGGCTGGAGCTTGAATTCATGCCTAGGGAACAGGCCTGACTTTTTGGTCTTCAAACAGGGTGAGCTTCCCCTTTCCCCACAGTTCAACAGAGTTACCTAGACCCTGTGATCAAATCCCAGGCCTTGCAGACAAAAAAAAATGCCATACATTCCAAGCCAGGGAGCTTTATTAGCATTTTTAATAGGTTTTTAAGTTCACTTCGTCTTTATTTGATACATTTTGATTTTACAACACGAGTTTTTCAAAAAATGTGTTCAAACTTTTACATTTCAGCATAGCACATTGGTGTTTTTATTTTGACCATCTGCCATGAAGAGTGAGAATGAAAATAAGGACACTATTTCTCCCTAGATGGTCGGGACAGTTGAATTTATTTCTATTTAGAGTTATTTCTATAATTATAAACTCTCTGAATTTGTGTTATGTTAGTTTTTCTCAGCTCCTAACACGAAATACACTAGGGGATTCCTGATAGCAGAAAAGGTTGGGTTTCTGAATAAAAATTCACTTCTGTGAGGACAGTATGTAATTGTAAGCATTTTGGGAATAAAATGGATTGTAAAATGAAAAACAAAAACATTGGGACTGGGATGTAGCTCAGTAGTGGAGTATTTGCCTAAAGAGCATAAGACTCTGGCAGAAAAGTTTCCTAAAGCTTAGAATGTTAGAACTTTATGATCTGTATGAACAAACTTTTTTTTTTTGGTTATAGGCCTGAACTCAGGTGTTATCACTGTACTCTTCAGTTCAAAGGGAACGATCTACTGCTTGATTCACAGTGCTACTTCCGGTTTTCTAGTGGTTTACTTGAGATAGTAGTCTCACGAACTTTCCTGTCCAGACTGGCTTTGAACTGCCAATCTCAGATCTCAGCCTCCTGAGTAGCTACGATTATAGGCATGAGCCACCTGTACCAGGCACGTAAACAAACTTCTTAAAGATTGATTCTGTGAAAAGAAACTTGGAATACAATTTTAGTATAAATAACTTATAATGCCATGGTTAAGGCACTAATTCAGAAGTATTTATTCATTGGCTGGTTTCTTAGTTTATTTAAAGGTATATTATATATATATATATATATATACATTATTAATATATATATACATATATATTATTAAAAACATAGATTTTAAGTGTATGTAAGAGCATATGTGTTCATATAGTTATACAACTGCACAAGCTTCATTTTTTTTCCCCATTTGGTTGGTACCATAAATTAGGTGGGATTTTTGTACTGATGTTTTGTTCTCTGTTTTTGGAAGATTTCTCTCCCTTTTATCCCTCTGCCCCCCCCCCCCTGCACTTGAACTCAGCTTGCTCTTTCTTGGCTTGGTTGTTCATAGCTGATTTTCTATCACTTCAACCATACCTGTAGCCGGGCTTTTTCCAGTTAATTGGAGATGATTTCTCTCAGGCTTTTCTGCCTTCATTGGCTTTGAAATTTCATCTTCCAGTTCTCAGACGCCTGAGTAGCTAGGATTACAGATGTGAGCCATTGGGGTGCCTAGGAATAAATTAGACTTTGGTTGGTGTATTCTTTCTGTTGTTCTAAGCATGGGATCATCTACTATAGAATTTCTGTGAATGTCCTGGGTATGAAGTAAGATATATAATACATATGCAAATCTGTATAGTTCTCATAAGATGTAATGAATTTAATACGTGTTATAAGTGTAGTAATAGTCAATAAATATAATGAATGAATAATACAAAAATAAATACACTCAAAGCAATATGCAAGTAAACATAAATATGTAGATATTCATCATTTTTTCAAATGTGGATGAATATTACTTAACAAGGCTGGGGATTGAATTCAGGCCTAGGGAACAGGCCTGAATTGCTTGTATTCAAAGAGGGTAGTTTCTCCATCCTCCACAGTGCATTAGAGTTTCCCAGACTCCAAGTTAAAATCCCAGGCCTGGAAGGAAAAAAAAAATGAGCAAGAATTCCAAGCCAGGGAGCTCCATTAGTATTTTTATTTTTTAAAAAATTTTTAAATTTATTTTATTTCATTTTTTATATATTTTATTACAGTTTTATTTTATTTTATTTATTTATTCATTTATTTTGTCAAGCACGGGACCTTGAACTCAGGTTGTAGCAACTCTGCCTCAGCCTCCATCATCCTAAGCTGGGATGATGCAGCTTCTGATCCTAGGCCTCAGGGGCTGACAGTAAAACAAATTGAAAACGGCACCAAAAAATTGCCACAAATTGAAGACAGTCGACAGTTTCTCGGTTTTCCTTCCTTGCATGGTGACCATCCCGGGTCCAAATGACACGGCTGCAACCTGTAGGTCACCTGGCATTGCTGAAGGCTGGCTTGCTGGCAGTGAAGCCATAGGCCAATATGGACACGTAGGCCCTGAGTTTGAATCCTTGTCATGCCACTTACAAAGGGCTGGAGAGCCTAAGAAACTATTGCCTGTCCATAGGTACACCAGAGGAATGTGATCAATGTCATGGTTGGATGAGCAGTTTGTCAATTAGTCTAACATAAAATTAAGCCCAGTATTCACAAGATGTGGATTGATTTTATTTTATAGTTTCATAGTTTAGTATGCATTGAAAGATTATGTGTGTGTGTGTGTGTGTGTGTGTGTGTGTGTGTGTGTGTATGTGTGTGTTTTGTCAGTAGTGGGGCCTGAAATCTGGGCCTGGGAACTCTCTCTCAGCTTTTCAGCTCAGGGCTAGTGCTTTAACATTTGAGACACAGCACCATTCCTGGCTTTTTCTGATCATGTTGTGCTGGGGAATCGAACCCGGGGCTCATGCATACAAGATAAGCACTCTCCCAGTGAGCCACGTTCCCAGCCCCTAAAAGAATACTATTGATTAAATAGAATTCTCACTACATACCTGTGAATCACTAGGAACGTAGTATATGTCATTTAATACTAGAAAGACATCACTGGCAGTATCTAATTTTCTAAATATATATTTATTTGTATACTACTGTCTGCATAGAAAGGTTTTGCTATTTTGACCAAACCTGTGTCTCGATCCCAGGTCCTGGGATCCACCTTGCATCTCAATGTGCTAGAGGCTGTCATGCTGACAAACACCCATTCATGAATAGGGGCTTCTAGGCCCTCAGTTCAGGCCCCAGCATTGCCAAAAATGTCTTCTTGGAGTAAGATTCAAAGTGTGATACCTGTTTTCCTTTTCTGTGCAAGTGCTGTGTATCAGGTATGATGTATATAATATTTCTGCAAAGCTAAATGCTATGGAATAGATTTGAATGAATGTAATAAATGTTATAGGAGCACTCACAGTCAGTCCATAAATAAATGGTAAATAAATAAATGAATAATAAAATATCATGAATCATTCTAACAAACACGATATGAACTGAATATATGGATGTAAGTATAAATCATATAATAAACATGTCTATATATGTTATGTTCTCCAGGGCTGGGGCTTGAATTCAGGCCTAGTTAACAGGTTTGAATTGCTTGTCTTCAAGGGAGGAGAGCTTCCCTTTCCTCCCTCCTCCACCCCAGGCAATGCATCAGAGTTACCCAGATCCCAAGGAGACATCCCTGGCCTGGCAGACAACAAAATGGCATGAAATCCAAGACAGGGAGCTCCAGTATATTGTTAATTAATTAAGTTATTTATTGCTAAGCACAGGGCTTGAACTCAGGTGGTGCAGCCTCTGGATCCACAGCCATCCTGGGTCCTAGGCCTCGGGGGCGGACAGGAAAACAAAATGAAAACACCACCCAAAAAACTGCAACCACAGAAGGTCAGCAGTGTCTGTTTTTCTTCCTTGCACGGTGACCATTCTGAGTCTGAATGACATGGCTGTAGGTCACCTGGCATTGCTGAAGGCTGGCAGGCTGGCAGCGAAGCCATAGGCCGACCTGGACACTAGGCCCTGAGTTCGAATCCCGATCATATCACTTAAAAGGGGCTGGAGAGCCTAAGAAATTATTGCCTGTCCATAGGAACACCAGAGGAATGTGATCAATGCCTTGGTTGGATGAGTAGTCCATCAATGAGTCTAGCATAAAATTAGACCCAATAATCCAGGACACGGATTGATTTTAATTCATAGTTTATTATGCATTAAAAGAATGCTATTGGGGGCTGGAAAGGTGGCTCAGTGGTAGAGTGCTTGCCTTGCATGCCTGAGGACCTGGGTTTGATTCCTAAGCACCACATAAGCAAAAAGAAAAAAGCCAGAAGTGGAGCTGTGGCTCAAGTGGTAGAGTGCTAGCCTTGAGCTGAAGAGCTGAGGGACAGCGCCCAGGCCCAGAGTTCAGCCCCCACGACCAGACCCAAAGCAAAAAAAAAAAAAAAAAAGAATACTATTGATTAAATGGAATCCTCACTAAATACATGAAAATCAGTAGGAACGTAGTATATATCATTGAATACTAAATCGACACCTCTGGCAGTACTTAAATACCTAAATTTATATTTATTTATATACCATCATCATCATAGAAATTTACTGCTATTTTGTCCAAAACTGGGGCTTGATCCCAGGTTCTTGGATCCACTTGGAAGCTGAATGGCCTAGAGGCTGCGGTGCTGACGCTCACCCATTCATGAATTGGGCCTCTCAGGCCTTCAGATCAGGTCCCATCATTGCCAAAAATTTCTTCCTGGTGTAAGATTTCAAGTGTGACACCTGTTTTCTTTTTCTGTGCAAGTTCATAATATGTCTGCAAAGTTACATGCTATGGAATAGATGGGAATAAATATAATAAATGTTTTAGGTGCACTTACAGTTCATAAAATAAATGCTAAATAAATCAATCAATAATAAAACATAATGAGTCACTCCAACAAACACAATATAGACTGAATATATAGATGTAAGTATAAATTATATATTTAACATGTCTATAAATTTTTATGAGGTGTTGAATTCAGGCCTAGGGAAGAGTTTAGTTCATGCATGATTCTCATAGGAAGTGATAGGCAAGACGTATGGCACAAAGATTATTTTTAATTAAGAGTTCATGAAGTGTGACAATAAGAATCACATTCAGGAACTGGAGACAATGGGAAAGATCCAAGAATCAGTACTCACATGTTAGATAGGATTCCAACACAGCCCGCCACATCTCCTACTCTATCCAAATAGGTATTTATTAGCATACTATCTTCATGAATGGATGAATATTGTGCCGCCGGGGATTGATCTCAGGTCCCAGGTATGACTTACCACCTTCGTTGCTCACAGGCCAGTATCCTCACCTAGACCCTTTTTCCAATTGGGCCTGCTAAACTCTTAGTTCAAAACCCAATACTGCCAAAAGATGAAATCTGATGTGAGAAGTCCATTGATCCACCTGTTTTCCTGTCCTCTGAAAGTCCTGGGTCTCAGGGAGGATGGAGAATTCTATATAGGCAACGCTATAGCCATGGGAATAGGTTGTCATCTGTGTCAGCACAGTTATGTCTGTCATCATACTCAATAAAACACAAAATGCATCCATGACTAAGACACGCAATAAAAAGAGTGACTACACTGAACACATGATGCATTCCACACATGTATGTAAATAGAGATCCTATGTGTAAAATAGGTGGGTATATTATTTTTGCCAGTGCTGGGGCTTCAAATCAGACCCTGCAACCTGGCCTGATTGTAGTCTTCAAGGATGGTGAGCTTCCCTTTCCCCCACAGTGCTATAGATTTACCCAGACTTGAGTTATAGTCCCAGCTGTGGCAGAAAAATGGTGCAAGTTCTGAGCCAGGGTTCTTTTTTATTATTATTATTACCAAGGAAAGGATTTGAACTAAGTTTGTGGTAACTCTTCTTCAGCTTCAATCATCTTAGGTTGGCGGGCTGCCATTTTCCCATAGCCGATTCTGGGATCCAAGGCCCTGGAGTTTTGCAGGAAAACACACACACACACACACACACACACACACACACACACACACACACACAGAAAATAAGCCGAGGGATGGATTTTTTACATTTTGTTCCTTTCCACGGTGACCATACTGGGTCTTAATGAAATGCCTACAAATGTTTCTTCACCTTGCAGTGGTGAAAGCTAGTGGGATATTGGGGAAGCGATAGGCCCATGCAGCAATGTAGGCCGAGTTCGAGTCCTGGTCCTGACACCTACCAATGGGGAGAATTCCCAAGAGACTCGTTCCTGTGCATCGAAATACCAATGGAATGTGAGCAAACTCATGATTGAATGAGAAGTTTCTGCGTGCAACAGACTAGTCTAAAATTAAACGCAATGATCCTAGGATGCTGATTGATCTTAATGAATAGTTTATTAAGCATGAAAAGAATCCTATTCCTTCATTGGTGGCATAGTAACTACATAAGAGTTGGTAGGAACATAGTTGATAGGTAGATGTCTCTGGCACTCTATACAAATATATATATTTATTGGTATACTATCACCTACCTATCCATGTATGGCTATTTTGTCCACCTCTGTGGCTCAATCTCGGGGTCTGGGAACTGCCTGGCAGCTTCCTAAGCTAGAAGTTGCCGTGCTGACACCCCCATTCATGAATTGCGTCTGCTAGGCCCTGAGTTCAGGTCCCAGCACTGCCAACAATTGCATCGTGGAGTAAGAAGCCTAGTGTGACACCTGTTTTCCTTTTCTCTGAGAGTCCTGGGTGTAAAACTACCTTTAACTTATGAAGAGATGACTGCTGTGTGCCGTCCCCCCACCACCCCTTACCTAAGGGCTCCATCTCAAGTCCTGGGAAAGGCCTTGCTCATTAGTGGCTCACAGGCTGGTGTGCTCACATGGACCCATTTGTCACTTGGGTCTGCTAGGCCCCAAGTTCAGATCCAAGCAGTGCCAAAATTCACCCAATCGTTGCACCTGTTTTCCTTTCCTGTGCAAGTCGTGGGTCTCAGTTAGAATACAGAATGCATGGGCCACCCTGTGGCCATAGGAATAGGTTGTTATCCATGTCAGCTCAGTTATACTTGTCATCATATACTAAAGAAAATACATGATACATCCATGAATAGCATACAAAATAGAATAATTCCACTAAATGCACAATGTAGTCCACACACAGATGTGAATATATATCCCATGTTTAAATGATCAAATCAGGACTATTATGGCCTCCCTGGGGCTTGATCTCTGTTCCTGGGAAAGGCTCAGCTCCTTAGTGGCTCACATGCTGGTGTGTTCACCATGACCCATTCACCAATTGGGCTTGCTAGGCCTTGAGTTCAAATCCCAGCACTGCCAAAAGATTCACCTTATGTGAGAAGCCAATTGATCCACCTGTTTTCCTGTCCCATGAAAGTCATGGGTCTCAGCAAGGATGGAGAATTCTATATAGACAACTCTATAGCCATGGGAATAGGTTGTCATCCATGTCAACACAGTTATGTCTAGCACCATACTCAATAAAATACACAGTACATACATGAATAACACACAAAATAAAAAGAATAACTACACTGAATGCAAGATGCATACCACTCCTGTAGGTAAAGAGAGATCCTATGTTTAAAAAAGGTGGGCTTGTTATTTTGTCCAGTACTGGGGCTTCAAATCAGGCCCTGGACCAAGCCTAACACTCCAGTCTTCAAGAATGATGAGCTTCCCCTTCCCCCAAAGTGCAACAGAGCTACTCAGACATCAGTTCACATCCCAGCACTGACAAAAGATTAATTCTGTTGTCAGAAGCCAGTCGTTGTACGTTTTCCTCTCCTGCGAAAGTACCGGGCCTCAACTAGGATGTAGAATGCATAGGCAACCGTATAACCATTGGAACAGGTTGTCATCCATGTCAGCACAGTTATACCTGACACCATACTCTGTAAAATACACAATAACTCCATGATTTAGACACAAAATAAGGAGAAAAAGTGCACCGAATGCAAGATGCTGTCCACACATGTATGTAAATATAGATCCTGTGTTTAAATTATGAATTTCTTATTATTTGGCCCTCCCTGGTACTCGGTGTCAGGTCCTGGGAATGGCCTATCTCCTTCATTGCTCACAGGCTGATGACCCTTGACCCTTTCCCCAACTGGGCCTGGTAAGCTCTGAGTTCATATCCCAACACTGCCAAAAGATGAATCCTTATGTGAGAAGCCCATCGATTCACCTGTTTTCCTGTCCTGTGAAAGTCCTGGGTCTCAGCTAGGATGGAGAATACATAGGAAACCCTATAGCCATGACAATAAGTTGTCATCCATGTAAGCACTGCTATATCTGTCACCTTACTCAGTAAAATACACAATACTTCCATAAGACAGACAATAATGAGAAGTACACCAAATACAAGATGCTGTCCACACATATATGTAAATATATATCCTATGTTTAAATTATGAATTTATGACTATCGTGGCCACCCTGGGGATCAATGTCAGTTCCTGGGAATGGCCTAACTCCTTTGTTGCTCACAGGTTGGTGTGTTCACCGTGAACTATTTGCCAATTGGTCCTGCTAGGCCGTGAGTTCAGATCCTAGCACTATCAACAATTGGGTCATGGAGTAAGAAGCCAAGTATGAAAACTTTTTTCCTTTTCTCCAAGAGTCCTGGGTGTCAGGCATGATGAAGAACACATCTACAAATTTAGATGCCATGTAATAGGATGTCATCAATGTAATAAAGGCAATGGGTGTCATCACTGTAAAATCAATAGTAAATAAATGAATAAAACAAAAAGTACAAGGAACAACCACACCAAACGTGTATGGACTGAGCATCCATAGGTAAGTACAAATCCAGTCTTTACAATGTATATAAATAGTATGTTTTCCAAGGCTGGAGCTTGAATTTTGGCTTAGAGTACAGGCCTGATTTTCTTTTCTTCAAGTACAGTGAGCTTCCCCTTCTTCCACAGTGCTGCAGATTTACCCAGACCCTGAGTTCAAACACAAAGCCTGGCAGATAAATGGAGCGAATTGCAAGCCAGGGAGCTAATTTCTTTTAATTTTTTTTGCTCAGCAGGGGGCTTGAACTCAGGTTGTGGCAACTCTGCCTCAGCTTCGATCATCCTATGCTAGGGTGCAGCCACTGGACCCACAGCAGATCCTGGGATCCTAGACACCCAGGCCTTGTGTGGCAAAAATATACAGAAAAATGCGGTGAGATGGCCTTTTTATGTTTTCTTCCTTTGCACGGTGACCCTCTTAGGTCTGAATGACACTATTGCAAAGGGTACTTCACCTTGCATTGCTGAAGCTTGGCATACTATTGGGGAAGCCATAGGCCCATGTGGCAATGTAGGCCCTGATTTCGACTCCCCGTCCTGACACCAATCAATGGCAGGAGATACTAAGAGACTCTTTCCCATCCATGGGAATAACAAGGTAATGTTATCAATGTCACAGTTGAATTAGTTGATCATGAATGATGCTCCTATAAGATTAGACGCATCATTTAAGGAGAATGATTTTATTTAATATTTATGAAGCATTAAAAGAATACTATTACTTACAGGAATGCAATAATTTCAAGATATTGATTGATTTAATTAATAGTTTGTTAAGAATGAAAACAATAACATTAATTTCATGGAGGCATAATAAATACCCAAGAATTGGTAGGAATGTAGTCTATATAACTAAATAATGTATAGACATCTCTGGCACTCTATAAAGATATATATTTATTAGCATACTACCATCTGCATGTCAGTCAGTTCTTATTTTGTCAACCGCTGGGGCTCAATCTCAGGTACTGGGAACTGCCTGTCGGCTCAATTTGCCACAAGATGGCATGCTGACACTCACCCATTCATGAATTAGGCCTTGCAGGCTGTGATTCAGATGCCAGCATTCCCCAAAAATGGATCCTGTAGTAAAGAAGCTGATGGTGACACATGTTTTCCTTTTCTGTGAAAGTCCTGGGTGTCAGCTATGAAGTGCAATATATATACAAAACTATATCCTATGTAATCAATGTAAGCATTGTTTTATGTGTCATAATAGTCAATAAAATAAGCAGTCAATACATGAAAAAAAAAATAAAATGAATAACTACATTGAATGCAATATGGAGTCAACATATGTATATAAATATAAATCAGATATTTAAAATGTACAAAAATAGGATGTTTTCTAGTGGTAGGCATCGATTTCAGGCCTAAGGAGCAGACCTGAATTTCTTGAATTCAAGGAGGCAAGCTTCCCCTTCCCACACAGCGCAACAACAATGTTACCCAGACCATGAGTTCAAATCCCAGTCCTGGCAGAAAAAATGGCATCTCCATGCTATGTGATGCCCAATTCTTAGGTATTACATTTGTCCTCCATTTAATGAATGTGATTGTTTAAATGCTTCATAAAGTATTAATTATAATTGACCAGTGTCCTATAATATAATTGTGCATAATTTTATCCTTGAACCATTCAAGAACTACCCATTTAATCATGACATACATCACATTCCATTGGTAATCGTATGAATAGGAATGAGTTTCTTAGGATTTCCTGCCATTTGGAGGTGGCTGGAGCAGGATTCCAACTGTGGGCTCCAGCTCCTACCACTTAAACCTGAGGATAGGGAACTCACAGGTCTGTCCAAGAACATCAGTAAGACCAATGATTAGGCAGGCACCAGTGGCTCTCAGCAGTCCTCCTTGATACTTACAAGGCTGTGATAGAATCATGGTCAAAGTCACCCTAGGCAGGAAAGTCCTTGAGACTCCTGTCCAACTTGTGCCAACAAAATCAGAAGTAAAGCGGTGTGGCTCCATTGGTAAAAGGCTAGCCTTGATCAAAAGCAGCTCACAGACTGTGCCCAGATCCTAAGTTCAAGGTCTGGGACTGGGAACAA
Organism: Dipodomys spectabilis; assembly: GCF_019054845.1. NCBI lineage: Eukaryota > Metazoa > Chordata > Mammalia > Rodentia > Heteromyidae > Dipodomys > Dipodomys spectabilis. The sequence goes on along the minus strand of NW_024871098.1, from coordinate 3,447,361 downwards.
ACAGACATACATAACAATCTGTGCAGCCATCCAGCTAAAGCCGGTCACCCTCTTGTCCCCAACTGGATTGGACATAGTTCCTGGGAAAGGAGCTGCTCTCATCTTGACTTCACCCATTCTGCCTGCATCACAGGATTCCAGCCACACCCCCATTCTTTCATGGTTCTTTCTGACCAATGCGATACAAGAATGGTGGCCACACCACATTCCATGCTGCCCAGTAGCACTGGGATTCCTTCTGTTGGTTGACACCACTACCAGCAGTTGAGAAAGGTAGAGGTGGCTGAATGGTGAGCAAGAGACTTGAGGCCTAGGAGGAGAGGCCTTGCTCAGGCCCACCATGTGCCTGCCTGTGCCCCGGTCCCCTCCCCCCATTCCCAGTGGCACAGCATTTCAAAACTGGTGCTGCTGGCTCAGACACATGTTGCCTCTTGGATTCCTCAAGCAATGGTGCAATGGTGCGCCACCAGCCAGCTTTTGGCCCTGACCTGGTTCTGGCCACCCTGTCCTCTGCTCTGGGCCTGAGTGTCTACCATGCCACTACCATTGCTGCTCACCCCACCTGGAGCCACTGCCAACAGCTTTTGCCAACAGCACATGTTAGTGGAGGCCACACAGACCCACACCCTGTGACCCCATATCACTCCCCCTCCTTACCAGGACCTGCGCCTCCTCTGTGCCCCACAGTCTGGCCCACCCCCTGCCACAAATGTGCCCCAGGGGTGGGGGTGAGTGTTGACCCAAGGATCCCATCCCCATCCCCAGTGTCTAGTGTCCCAGGAAACAGGGAGATGCATGGTTGGGTGAGGAGCGGGTGCCACAGTGCCCCTGGCCTGGAGCAGTGGGAGCCACACAGCCGCACATCCACTCCCTTCCTCTCCCTGGTGGCTTTAGTCAGAGGTGGAGAACAGCATATCCACACCTGCCTTCTGGGGTCTTTTCCTTTTTTCTGGGGATGGGAGGTGTTGGATACAGAAGATAGACCCCTCTTGTTGTGTGAACCCTTGTCCTCTGTGCTCGGTTATCCTTTCACCTGAAGACGGAGACAGAGAGAGAGATCATCTTTCTCCTGGTACAGCCTGACTGTGCTCAGGTGAGTGATCAGTTGGCAAATTGCAGGTGCTGCATGGATGAGTCTTCCGTCACCGGTCTGGATATGTTTGTGTGTGTGTGTGTGTGTGTGTGTGTGTGTGCATGTGTAGAAGTGGGTTGTAACAAGGAGGCTGAATGCTTTGGTAACTTCTATCTGCTATCTTTGGGGCATGCATGGGCTTCATAGCTGAGGTCTGAGGGCCTGGAACGGTGAGATGCTTCAAGGGGACACAGCACTGTTAAATAAAAAGAACAAGAGATCTGTGTACCCTGGAGCTGTGTACTCCCTTGGGTCTGGTTGGTGGCAGTGGGAGCTTGGGAGGACCTAGAAGTGCAGCCTGCAGGGTCTGGCTTCCCAGAGGGACAGAGAGTATGACCAACACTTAGTAAAGATATGAGTCCTGCTATTATGGAGTGCAACAGCATAGGTCAGACTCTGGGTCTTCTCATCATGACGTCTGATGGGTGAATCCAACCCTATTTTAAATCTTTAGCTGTGATCTTCAGATCTCAACCTCCTGAGTACGTTGGATAATAGGCATGAGCCTCTGGCACTGGGACTCTGCTTCTTTTTGGTATGATAGGCTTTGACCTCAAGGCCTTAGGCTTGCCAGTCAGGTCTTCTACAAGCTTTTCTGTCTTGGGCATTTCTGAGTTGGAGACTTAATATATGCTCAGCCTGGGGTGGATCACAATCCTCCTATCTGTGACAGGCATGAGCCACCAGGCCAGGTACTCTATAGTTGGGATGGTAGATGTGTAGAGCCATGCTCAGTCAATGGTTTAGATGGATTGTCCCAAACTCAGTCCATGGCAGCCCATTTTTGACCACAGATGAAGCTCTGGATTGGGCTTCAACCAATGGACTTCAATCTCCTCATGGGACCGTTGTGAGGAAACAAGGGATTAATACAGAGGGATCGCTGGAGCAGGGCCAGACACAGAGAGAGGGGCCATCAGATACGGTTCTTGGCAGTTCTGTAAGTATATGACAGGAAGATACCCAGAAAGATCTCAGATGGTGTGTATTATTAATGTTGTGACAGGTATGGGATTATGAAACAAAACATGACTCTCTTTCTTTAATACTCAATCCTCATCAGGAACAGGATCCTTCACTTTGTTCAGTTTTGAAGCTGGGCATACTGAGGCACAGAGAACCTGGGTGGCCTACTCATCACTCCCAGCTGACAGGAAATTCGGCCTGACTTCTCTGCCATGCTCCCTAGGACAATGGGTATTATTCAGTCTACTTCTTGTGGTGGGAAGTCCACTTCTTTTCAGTTGTGGGGCTTGAACTTTGGGCCTGGGAGAGCTCCCAGAGCTCCTCAGCTCAAAGCTAGCACTCTACCACTTGAGTCACAGCACCACTTCCAGTTTTCTGGTGATTCTTTGGAGATAAGAGTCTCACAGGTGTTCCTGCCCAGGCTGGCTATAAACCACAATCCTCATATCTCAGCCTCCATTGTACTTAGGATAATAGGCCTGAGCCAACGGCACCTTGCTTAAGTGAAATTATGGCCTTCTTTCTTTTTTTCTCTCTCTCTCAGGAACTGATTGAGTGGGTGCTAGAGGAGGTGGCCCAGAATCCCCAATGTGGTTGGAACCAAGGTTCCTCTCTCATTCTGGAGGTGGGCTGTGGGTCAGGAGCTGTCTCACTCAGTCTGTTGTACCAGCTCCATGAGGTAAGTCCCTCTGTGCCCTGGCTAGACCGTGATAGTTATTCATTGTCCATTTAGCCTTCCTGGATTTAGCACTGTGTTCAATGCCCTTTACTAGCAAAAATTTCAGGCTAAAATTATGATACATAGTTACGGAATGAAAATGTAATGCCATCTTAAGAGAGTCATTTAGGGTTCTGGGAATGCAACTTCATGGTATGGTGATTGCCTAGCATGCATGAAACCCTGGGTTCAATACCTCAGTAACACATAAACTGAAATAGAAACACTGGAAGTTGTCCTGTGCCTCAAGTGGTAGAGGATTAGAATTGAGAAAAAAAAAAGCTGAGGAATAATTCCCAAGTGCTGAGTTTCAGCCCCAGGGCTGCCAAAACAACAGCAACAACAACAATGAACATTTAGTTAGTAAATGCAAAATAGAGAACCCAAACTTGGAATATATAATTGTTCCTTCCATACTGATACTTGACAATAGTCCCTAATTCATGTACTTTACCTATGTTAGGATACTGTGTTGAAAAAAAAAGTTTTGTTCATTACATCAGGGCAGTTGATGCCAGGAATGTGCTTAGATGTTAGGTGAAGACTAATTTTTGAAATTCAAAGATTCCAGGCTTTTGAGTGGGATTACTGCTAATCACAATGAGAAGGGTAGTCTAAGTGAGATTTTGAAAACTTTTTGGCCATTCATGGCACCAAAAAGGCAGAGGCTAATTAACAGCTGTGACAGAAGAGAAGGAATAAGTCCAGATGGAAGGAAAAAAATGCTAGTAACTAAGATATATCAGAAATAGTTCTAGGGAACCATTTTTGGTTATTGAAGAACGAGTTATCAACTAGGCTTATTCCTCATTGCCTTTAGCATTCTAAATCTATTAGGCTAGTTCTTAATCTCTGTGTGATAAATTTATCTCCTTCTATGCTGTTCTTTCATATCTGACCTCCTTTGCTTTCTAAAAATCTGTCTTTCTATATTTCTCTATGAACATTTCCTAATACTAAATACACCTATACAGATGTCACAGGATGCTAATGTAAGGGTCCCATAGCTCATGAGTCATTAATGTAACAAAATGGAAAAGGAGGACATATTTATTGCTACCTCAATTTTTCTGAAAATCTGCAATGTCATCATTTGGTTCAAATTTCCATTCTTTGTCTACATAGTGTTATTCAGTGCAAATAAATGCAAATATGAGCCGGGTGCTGGTGGCTCATGCCTGTAATCCTAGGTACTCAGGAAGTTGAGACCAGAGGGTTGTGGTTCAAATCCAGCCTGGTCAGGAAAGTCCATGAAACACTTATCTTCAATTAGTCACCAGAAACCAGGAAGTGGTGCTGTAGCTAAAGTGGTACAGCACTCAAGTTGAGCTGAAGAGCTGAAAGACAGTGTGCAGGATCAGTGTTCAATCCCTACAACCAACAAAAAAGTGCAAATATGGCTTTAAGTTTCCCCCAAAGGAATGATGAAGTCAATAGTAATCTTCCCAAAGGATTCAGTGCATCTACTTTTATTGAGTTATTTAAGTTATGACTGAACATATTCTCTTCTTTAAAAATTGTCAAATATTAGCTTTATAGTAAACTTCATCTAATATTTCTTGGTTCAAAAGAGAAGTCCATACAGTTGATGTCACTTAGCTTTCTTACTCTCTTAGTTCAAAGCCAACCCAGGCAGGAGAGTGTCAAACTCTTATCTGTAATTAAACACCAAAAAACCAGAAGCGGAGTTTTGGCTCAAGCAGTAGTGTACTAGCTTTGGGGGCAGGTGGGAAAGAAAGACAACTATTCAGGGACAGAGTGCAGCCTCTGAGTTCAAGCCCCAGGACCAGCACAAAGTAAACAAACAAGCAAACAAAACAAACCCTGGGTATTTCTTTGGGACTCTCCTTAAAGAAGTAGTGGTCTGAGAAGAGGCTTGTTTTGCTGATCATACTCATTGGATCCTGCTTTTTTGAAATATTTATTGCTATGGAAAACTCAGGACCAGACTAAAGGAATTGATAACTGACTCCTGCAACAAGAGAATCATCTCAGGAGTGAAACATCCATCCATAAGACACTTCAAAAACCTCCATATCTTTGTTTCTTTGCAGTAGAACACTTTTAAAACAAAGTTATTTCCTTTTGTTCTATGCTGGCCTTCAAATGGCATATTGTTTCCTTTGTAATACTCTCAACCAGAAGTTTACAGACAAGTTTTATATGAGTAAAGAACACACTCAAAAATTTCAGGGAGAGAGTTTCCTTCAAGCCTTGGATTCTTTTCTTGTACAGTAAAAAGGAAAGCAAAAGTTAACTTGAACTTTGTCATTCCTCTATGTTCAATTCCTCTCCTGAGATCAATTTCCACATCTAGTAACAGTTACTTCCATTTACTTCCAGTATCCATCTATGGTGCTGCTCCAGATAAAGTGAATGTTTTCTGGCTTCATTGAAATAGCACAGGGACACTTTTGGACATGAGGTAACACGTGTTTCAGAGACAACTTAGTAAAGAGAAAATATGAAATGTAAATTGCTTATGAATATTTTATTCATGAGTATATTTTGTTCAAACTTCTTAAGTGCTCTGTAAATTAAGGTTAATTTTAAATGGGAAGAAGGTTCCCAGATCATTTTTTGTGAGTGTATGTGCTGTGCATTAATTTCCCAAGTGTCCGTGAGTTAACAGTAAGAAAAACAATAGCAATAATAGGATAAAGAGAAGTTCTGTGTTTATATATAAGGGTTCAATAAAATATACAAGATTCTGCAAATAAGACAATATTGAAACAATAAAGCCAAGTCCAGTATGTAGATTTATGGGAGTGATATAGAGAAAGCATTACTCCTAAGTGGAACATGAAGCATGAGGCCACTTCCTTTCTAAATCAAGCTTGCTAATCCCATAAATTTGTAAAAAGGAGAATGGAAGAATGATTCTGTTTCCAATGCAAGTCATATATGAGAAAATGGACTTAACTGGAAAAAATGAGTCCATCTTGAGAGAATAGGAATTATAGTAGCAATGAATCTGTTGGCTAAGATCACATTTCTTTTTCTTTCCTTTTCTTATATTCTTTTTTGTAGTTGTTAGTCGTGGTACTTGAAATCTGGGACTGGGCACTGTCCTTCTGCAACGAAGCTCAAGGCTAGTGCTCTTCCACTTGAGCCACAGTGCCACTCCAAGTTTTCTGGTAGTTATTGGAGAAAAGAGTCTCCAGGACTTTCCTACCTGGGCTGGCTTTATACCCCAATCCTCAGATCTCAACACCACTCAGCTTAGGATCACATTTCTAACAGTGTACACTCAGGATATATAATGTATATGTTCATCTATCTTTATATTAATTCTTGAGTTAAAAATCTGGGCTACAGGTTAGACTTTACACTCACAAAAGTGTTTGTAGTTTAAAAGTTGATACTCCTGGGAAAAATAAAACCTAAGAATGTAAAGGAGTCTGAGAAATTCAATTTGCATACAGCTTGGGCAGAATAGGCTTTGAGAAACTACCTATAATTAAACAGCCAAAAGCTGGAATACCAGTCATGAGCAAGATTGCTGAATAAGAGCTTGAGGTTTTTTCATACATACAGACAAACATACACATACACACAGAGGAACATATATGTGCACACAAATATACACAAGTGAAACAACTCTCAGAATATGTAGAAAAGTTAGAAAACGATAGAAAATATGTCCTGAGTAAGACAAGAATCAAGTGATAATTTTTAATATTAGAAAGCCCTCAAGTGAACTTTCCCCCCAAAAGTTGAGAATATTACATAGGTAGGGATCAGAGATAGTAAGAGAGTCAAGCAATCATTATTAACGGGATAGGATCCATGGAGCAATGAATCAGGGAACTCTGTAGGTGCATATGAAAATGTTCATATCTTGTGTCAAATGTTAGAACATCTTTGAAAATAGTACATAAACAGTGTGAGCAATCAATCTAGTGGATATGTTCATAGGAGAAGTTCAGAATTGCTAGTCTGTTTCTAGAGTAAATAAACAAACTATGGCAGGCCAATGTGATACAAGCCTGAAATTCTAGCACTTCGACAGGAGATTAGAGAATGGAATTACCTGGACCAGGTAAAATAATTTTGTCTCAATAGAACAAACCAAGCAACAAGAAAGGAATACACAGTTGGAAGTTTGGTCTAATTTTGTCATTATGTTTTGAGAAGTCGTTTCCTATTGAAATGCAACTCATATATATCCTCACTTGTGTTTTAAATGCTCTCTTCATTACAGAACATTCCTAGCTGCAAAATGGCTCATTATTCCCATTCAAAAATTTGCAAAAGTAAGTAATCACCATTCTGTTGGATTCCAAAGAAATGTTGAAGGATTACAAAAATTTAAGCCTGGAGAAATAGCAAAGTTCATCTAATGTAGGACTTTGTAGACCTTGCTAAATTAGAATTTAGATTTAAAATATATATTTTGGTTTTGTTTGTAATTTCATATTCTATAGGATACTACAAAATTCTTTTTAAGTAGAGGGATTAATTGACAAATTCACAAATGATTCTGGCATTCTATTTTCCTAGAATATTCTTTCAAGAGAGTTATAATTAGAACATAGTTAATAGATAATTCCCACAGTTCATGTATACCATGTTAATGTGAATAATCTAGACAGAGTTGCCAACAAATGGATGACATTAATTTATAAATTTAGAAAAACAGCAATTTTTTAAGGTTTTGGTTTAAAATGGTATGAAGAGAGCAATTGTGTGACATCTTCTTTCTTCAACCTATATGTAATACCTGAAGCCATTTCCTTATTTACGTGCCTGTGTATACTTTGAGAAAAATACTAGGTTTGGGATGTGTATTCAACTTTGTTTTTGTTTTATTGGTTTTCCTTGAGCTTGAACTCTTGGCCTGGACAGTGTCTCTGAACCTGTTTTTGCTCAAGGCTCGTGCCCTATCATTTCAACCTCAGTGCCACTTGTGTCTGGCTTTTGCGGAGAAGTTTATTGGAGATAAGATTCTAAGAAACCTTCCTGTCAGGGTGGGCTTTGAACCTTAATTTTCCGATCTTAGCATCCTGAATATCTATGATAATTAAAAAAGTATAAATATAAATAATATTTGCAAATGATCTGATCTCAAGCAGTGGAGGAAAAATGATGCAGCTCAGTTTATTGTGGTGTTCTTTCCAGAACACGGAGGGCATCACACTAGCAGAGATGTAGTATTTTTTCACAATAGAGATAAACTATTCATGATGTGAATTAAGGAATTTTAAGGTGCCCTAGTGGCTCACGCCTGTAATCCTAGCTACTCAGGAGCCTGAGATCTGAGGATCGCAATTAAAAGCCAGCCCTGACAGGAAAGACTGTGAGACTCCTATCTCCAATAAACCACCAGAAAACCGGAAGTGGAGCTGTAGCTCAAGTGGTAGAACGCTTGTCTTGAGCTGAAGAGGTGAAGGACAGAGCCCAGGCCCAGAGTTCAAGCCCCATGACAGACCAAAAAAAAAAAAAAAGTTGGAAACTATTGGGCTAGGATGACTTTTGACTTTATGGCATAAATCTTGGGATTGATGGTCATAGAAATAACAGCTTACTCTGATAAAAAATATTGCTTACTCTTGAGGAATTAATTATTACAGATGCTTCATAGTTTTATCTTCTACCAGAATGTGGCTATTTTTCTGTTGACTTTTCAATCTGTAACACCCCATTGGAAACTGCATCTATTGCAGATTTTCATAACATGTAAAAAGGTACTGTTTTGAATCTCTCAGGTATGGAATGTTGAGAATTTAAAAATGAGTAGTTAATAGTCATAGGAATTTTGAAGAACACACATATTCTGTCCTCTTAACAACTTATTTAATTTTAAAAGTTATGGGTTTTCGTAGCATTAAACTGTTTTCTGTTTTAGAATGAGAAAGTACTAAATTAATTATTTTTTGAAAAATTTGGCAAGTATATATGAAAATATTGTCTAGTTGGATAACATTCACATTGATGACCCTCTGATAAAGAAGAAGTAATTAATTCAAATTAGATGTCATAGTATTGATTTTTAAAATATTACTACATAAAGAATAATATTTACTGTGCCAATACAGTGAAATTACATTTTATGCAGATTATTTTTTCAATTTTATTATCAAATTGATGTACAGTGAGGTTACAGCAATTGTAAGGTGGTGAATACAGAACATTTCAAATTTGTTACTTCTCCCTCATTTTTCTCACAGTTTTCCTTCACTCCTCACAAGTTGTAATGTACATTTCCAACATATTGTCTTGTGAGTGTTGCTGTTGCATTGGTTTTCCCTTTGTTCTTTAACTCACCATTTTGCGTTTCCTCTTCCCTTCCCTATTTAAAGTAAACGTATTCACAATCCAAAGTCAAAGAAAACAGAAATCACATAATTCATCAAAAACAACAACCACAAATGAAAAAATCTGGTTCCATATCTTGGAATTCATTTTGCTTAGCATCAGCTTTTATGGTTATATATACGCAATACAAAGACACTGGAAAATAATAGCTGCATGGACACCATATCATGAAAACAGCATGTTAACTTTTTGATGGTAAAGGTGTAATTAGGATTGGTGAATTCGCGGTTCTGATAAAGGAATTTCAAGAATTTTAAAGTTATGACAGGTAAATTTGAATTGTTCAAAATTTTTAACAACTTAGACTATTAAGAAAATTTAAAATTGCCTGGGAGAATAGGCTTTCAAGCAAAGAAATCCACGGAGACTTAGTAGAGAGGGAGCAATGTGGATGAAGATGGCTCTTTTTCACACTAAACAAATAGACCTCAGAAACCTTGCTGTAAATCCTATAGGTTCTCTTGAGAATTGTCCTTACCCAGGAACTATATTCTCACTGTTTGAAACAAAGTTATATTGGAATTTAAATTAAAAGTTCTTAAAAAATAAGGCATCAAAATTTGTGAATTTACCTTTAATTAACAAACATTAATTCTCTGAAAAAGATAATTTGAGTCAAAATATTTAGGGAGAAAGTGCCCTCCAAAATGAAAGAAGGTGTTGGGTTTAAACATTTCTGTTTGTAACACTTTCCACAAGGTCTTTGTATGTGAAGCAATAAAACACAGAAATAAATCTGATTGGATAATTCAAACCAATGATTTCACAGTTCTAAGTGGCTCACAAAAATAATATCCTTATTAAAATGAGATAGTGAAGACTTCTCTTATTACATAAGCCAAAATGTTTTGGGTTCATAAAAGAATTGAGCAAATGGAAAAGGCAAGAAAACATTTTCCTTAGAAGCCCTAGCTAAGGGTATTGGGCTTCAGCAGTGAAGGGAGGCCAAAACTTTTTTATATAAATTGTGTTAATATTTTTACTACCTACAGTGATTTTACAGAGCCTATTTGGCTCACTACAATGCAGAACAGATTGAATGAAGACATGAAAATAAATTCCACATCCAAATGAGGCAACTTAAAGAGTTTTTAAGTACAAATCATGAAGATGTAGCAGTGGTGGAGCACGTACAGTCCTTCAGCTTCACTAGACTTGAAGCCAAGATGCTGTGATTAATTGGAAATCAGGCAAGAGCTAAGAGGAGAACATAGAAGCAGGACATAGTAGCATTGTCTTTTTGTAACAGACACTGTCTTCCTAGGCAGAGGTGATTTAACTCTACTCTCCTCCATACATCTTGGTGAACAAATGCAAGACCAAGAGAAAAATAATCTATTGAAATAATTTTGCATAGAATAACTTCATTAATTCTGATATGGTATCTAAGGAGAGTCTTAAGAGAAAATAAAAGTGCAGTATTTTTCGATTTCCTCTAACCATTTTCTTAGCAAAATATATCTTTGAGGTTAGAATTGATTGAACCAAAAAGTGATGGAGTACTTATTTTTGTGGGCACTTTAGACACAAGAAGACTTTCAAGGTAAAAGAAAAAACAAAAAATACAGCCAAATATTTGTGATCGCAGCTTCTTGGACTGTTTTCTGGAGACAAAGTTTTGCATTAGATTTCTTCTCATTAACATAGATGTTGTTGCATGGCAACCAAATGCAAGAGGGTAGACTCACTTGGCCAATTAAACAGCATGAAAGAAGAAAATGGCAAATAATATTTAATGAATTACTTTGACCAATTACTTTGCCCAAAGAAAGAAGGAAAAATATAATTCAAAATCATTTGACTTATAAGTATGAATAAAGAGTAGTGAAGAGAGATTAGGGAAAACATAGAGGATTATTTTCTCTCTAGTGGAGTAATAGGTTCTTGTTCTTGTTTCTTCCATTCTATCTTCACAAGCTATCAAGTGTGTCTCACCATTGGATTATCCATTTCAGACACAGAACTCGTAGAAAAAACATACTATTTGCAGCAGATGTAGGTGATTTATATATAACCTTAGACAATCTATTTAAATCTGTTCAAAATTCTCCCCTATCCCAAACTTCTCTCTTTGAATAGTTTTCTTTGCTTTTCCCAGGACTACCCTTCATTAACTGGTTAAAATTTTGAGAGGTCATTTTCATACTCTCTACAGATTGCTGGTTGGTTGTGATTTTTGTGTGTTTTTTTTGTTGTTGTGTTTTTTCACTGAATTTCAAAAGGTCATGAAAGTGTGTTACAAATAAATACGTCCATATAATTGTCCAATGGCCTGAATCAGAGTCACTTCTATCATTCTCAACCAACCCCTTCTCCAAGATTTATTTCAGATTTACCACTTAATTTATCATATGTGTACATTGAGTATTCTAGTTGTACTTGACCCTTGTTCATTTTTCATTCATTCTATGTCATTACTATTATTCCTTTCTGCTTTCAACTTCCTGATAGTCATCCTCTTAAACTGTCTATTAATACTTCGAAAAGTTTATATACATTTCATGGAGTTTCCATCCTGTATATGCTTAAACTGATATCAGCTTATATTTCCATAATTCATTCATCTGCATTAATAATTTGCAAGACTGGAGACATGAAGCACCTAAACATGATTTTATTCTCATCCATTTGGAAGATTAATCTTTAGTCAAAAAGAAAGTTAAAAAATGGCATAGAATATATTCCTAACTACCAATTTTTATAAATGGCTTTGTACAAAGGTGTGATTGTTTTATTTCACATGGGATAATATTTTCAACTCCCTATTAGTTTTGGAAATGAAGAAAACTAATATTTATTCCTATAGAGGAATATGATAGAGATAGAAGACAGATTTTATGTTTGTCATATCTCTGATGAGTACCCATATTCAAGACTTAAAATCATATTTCTTACTATGTTAGACAGATAGGGAAAACATATTACATGATAAGAAAACTATTTGTGACTTTTTAAAATGTACCTGATTAAATGAGGACATTTACTTTATTAGCTAACGTTTTGGTTTGAAATTTGGGAGGCTGATCTATCTAATACATTTCTGGAAGGTCTCTACTGAAAAACACAAATTGTCGGTGGTACTATTTCTACAATTTAATGAATGGTTGAACGTGTTTGGCATTAGTGCCAGGTAAATAAATCAACTTTATTTTAACTTGCTCCCTACACTTGAAAAACTTGCAATGTCACTAAGTATCAACTACTTGTCAAATGTTATTTTGGCGAACGTGATTTTAAAAAGTTAATTTGAAAAAGAATAACTTTCAGGAGATTATAGATTATATGTAGATTATCATTGGTTTGAGAGTGACATTTTTATACCACAAACCATGTTGTGCTGAAGTCCCAGTATTTTGAAGTACTAAGGATCTTCTCAATGATTTTCTGAATTATATTTGAACTCTAAGTAAAGATTTCTGGGCCTTGGTAGACCAATTATGGATCTATCCTTCCAGGAACTATTTTTTGACCCACTTATGCTGGACTAAAATCTTTCATTAATCATAGGGGAGGGGTATTAAAAATAATCTTATGACACTTTGTGAACTTGTTCACTCATATGGGCTGGTCATATGTAAGTTGAATGTTTGAATTATAGTACTTACTCTCAAATTTGTGATCTCATCTTTCATTTTAAGTTGCCTTGCATTTCATAATTGCTTACTGCTAATTCCTGCATCTCAAGGAATTGGGGCCCTGAAATATAGGAAATAAGAAATTGAGATGGGTCTTCAATTACTGTGTGTTGGCATGTTGCATGGGTCCTGGTGAGAAGTCTTGCCCCTGTTATCTGATGATGCAGGTAACTGGGACCTGGGATCCTAGGACCTACGGGTCCTGAAGAAGAATAATATTTTTTAGACATCTTATCAGCAAAATTTGGGCATAATCAGTAGGAATGCTTCAGAAATATGGAGAAAAACAGTTTGGGACCAGCGATTTAAAACAATAAACAGAGCAGCAGAGAAAATCCCTTACAGATTAGAGGAAAACAACATTGTTTTTTTACCATGTGAATTCAGAAGACCAAGAACATTGAGAATGTATCACAAGTTTATACCAAAGATATTGCGTTGATACTTCTTATATTCTAATATATATTTTAAACCTAATTATTTATATTCCAATTCTATTTATTGGAATAAATAAATATCAATTTATTTGTGAAATTATCAACAAATTCTAGTAAGTTTCACAGTGTGAAATATAAAATCAGCAAATATAAATATAAAATATATAACTATATATAATATAAGAAAAAGACACATGTTTTACATTGTTCTGTTGTGGTTACTGTATCAAAGGCAACTGTGTTTTAAAATATTATTCCATTATCTCTACCTCAGTGTTTGATAGAGTTGGACCTAAAGCTTTACCATTTGTAGATTTATAGCCTGGAGCAAGAGAAAATACTGTGATTAAAACATTACCAATTTAAGGCCTAATAACAAGGAGAAACATATGGACTTCTCCTGCAACTATGAAAATATTTGGTGATAGAAAGGCAGTAGTGTAAGTTCCTGCCTGGTTGGATGGTAGACAGGCCAGGACATTAAGTAATCATACATATGAACAATTTTTTCACCTTCTTGGCTTTAGCTACTTTTGCAATGTTAGATATAATAATTATATTTTGATAAAATACCTTCTTGTCTGAACAGATCTGTCTGGACTGTTCATCTCTCTATGATCCCTTGTAACTAAGATTAATTTTGTTCAAGTAAGACAATCTATACTATCAGGGTAAGATATTCTGATTGGTCTGTTCCTACATGGAAGAAGAGTCAAGGGTCATGTAGACATTTGTGCCAGTAAGACCTCATTTGGGAAAATGTCAGCTGCAGAATGTTAGAAATAGCTCTTAAGCAAGGATTACTTTGAATCCAATAGCTCCACAAAGCTAATTCAGTTGAATAAATAATACTTGAAAGAGTCATCACCTTTGGACCTACCTATAAATTATTGAATGCATGATCAAATTACAATTGAAAAATACTTAAAATTGGCATTGACAAAAAATTGCAAATGTGAGCAATCGGCTGAACATTATATTTTTTTTCCATTATTCACAGAATTTTAAGGAAATAAGATCAATAGCAATGTTAGGAACAATAAGGTTTCCTTGTTACAAGTAGGCACCCACGGATTTAAGCCTGTATAAAGATTGCATCATTAGCTACTTAAATTTAGAGGATACTACATGCTTCAGCAGCATGTATACCCAAATTACAATATACAGATTAATATAGCACTTGCACAACGATGATATGAAAATTTGTGAAGTATTCCATATTATTCATTCTTCAGATGCAAGAAATGAAAACCCGTTATTAAAAAGTTGATTACAAAAAAACAAGTGTAACAGCACACGTAATTCATATGATTAAATTTATTTTGACATCAGTGTATTAAATCTTCACCTCAGAAAGGTGTTTAAATAGCATAAACTTTACAAAACTTTTGAAATTAGACAACATTGTCATTTTATCCCAAAGAAAAATAATGTTAGGACCTAGGAAAAAAGGAATCTTAAACTGTTTCTATATGGAATACAATCTGAAAGGACACATTAATGAACCTATATATTATAAAATAATATAGAATTCAAAGTATGTCTATGTGAGAATAAAATAAATTATTAACATTATACAAACATAGACTATAGAATATTTTAAAATATTCTTTTTCAGACAAGCACCAGTATTACTTTAGTTTCTGTACTACTCATTTCAACAGATAAGTTAAAATTATGTCTGACTAAAAAATCACATACTCTGCAGAAATCATTATACATGTATATAAAACTCTTCAATACATTTTGACACCCAATGCAGGCAATTCACTTGCAAGAATTCCATGGAATTCATGAATTTTTACAGTAAATTACTGGTGTTGCCGGCGCTGGTGGCTCACTACTATAATCCTAGATACTCAAGAGGCTGAGATCTAAGGCTCACGGTTCAAAGCCAGCCTGGGAATGAAAGTCTGTGAGACTCTCATCTCTAATAAACCACTAGAAAACTGGAAGTGAAGCTGTGGCTCAATCGGTAGAGCACTCACGTTGAGCTGAAGAGCACTGGGATAGCACCCAGGCCTAGAGTTCAAGCCGCATGACCGCCCAAAAAAAAAAAAAAAAGATATTGCTCTTATTTGGATTGTGGAAATATTTTGTATGGACACAAAGGATGGACTTGCATTTTTAACTTTGAGAAACTTAACCCGACCATTAGGATTTAGGAGAAGAATTTGTACAGCCTTTCACAACTTCATATAGGTAGCGATACGTACTTATCCTTTGGGCAATTTCAAATGCAGTTTCTTCTAAGGTGTTCTGCAGGCCTGGTTTTATATAATGGTTCAACCGAAGGAGAGCAGGCGTATCTTTGCTATCTCAATTCTCAGTGGCAAGATATAAAGGGGTCAAGAGGCCTTTAGTTTGGGCATTGGTATCTGTAACATGATGAGGTAAGAAAGAAGCCACTCTGGTGTTATTCTGCATATATGCACGGTGCAGGGGTGTCCAGCCATCTACAGTTATTGCATTTGCCACTTGAGCCACCAACTCACAGACAATGTCTAAGTGTCCACTGTAGGCTTCCTGATGAAGAGGGGTATATTCATCGTCATCCCTAGTATTCACATGACTGGCCTTTTTGGAAAGTAGTCTCCACACTGTAATAAGCTGAATATTTTCGGTAGCCCAATGTAGAAATTTACTTGGATCTTTCTCCACTTTTTGTCTTGCAATTGATACCATTCCTCACTTTTTCATCATGTTCCGCGTCTTCATCAGAATTGCCGATCCAGAGACTTTGAGTGCCAGTGGGAATGAGGTATCCATGTATTTCTCTAATAGTTCACATTGGTTGAACTGTTCAGAAAAATCCGGTGAATTTTCTGCATCTGTTTTTTCACCATGATTTTTTTTTCCTTTTTCCATTTTTACTATTCTAAATTATTCTAACTGGAGAGTAGGGAATGGATGGAGAGCAGAGGAAAGATGTACCTCCGTATTCAAAGATACAGACTGAAAATAAGGACCAGTGGTGTCTTCATGTGCAGCTTATTCGAGGAATGAGAAAAGATGAAATAATGCCTTCTATATAAATGATTTGGAAAATGGAAGAGCAGAAAGTGAAATGATGCAACCAAAAATATAAAAGCAAAATAAATTAGATTAATTATGGAGCAATCATATTATCTATGAGAACCATGAAAGAGAGAGAGGAAGAGAGAGACAGATTTGCAATGACCTAGCTAGCCACAAAATGCATGCATCTGATTAATTTATAGAGCAAGCGGAATTTTATTTTTTTTAAAAGATGGAAATATAATTTATGTTTTTACTTGAATTTAGTAAATACATTTTTAGTAGTCTACATAAAGAGACATAGCTTTGACCAAATTGCAGACAAGAATCTAAATCCTTGATAATTCTAGTAACAGATCACACTGAAATCAGTTGAATCACACTTTTTCTGTACAATGAAGGAATAGATCCAGGCTAAGAAAGCGGCTAGGGATGGCAGGCCGATTGTATCTGTGACAAAACTTTGTTGAAAATGGTATTGAGGATTACATACTGTTTATCCACTTGCACTGGAAGCATGATTCTGAACTATTGCTTGCAGGTCCTCAACTATTGCTTTGATCATTATATTCTCCAAGAAGAAAAAGTGAGATTTAATTGACAGCAAAGGACTACTAATACATTTTGACTTCTCATTAAGCACCTTCAACCATCGAAAAGACATGAAGACAATAGACAGGCATACTTTTTTAGATGAAAACAAGTGTCTTTAAAAAACAAGGAATTTAAGTAGTCATGCAAAGCACTTCGATTTTACTACTGCATTATACATTTTTTCTAATGTTGGGTACCAATAAATAATGAATCTATTAGAAAGTTCTTGAAGCTCATATGTCAAATCGTGGGTTCTTTCATACTATATTATGATACTTTTGTGTATGGTCTTAAGAAGAAATTTAAATTATTAACTAGAATTTCTGACAGGACAATATCATCACTGAACATCTTGCTTCTATACTCTCAGTTTTAAATCACTATCTAAGTATGTGCATTAGGTAGGTATAGAGGAAAAAGTAGAAGCCACACTGGTGGCTCATGTCATTAATCCTAGCTAATCAGAAAGATGAAGTCTGAGGATTGTGGTTTAAAACGAGGCCAAACAAAAACAAAGTCCATTAGATTCTGATTTGAAAGAAACCAACAAAAGTTAGAAATGGAGTTGTTGTACAAGCAGTAAAATGCTAGCCTTGAGAAAACTAAAACAAAAAAAAAAAACAAATTCTGGGACAGAGCCAGGCCCTGAGTTCAAACCCTAGTATTAGCACCAAGCAAATGAATTAATTAACTAGATAATTAATTAATTAAAAATAAATTAAGTGGTCACATGTGGAGGGGCAGGATATAACAACCGTAGTGACTGGATTGTGTATTATTTTGTAGTAAGGCAAATTATCATTTGTACTAATCACTAATATTTTATTTGAACTTTTTCTACAATAAACCCTGAATTTAGCATGCATGTATATGTATGTACATGTGTGCACATATGTATATGTGTGCATGTGCTGTTGCAATGTTACTTGCCAATGTGGACATGGTGAGGCTAAAAAGAGCTAACTGTGTTGCAATGTTTTTATTATCATTGTTCTGTCATGTCATTTCAGTTGAACCACCCTTCTGTACATTTTATTTTATTTGTCAAATAATAACATCATCAATATCAAAGCATTTACAACATTAAGTTAGTTAAAAGAGATCATTTTCAGCTCTTATTATGTGTTAGGTGAGATGATACAGACAAAATTAGGTAGTAAATTATTGCTGTAAGATGACTGTCAGTACAAAATGTGTATTTGACCTGTTAAATAGGTTATACTTTTAAGATATGCTCATGGAGTGAGTTTGGCCTACTTGACGGAAAAGGTATTACTCTCTGGTTATTCCCGTGAAACACAAGGTGGATAAAGTCTTTCCGGATTTCTTTTTTTTTTTGCAGGGGGGGGGGGGTCCATTCGTGGGGCCTGAACTCTGGGCCTGACACTGTCCCTCAACTCTGCAGCTCAAGGCTAGTGCTCTACCTCTTGAGCCACAGCACCACTTCTGGCTTTATTCTTTTTTTCTTATGTGGTGCTGAGGAATTGAACCCAGGGCCTCATGCATGCAAGGCAATCGCTCTACCACTGAGCCACCTTACTAGCCCTCTTTCTGGATTTCTGTTTAAAATATCTTTCTTTGAAAGATCATATCTATTCTCACTAAGAGGTAATCAGCCCCATATTTATTATGGTTGAATATCCCATCATATTGACTGAAAATCGGTATTGTGGATATGCTTATTAGATATTACTTTCAAAAACGAACAAACAAACAAAAACCATGTGTCTTCTCCATATTGTGGATGTATTTGAATTTGTTTTCTACATGCAAATATATCTTCAGTAATGGCTCTTTTTTGAGAGTAACTATAGCAACTTTAATAAATAAGACTTTCTAATATCTTTTTCAATATAAATACCATCCCAGAGCAAATCTTGCAAATTCTGAAAAGTCTTTGACTATTTTAGTATTATTTCAGTTCATTGACTATAGAGCTAAAGACATTTCTGAAATAAATATTGTTAAGATCTGAAAATCTAAGTGGGTATATAGGCTTTTTTATGCATCATTTTATGAAAATACAGTTTTTATGAAACTAAATGAAATTGAATAAAAGCATGTACCTGAATTTGGTAAGCTAATTATCAATATAACTTTGTTTTCTATTAACACAGTCCTTTTAATGTAGATGATGCAATTAAATTATTTCTTTTGTGTCTCTGTACTTCAGTTATTTTTAGAATCTTTGTAGTTATAGGAGTGAATTTGTAGTATAAATAAAGGTCTTTTAAAATTATTCGGATTAATCTTGTGTTTTGTGTCCTACTCCGAAGAAAATGAGTTATTTTCAAGTGTTAATAGTTTATAATTGAATCTTCAGTATCATAAGAAATTTTTAAAAATGCAGTAGTATTGATGACTTTTTAAACCAATTTTATTCACAAGTTGGAGAGCCTTTAATTCATGCTTACGTCTTGGTGTCTATGATTTTTAACCTCTCGTTCCTAACATAAATGATAGGTCAGGCTGCATTTTTGGGTTTATGAAAGGTGGAGGTCAAAGGTGATTTTTGTATCAGTCTTGCTTTAATAGTATTTTAAAGTAGTACATTTCTCTCAAAATTTTGGGTATAAAAAGCAATCAAAATACTTGTAATGGTAAACAACTTAGGTGAGCCACAATGTGGAAATGATTGGTACATAAGACCTTCAGTGTGTTTCCATTAGGAATTGGGGAGGTCATTCTTTCAGTAAGACTGTGTTAAACAGAGATGTGGTCCCCAGGGAGTGCAGTGTTGAGTCATGGGATAGAAAGTGATTTCTACTATTTTGAGCTAGAAATCAAGAATATTATAGTTTAGCAGTTCCTTTCACTAGGGAGGTATGAATTGATTATGAACTTGGAGTTTTCACATTACAGATAACTATTTTCTAAAAAAGATAAAGTGAAATATTATTATAATGTACACAATAATTCTGGGAAATTTTCCTAGATTTAGTAGACTAGGTGCTGGTATTTTAGTCATAAAATATAATGAGGTAATTTGATACAGTGGGAGATGGGCTAACACTTACCATATGTGCAATGTTGTACTAGTAACTGCAATTTTGAAGACTTCAATATCACCATCTAAGAATTAAAAATGGAAGTAGTTCCACCTTATGGAATGATTGTGAGGATTAAATTAGATACCATAGTTAAATTACTTGGAAAAGCAATCAATCCGCATTTGATACTTTCTACTTGTTATTTTATCATGTGATGAATTCTAAGATTTTTGCTGTAATTTTATATTGTGTCTAATTAGGATATGAAATGTGATATAATGATATTCATTGCATTGGTCACTTCTCTGTCATTATGAGGAAAATACCTGCAAAGAAATTTCCTGAGGAGGAAACTATTATGTTGACTTATGGTTTAAGAGAACGCAGTTTAAGATCAGATGTCTCCATTGTTTTTAATTATACTTTTTTAAATAGTTGTTCAAAAGAATTTCCATTCCACAAATCAGTTTATAAGTACAATGTATCTTTACATATCTTTCCCACACCCTTCCAAACCTCACCCTACTTTCTTTTTTTCTAGTTTCATACTATCTGCATTGAATATTATGCCTTCACTCTCTTCCTCCATAACTCACTTTATTCCTTCCCTTTGACTTCCCTTCACATCTCCCAAGTGATAGATTCTGGTATTCATTTTGTTGGATTAAAAGTTCAATTTTATAAGAAATTACACCTTTTAAATACTCCTCAGCAAATAGCATGCTTTGGTTAATACTGTTGTGTAAACTTGCATAAAGTTCTAGCTTCCAAATACGTGACAGACCATGGGTCCTTTATGTGTCTGGCTCTGATACATATATTTTGCTTTTAAAATATTTAATATGTGAATATTTAAAAATTATTTTCTTAATTTTATATGGTTGTTGAATTCAAATATATTTATTTTTTATAGTTCTAAACATATTTATCCAAATAACAAATATTTACTGTATTTTTAAGAAGCACATACTTTCTTAAGAAAAGCTTCATCACCTGGTCACTTTTTTGGTAAATATTTGTACTTGAATTAAAAAAAATAATGTTTGAGCTGGGCATGGTGATTTGTTGTTTCCATTTTCTAGCTATGGTGGGAACTGAAAATAGGGTTTGTGATATGGGAGAGCATGAGAAACTATGAGACCTGAAAAAATATCCAGAGTGAAATGATTAGAGATCTAGCCATATTGAGCACTGGCTATCATATACTAAATCTTGAGTTAAAACACCAGTAACATCAATCTTTGTCAAAAAAAAGAATACATGTTTTAAAATGTTTATTATTGAAAAATTGTTTGCAAAGGTTCACATATCTTCTATTTCTTAATTTTCAATTTACTTAATCTATAAGAATCCAAGTATAAGCCAGGCGCTGGTGGCTCACTCCTGTAATCCTAGCAACTCAGGTGTCTGAGATCTGAGGATTGCGGATCAAAGCCAGCAAGGGCAGGAGAGACCGTGAGACTCCTATCTCCAATAAACCACCAGAAAACAGGAAGTGGCGCTGTAGCTCAAGTGGTAGAACACTCGTTTTGAGCTGAAGAGCTGAGGGACAGCGCCCAGGCCCAGAGTTCAAGCCCCATGGCCGACCAAAAAAAAAAGAATCCAAGTATATTGTGACTATTTTATTTCTACAAAACTTTAAAATAGTATCAGGAATATTCTGATTTCATATATTAACATACTTTTACTATTTGTGATAATTTCCTCTTTAATATGATAATATCAATATTCCAAATGAGGGTATGTGGTGTGTGTGTGTTTGTGTGTTTATGTGGGTTTTGTGTGTGTGTGCTTTGTGTGTACTTTGTAATGCTTGGGAGATCACACCATTGTTCAAATAGGGTAGGCTAATGTTTTACTACTGAGCTCTACTGTCTAGTTATAATCTAAATACTGTTTTAAATTATGACTTTTAAATTTTCATTGCTAGCATTTTTTTTCAAAATTATTTATGATAAAATGTGATCCACCTATTATGCACATTAGCAATTTTTATTATTATTTTATTGGTATTTAGAATGTTTCCACTGTCTTTCCACTTCCAAACACTTGTGTTTTTTATTGATAAAGATTTTACTTTGTTTCTTTTCTCTCTTCATTCTTTTTCCTTTAGAGTTTACCTATTCTTTCTCTTATTTCTTTGGAAATTAATTATCATATTTCTATTACTATTTCATTACATTGTAACAGGTCTATACAATGCTATATTTTCTATTTTATTTTTTCCATGTTCTCTGACTCCCAGTCCAAACTTTTAGGTGGATTAAAAAGTAACTTGATTCAGGACACTTTGATGATTTTCCTCAATCTCTTCTCTGAAGTTTTTCTGTTTTTTTTTTGAACCACAATACCAATGACATACAACTCCTATGTGGTCCATCATTCTATCACCTCTCACTCTGCTCTGTTGTACAGCTCAAGTCATTATCATTCAATTTATTATGCTATAGAGTTTTCTAAATCTTAACTCATTCCTAAATTAATTTTACTAGCTTCAAGCATTCTCTAAAGATATTTTTTCTATATATAATATCTAGGGTCTTGTGTTTTCACAAGGTGCAAAATATGAGTGACTATCAAACATCTAGATATCTCTGTAGAATATTGGTCAACCTGCTCAATAGACTTGAATATAGGTCAGTTAGAAAAATCTTGTAAAATGATGTAGCTTGAGCCCTCATACTAGATTTGAATCTTATTACCATGTTAAGTAATGAAGACAACATAGCTTTACTATAATATCAGACACATAAAATAACGTAACAGATTTGTCAAAAATAAATTATTATGTGGCTAGTGAAGTTGAGCATTTCTTTATGTGTCTGTTGGCCATCCTTCTTTCCATTTCAGAGAAGTTTCTCTTTAAGTTTTTAGCCCACTTATTTATTGGGATTATAGTTGTTTATTTGAGAATTTCTGTTGTGGGATTTCGATTCAAATAGATTTTTTTCTTTCTTGCGATTGTTCTTAACATATTTATAAGATGATTTCTTTGTTGTTTGTATGTCCCTCTCCCACAGTATAATCCCTGTTTTCACTGTATTTGTTGTTGATATAATTTGTGGAGGGGAAGGGAAAAAACAAATTGCTTAAATAGGGACACAGGTGGACCCATTGCAACAATGAGATGTACAAGATGATATGTCGAAAAACGAACTTTATAACTTTGGCATGTTGAGGGGCAGCGGTGGGGGTGGGAAGATGTGAAGGGATGGGAAGGGGAAACAAAGGAGGAGGCAACAATGCTTGATAAGAAATGTACTCATTACCTTGACCATGTAATTGTAACCTCTCTGTACGGTATTTTCACAATAAAACAAATTCTCAATTTTATGGTTAATAGATTTTTTAAAAGGATGCCATGACTTTATGAAATAAAAATAGAATCTTAAATGGTTATATTGGCACTATTACCTACCTACATTTAAAGAATGATCTTAGACTACTACCTCAATCCTCATACAAAAAATTTAAAATAAAAAATGATTATCAATCTGAATGTGAGATTTAAAAACCTATAAAACATAAATATAAAAATTCAAGACATTGGATCATAAGGATCAGTAAAAGTTCCTAAAAAATGACATGGAAAGCATTAGTGGTAAAGAAAAGCAAGAATAAACTGCATAATATCAACTGATAGCCTTTCATAATTCAAAGGACATTATAACAAAAGTGAAAACATATCCAACAGATAGAGGGCACATATTTGTTAATGCTAGAATGTTAATGCTACAATGATTCTGTATTTTTATATCTTCTATATAAATTTTTCCCCGAATAGGATATTTCTTTACAGAACATATGTAAATTGATAGTCAATAGGAAGAGCATATGAAATAAGCTGTTCTTTAGTATCTAAGAATATATAAAAGGAAAACTCACTAATATGACCATAATATAAAAAGATGAAACAAAATACAATAATGCATTTGTGGAGAAATTGATATACTCTACATAGCAAATCGATTTGTATAATAATGCAATCATTTTAGCAAGCAAGATTTTAAAAGGTCAAAAAGAATTGTATAGGATTGATCCATTACACTTCTATGAATGTATTAAAGGAAAGTAAAAAACTTTTGTGGACAGAAAATGTAGTTCATTGACAGTGCAATTGAGTGGTATGTTTGAGACCCTGGAAATAATCCCACAATCAAATTTTGAAAAGACACACTATAGAGGATGTATGCTGGACGAATTCCTGTAAGTGAATTTTATATCTATTTTAATGTCTGTTCTAAAATTTACAGCATTTCTATTTGAAGAAATCCAAGTTTCTGAAAATTAGGCTTGGAAAACCTATAGTTGTACAATTCACTTCCAAAGTACAAAAATGTATAGAATATAATTAGATAATATATTGCAAGTGAATTACATGTCAGCAAAAAAAAAAAAAAAAACAAAAAACAAAAACACTATTGTTAAAAATAGTTCACATAAAATGCAGAATACCTAAAATGATGCTTTCGGTGTTGGCTAAAAACTTTGTAAACTACAGCTTTTAAAACAAAGATGTGATTTCTGTATATTTTGAGGGTTTTTCTTTTTATTTTGAGTTTATACAGACATAACAGAATCAAAAGATGTATGTGATAACTGGAATATCTAGGAATTATGCATCACTTGTAAGTAATTGATAACCTTTTCTGGAAGAAAATTTTAGCAAATTACAGAAGACCCAAATCTGTATTTTATAAAAGCCATATATTACTTGCTCAATCCAATTTCTTTTTTGTACTTTGTTAGGGAAAAAATATTCTCAAGATAAGAGCCAATAGCAGTGAAAGGAAACAAAATACAAAATCATCTTGATTTATTTGTGAAAATAACAAATGAAATAAAAGAATTCCACTTAAGGGAATCCAGTATTAGTATATATAAAGATATGCCTGAATGCCAATAACCATTGAATTTTTGGAATTTTAATTCCCATGAACATATGAAAACTAGAACAAGAAAATAAATACATTCTTTAGAACAAACCAACCTTAGAATAAATTTCTTAATTGTTTTGAATTACAAAAGAATTGATACTCTTTTCCTTTAGAAACATTTAAAAATGTTTATCACTTATTATAATTCAAATGCCAAGCAATAGTAATTTTATATAATCATTATAAATATCATTTTATTACTATCATAATATAGAATAAAAGACCAGCCCCAATATACTACCTACCTAACTTTATTCTTAATTCCTAATAATTACCTAAATATCTTAAATAAACTAAATGGTCATGTCTTTAATATAGACATAAATATTCTATACTTTTTACTTAACATTTTCCAGGGGCATGTATTCATATTTCTAAGAAATGTTCACAGCAGTTAAAAGATGCTTTTGTGAAATTAATGTGATACATTTTGTTGTTGTTGTTGTTGTTTGCAAGGACTGGGCATTGTCCCTAAGCCTTTTTATGCTCAAAGACAGCACTCTACAATTTGAAGCACAGAGCTAATTCCTATTTTTAGTTGTTAATTGAAGATAAGAATCTAACAAGTACTTTTCTGTCTGGGCTAGTTTTGACACAATTCAAAGATCTTAGCACCCAGAAGAGCTCGAAGTATAAGAGTGAGTCACTGACACTTGGTTTGATGTACTTTTTAATTTTAATTATTTTAAGATTTTTGTTTCTCTATAATGTGCATCATTCTACACAAAATTTATATATATATATATATATATATATATTTCTGATGACAAATAATCTCTAAAAATGTATGTCTTTCTACATATAACATATATATATATATGTTATGTGTAGAAAATATATATATATATATATTCTACACATAACATATATATATATATGTATATATATATATATATATATATATATTTCTGAAGACAGACTCCCTCTAAAATTTTATGCTACTATTTTTGACCATTTTCATTTCAAAGACACACAGCCTATTTTACTAAAACTTTCCTAGAATAAAATAACTATTATTTCAATAAAAAGTAGAGTTTATTACTTTCAAGGAAATTTTAGATATATACATGATATTTTAGTAACATTTACAGTATAATACTTGAAAAAGTTCTGTCCGAACTCTTAAATATTTGTGTGTATTGAGGGGGAGAGAGGAAGTTAATTCATACTGGTTAGGAATTTTCAATTCTTTAAAAAACTACTCCATAATTTGTTATAAGCACATAGTCGAGCTACCTGATATGATTTAATTTTTACATTGTTTCTTTATTTGTTCAATTTTTTTAATATGGATGCAAGCACAGTGGTAACATTAAAATTGTTAATCAAAAGACAAATAATAACAAAATCATAGACACAAATCAGACTTTCAATCATTAGCAATTATGATGCTAATAATAATTCTGATGAAGAGAATGATGACCACAGTGTAGCATGATAACAACAATGTTGGAATTGAAAAGGCAAAAACTTTAGACATCTTTGAAGTTAGATTTCCCACATTGAATACATAGTTATAAACAGCGTTGGATTACATACAATAATAATAAGAGGAGACTTTCAATATCAAGAAATACAAGGGTTTTTTTGAATGACATTCCACCATTTGTTAGGAAATGGAAAGACTTGGAAAAGAATTATATTAAGTGAAGTAAGCCAGGCCCAAAGAAACATAGGTCCCATTGTTTCCCTTATTCGCAATTAGTATATTTCTGAGACAAGCAGAAAAGCTCAGATAAGTTGATGATAGGTGAAATGAACTCCAAGATAAGTATTCAAAATTTTTTTTTCTTTCATGCGATTGTTTCTAACATATTTATAAGATGATTTCTTTGTTGCTTTGTGTGTCCATCCCCCATGATATTACACCTGCTTTCACTGTATTTGATGTTGGTATAGTTTGTGGAGGAAAAGGGAAAAAAACAAACATGGATGCAGGTGGACTCCTTGCAACAATGAGATGTAAAAGATTTTATGTCAAAAAACGAACTTTACAACTTTGGCAGGGAGAGGGTGGGGATATGGGGGCGGGGAGTGGGGGAGGGCGGAGATGGGAAGGGATAGGAAAGGGAAACACAGGAGGAGGCAACAATGCTTGATAAGAAATGTACTCATTATCTTGCCCATGTAATTGTAACTCCTCTATATGGTATTTTCATAATAAGAAAAGTAAATAAATAAATATTAAAAAATAAAAAAATACAATCATATAAACAGGTTGAGACAGTAAGAACCTTAATGTTATTCCCACAGTCTCTCTAAAGCATACTCATTTTCTTGGTGATATTGTTTTCTTATAAATAAAATCGTTTATTTCCATATTTTGATGGACTAAAAGAATTAGCTTTCAACTTAGTGTGATTAGTTCAAATAACATTCTCATATAGATAATATTCAATAACCAATGTTTTCCAATGATATATTAAAAGAATGTTCTTCAATACAGCTGTAAACATATGACACAATTTACATAATACCTTTTTTCTTGTTCTAGAAGTCAGAAAATATATTCTTCAATATTTCTGGTAGATTACATCCATTTACAGATAAAGAATACAAAGTCAACAGTCAGTGTAGTGAGTAAATAATGATACTAGTATTTGTGTATGAGCTCTTTACTCTGTGTGCTTACAAGGAGAGTAATTTGGTGATGGAGAGGACCAATATGAAAAGACTAAGGAGAAAAAAAGCATACTTTGCAAACGGTTGTTTTAGGACTAGGTGACCTGTGATGAGTATTTGAAACAGGCTTGCGTCAGGGGCATAAAAAGGAGTAATTAGAAATTATATTAGTGACAGAAACTGAGAAAATCTTGATCATTCATCTTATGTAATGGACAGGAAAAGAAGGGTAAGAAGAAATCTGAAGTGCTTCCACATCTCTGGGTGTCAACAGTGTTTGTTATATTCTTGATGATAAGGACTACATGTGGAAATGATGGATTAAGAGAAAAAAAACTCTCTGATAGTTCTAAAGTTTATGTTAAACAGATGCAAAGATAGGTCTGTGTAGACATCACCAAAATATCCATGACAATCAATATGAAAAAGTATAATAAAAATTGGGGGCATTATTAAAGGGAAAAGGAAAAGGAAAGTTCTGACAGAAGTGTGAGCAACAGCATGAACAACGTTGGAAGAAAGAGATTAGGAAACACAAAAGTAATAAATACAGATTTAAAGAAGTAAATGATGGAAAGAATTTGCAGGATGATATTGAAGGAAATATACTATTTGAATTGGAAAAGTAAAAGAGCATAGACAAGTTCAATTATATGAAGATGAACGAATCAATAAAATGTTCTACTGTGTATATATGCATATATATGCTATATACACACCATGTATATATGTACATGTACACAGTGGAATTCTATGCTTCCAGTTCATCAGGAAATGGAAAGACTTGGAAAAATCCTACTAAGTAAAATAAGCAAGACACAAAGAAACAGATTCCATGGTTTCCCTCATTAGTAATAAGTAGGAAATGTCTGGGGTAGTCCTAGCACATGAGCAGAATGGCTCAATCATATATGACCACATAAGATGGTGCTGAGCAAAATGAACTCCTAGATATGAAAACAGAAGTTTTTCTTTGTGGTTCTTGTTTTTAATGTATTATGTGAATTCTTTTTCTTTTGTATTTGCCCCTATGGTTTATCCCCTGTTGTATTTGATTTCAGTATCCTGTGTATTGTATACACATTTATCTTAATTTGGCAAGGGAAGAGGAGCAACAAAATGTCAAGACAAAGGACAAATGGCAAACCAATGCAATAGCAATAATCACAAGACAACATGTTGGAAAGTTACATTACAACTTGTGAGGGGTATTGGAGTAAAGGAAAAGTGTGAGAAAAATGAGGAGTGGGGGAAAAAGTGCGACAGGTTATGTATTCACTACTTTACAATTACTGCATCCCCTTCAATTCATCAAATTTACAATAAAATTAAATTCAAAATAAGCTACATAACATAATTTCACTGTATTGGTATAGTTAATATTATTCTATGCATATTACCTTTTTAAACAATGAACAATATTTGGCTTCTAATTTGAATTAATTACCCTTTTCTTTATCAGAAGATCATCAACTTGAATGTTATCAAACGATACAAAATTTTCAGAATATACTTGCCATTATTTTGAAAAAAACATTATTTTAGTATTGTCTCATACTGAATATAAAATAGTTCAATTGTCTGGAAACTCTTAACTTTTAAAACTGAATATTTTTAAGAGAAAAGAATATATGTGTTCTTCAAAAATTCCTATGAGTACGAACTACTCATGTTCAATGTTTGAACATGCCATATCAGAGACATTTAAAACAGTGCCTGTTTGCATTTTATTTAATTCTGCAATAGATGTAGTTTTCAATGGGATGTTACGTGTCTAAAAGGGAACAGAAAAAAATAGCCACATTCTGGTAGAAGAGAAAACTATTAAGTATTTATAATAATTAATTCCTCAAGAGTAAATATTTTTTCATCAAAGTAAGCTATTATTTCTATGATAATCAGTCCCAAAATTTTATGTCATAAAGTCATCCTAGCCCAACACTTTTCAACTTGTAAGGTGCACCTTAAAATTCCCTAAGATCACAGGACGACTAGCTTTTCACTATTGTGCAAAAATACTACATTTTTGCTAATGTGATGCCCTTTCTATTGTTGAAAGAACACTACACTAAACTTTGCTGCATCGTTTTCCCCCAAGTGGTATTGTTGAGATCAGAAAACTTTCAAATATTATTCATACTTACCTTTTTATCTATCATAGATATTCAGGAAGCTAAGATCTGAATATTATTCAAAGTCCACCCAGGCAGGAATGTTCCTTAGATACTTATCTCCAATAAACTGCTCAGGAAAAGCCAGACACAAGTGGCACTGAGGTTCAAGTGGTAGATCAGTAGCCTTGACCAAAAAACAGGCTCGGGGACAGTGCCCAGACCCAGACGTCAAGCCCTAGAACAAAAAAAACAACAAAATAAAATGAAAAAAAAAACTGAAACCTAGCATTTTTCTCATAGCATACAGAGGTGCATAATTAAGGAATTTTCTCCCTGTGTTATGTATATGTAGAAGATAAAAAATGTCACACAATTACTTTCTTCAGACCATGTTACACCAAAGTCTCCAAAAATTGCTCTTTTTCAAAATTTATAAATTAATATCATCCATTTGTTGGCAACTCTTTCTAGATTATTCACATTATTATGTTATACACGAACTGTTAGAATTATCTATTAACTAAGTTCTAATTATAATTCTCTTGAAAAAATATTGTAGGCAAATAGAATGTGAGAATCATTTGTGAATTTGTAAATTAAAACTTCTAGTTAAAAAGAATTTTGTAGTGTCCCGTAGAATAAGAAATTACAAACAAAAATATTTCTTTTAAGTCTAAATTCTAATTTAGCGAGGTCAACAAAGTCCTACATTAGATACATTGCTATTTCTCCAGGCTTAAGCTTTTGTAATCCTTCATCAGTTCTTTGGATTCCAACAGAATGATGCTTATTTTTTTTTCAAATTTTTGGTTGGGAATCATGAGCTATTTTGCAGCTAGGAATGTTCGTAATGAAGAGATCATTTAAAACATGACTGAGAATTATATATGAGTTGCATTTCAAAAGGAAACTGGAATTCTCAAAACATAATGACGAAATTAGCCAAACTTCCAACTGTGAATTCCTTTCTTACTTTTTGGTTTGTTTTATTGAGACAAAATTATACTACCTAGTCCAGGGAAGGTATTACTTTGTAATTCCACTCTCTAATCTCCTGTGTTAGTTTGAGTGCTAGAATTCCAGGCTTGTATCACATTGCCCTGACATTGTTTGTTTATTTAATCTAGAAACATAGTAGTAATTCTGAAGTTCTCTGATGACCTTATCCACTAGACTGACTGCTCAAACTGTTTATGTTCAATTTTCAAAGATGTTCTAGCATTTGATACAGCTATGAACATTTTCAGATGCAACTTCAGGGTCATTCCTTCATGGATCTGATCACTTTAATAATGATTACTTGACTCTCTTACTATCTCTGGTCCCTACGTTGTAATATTATCAAGCTTTTTAGAGGAAAGTTCACTTGAGGACTTTGTAATATTAAAAATTATCACTTGATTCTAGTCTTACTAAGGACATATTTTCTAACTTTTCTATACATTCTGAGAGTTGTTTCATACTTGTGTTTGCACATATAAGTGCCTCTGTGTGTATGTGCATGTTTGTATGTATGTATACAAAACTTCAAGCTCTTATTCCGCAATCTTGCCTTGCTCATAATTTGTATTCCATCAATTGAGCCATTCTTCCAATGCAGCTTTTGGCTAGTTAATTATACGTAGTGTTGCAAAGACTGTCCTGCCCAGGCTGGATGTAAACTGAACTTCCCAGACTCCTTTACATTCTTAGGTTTTATTTTTTTCCATATCAACTTTTAAACTTGAAATATTTTTGTGAATGTAAAGTCTAACCATAACCCAGATTTTTAACTCAAGAATTCATATAAAGATAGATGAGCGTACACATTACATATCCTGAGAGTACATTGCTAGAAATGTGATCCTAAGCTAGGTACCAGTGGCTCAAGCCTACAATCCCAGCTACTCAGGTATCTGAGATCTGAGGATTGAAGTTCAAATCCAGCACCCGTAGAAAATTTTTCTGAGGCACTTATCTCCAATTAATCACCAGAAAACTGGAATTGGCACTGTGGCTTAAGTGGAAGAACTCTACCCTTGAGCTGAAGTGCTGAGGGACATCGCCTAGGCCCAGAGTTCAAGACCCACAACCATCATGCTTTCAGTGTATTTGATGTTGGAATAATTTGTGGAGGGGAAAGGAAAAAACAAATCGTTTAACTAGGGATACAAGTGGACCCATTGCAAGAATATGTACAAGTTCTTATGTCGAAAAACGAACTTTACAACTTTGTTGGTGGGTGGGGGGGAGGATCAGATGGGG
This sequence comes from Dipodomys spectabilis, assembly GCF_019054845.1. Taxonomy (NCBI): domain Eukaryota; kingdom Metazoa; phylum Chordata; class Mammalia; order Rodentia; family Heteromyidae; genus Dipodomys; species Dipodomys spectabilis. The sequence goes on along the minus strand of NW_024871098.1, from coordinate 3,415,636 downwards.
GAGGGGGGAGTATGGAAAGGAATGGGAAGGGGAAACAAAGAGGAGGCAACAATATTTGATATGAAATGTACTCTTTATCTTGCCCATATAATTGTAACTCCTCTGTACAGTATTCTCACAATAAAAATAAATAAATAAATAAATAAAAACAAAAAAGAAAAAGAAAAAGAAATGTGATCTTAGCCACCAGTTCATTGCTAGTGTAATTCCTGCTCTCTCAACAGGGCTTTTATTTCCAGTTAAGCCCATGCTCTTATATCTGACTTGCTTTGGAACCAGAATTATTCTTCCATTATTCTATTTACATGATTTGTATTCTATTTTATTATATTTACATGATTTGCATGATTAGCTACCATGATTTAGATGTAGTAGAAGAGAGGGGCCTCATCCGTTATGTTCCACTTAGTAGTAATACTTTCTGTATATCACTCCCATAGATCTACATCTGGCCTTGGCTTCATTGTTTCAAAGTTGTCTTATATGCAGTGTTTTCTATAGTGTATTGCACCATTATAATTCAGCACAAAACTTCTCTTTCTCCTATTATTCCTATTGTTTCTCCTACTGTTAACTTATGTACATTTGGGAAATAATGCACAACAAACACACTCAAAAAATAAATGTTTCTGAGGACTTGTTCCTATGAAAAATTGGTCTTAATTTACAGAGCACTTAGGAAATTTGAACTTAAAGCACTCCAGGATTTTTTTTATATTGTTTCTTATAAAAATGGTGTACAGAGGGGTTAGAGTTACATAAGTAAGATAATGAGTACATTATCTAAAGAGCATTGTTAACTCTTCTTTTGTTTTTCCCCTGCCATCCCTTTCCTCTCCATTGTACCTACTCCACTATCCCCTCCCCAAGTTGTAAAGTACATTTTATACATAGTGTCTTGTACAACTCATTGTTACAATGGGTCATACTGTATACTTGTTGCAGCATTTTGTAATTTCCCTTCCCCTACTCACATTAGAAAAATGTACATGCAAGATGCAGGTCGCCGACAACAAATATAGTGAGAACAGTGGTTATACCATGGAGGAAGAAAATAGAAGAGAAACCAAAAAATCACATACTACATGTTACATACATTAAAAAAAAAGCAAGAAAGAAAAAGCAAGTTGTGTCCCTATCTTGTGGTCCATTTCACTTAACATCATCTTATAAGGCCATATGTACATGGATAATGTTTTAAAAGCCATTTAAGTTCCATATTTTCTCGTTATGAATTTGTCTCTGAAACACATGTTACCTCATGTCCAAAGATGTACTTGTGCTATTTCAACGAAGCCACAAAACATTCATTTTACCTGGAGAAGCACCATAGATTGTTCCTGGAAGTAAATGGGAGGAACTGTCACTGGAAGTGGAAACTAATTCCAAGAGAGGAATTGAACATAGAGAAATGACAAAGTTCAAGTTAATTTGTGCTGTCCTTTTTATGGTACAAGAAAAGAATCCAAGGCTTGAAGGAAACTCTGCCCCTGACTTGTTCGAGTGTTCTCTTTACTCATATAAAACTTGTCTGTAAACTTCTAGTTGAGAGTATTACAAAAGGAAACAATATCCCATTTGAAGGCCAGCATAGAACAAAAGGAAATAACTTTGTTTTAAAAGTGTTCTACTACAAAGAAACAAAGACATGGAGGTTTTAATGTGTTTTATGCATTGATAAATCACTCTTGAGATGATTCTCCTGTTGCAGGAGTCAGTTATCCATTCCTTTAGTCTGGTCCTGAGTTCTCTATAACAATAAGGATTCCAAAAAGCAGGATCCAGTGACTAAGATCAACAAATGGAGCCTCTTTTCAAACCCATGCTTTAAGGTTGGTCCCAAAGAAATATGTGGGTTCTTTTCCATTTGCTTTTTGTTTCTTTAGTTTGTGCTGGTTCTGTGGCTTGTACCGTGAGAGTGGACCCTGTCCTTGTATATGTGCCTTTCTTGCCCACCTGCCCCCTAAGCTAGTACTCAACTGCTTGACCCAAAGTCCACTTCTGGCTTTTTTTTATTGTTTAATACAGATAAGAGTTTGACAGACTCTCCTGTCTGGGTTGGCTTTGAACAGAAATAGAAAGAAAGCCAAGTGACATCAACTGTATGGACTTCTCTTTTGAAACAAGAAATATTAGATGAAGTTTATTATAAAGCTAATCTTCGACAATTTTTAAAAGAAGAGAATATGTCCAACAAGGAAGCAATAACTTAAATAACAGCAAAAGTAGGTGCACTGAATCATTTTGGAATTATTTTTGTGCTTGGAAAGATTACTATTGTCTTTGTGGTTCCTTTTGGGGAAACTTAAAGTCATATTTGCATTTTTTTGTGGGTCCTGGGTCTTGAACTCTGATCCTGGGTAGTGTCCTTCAGCTCTTCAGGTCAAGTTGAGCACTCTGCCACTTTAGGTACAGCACCACTTCTGGGTTTCTGGTGGTTAATGTAAGATAAGAGTCTCAGGAACTTTGCTGACCAGGCTGGTTTTGAACCACAATCCTCTGGTCTCAACTTCCTTAGTAGGTAAGATTACAGATGTGAGCCAGCAGCGTCTAGCTTATATTTGCATTTATGTGCACTTAATGACACTATGTAGACAAAGAATGGAAATTTGAATGAAATGATGACATTGCAACTTTTCAGAAAAATTGAGGTAGCAATAAATATGTCCTCCTTTTCCATGTTGTTACATTAATGACTCATGAGTTATGGACTCTACATTAACATCCTCTGGTGTCTGCGTATGTGGACATAGTATCAGAAATTGTTCATAGATAAATAAAGGAAGACTGAGATTTTTAGAAAGTAATGGAGATCAGGTATGAAAGAACAGCATAGAAGGATATACAACTTATCACACAGAGATTAAGAACTAATCTAAGTGACTAGAATGCTTAAGGCAATGAGGAATAAGCCTAGTTGATAACTAGTTCTTCAATAACAAAAAATGGTTCTCTACAACAGTTTCTGGTATAACTTAGTCATTATTATCATTTATTCCTTCCATCTAGAATTATTTATTCTCTTCTTTAAAAAACTATTAATTAACCTCTTCCTTTTTGATGGCATGATTTACCAAAGAGATTTCCAAATCTCACTTAGACTACACTTCTTATTGTGATTAGCAGTGACCACTCAAAGCCTGAAATCTTTGAATTTTCAGGATTAATCTTCACTTGATATCTAAGCACATTCTTGGCATTAAATGCCATGATCTGTTAACACAATGTTTTTTTTTTTTTAAACACAGTATTTTAATATAGGTAAAGTAAATGAATTAAGAAGTATTGTTAGGTATCAGTTGGAATAAGCAATTATATACTCCAAGTATGTGGTCTTTATTTTGCATTTACTAGCTAAATGACTTTTTTGCCAGTACTGGGGCTTGAACTCATGGCCAGGAAACAGTTCCTGAATGTTTTTTTTTTTTTTTCTCAAAGCTAGAACACTACCACTTGAGGCACAGCTCCACTTCCAGTGTTTCTTTTTCTATTTATGTTGTACTGAGGAATTGAACCTAGGATTTCATGCATGCTAAGCAATAACTGTTCTATTAAGCCACATTCCCAACGCCCAAAATGACTCTTTCTTTTTTTATATTAATAAATTTTTTATTGTGAAAATAGCGTAGAGAGGTGTTACAATTACATGAGCAAGGTAATGAGCACATTTCTCATCAATTATTGTTGTGTCTTCCTTCCCCTTACCATCCCTGAACACCGATCCCCTCACACCCTGCAAAAATTGTGAAGTTCATTTTTCAACATAACGTCTTGTACATCTCATTGTCGCAATGGGACATTCTTTTTTTTTTTTTTTTAATTTTATTTTATTTTATTTGAGAACATACTGTACAGAGGGGTTAAAATTACATGGGCAGGATAATGCATACATTTCTTACCAAGCATTGCAGCCTCCTCCTTTGTTTACCCTTCACTTCCCTTCCCAGCCTCCCCCCTCCCTCCCACCCAATCATACCCCCCCACCCCCCCCCACCGACATTGTAAAGCTGGTTTTGACATGACATTTTGTACTTCTCATTGTTGCAACAGGTCCACCTGAATCCTTAAACGACTAGCAAGATCAATAGAAAGCCCACGGACTGGGAGAAGATCTTTACTACCCATACAACGGACAAGGGTCTCATATCTAAAATATACTTGGAACTCAAAAAATTAAACCACCCAACAACAAATCCTCAAAGAAACAACTGCCCAATAAGTAAGTGGGCGAAAGACTTAAAGAGAAGCTTCTCTGAAGAAGAAAGAAGGATGGCCAATAGACACATGAAGAAATGTTCAACATCCCTAGCCATAAAAGAAATGCAAATCAAAACAACATTGAGATATCACCTCACTCCAGTTAGAACGGCAAAAATCAAGAACTCTAACAACAACAGATGCTGGAGGGGATGTGGACAGAAAGGAACCTTACTTCATTGTTGGTGGGAATGTAAACTTGTTCAACCACTTTGGAAAGCAGTATGGAGGTTCCTCAAAAGACTCCACATAGAGCTCCCCAATGACCCAGCAATCCCACTTTTGGGCATTTACCCAAATGATCACAAACAAGGCCACACTAAAGCTACCAGCACAACTATGTTTATTGCAGCATTATTTACCATAGCTAAGACATGGAACCAACCCAGATGCCCCTCAGTAGATGAATGGATCAAGAAGATGTGGTATATATACACAATGGAATTCTATGCCTCCATCAGAAAGAATGACATTTCCCCATTTGTTAGGAAATGGAAAGGCTTGGAAAAAATTATATTAAGTGAAGTAAGCCAGGCCCAAAGAAACATAGGTCCCATGGTTTCCCTTATTTGCAATATCTAGTATAGGTATGAGTCAAGCGGTAAAAGTCAGATAATGTGATGTTAGGAAAATGAAACCTCAAATATGTATTTTAATGTTTTTGTTTCTTTCATGCATGTGTTTCTAATGCATTTATAAGATTATTTCTTTGTTGCTTTGTATGTCCCTCCTCCACAGTGTAACCCCCGCTTTCACTATATTTGATGTCAGTATAACATATGGAGGAGATGGGGACAAACAAGTCGCAATGGGACATTCTTAAGATGCCATTATTTTTTCATTCTGTTACAATGTATTATAATTTAGGCCAGGTGGTAGAAAACGAAATGGGAAACAATGTTAAGTCTAGTAAGGCTGACATTCCAATCACATCGTTAAGTAAGTACACTGTTAAGATCTTCGGGACTCATAGAACTGTTACATGTGACATTATTATGTAAACATTATTAACCGTCATCTCTGACATCCATAACATTCTGCTTCCATTTCCAAGGTCAAGAGCCAAATATCTTAGCCTTTTTATTGATAGGGTGTTTTGCCTAGGATAGAAGAAGGAGGATGTGGAAGGTGATTTTGGAAAAATATGTATATTGGCTCCCTGTCCACATTTTTTGCATTTTAAAAAAGTACTACTGATGAACTCCCACATACATCTAATTGTCTATATGTCTGCATAAATGAATGCAGAAATGAATGCAGAAATAAATGAAGACATTTATTCTGGTGGATAGTCCCATTTATTAAAAAAATCCATTTCTGGAAAAAAAAGATACTAAGTGAGTATGAATTATTGTCTATAAAATGGTTTCTTTCCTTTGCACAACAAAAGGTAATATTGAAATAATTACTCCAGCTTTCTTTGAGATTTTTTTTATTGTGAGAATACCGTACAGAGGAGTTACAATTACATGGGCAAGATAGCAAGTACATTTCTTATCAAGCTGTCTCAGTATTAAAATGTTCTCTAACTCCTGTAACATCTAAGCATAAAAGACATGATTTGAAGATCTCAGTAGTTTTAGAAACAAAGATACATAATAGCTTCCTTCCTGCTGAGACAAGTGATAGCAAGTATGATTGATTGTATTATAGTACTCTTTTACCTCTTTATCTCAAATGTTGCATATCTTGGCATATTACTCCATGTCCTGCGTCAGCTTCCTGTAGGTGAGGTTTACCTCTACTCTGCAATGTCAAGATGGGTCATGTGACTTACTTCAGCTTACAAAATTGAACCAGAATGGTGAAAAGCTATTTCTAGGGGAAGATTTCTATCTCATTGTCTGTGTCTAACAGCTCACCTGTTTTTCCTTAGCTATAAAAATAGAATATTTCCAGAGGGAATCTTCTTTCAACTTATATAGTAGAAGAATATAGCGTGTGAAATTGAGGCAAAACTCAAATACAGCCTCATACATATAATACAGGCAGAATTAAGCTAATATTAGTATATGATATTAAGATGCTAGTTTCTTACCATTCTTGTATATCTTCATGATAGTTTACTATAGCACACCAGAATTTAACAAAAACTAAACAAGAACTAAACAAACAGGTAACATTTCCTGTTTGATGCTATTATATATTTTTTTAAATACGCATTCTCCATGTGATCACTTATAGGGTTATTTTTTTCTATAGATATCTTTTTTCTATAGGTTATTTTTTTCTTTTTCACTCTAGAGCACTGTATCTATTATCCACAATCATTATCTAGACCTTGTGATTGAGATGAGGAAGAACAAAATATATAGATTTCTCCTCTTTTCCTCTTCTCCTTTTTCTAGTGTGTATTCTCATCCTTTCTCCAAATTCTCCTATTGATAAAGGAAGAATGACACATTGTGGGATATCAAGCAAAAGGCTTCAAATCAAGATTTCATTCCTTCAGATACAGTTGAATAAATCAGTGTGGCTCAAGAAAGAATAGAAACATGATTTTTTCTCTTTCTGCCTTCCACATAGAGTGTGAACATGACTCCAAATATCTAATAAACCATTTGGCTTGGTTAACTTTTGAAAAATATAGTTAGCTAAATAAATACATATTTTAAAATTTAAAAAATAAATTTTAAATAAATAGTAATTTGTTGTTTGCTTTTGGGAGGCATGATATAAAACTGCATTAACACTGTGAGTTGAGAGGCTAAATTTTATAAGAATATAAAAATAATGAAAAATAGATGATTTTAAAATAAATAGCTTGGAAATACATTTTATTGTGACATAGCCACAGAGACATATTTTTCTTTTCATCTCCACACTGATTCAACTTCAATAAACAATGTAATTCAAATTGCTGTGTTTCAGAAATAGATTAGACACAAAAATTTAGAAAAAGACAACCAGTATTGGGTGTTGCATTCTTTAAAAATAGCAGTCATATAAACATTAACTATAATTCCAAAATAATAACAATCAAATGTTATGAAATGTTTGAAAAGATAAGATTGTGAGCAGAATGTATAAAAAGTGATAGTGTCAAAACTGCTTCAGGAGCTGCTCTCTGGCCTTTAGGATTTCTAGTACATGACAATGTTTTAATCATGATTAATTGCTTTGAGAGACTACTTTTGTCTCGTTATATTTCATTGAAAAAATACGTTGTTCAAAATTAATGAAAGGATAACAGGTTATAGTAGAAAGAATTCTCCACACTCGTTGTGCTAGGCAGTAAAATACCTTTCTAAAATATCGTTGTCCCCAATTTTTAATCCCTCAAATGTAGATTTTCATCATATATGTGTGTGTGCTTTAAAATAATCACCGTTCATTACCCAAGAAGCACAAATTTGAATAATTATCAGATGGTTGAAGTATAACTCAAAGGGGTACATAAAATCCCAGTTCAAAAAGGACATCATTAGGTAAGAACCATCAGAAAGATGTAAAGGGCTGGAAAGGTGGCTCAGTGGTTGAGCGCTTGCCTTGCATGCATGAGGCCCTGGGCTCGATTCCTCAGCACCACATAAGCAAAAAGAAAAAAGCCGGAAGTTGCGCAGTGGCTCAAGTGCTAGAGCACTAGCCTTGAGCTGAATAGCTGAGGGACAGTGCCCAGGCCCAGAGTTCAGGCCCCACCACCGGACTCCAAAAAACAAACAAACAAAAAAGAAAGATGTAAAGATGCTACATTGGAAGATAAAGGAAAAGACAACAACTCAGATTCTGAATTTCTGGAAAGAGGAAGAGAATGTAAATGCCTTTTGCACTAGAATCATCTAAAAAATATTTTACCTGTGTAGGTGGCTTGATTATAATCTAGTAAGACTTCTTTTAGATTTCTGTCTTTTAGAGCTGTAAAATGATAAATACGGATTATTCAATCTAATTAATTTGTAGATATTTGTTACAGCAGATTTGGTTTAGTAAACTAACCCAACAGCCATTTTCTGATGCAACTACAGAGTCACCACATACCCTAGTTTCTGAGAATAAGAAAAATGTTGCCACCAGCTTCATATACAGGTATGATGTACATATAACTAAGGGCCTTGCATTAATGAATTTTTGAAACTCTAAATAATATTTAAATAAGAAGCTCCCTATCTTTATTTTCACATTTGGAGATCACTAAGTACACAGTTAAGTAGAAGGCTAGGTTAAGAATATGGAAATGATCCCTTATTTGCAATATCTAGTATATGTCAGAGTTAAGCAGAAAAGGTCAGATAAGGTGATGTTAGGGAAATGAATTCTAAGATATGTATTCAAACGTTTATTTTTTTCTTTCATGTGATTGTTTCTAACACATTTTTAAGACTATTTCTTTGTTGCTTTGTATGTCCTTCCCACACAGTATAACCCCTGCTTTCACTGTATATGATATTGGTATAATTTGTGGAGGGGAAGGGGAAAAACAAATTGTTTAAATAGAGATAAAGGTGGACCTATTGCAACAATGATAAGTACAAGTCCTTATGTAGAAAACGAACTTCACAACTTTGGTGCAGGTGGGGGGGATGGGGAGCGGGAAGGATTGGGTGGGGGGACAGGGGAGGATGGGAAGGGAGGAGAAGGGTAAACAAAGGATCAGGTTACAATGCTTGATAAGAAATGTACTCATTATCTTGCCCTTGTAATTGTAACCACTCTGTACAGCATTTTCACAATAAAAAAATTGATAAATAAAAAAGAATATGGAAATGTAATCTGTCTAATATAAAAAAGACAATTTCTGTAATTTTGAGTTACAGTTTCTAAAGCAATAAAAAATCATATAAAACAGAATCAGAAACTCAATTTTCTATTTTTCCTAACTTTCCAAAAAAATTAGAGAATCCAGTAAAGATACAGCAATCCCAGGATGGTACAGGATGTTTATAGGATCAGTACATGGTGAAAAAAAGATAACAAAAATGGGCCCCTGTTACATATTGTACCTAGGACACAATATTTCCACAGAAAGGAAAATAGGTCAACATTGTCTTCTTACTCAATCTATTGCCTTCGGCACTGCTGGGATTTGATCTCAGGGCCTGGAATGCCCAATTCATCAAGGGATCAGTGTAAGCACAGCAGCCTCAAACAAATTCACTGCCAGAGAGTTCCCAGGACCTGAGTTCTAGCCTCAGGAGTGGCCAATATATAAATAGATAGATGTGTAAATTGCTGCAAATACACACACACATATATAAATATATATAGAGAGATGTATATATATATATATTCCACTGTATATTAAATATATAAATATATTTATAGAATGTGAGATGTCTATATATTATTAAATTACATGTAATATAATATTATTATTAGGTATTAAATTATGCCTCCATTTAATGAAGTGTCATGGATTAAGGCACAATAAATGACTTCCTTGTGTAAAAGGAGCTGAGGGACAATGTCTAGACTCATAGTTCAAGCCTCAGGACCTGAAACAACAACAAAAAAGAGCCAGTAACTCCATGTGTCTGTGGATGTATGCATGTATTTCTATTGGGGAACATACAGAGTCGTTATGAAGAAAGGCACCCAGCTAAGAAATCTGCTTTGAATAGAATGATGTTATAGCACAGAGAGTGCTTTCAAGACAGTACATGTTACTGGTCAAAAAAAAATTAAGACCCTGGCTTGGAAGTTACACCATTTTTCTTGCAGGCCTGGGATTTGAACTCAGGATCTGGGTAACTCTGTGGCACTATAGGAGAGGTTGAAGACAAGAATTTCAGACCAGTTTCCAGGGCCCGAATTCAAGCTCCAGCACTGGAAAAGTAATATTCATACATGAGAGCTATTTACATACATGTGTTTACTCCATATGACACTTATAACCTTTAGTTATTTTTCATTTTATTTAGTATTATTTTTTTTTAAATTTTATTTTATTTTATTTGTGAACATACTGTACAGAGGGGTTACAATTACATGGGCAGGATAATGCATACATTTCTTACCAAGCATTGCAGCCTCCTCCTTTGTTTACCCTTCACATCCCTTCCCAGCCTCCCCCCTCCCCCCCCAATCCCAATCCTTCTCCTCCCCTCCCTATATAAGATTTATTTAATTTATTGCATCTTATCACCTGGATTTATTTGCACATGGATTATACATCATATTGAGAACCAGGACTTTCACCAAGAAGGAAAAATAATGGCTCAAAATTGGCCTCTGACTCCACATCTAAACTATTGGCCATGCTGGGATTTGAACTCAGAGCTCACAATACCCAATTCATGAATAGGTCAGTTGTAGAACAAAAGCCTTTGGCAAAATGAGCTGCCAGCCACTTCTGAGGACCTGCGATCAAGCAATAGTAGTGGCAGATAGATAGATAGAAAGATAGATAGATAGAGAGAGAGAGAGAGAGAGAGAGAGAGAGAGAGATGTAGTTTCCTATATATATGAGAGAGACAATGGGAGGACATTAAATTATGTATATTATGAATTATTAGTCATTAAATTATGCCTCCATTTAATGAAGTATCATGGTGGAATACTTATTAAAGCATTAATGTAAAAGTAGTCAGTATTCCTTAATTAGGAGAATCATTACATGTTGCTAGAATGGAAGACATAATCCAATACTTTTTGTGTGGCATTCTATAAGAGAATCATGAAATAACTGCAAATTTAATTGATTCTTTTATAATATTCCATTAAGCATTCCCATGGATAGGTATGATTTTCTCAAGATTTCCCTCCAGTCCTGGCATTTGAACTCCAGGCCTTGGTAATTTACTTTGAAACACAAACCATTAGAATGACACTGTGAAGATTTCAGATTTTCATGATGAAAGAAAAGAATGAGAAGAAAAGAAAGTCATGTGTCAGTGGCTCCTGCCTGTAATCCTAGCTCTTCAGGAGGCTGAGAGGAAGAGAATGCCAGTTTGAATTCAGAGAGGACAGGAAATTCCACCACACTCTTATTTCTGAGGGATCACAGGAATAAAAAATCCCCATGAGTGGGGCTATGGATCAAGGGCAGAGTGCTACCCCTGAGCAAAAGGAGCTCATGGACAGTGCCTAGGCTCATAGTACAACCACAAGACCTGCCAAAAAACAAAAAGCCAGTACCTCTATGTCTCTCCAGGTATGTATGTATTTCTATTAGTGAAGGTCCAGAGTCCCTATGATGAAAGCTATCCAGCTAGGAAATTTGCTTTGAATAGAATGATTTCATAGCACAGAGTGCTTTCTAGACAGTGCATGTTCCGGGGCTCCCCTCACTGTTCCCAGTGTAGCCTGAGGTTTTCTCTGCACCCCAGGCTGCTTGAGGAAGACTCTGTCCATTGTTGGAACAGGCAGACAAAAGGAATCACTCCTGTACAGCTGTGCAACAAAAGACTCCTTCCAGGTCAATTAATGAGGAGGAGTGTGGTTGGCCCTCAGGAGTGGCCAATATATATATATATATAAATAGATAGATGTGTAAATTGCTGCAAATATACATACATATAAATATATAGAGATATATATATTCCACTGTATATTAAATATATAAATATATTTATAGAATTTGAGATGTCTATATACTATTAAATTATATGTAATATAATATTAATAATTATTAGGTATTAAATTATGTCTCCATTTAATGAAGTATCATGGATTAAGGCACAATAAATGACTTCCTTGTGTAAAAGCAGCTGAGGGACAATGTCTAGACTCATAGTTCAAGCCTCAGGACCTGAAACAACAACAAAAAAGAGCCAGTAACTCCATGTGTCTGTGAATGTATGCATGTATTTCTATTGGCAACGGTGCCTTCCTAGGTTTCTGTAAGCTTGCTAAATTTAAGCACATGTGTAATATCACAATGCTTCCTGTCATCTAGGGCTGGTGAAGCTCATCAGGTTTTGAAACCTTTGACCACTCCTAGTTGGGCCCTGGGTGGCTACGTTTCAGGGTTGAACACAGAACCTGGGTGCTGACAATGAGCTCAGAGCAGAAGCTCAGTGCTTTACCATTTGGTGTCACAGATTCACTTCTGGTATCTGTGTGTGTGTGTGTGTGTGTGTGTGTGTGTGTGTGCGTGCGTGTGTGTGTGTGTGTGTGCGCGTGCGTGCGTGTGTGTGTGTGTGTGTGTGTGTGTGTGTGTGTGTGTGTGTATGTTCATACACTTGTCCTGGAGCTTGAACTCAGGACCTGAGCACTGTACCTGCGTTTCTCCTGTACAAGGATAGCACTCTACCACTTGAGCCACACATCCACTTCAGGTTTTTTTCTAGTGATGTGGTACAAAGGAATCAAACCCGTGGATTCATACATGCAAAGCACTGTATCGCTAAGACACATTCTTAGCATTACTCTTCAGGTTTCTTTCTTTTTTTTCTTGGAAGTTGGAGGAATTGAAGTCTAGGCCTAGATGTTGTCCTTGAGTTCTTCAGCTAAAGCCAATTGCTCTAACACTTGAACTACAGCACCCCTTAAGGGTTTTGGTGGATCACTAAAGAGAAGCATCTCAAGGAATTTCCTGCCCAGGTTGGCTTTGGACTGTGAACCTCAGCTCTCAGTCTCCTGAGTACCTAGGATGGCAGGCGTGAGTCAGTAGTGCCCAGCTTACACTTCAGATTTCTAAATGGTGAATAGGAGATAATTGTCTCATGGGACCTTTTGTGTTTGGGATAGTTTGGAACCGAGATTGTCAGATCTCAGCTTCTTGAGTAGTCAGGATGACAGACCTCAGCTACCACATTCTATACCATAACACTTTGTCGCAAGGGGGTCCTTGGCTCCACATGGTAGGGCGCTACCCATGATTGCAACAGATAAGTGTCAGTGACTAGGCCCTGAGTTCAAGGTTAATGACCAAGAAGCATAAACCAAAAACGTTGTCTGCAGGAGACAACTCACTAGAGTTATGTACACACATAATTTTGGCCATGACATGGGGACATATCTGAGCCACAAGTTCTCATCTGCACAATCATCTTACTTGTGGAGCTCTTACAAGAACCAGATGAAAAAGTGCACCCTGTGAAGGACTCAGCACACAACACCTTATGGAGGACTCATCACATAGCTGTATCCTAACGCTGTCATTAGAATTAGGATGCTTGCATCAGTATCACCATTCTTTCAGAAACACAACACAAACAGCCCAAATTTAGATTTTAAAGGGGTGGGGTTTTTTGGGGGAGAGAGATTCAGAAACAGGGATTGCATTGAAAGATTGGGGGTACTGTCCTAAGATCTTTTGCTCAAAGCTAGAGCTCTTCCATTTTGAGCCACAGATCAGTTTCACAGACTTCCTGCCAGAGCTGGGTTTTAAACCCACCAGTGTCAGATCTCAGCCCCCAAGTATCTTAGATAACAGGGCTGAGTGAGCCAGCAGCATCTGGTTCCGTGGAGCTGTGTTGCAGCAGTTTACCTCTGGCTAAGTCAGGTTAGATGGCAGCTGTAAGTACTAGACTCCCAGCTTGCTCTGTGATGAGGTTTTTGCAGCCCCATCCTTATATAGTTGCAGACAGAGTCAGAACATTCTATCTTTTCTTTTTTTGGTGCCAGTCCTGGGTCTTGAATTAGGGTCTAGACACAGTCTCTAAGCTTTTATGCTCAAAGCTAGTGCTCTACTGCTTGAGAGACAGCATGACTTCTGGATTTTTCTATGCACACGTTAGTGAGGAATCGAACCCAGGGCTTTGTACGTACTAGGCAAGCACTCTACCACTGAGCCCCAGTAGTGACAAGTGTATAAACAGATAAATGTGTAGATTGGTAGATAGATAGATAGATAGATAGATAGATAGATAGATAGATAGATAGATGTAGATGCATATAACATGAGATGTCAGTATGTTATGAAATTGCATATATGACATTACTACCAATTATTGGCAATTAAATTATTCCTTCCTTTCTTAAGTATCATGATTGAATACATAATAAAATATTAATTGAAAATTAGTCAATGGAGTATAATTGTTGTGTATAATTTTATAATATAAATTACTATTGTAATTACCAATGAATTGTTAGTTTTACAACATTCCATTCGTACAGATGTATATTGGAAAGCATTTCTTTAGACTCTCCCTCCATTCACTAGTGCCAGACCCGGGATTCAACCGCCAGGCCTAAGTTGCCAGTTTTGGCTTGGCTTCCCTAATAGCCCACCAAACATCAGCAATGTAAGGTCAGGTACACATTCTGGGCCTTGTCACTTACACTCACGATGGTCACAATAAAAAGTGGGGGGAAGTAAAACCACCTGCTTGAACTTCTCAGTTTTAGCCTTCTCCTTTTTATTTTTATTTTTTGCCAGCCCCGAGATTTGAACTCTGGACCTACGAACCCAGGATCGGCTTTGGCAGATATGCCAAGACTTGTGTTCAAGCCCGGTGCTAGGCCCAAAACAAAATAATAATAATAATAATAATAATAATAACAACAGGGCCATGGCTTGGAATTTGCACCATTTTTCAGACTGGCCTGGGATTTAATCTCAGGGTCTGGGTAACTCTGTGCACTGTGGGTGAATTGAGAAGATCAACATCCTTGAAGACAAGAAATACAGTACTGAACCTAGCAGAGAAACAATAGCTCACGCCTATCACTCCAGCTCAGGAGGCTGAGATTTTCGTGATCATAGGTGAAGCCAACCAAGGCAGGAAAATCTATGACAGTCTGACTTCCACTTCTAAAAGGTCAGATGTTCAACAGCTTCCTGTGTTTCCCTTGTTGATGATAAATTAGTTGCACTCTCAATGTTCTTAGAGTTCTCAAGCTATAGAATCAGGAAAGAAACATCATTGACACATCCTGGGTTCAAATGAAGTTCTCAGGACCCAAGCCCTAGCCCTGTTAGCAGGAAGAACTCCAGTGTAACACTATATTTGAAGGACAGAAAACAGTTTCAAAAGCCAGGCTAGGGTCAGAGACCTAGGCCTGCAGGATTAAGAGGCAGAATGTACACACTCAACAGGCAACTGAGCTGCAAAACCACTTCATTCATTCCAGGCACAGACAGCAATGGGGGGAAACCTGAAACACTTGTTAAAGTTACACCAGGGTCAGGCTTTACTCAGTCTCTTCCAACAAGGACTAATTAACCTTCCACCCTTAGGTGAAGTGAACCTCAAGCAATCTTTAACTAACCAATAGAGAGCCAGTTTAGTGGGGGAGAGGGGAGGAAGAGAGGAAAAACCCTGCTCTCTGGTATTAGGGAGTGGGTTTTTGACTCTCCATCTGTCAGGTTTGAAGGCCCTTCTTCTACCTCTGCAAGTCCATTCTCCTTCCTTCATTCTCCACATCATTAATGCAAATCCTCAGTCCAAGGAGAGGCAGGGCCCTTTCCCTTCTCTCTCAAAGCAGCTGAGTTAGAACCTGGCTCTGCTCTCTTGGCTCTGGGGGCTTCAGCTGCCTGAGAAATGGGAGACAGTCTTCTTGCTCTGCAGTTGTGTGAAGGTGATGCTGGTCCTGGCACACTGCAGAAAGCCTCATGATTGGATATTGTTCTCTTGTTTCTTCCTGTCGTCCAAGACAAGTTTCATCTATCATTTTTCTATCTATCTATCTATCTATCTATCTATCTATCTATCTATCTATCTATCTATCTATCTATCTATCTATCTATCTGTCTGCCTGTCTGTCTGTCTGTCTGTCTGTCTGTCTGTCTGTCTGTCTGTCTGTCTGTCTGTCTGTCTGTCTGTCTATCTATCTATCTATCTATCTATCTATCTATCTATCTATCTATGTATCTATCTATGTATCTATGTATCTATGTATCTATGTATCTATGTATCTATGTATCTATGTATCTATGTAACTATGTATCTATCTATGTATCTATGTATCTATGTATCTATGTATCTATGTATCTATGTATCTATGTATCTATCTATCTATCTATCTATCTATCTATCTATCTATCTATCTATGTATCTATCTATGTATCTATCTATGTATCTATCTATCTATCTATCTATCTATCTGTGTATCTTTGTATCTATGTATCTATGTATCTATGTATCTATGTATCTATGTATCTATCTATGTATCTATGTATCTATGTATCTATGTATCTATGTATCTATGTATCTATGTATCTATCTATCTATCTATCTATCTATCTATCTATCTATCTATCTGTCTGTCTGTCTGTCTGTCTGTCTGTCTGTCTGTCTGTCTGTCTGTCTGTCTGTCTGTCTGTCTGTCTGTCTATCTATCTATCTATCTATCTATCTGTCTGTCTGTCTGTCTGTCTGTCTGTCTGTCTGTCTGTCTGTCTGTCTATCTATCTATCTATCTATCTATCTATCTATCTGTCTGTCTGTCTGTCTGTCTGTCTGTCTATCTATCTATCTATCTATCTATCTATCTATCTATCTATCTATCTATCTATCTATCTATCTATCTATGTATCTATCTATGTATCTATGTATCTATGTATCTATGTATCTATGTATCTATCTATCTATTTATCTATGTATCTATGTATCTATGTATCTATGTATCTATGTATCTATGTATCTATGTATCTATCTATCTATCTATCTATCTATCTATCTATCTATCTATCTATCTATCTATCTATCTATCTATCTATGTATCTATGTATCTATGTATCTATCTATCTATCTATCTATCTATCTATCTATCTATCTATCTATCTATGTATCTATGTATCTATGTATCTATCTATCTATCTATCTATCTATCTATCTATCTATCTATCTATCTATCTATCTATCTATCTATCTATCTATCTATCTATCTATCTATCTATCTATCTATCTATCTATCTATCTATCTATCTATCTATCTATCTATCTATTTGTCTGTCTATCCACCTACATAACTACCTAGCTACCTATCTAGCTACCTACCTACCCATCTCTTTGACATTTCTTGTGCTGAACTCAAGGCCTGAGCATTGTCTCTAGCATTCTACTACTTGAGCCACAGCACCAATTCTGGATTTTCTGTGTATGTGCTACTGAGGAATCGAACCCAGGGCTTCTTGCATGCTAGGCAAGCACTGTCTCATTAATCCACATTCCCAGCCTCCTCATATTTTTTCTTAAGGGTAGTTTTTACATAAGTATGCTACCATTTTGTTTCCTCAAGTGTAATTTTCTGAAAACCAGTTATTTCTATGAATCATGATCTTCTCTTCCTCTGCCTGATTTGTGACTATCCTGCATTGGACTCATAATTAAATGTAAATAAATGCTGCTGAGAGCTTCACTGTGCATTATATAAGGACACAGGCCTGCAACCCTGGGAAAAAAAAGCGATGGGGCTGAAATGAAGAGAATGATACAGTATGCGCAACGGGCATATCTGAAAAAGGAATCAGTAAATAAAAGAAGAAGCATTGCATACAGCCTGTTTGCCCTCAGGGAGGTAATATACACACCTAAGTAAGTAGGGCACTGACACATAAACTTGGCCTTCTCTTTTTGAAATTTATTTGTGGCCATGCCAGGGCTTAAACTCAGGGCCCAATGCGTTCCTCAGCTATTTTGCTCAAGGCTGAGGTTCTACCACTGCCACAGCTCCACTTCCAGCCATCTGGTCATTAACTGGACATAAGCACCTCCTTGGCTTTCCTACCTGGTC
Source organism: Dipodomys spectabilis (assembly GCF_019054845.1). Classification (NCBI taxonomy): domain Eukaryota; kingdom Metazoa; phylum Chordata; class Mammalia; order Rodentia; family Heteromyidae; genus Dipodomys; species Dipodomys spectabilis. The sequence continues at coordinate 3,397,816 of NW_024871098.1, read as the reverse complement.
TAACTTGTATCTCCTGCTTTTCATTCTCTCTCAAAGCTGGAGCTCTACCCTCTAGGCCACTGCTCCACTTCTAGTTTTCTGGTGGTTTATTGGAGATAAGAGTCTCACAGACTTTTCTGCTAGGGCTGGCTTTTAATGGTGATCTCCTGAGGAGGCTTCAAGCGACTTTCCTCAGAGATTCACCTAGGTGCCGTTCAACACAATCCTTTAGTCTAAATCTCGAGAGGTACTAGAGAAAAACAGAAACAGGAAGATGCTTCTACTGTGTTCTAGATACTTGAGGTTTGAGACACAAAACACTCATAATTATTTGTTCATTTTATAGGCAAAAGGAGCAATGCAGAGAGTATGAGGATCATTCCAGCTTTCCGTCCTCTCATCCTGCAGCTCAATGCTAAGTGACAGAACTGGCATGTCTTGTGGACATTTGCTCCTAAATAGTGTGACACTCATTTCTCACTTTTGACTTCAAACCTGTGACCAGAGGGAAAGATGAGGAGAGAAAATTCTTCTCAGAGAAAGCAGCTATGAAGAACATTGGGTTGGTCTGGGAAGGTGGCTCAGTGGTAGAGCGCTTGCCTTGCATGCATGAGGCATGGGTACGATTCCTCAGCACCACATAAGCAGAAAAATAAGCCAGAAGTGGTGCTGTGGTTCAAGTGATAGAGCGCTAGTCTTGAGCTGAAAAGCTGAGGGATAGCGCCCAGGCCCTGAGTTCAGGCCCCATGACTGTACCCCCCCCCAAAAAAAAAACAACATTGGGTAGTTAATTTATAAGTTCAAACTATTGGAATGACCCTATTAAGAAGTCTGATTGTCCAGATTAAAATATGAAGAATTAATGAAAGAAGGTGTCAGTGGCTGCTGACTGTAACCCAGCTCCTCAGGAGGCTGAGATGTAGAGAATCTGAGTTTTAATCCAGTCAGCATAAGAAAGTCCTCAACAATGTTATTTCTAAGAGATCACAGAAAAATCCAGTAGTGAGGCTGTGACTCAAGCTTAATGCACTACCCTTGAGCAAAAGAAGCTCAGGGACAAAGCCTAGGCTCATAGTTCAACCCCAGGACCTGTCTCCTCAAAAAGAACCTGTACCTAAATGTCTTTGCATATGTATGTATGTGTTCCTATAGGTGAAGCTTCCGTGTAGCTATGAGGAATGGCACCAAGCTAGGAAATTTGTATTCAATAAAATTATATCATAACACAGAGATTGCTTTTATGTCATTTCATGTTCCAGGGCTCCCCTCAGTTTTTCCAGTGTAGCCTGAGTGTTTCTCTGCATTCCAGGCCTGCTGGAAGTAGTCACTCTCATTGTCTGGACAGACAAACAAAAGGCATCAGTCCTGTACAATTTTGTAACAGACAACTCCATCTGGTCCAATTAGTGAGGAGTGTGGGCGGGCTCTGAAGGTAGGGAGAAATGGGCTTCTTTGTACCCCAAGCTATCTCTTGCCCTAATGCTCTGTCTTAAGAGGAAGCCTTCATTTGTGCTACCTCCCATGCCAGGCCAAGTTCTTTGCAATTATTCTGCCTTTGTGAGACTATATTCCCGTGTTCAGATACATGCTCAATATAATTCAAAAGTCCTTCTGGCAGACAACTAGGGCACTGAATCTAATGAAATGTTTCATTGCCAGTGGTGATGGGCTTATGATGCCTCTCGTAGGCTTCCGGAAGCTTGGAAAATCCAAGCATATGTTGGATATCACAAAGCTTCCTGTCATCTATGGCTGGTGAAGCTCATCAGCTTTTGAAACCTTTGAGCTCTCCTAGTTGGGCCCTGGGTGGCTAGTGCTGAGTCCTTCACTGTGTACAGTGTGCTGAGTCCTGCATTAGGTGCTGGGTGCTGAGTCTTTCACAGGATGCTGTGTTCTGAGTCCTGTAAAGAATGTTATATGTTTTGTCCTTAAAAGGGTGAATTCTTTCTTCTTGTCCTTGTAAGAGCTCCACAACTAAGATGATTATGCAGACAAGAATATTGAGGCTCAGATATGTCCCCATGGATGGTACAAATTTATGTATTACTGAAGACTAGTGAGTTGTCTACTGGGTGCTGACCATGAGCTCAGAGCATAAGTGTAGTGCTTTACCATTTGTGTCACAGCTTCACTTCTGCCTCTGTGTGTGTGTGTGTGTGTGTGTGTGTGTGTGTGTGTGTGTGCATACACTAGTCCTGGAGCTTGAACTGAGGACATGAGTACCTAGTTTCTCTTGTACAAGGATTGCCCTCTCTTACTTGATCCAGAGCCACTTCAGGATTTTTCCTAGTGATGGGGTCCTTAGAAATCAAGCCCAGTGTTTCATATATGAAAAGTACTCTACCCACAAGGCACATTCCTAGCCCTCTACTTCAGGTTTGTTAGTTTGTTTCTGTCTTTTTTTGTTGTTGTCAATTGTAGGAGTTGACGTCTGGGCCTGGGTGCTGTCCCTGAGCAATTCAGCTCAAATCTTGTGCTCTACCACTTGAGCAACAGAGCCACTTCAGGTTTTCTAGTGGTTCAATTGTGCTAAGTGTCTCAAGGACTTTTCTGCCCAGGCTAGCTTTGAACCATGATCCTCAGATCTCATCCTCCTGAGTAGCTAGGATGAACTGCATGACTCATAAAGACACAGCTTCCACTTCAGGTTACTTAATGGTGAATTGGAGATAATGGTCTCATGGTATCTTTTGTGCCTGGAATAATTTGGAACCCAGATCCTCAGGTCTCAACATCCTGAGAAGGCAAGATGACAGACCTTGACTATAGAACCCTAGGCTGTGGGACTTTGCTCCAAGGGGGTCCTTGGTTCCATGTGGTGGATTGCTAGCCATAAGCTCAAGAGGTAAGGGTCAGTGCCTAAGCCCTGATTTCAAGGTTCCTGACTGAGAAAAAACAAAACAAACAATTGTCTGCAGTAGAAACTCACTAGTCTTCAGTAATACATAAATTTGTACCATCCATGGGGACATATCTGAGCCTAAATATTCTTGTCTGCATAATCATCTTAGTTGTGGAGCTCTTACAAGGAAAAGAAGAAAGAATTCACCCTTTTAAGGACAAAACATATAACATTCTTTACAGGACTCAGAACACAGCATCCTGTGAAAGACTCAGCACCCAGCACCTAATGCAAGACTCAGCACACTACACACAGTGAAGGACTCAGCACATAGAATCCTGTGCAGGAGTCAGCACACAGAACCCCATGAAGGACCCATCACCCCAGGAAGGACTCATCACATAGCTGTATCCCACAAGCTGTCATTAGTATTAGGGTACTTTCATCAGTATCACCATTCTTTCAAACACACATCACAAACTGCACAAAGTTCACATCTAATGATTCAGAGGGGTGTTTTTTGGGAGGGTCAGCCACAAGGAGTGCACTAAAATGTTGGGGGTACTGTCCTAAGAGGTTTTGTTCAAGGCTAGAGCTCTACTACTTTGAGCCAAAGATCAGAGTTTCACAGACATCCTGCCAGGGCTGGGTTTTAAAACCACCAGTGTCAGATCTCAGCCCCCAAGTATCTTGGATGACGGGTGAGCAAGACAGCAGCATCTGATTCCGTGGAGCTGGATTCCAGTGGTATACCTCTGGCTAAGTCTGGTTAGATGGCAGCTGTTTGCATCAGCCTCCTGGCTTGCTCTGTGATGAGGTATTTGAAGTCCTATTCTTATAGAGTTGCAGTCACCACATTCAATCTTGTTGTGGTGCCAGTCCTGGGTTTGAGTAATGGTCTAGACAGAATCCCTAACATTTTATGCTCAAATCTAGTGCTCAACTGCTTGAGTGACAGCACAGCTTCTGGATTTTTATTGCATGTGGTAGTGAGGAATCGAATCCAGGGCTTTGTATGTACTAGCCTTCACTATACCACTGAGACCCAGGAGTGACAAGTGTATAAACAGATAAATATGTAGATTGGCATATATATACATAAATATGTATATATATATATATGTATAAAACAAGAGAAAGATGTCTGTATATTATGAAATTACATATATTACTACCATTTATTGACAATTATATTATTCCTTCCATTTGTAAGTATCATGATTGAATACATAATAAAGAATTAATTGAAAATTAGTCAATGTAGTATAATTGTTGTGTATAATTTTATAATATACTCATTAACTACTAATTTAATTGTTACTTTTATAACATTCCACTTGTATGGATGTATATTGGAATGCGTTCCTTAGTATCTCCCACCAATCTTTAGTGGCAGTCCCTGAATTCGACCTTCAGCCTAAATTGAGATTTTGGCTATGGCTTTCCTAACAGAAAGCCAAATGTCAATATGCAAGGTCATGTACACATTCTGGGCCTTGTCACTTAGACCAAGGAAGGTCGAAATGCAAAGGAAAAACAATGTAAAATCACCTTCTTGAACTTCTCCATTTTATCCTTCTCCTTTTTATTTTTTTTGCCAAGACCTAGATTTGAACTTGGGTCCTAGGATCCCAGGGTGAGCTGTGTCAGAAATGCCAAGACCTGAGTTCAAGCCCAGTGCTTGGCCAAAAAAAAAATAATAAGGCCCTGGCTTGGAATTTTCACCATTTTTCTGGCAGGCCTGGGATTTGAACTCAGGTTCTGGATAATATTGTGGCAATGTGGGTAAAGGGGAAAGGCTCACTGTCCTTGAAGACAAGAAATTCAGACCAGTTCCTAGGGCCTGAATTGAAGCTCTAGCACTGGAAAAAATAATATTCATATATGATATATATGTACATACATGGGTTTAGTGAGTATGAAGTTTATTACCTATATTTGTTTAGTATTATTACATATATAACATTTCATTTATTACATCCTAACACATATTATATTTGCATATAGATTATATATCATACTGAGACCCAGGACTTTTTTTTAGAAAAAAAATGTGTCAAACGTGACTTCTTACTCCATGAATAAATTTTTGGCGATGCTGGGATTTCAACTCACAGCCTAGAATATCCAATCCTTAAATGGGGTCACAGTCTTAGCACATGAGCCTCTGGCAAATGTGCTGCCAGGAAGTTCTGATGACCTGTGATTGAAACACAGTAGTAGTAGTGCCAAATATATATATTGATAGATGTTTAGATTGCTGTATATATATGTATATATATATATATATAGAGAGAGAGAGAGAGAGAGAGAGAGACAGAGACAGAGACAGAGACAGAGACAGAGAGAATGTGAGCATATCATCAAAATTATATATAGTTACCAATTATAGTTATTAAGTTATGTATCCTTTTAATGAAATATCATGGTTGAATACTTACAAAAGCATTAATTAAAAATTAATCAATATCCTTCCATTTGGGGAATCATATCATGGTGCTACAATGGAAGATATAAATCCAATAATTTTGTGTGGCATTCCAAAATAGAATCATGAATTAACTGCAAATTTAATTATTACTTTTATAACATTCCATTAGCATTCACATAAATAGGAACACGTTTGTGAGGATCTCCTTCCATTTCTGGGTGGCAGTCCTGGCATTCTAACTCCAGGCCTGTGTAGTTTACTTTGAATGCAAACTATTGGAATGACACTGAGAAGATTTCAGATTGTCACAATTAAAAAAAGAACAATAAGAAGAAAAGAAAGCCAGGTGTAAGTGGTTCCTGCCTGTAATTGTAGTTCCTCAGGAGACTGAGATGTAGAGAATGCCAATTTGAATTCAGCAGGAAAGTTCCCGATACTCTTATTTCTAAGAGATCACAGGAAAATATCCCAATGGGTTGGGGCTGTGGCTCAAGAGCAGAGTGCTACCCTTGAGCAAAAGGAGATCAGGGGTAGGACCTAGGTTCATATTTCAACCTCGGACCTGCCAAAGAAAAAGAAGAAGGCAGTATCTCCATGTCTCTGTGTATGGATGGATGATGTATGGATGATGGGCATTCAACAGGTTGCCCATGGCCAGCCCCCCAACCTGGGCAAGCTGGGACAAGCCTTCAGAGAAGTCCTAAGTCTTAGCCAGTATCTGGAACAAAGCATCCTTCACTGTCATGTAATAATTGAAGCCCTGAAGGTTTGCCTGGGCTGGTGTATGCAACGGGTGCATTATTTTCTGGCTGAGGTGTTCCATTGGGACATCTAGCAGCCAGCCACTGCTTCCACGGAGACCACAGTTCCTAGGCTGTAGGAGTTGTGGAAGGTTCTGGCTCCATATTCCCTATCCCTCTGTAGGATGTGAGACTAGATCTCTAGGGCCTGGTGGCTATCACTCATTCATCATTCCTCATTGTCGAGTCTCAGGGTGTTCCCAAATCCTGGCAAAGATATGAAATAGCCAGCAATTTCTGTGCTGAAAAGGGTACGCAAATAAATACAACCCTCATAGCCCCTATTAGAAGTGAGCTTTGGGCTGCAAATATGGCATATTGGTAGACTGCAAACATGAGACCCTGGGTTTGATTCCTCAGTACCACATAAACAGAAAAAGGCAAAAGTGGTACTGTGGCTTAAGTGATACAATATAGCTTTGAGCAAAAGCAGCTCAGGAACATGCCCAAACCCTGAGTTCAAGCCCCAACACTGACAAAGAAATAAAATGTGAGTTGGTGAGACAGACTCTTCTGGGACTCAGAGGAGCACCGAGGTTATAGGTAAGAGGTAGAAGGCAGGTGCTGGTGGCTCACCCCCGTAATCTTGGCTACTCAGGAGGCTGAGATCTGAGGGTCATAATTGCAAGCCAGTGCAGGCAAGAAAGCCTATATGAGACTCTTTTCTCCAATTAAGCACCAAAAAAGCCAGAGCTGTGGTTCAAGTTGTACAGTGCTACCCTTGAGCATAAAACCTCAGGGATAGTGTCCAGGCCATGAATTCAAACCCGAGGACTAGTACACACACACACACACACACACACACACACACACACTCACACACACAGATGCACGTGCACACACACATACATTCACCAATATAGAGAATTTACCAGTCAGCCTGCACAAGTTATATCTCTATAGCAATTCAATATAAAAAAGAGGGAGAAGGGAAGGAAAGACTTGCTCCAGGAGGTGATATAACCAGTGCCAAGATTCTACAGGACTTCTAAGATGTGGATACAGGACAGAGAGCCTCAGGCAGAAGGTACACAGCATGAGCAAAGGTCCTGAGGTGTGCTGTAGAGCAGGTGGTGTGGGTGGAATGAAGGTTCTGTGGCTTCAGAAAATCTGGCAGGAAATTCAAGGCTGGGTCAAGGTTTGTACTTGTGTCACAAGTAGGGAAGAGGGTGGTGTCCCAGAATGGGGCTCAGGGGGAATATTAGCTTGTCTTTTCACCAGGGACCCCAGCAATTTCCTGTGACTGGAGGACTATTTTTCACAGCTCCTGACCCTCAGGCCTCCTATGCATGGAGGAGTCAGGGCAAATGCAGCGAAGAACTCTTGCTTAAGAAAAGCTTCTACCCAGTGCCACCAGTGGCTCAACCCCTGTAAATCCTAGCTAATCAGGAGAGTGAGATCAGAGATTGTGGGTCAAAGCCAGCTCAGGGGAGCAAAGTTAGTAAGACTCTTCTTGCCAATGAACTACCAAGAGCCAGAAATGGAGCTGTGGCTCAAGTGGTAAAGTGCCAGCCTTGAGGGAAAAAGTTAAAAGACCAGAGCCCAGACCATGATTTCAAGCCCCAGTACTGGCACAGAAAAAATAAAAGCTTTCAGGAGGTCCCAGTCCACTGTGGAGAAAGGCTATTATCAGCGGGGCACCAGTGGCTCATGCCTGTCATCCTAGCTACTCAAGGCTGAGACCTGGCGATTAATCATGAATCAAAGCTAGTCTGGGAAGACTCTTATCTCCAATGAATCACCAAAAAGCTGGGAAGCAGAGCTACTGTAGTTCAAGTGGTACAGCACCAACCTTGTGCAAACAAGCTGAAGAATAGCACCTAGCCTCTGAGTTCAATCCTGGTAAACACACACACACACACACACACACACACACACACACACACACACACACACACACACACACACACACTAACATCTTTAGCAGGTGCCAATGACTCATACCAGCAATCCTGGCTAATCAAGAGGCTGAGATCTTAGAATGGCAGCTTGAAGCCAGCCCAGGCAGGAAAGTCCGTGAGACACTTACCTCCACTAACCTACTAAAAAGAATGAAAGTAGAGCTGTGGTTCAAGTGATAGAATGTTAGCTTTCAGCAAAGGAAGCTCAGGGACAGTGCCTAGGCCCTGAGTTCTAGCTCTAAGATTTTTTTAAAGACACCCTTTGCCACCCCCACAAGCCATAAATACAGATTTTGGTCATCCTAGATCTCACTTCCACTCCTGCCACTTCCACAGTACTGTCACAAGTGGCTGGTGTGTGGCCAACACTGTGTTAAGAAGTGAACATACACATGGGGAGGCATAGCCAGGTCAAGTTAAGGCCCCAGATCATTGAGGTATTGGCCCTACCAGTCACTCATCCCCCAGTGCCCTGGATCTGGAATCAGAAGTCTGTGTCTCTGTATTCTGGGCTTCCAGAAATGACTAGAAGGACCTGAGAGGCCCAGCTAGGGCTGGAAGATAGACTTTCCTGCGCTAAAATCTATTTGCATTTCCTTAAGACCAACCGATACTTCCAAGCCTCCTTGACCTCACCTCCTATGTAACCCTGGATCCTCCGTGTTTGGGTTGTGTACAGTCTGCTACAAGCTCGAATTGCCCAGAGCCACCAGCAACCCAACCATTCCCCTCTCCACTTCCAGCCTGCTGAGATGGATGTGCAATCAGAGGCCCAGAGGAGGAAAGGCATAGGACATCGCATGACTGAGGCCCTCCCGCTGAGGCAGGGGAGACCCTATGCCAGCTGGCACTGCTGTCCCAGAATCCTCTGGAGGTTGCCAAATATTTGGACAGCGAGACTTGTGCTCCAGAGAAAAGCTAGAACACAGGCCTCTGGCAATTTAAGACTCATTGTAGACCCTGATAGGGGGCTAAATGCAAGGTCGGTGGGAAGATGGGCACCATTTGAGGTCAGAAAGAGGCAGACAGGCATCAAGGAAGGGGACAGAGAAAGACAAGGGAAAATTACACACACACAAACATACACACAAATACACATTCACACACATGGACCTTCCAAGGACTCAGAGGTTCCTGAGAACAGAACCATGAACCTCTCCATTAGGATCACATCCGCCCCACGAGAGGATGGCACTATAGTACTCAGACCAACTGTAGACACAACATCGAGCCTCTCACATATCCGGAATGTCTCATAACCCAGCATGGAATTTCCTACTGTACACACTGCTATGTGGAATACTCAGCCACCTCTTTGTTTATTGTTGTTGATGGAGTTTGAACTCTGGGCCAGGGCACTGTCCCTTAGTTCTTCAGCTGAAGATGAGCACTCTACCACTTGAGCCACAGTGCCACTTCCTGTTTTCTGCTGGTTCATTGGATATCAAGTCTCACAGACTTTCCTGCCCAAGCTGGTAACTTCTTGCAACTCTTGACTTCAGACTTTGACACCCAGCATCAAAATCCATTCTTCAATGGAGAGAATACAGACACAATAATCCCACCCCTTCACCCATTCGCCTACTCCCTGCCTGCCTCAGGCCTGGTCCTCTTGAGTTCTTGTTAAGTAACCACCCATCCTACTGCAGCTTCAAACTGGGGTAAACTTGGGGAGTTCATAGAAGGATCTGTACAGTGAGGCCAGTACCTGGTCTCTCAACCACAGCACACACACACACACCTCCACATTTTTGCAGGCAAAGATGTTTTACTTTCTTTCTTTTTTTCAGTTGTGGGGCTTGAAATGTGGGCCCAGGTGTTATTCCTGAGCTCTTCAGCTCAAGGTGAGCAATCTACTCCTTGCGCCACAACATCCCTTCCTGTTTTCTGGTGGTATGTTGGAGATAAGAGTCTCAGGGTCTTTCCTGCGCAGGCTGCTTTGAACGGTGATCCTCAGATCTCGGCTCCTGAGTACCTAAGATGACAGCCATGAGCTACTGGCACCTGGCCAAACATACTTCTCCATGCTTATCATCCTATCGCCTCAGGAGAGTGAGATATGAGGACTGCAGTTGGATGTCACCCTTGGAAGCAAAGTCCATGAGAACTCTTTATCTCTAGTTAAACACCCAAAAAAGCTAAAAGTGGAGCTGTGGTTCAAATGGTAGAGTGCTATCTTGGAGTATAAAAGACAAGACCCATGCCCTAGTTTCAAGCTTTTTCTAGCTAGACCAACACAAGAATGTGAAACAGGTGGTCACACGGGAGCTCAAAGCTCACACATAATACTCAAACCTCCCAAAACAGACCCCATCTGGCTCTGATTCTCTAGATTCTATGTCCTACATCATGGCAGTCTTACATGGGACTGACCATGCACCAAGTTAGGACGTTAAAGTACAATCTCATACTGAGGATGCACTGGCCTTATCAAAGTCTCAGCATCTCTCATTGTCCTGCCTCAACACTGGGCAGTGAGGTGAGGTTTAATTATCCAACCACAGGATATGGCAACCAAAGTGTTTCTTGGTCAAGGGAAGGAGACTGGGGGGCTCTAGGTCCCTCTCTCTGGGGAAGGTGAAAAGGGCTGATCTAGCCCAGGAATGTTCCTCGGGTGTGAGGGTTATCAAAGAAACAACTGCTCAGATCCCAGTGCCTCTGGTTTTCCCACCAGTCTCTACCCAACCCTGCCCCACCTTTACTCTGCCCTCTCTGAATCCCAGATCTGCCATCTACACTAAAGTCTGATCCAGCAAAGAGACCCACTTCTGCCTCTGAGAATGGCATTCATGGGGCCCTAGCACCCTCTAGATGAAGTCGCGGGGGAACATGGGTCTCAACTCCCGCCCTCATTCCAAGGCTGTCCTGTGCCAGTGGTATGGTTACCTCTGTCTCTGGTGGAGGAATGAACACCAGGGCTGTCATCTTCAGATTCAGCCCTCAAAAGTCCCAGTCTCCAAGGATGTATTGCATAGTAATCCTGCAGTGAACAACATCCAGGTCGTCAACAGTGAACCTAAGGTGCCAGAACTTTTAATAGCAGTGTGGTTGGGTCAAAGGCTCTATCACTGGTCATCTAGGTTGTCAGGTGAGATCATGGCTCCAATGTTCAGACACAGCTGACCTGGGATCATCCTCCCTCTTCATCTTCCTGCTTATCCCTTGCCCCCCTCACCCCAATAGCCCTAGCCCTTGGATACTTTCTTCTTAGCTGACCAGAAAATAAACTCCCTGGGGTTGTAGAAGAGTGAAACCTGGTGACTCACCCTGAGCCCTAGTGTCTACCCAAGGCTGCTTCTTTCTGCATTCGGTGACCACACAGCTCCTGGATGTAATGAAGTTGCTGAGGGGTCAGTGGCTTGGTCCGTCATAATGTCTTTAGGCTCTGAAACTGTCCCCACAGAGATTGTGAAAGGTTGGCTCTCTTGATTCAGGGACTCCAAACCAAGGCTTGCATGTTCCCCCTTCTTTCTTCCTTTCCTCTTTTTCTCCCTCTGTCCTTCCCTCCTCTCTCTCTCTCTCTCTCTCTCTCTCTCTCTCTCTCTCTCTCTCTCTTTCTCTCTCTCTCTCTCTCTCTCTCTCTCTCTCTCTCTCTTCTTTGTGTCAGTCCTGCACCTTGAAGGAGCCTAGGTGCTGTCCCCGAGCCTTTTTACTCAAGGCTAGCAGTCTATGGTTTGAGCTACAATCCACTTCGGTTGTTTTGTTTTTGGTTGTTAGAGACAAGAGTCTTACAGGCTTTCCTGCCTGAGCCAAAATCCTTGATCCTCCGATCTCAGCCTCCTAAGTAGCTAAGATGACAGGCATGAAGCACTGGCATCCAGCTCAAACCAAGGTTTCTTCATGTGCTGTGGAACCAGTCCTGGAATCTTTCATTGTCTATGACACCCCAGAGCTTGGCACACACTGTAATGATTTGTTGGATAAATAAATGAACTTATGTCTATGGCAATACTTCAGAAAATTCCCATCTGATTAAAGTAAGTGTCCTCTGTGGGGGAGGGGGGTGAAGCCTGATGTTCTCCCACAGTTCTCCCTCCTTCCTCTTTCCGCCCTCCTGATGGCACCACAGTTAACTGTTTTGGCTCTGAGGATGTGAGCCACGATGTACACCCTGGATTCTGGGACCTCTTGGATGCCTATCTTCTCAAAGATCTCTGTCCAGCTGCTGACCCACTCAATTCCCCACTCAGGTGTGAACAAGGTTGCCATGAGCTGAATGTCTGGCTCAAGTGGCCTCTTCTTCTCCCCATGAGGCAACCAGGATGGTCTACCACATCCTGCCTCCAAGTTTCATGTTGCAGAGAAAGGATCCTCCAGGCAACCTGGGGTCTGTGAATCTCTCAGAGTCCAGTACAGGTGCTGGGAATTGTCTCTGGTCACAACTGCCAGGCTGGGAATGGCGATGTCACAATCTCTGCTCCCCATGACGTCTTCCACTGTGGGGGTCACCCTAGAGAGACCTGGAGGAGATTTAGCAGCTGCCAGAGAAAGGCATTCAATGCATAACCTTCAAAGCAGAAGACAATCTGGCTTGGGAACTCTGCCTGTGCTGCTTTGAATGTCATTGTTTGGCAACTGAAATCGTCCATCTAATTTGACCCATAATCCCAGGCTTTATTGGAAATTGCCAGCTTAAATTTTTTAAAAAAACATGGAAAATGTGGCATTAATTTGTCCCAATGAAACTTAAAGGGTTCCAGTCAGTGGTCCCCTTTTTCCTTCCAGACAGCCTAAAGCAGGTTAGAGAAATTGGCATTCAGCAAGCCCTAGCTAACTGACACATATGGATACCAAGTGGGCTCCAGCAAGGGGAATGGACTTGCCTACCACTGCCAAGCTAGAAACATCCCAGGCAGGACACAGATTGAAGTCTGCAGGACTCCAGGGAGTATTGACTACTGGTGCACTGCCCTATGAGGGAATCCACACCACTACTGGTGTCCTGGAGCCTGTGCCCAGATGCCCACTGAGACTAAATGCCCTAGGTAAGGTTCTCCTCCCATCCTTGGTCATATTGAACCATCTGCTATGTCACACTGTACGCCATCCTCCAAAACCTTATAGCTTCACAGCCCCTGCCCTACCCTCTCCCCCATCTTGTTCCCTAATTATGTTTGGCAGACACATCCCAACCCTTGAATTAGCTCCAACAATGCACACGAGAGCAGAATGTCTGGCTGGAAGAGTGTGGCTGTGGTCAGACTCGCCTCACCAAACTTCTGGCTGGGGATAGAAGGACATGTGTCCACTGTAGTCCAGGTTTTACACAGGTCTTCTCGAGGAGGCCCACGCAGGCACAGCAGCTACTGTGGTTTCTAGGAAAGGGGGAAGAGAGAGATGGAAAGGGGAGGAAAGGACAGTCTACTGAAATCTTCCATAAAGGAGCCATGAAACTGTGAAGTACTTGGTATTGATGAAAAAAGAACAACAACAAATACACACACAGAGAGAGAAATTAAATGCCTGTTCTGTTTTTAGACATGATGACTTAAATATATTTTCATTGCTCTTATCTCCCTCCTCACCCAACACACACACAGACACACACATAGACACACACACACACACACACACACACACACACACACACACACACATACAAACACACATCCAGACGGTGACAGAAGACTCTTCCATGCAGCAACTGCAATTTGCCAACTGATCACTCACCTGAGCATAGTCAGTCTGTACAAGGAGAAAGATGATCTCCCTCTCTCTCTCTCTCTCTCTCCTCTCTCTTCTCTCTCCTCTTTCTTCTCTCTCTCTCCCTCCCCCCTCTCTCTCAAACACACACACAGAGACCCCTAAGTTTGTTGGTTCCTCATCTGGGAGAATGTACAAGCTGGAGCATAAAGGTTCCCATTCCCAGTTCCCTTGTCAGAACGAAGGGCTCCCACCCAAGGGAGCACCACTCTAATGACACAACACTACCCTGCCTCTTCCCTTCTCCAGGGCCAGATGCTTCCCCATGGGAACAACCAGCCTAAACTCCCCATTCACGAAAACCCTAGGCCAGTATGCTGGGTGAAGAAATCCCCAGACATGTGGATCCTCAGAGCCGGGACTGAAAACAAGCAGAGGGTCATGGGGTCCCTAGGGGGCTGTCTGACCTGGTGTGGGGGCGGTGTTGAGGAAATGGATGTGGTCCTAAAGGGTACATACATGGATGAACTACCTTCTTCCAGCCCAGATGCTTCTGGGTGACTGGGCGGATGCTTGGGGAGGACGAGACCAGATGGACTGGGAGCACCAGCAGATGCTGGCAGAGCTGGGAAATATGATCACCCTGTGAGTACTGTTGACAGCTGGGGGGGTGGCAGGCTGGGTGTATGTGTGTCAGAGGGGGTGTGTTCCTCCCAGATATTCATCTCTTCTATCTGAACTCCAGTGCCCTTACCGCCCTAGTGGGCTTTTCTGGGACCCTCCTCAGGTGAAAGGGTGACTGAACACAGAAGACAAGGGCTCACACAGCAAGGGGGGCCTATCTTCTGCATCCAACACCCTCCACCCTGAGAAAAAAGGAAAAGACCGGAGAAGGCAGGATGTGGAGGTGCTGCTCCCCACCTTTGACTAAAGTCACCTGGATCACAACAGGGAGAGGAAGGGTGCAGATGCGTGGCTGTGTGGCTCCCACTGCTCCACGCCAGGGGCTCGGTGATGCCCCGTTCTCACCCAACCCTGCATCTCCCCATTCCCTGGGATACTGGACACTAGAGATGGGGGGTGGGATCCCCAGGTTGACACTCACTCCTCCACACCTCACTCCTGGAGTGCATTTCTGGTAGAGTCAGGGTTCTACTGACTGGCGCTGGGGAGGTGTGGTTGGGATGCAAGAGGGGTGGCATGGGAGTCTCGGGTACAGGTGGGGTTGGTTAGGGGGCGGTCGCAAGGTGCACGACAGTGGGGCGGCCACACACATGTGCTCCTGGGAGATGCTGTAAGCTGTGGTTCCGGGTGTAGTGGGCAGCGATGGCAGCTGCATGGAGGACGCTCGGGTCCAGAGCAGAGGACTAGGGGCCTGGACTGGGTCAGGGCCACAGGTTGGCTGGGAGTGCACCATCGCTGGATGATTCTGAGAGCGCCACGGGTCCTAGCTGGCAGCGACATGTTCGAAATGCTGTGCCACAGGGAGGGCATGAAAGGGGGCTGGGACAGGGGTAGGCGGGTGACAGGGCTGAGCACCATACCCAGGGACCTTGGACTCAGGGCCTACCTGGCCTCTGAGCCTCCCTGGGGCTGTGCTAGGGATGTGCCTCTTGTGCTGGCTTTGTGTGCTCTGTGTTCCTGGCCCAAAACTATGCTACTACAGCAGAGGAGGCCAGCCATTGATGCTGCCTCCCCTTGTGCATGTGCCTGATCTTCTCTCTGCTCTCTCTCTGCCCTCACTTTTCTCCTGGGCTGCCCCGCTCCTGTCACCCAAGTGCTCAAGGCCCCGTGTTCCCCTGGCTGCAGCAGCTATGTGCCCCCCTAGGCCATGCCCTGTCCTTCCCTTGATCACACCCCCTCCCCCCTCGGTCATACCCCTACCCCTGGCCTTGCGCTGTCCTGAATCTGCCTAAGGCTACCCAGCCATAGCAGAAGCAGCCTCACCTCAGCTCAGGGCTTCCTCCCAATCTGAGCAGCTGCCCAGGGGATCAAATCTTCCCTCACCCCAACCTCTGGGGCAGACTCTTCTCCATCCACCCCACACACCAAGCAGGTGCACGGTGACCCTCCATGTTTGTGTGTGTGTGTGTGTGTGTGTGTGTGTGTGTGTGTGTGTGTGCTTGTGGGGGATATTTACCTCTCAAGGACTCAGAACATAGCACCTTTTGCGATGACAAAACACAGCACACTTTAAAAAAATAGCACAAAGAACCCTGTGTAATGGACTCAGCACAATGTGCCTTTTGAAGGACTCAGCACATAGCAACCTTTGGGATCCTCATGGTAATCTAATGACCATGCCATTTTGACATCACTAAAGTTAAATATCATAGTATTATGACATCATATGTCATAGTGACATTATAGACATATTGTGAATGCCTATTCTGTGATTTCATTCTGTTTAAAGCGAGCAGTATTGGTGAATATGAAATCCATTGTGACTTCAAAGCCATTGTGACATGAAAATCTCTTTGTGACATCACAGTTTCATTGTGATATCATTAACCTATTGTGACATTACAAACCTGTCCTGTACATTGTGACCTCACAAAGCCATTGGGATATCACATTGTTGTTGTGACATTACAATCACCTTGAGACTTCCCAAACCCATTATGACATCTTTAGCACCTTTGCAAAAACACAGGCCTTTTTGACATGATGGTCCCTTTGTGTATCCATATCCTCATTGTGAAACGTAAATTGAGATCAGAGATACCAATATAATATCACAAAGGCTTTACAATATAATTATCGGTGTGACATCACATTGTCATTATGACAACATCAGCTCATTGTGACATCACAAATCTATAATGACATCATACCACTATGACATCACATTGTCATTATGACATCATATATACATTATGAATGTCTATTATGTGATTTTGTTATATTTCAAATGTGGCATGTGGGTTCATATCAAAAACATATTTTGACTTCATAACCATTGTGACATCACAATCTCTTTGTGACATAACATTGCCATTGTGATATCTCTAAACAACTGTGACAGCACAAACATATCCTGTCCTCATAAGTTTTGTGACATATTGCCACTGTGTTAGGCCCATTGAGAGCTCAATATATTTTTGACATATTATTTCAGGTATGACATGAAATATTTTAAATATACTGTTACATCATGAATATTGTGACATCACATTGTTAGATGTAATGATCATTGTGTCACATTGTCACAACACAAATCTGTTCTGACTTCATCACATTTGTGACAACAAATGCCTTTGGAATCCTCACAATCCCATTCTAAACTCATATACTCATTGTGAGTTAATGACAATTGAGGTCTGGAATACCATTGTCACATCACCAATCTACTGCAACATCACAAAACTATTTTGAACTCATCACTACTATGGCATCACCAACTAATTGTGACATAACAACACACATGACATTATAATTTGACATCATATTTCAATTACGATATTACTGTACCATCATGCTTACACAAACCTATTATGACCTCATCACATCTTAGAAAATTTGTGGTTTTGGGGACATCAAGCTCCTTCTGTGAAATTGCATCATTGTTAACTTGTAGCAATTGAAGTTTGAAATAAGATGTGATATTACAAACTAGTTTTGATATCACTAACCCATTTTTATATCATTAACACTTTGACAACCAAAACCTGTCAGGAACTTTAGCACTTTTGAGTAAAATATGGTGTCTTTGTGACATCATTACCAGTGTGACATCAGACTGTTTATGACAACATCAGGTCATTGTTACATCACCAAGCTACAGTAACATCATAGCCTTATTACATCGCATTGCCACTTTACTGTCATAGACACATTTTGAATGTGTGTCCTGTGATTTCATTCTATTTCAAATGTGGCATATCAGTTTATATCAGAAACACATTGTGACCTCTTAACCATTATAATGTTATAAACACTGTGTGACATCATAATCAGTGTGACATCACATTGTTATGACATCTTTAGCTTATGGTGACATCACAAAATGACAATGACAATATAGCATTTTCCATTATGTCATTGAGACATAATAGTCACATTATGAATGTGATTTCATTGTATTTGAAATGTGGCATGTGGGTTAATATCAGAAACTCATTGTGATGTCATAACCATTGTCACATCAAACTCCCTTTGTGACATCAATTTGGCAATGTGACATCACAATGGAAATGTGATGCAACTAACGCATTATGATATCACAATGGTCATGAACTCAAAATGGGTTTCTCATATCAACCGACAAACCACATTAGAAATAGAATCAACATAAGGGGCAAACACAACATGTCTATGACATCAGAATGACAATGTGATGTTTTAATTCTATGATGTCATTGTAGTTTTACATGTCAAAAATGAACTGATGACGTCACAATGGCAACATGATGTCACAATTATGATAATGTCAAAAAGGATTTATGTTTCAATGGTAAGTCTGATGTCAGTTGTCATTAATTCCCCGTGAGGATATGGATATAAAAATGTTCTGTGATGTCACAGAGGCCATGTGTGTTTTTCAAAGGTGGTAAGAGGTCATAATAGTTTGGGGATGGCACAATGTGATCTGTAATGTCACAATGAAACTGAGATGTCTCATTGGGTATTGATGTCACAGTTGTGATGAGGTCACAATGGTTTTGTGATGTCACAGTTTTTAATATCAGAATGATATGTCCAATTTCAATTTTTCATAATTCAATATGAGGATACCAGGAGATAGAAGAAGCTTCATAGTATGAGGTCATACTATGTGGAAACCCAAGGGTACAGTGATGATTTCACAATGACAATATGATATATCAACATCATGTTACAATAATATTTTGATATCACAATTGGTGATGCCATACTGATGAGGAGGTTGCAATAGATTTGAGATATGCCAAGGGTTTGGTGATGTCACAAGGGCATGTGGGATCTCAATTGTCATTAACATAATGAGTATATGAGTTTGGGAAGGGATTCTGATGTCACCAAACTATATGTATTCAAAAATGTGAAGAACTAACAGGTCTGAGATGTCACAAAGTGACACAATAGTTATGATGACCAGCAGTGTGATATCATGATGTTACACTGGATTTTAGATATCTCAGGTCATATCTGAAATATGAGGTCCAATACAGCTTTTCAACTCACAAAGGGCCTAAGATATCAGAATGGCATGTCACAAAAGTTATCAGTACAGGAGAGATATTTGATGTCACAGTGGGTTAGTGATATAACAAAGACAATGTGCTGTGATAAAGAGATTTTAATGTCACAAAGGTTGTGAGTTCACAATGGTTTCCTGATATCAACACACATGGCACACTTGAAATAGAATGAAATCAAAGAATAGGCATTCACAATCTATCTATGACATCAAAATTACAATGTGATGTCAAGGCAGCAATGTTTTATAGGATATGTACTCATTACCTTGCTCATGTAACTGTAATCCCTCTGTACACTCTACTTACAAAAAAAAAAAACGCACAGAAGAAAAAAATGGTATGGTGTCATTGGGGTTGTGTATGTCACAATGAGATGGAGATGTCATGATGACGATGTGATTTCACAGTCATAATTATTTCACAAAGTATTTGTGATGATATAATGCTATGTGTGATCACAAATTTCATTAGCTCACTATGAGGATATGGGTATAAAAAGGGTCTCTGATGGCACAGAGGTCATGTGTTTTTTTAAAGGTGCTAAAAGTTCACAATAGCTTTGTGATGTCACAATGTGATTGTGAAGGCACAACAGCAATGTGATGTCACAATGGGTTTGTGATGTCACAGTGGTAATGAGGTCACAATGAGTTCGTGATGTTACTAAGAGTTTGTAATATCACAATGACATGTCCAATTACAATTACTACTAGTTCACAATGAGGATACAATTTCAAAGAAAGAATCTCAAGCTCCAAAGACCATGAGTTTTTAGTCATAGCTTGTGTGATATGCTGCCATTAGGATGTTTTAGGCCTTTAGTAAACTTAATCTGTTTTCAAACTCATGAAAATTCAAGTATGACATAAGATATCAGAAATTGACTCTGACATCCTGAACGTTGTGACATCACATTGATAGACATCAAGACCATGGTGTCACATTGTGAATTCATGAATCTGTTAGGACTTCATCACATTTGTGTCAACACATGACTTTGGAGACAACACAGTCCCTTTGTGAACTCATATCTTCATTGTGAATTAATGACATTTGATATCCAACATGTCATTGTTGTGGAGCACATGGGCGGCAAAGATGGCTCTGGGAGGGGGTTGAGTGGGCAGACCCCAATTGATCTGATCAGTGCCTAACCAGCCCGTGAAGGCTCAGGTGAATGATAGGGTGTGACCTTGACAGTGATTGGTTCCTCTTCCTCCCTTACTATAACACCCACCCTTGTTGTCTTTAAAAGGGGCTGCTCTCTGTTAATAAACGAGTTTTTTCTACCTGCTGGATTTGGTTCCCCGCTGTGTCTGATTGTCTCCTGGGCTGAGGGAGGCTGGGGAACGGGCGAGCACTGCACTTACCTTTCCTCGGACCCCGTCCTTCTTTTGTGGGATGGACGAAGACCCAACATCTGGCGCCCAACATGGGGCACGAAAGGAAAAGATTCCGGCCGAGGCTAAGAGGTCTCTCGGGGTAAGTGAAACCCTAAATATGGGTAATGCTATATGACAGAAGCAGGAGGAGGAGGCAACATTAGGCCTAGAAGGAGTACAGGAGGACTTGGGAAATGAGAAGGAAAAGGAAAGGGTCAAATCCGATCGAGAATGCACTGAGACGTGCACAGTAGAAGTCAAAACGAGGGTAAAAATTACCCCCTCTGACCCAACTGATACTGATGGTCCTAGGCCCTCTCCCTATTCCCCCGATTGGAGGGGAGGTACGGCACCCTACGAGACCTGCGAGAGGGACTTGCAAGACCCAGACCCCTACCAGCCTTCTATGGAGGGGCCGAGGGCCGGGGAAGTAACCTACTCAGAGACCTCCTCTGGAAAGGAAGTGCCACCCAAGAGCCCAGACTCTTGGCCACAGAATTCGCTTCCCCAAGCGTATCCGGTCAATGTGGCATCAGGGGCTAACAGGCCCTTGGAATGGTATCCATGGGAAGCTAAGGATCTTAAAGAGCTCCGCAAGGCGGTGGCGGAGGATGTCCCAAACTCTCCCTGGGCCCAGACCACTAGTTCTCAGTTTATTAAATGGTGTGCTTTCTTTAAGGAGGAATGCAGAGTGCGAGCGGAGAGTAACCGGCAGGCTCAACCAGCAACACCTATTACTTATGCCATGCTAGCAGGGAAGGGGGAAGGGTACTCCACTGGCGTCCAACAGGCCGCAATACCTGGCCCGTACCGTGACAGGTGAGGCAGGCAGGACTTGCCGCGTGGTACAAACTAGATGATGGGCCTACTGAGTCCCCCATAGCAGAAGTGAGACAAAAACTGGGTGAGCCTGGATTGAGAGAGAGTTCCCTGAGCAGATGGGTGGTGGCCTCACAAAATGTGGGAAAGCAACAGCATCAGTCCCAACCAGTAGCTTTAGCTTTGCAGGCTCAGGCATCTACAATGACTGAGGCCATTACTCAGGCACTGGCAGCCCAGGGCCAAGGAACCCCAAGGCCATTGGGGAGAGGGACTTGTTTTAAATGGGGGCAGGAGGGGCACTTTAAGAGGGATTGTTTACAACAATCCCCTGCCAACTGGCCCGTGGGCAAACCGCCCCCTATACCCTGCCCCAGGGGCAGGGAGGGATACAAGTTTGATTTAGATGGGAAGTCTTTAAACTTGGGTAGGGGCATCCTCTAGCCCCTTTAACTCAAGGAGGAACCCCCCCCTGCTGTGAGGCCCAGGCAGCCTCGTGGCAGGGCGACCCAGGTCCATTGGACCGTCCTCCTGGTGGATGGACTCTGCCTTAAAATGAGTATTCTCATAGGCGGAAAGAGGTTTCACTGCTTAATTGACACTGGGGCAGACCGAACTATACTCAGGGAGGAGGAAGTGCACTTGGACTGGAAGCTTGCACCTGGGCTCCCGATATTGGGGGTAGAGGGCAACTCCCAGACCAAAGAGACGGTTGCCCTTATGACATGGACTAGCCCAGATGGAGAACAGGGAAAGATACACCCTTTAGTAGCAAAGAACCTCACTGCCAATTTACTAGGGCAAGATATGCTAAGACAAATGGATGCCGTGTTCACTACAGACCATCGAGCATCCTATGATGATATCCTGGATGGGGATGAAGCACAAAGGCTTAAGCAGGATCTAGAGGGAGTTAAGGAAGGGGATTTTTTTAACTTTCATAATTACAGAGAAGAACATAGGGGACCTGCTCGGGTGCACCCACAATCCTAAAGGCCACTGCCCCCGAGTACCTCCCATTAGGTGGAAGCCAGGAAGCCCAATCTGGGTGGAGCAGTGGCCATTGACCAAACCTAAACTTGAAGCCCTCCACCTTCTGGTGGAGGAACAGATAAGCCTTGGGCATATCCGCCCTTCTATAAATCCTTGGAACACACCTGTATTTCTTATTCAAAAAGCCTCCGGGGCCTGGCGTATGCTCCAAGACCTAAATGAAAGGATGGAGCTTGTAGGAACGCCCCTAAGTGGCATGCCCTGGACTCCTGCTATACCTTCAGAATATACTTTGGTTGTGATTGATATTAAAGATTGTTTTTTTCTATTCCTCTGCATCCAGATGACTGCGAGAAGTTTGCTTTCTCTATACCTTCTCTTAATTTTTCCCAGCCCGATTGGAGGTTTGAATGGACAATGCTGCCACAGGGTATGGCCAATAGCCTGGCCTTCTGCCAACAATACTTGACCACACTTTTAGGGCCTGTGCTGGGTTCAGATACCTCCCTTGTCTATGCCTACATGGATGATATGATTCTGGGGCACCGAGACCCAAGCTACCTGGAGGGCCTTCTGGCCCAGGTTCCCCCCATATTAAAAAAGGGGTTTTTTTACCATAGCCCTTAATAAAATTCAAAAGGTAACTCCTTTTAAGGTGCTCAGGACCCACCTTACCTTGACTTAAGCAAGCCTCTCTAACCTTAACCCAACTTCAGAGTCTTTTAGGGGAAATCAATTGGCTGTTGCCATGGGTTTCTGTCCCTACAATTACAATATAAGGAAATGCTGGCCATAATTATGGCCTTTCAGGAAAACAAAAAAGGGGGAGTTAGCCCCCATATATAGTTACAGATAGCTTTGTTTTTAAATTTTTCAAAAGGGGCAACTGAATCCAGATTTCAGAAGCACTGGGGACAAAGCCCCAAGTGAAAGTCAGGTGGAAGCACCCCCTGACACAACAATGGAGAGGACCTGACCCCCTAGTTACTATGGGCAGGGGATTTGGCTGTGTTTTCCCCATAGGGGAGTCCGCTCCCATTTGGATCTGTGCCAGGAACCTTAAGTTTTTACCCATTTCCTCTATACAATGCCCAAGAATAAGCTAACCAACAAGAAAAAAAAAAAGGCCATGGCCGAAGCTTGTGTTTTAAAAACAAAAGCCAGAAAGACAATTATTAACCATCCCCAAGGGCAATCAGCCCTTGAGAAGCTCTTGTGTTCTCTAACAATTGCAGATGGCGATACTCCAGCTGTTGGCTGTCCTGACCCTCCCAGTCCTGGCAATGGCCCTATGGAATCTGCATCAACCTCAACGGGTGACCTGGGCAGTGATCAACGCTGGCAATGCAGAAATCGTCAGGAGCACCACAAGAGAAGCTGTCCCTTCGACCTGGTGGCCTGACCTTCATTTTGATCACCACCCTATGGACTGTTTTAATATTTTTGTAGGAGTTAATTATTTTAATGTTACCTGCTTTAATTGTTCTTTTACTAATTGCTTGTATAGCAGCATTGAATCCATACTTTTTGTTAAACAACCACCTTTTGTTATGCTTCCAGCTTAGATCTTGTCCAACCCCACAGGCAAATAGCTGGATTAGAACAATCCCCACCTCTGGACTCTGAAGTGGCAAAGACTGCTATCCCATCCTTCACTAAGGTTAAAGGACTAGTAGTGACATTTCCTGGCCTGGTAATGCTTTTGCTGATGGTTTTTCTATGCCTTCCTTGCATTATAAGTGCACTGCAAAACTCTTATGAGCTTAGCCAGCCAGTTATCAAGGTCCAAATGAATGAATTCCCGCCCCCCCCCCGGAGAGGAATCACAGCCAGAGACGGGTAAGAGGGGGTGTCGGTCTGACCAACCTAAGACAGGGCCTTCAGCTTCGCTCTGAAGAAGTTCCCGATGATGGGTAAGGCAGACAAGGCGATCCACCCAACCTAAGACAGGCGGGTTCACTTCTTTAAGCAAAGACGGGGGGAGATGATGTTGGGAGCAATTGGGAGCTGACAGTAAAACTCAAAGGTCATCTTGACCCCTGTGCTAGCTTAAAGGCACGTACAAGGAACTGGCTTACTTAAAAGACACCAGGTGCCCAGGAATTAATTGAACTGCTTTGGACATTTCTAACTGTGGTGGGACTGATGTTTATTACTGTGCTAGGTGGGTCTGCCATTAAAACAAAAAAAAAAGGGGGGAATCTGTGGAGCACATGGGCAGCAAAGATGGCTCTAGGAGGGGGTTGAGTGGGCAGACCCCAATTGATCTGATCAGTGCCTAACCAGCCCGTGAAGGCTCAGGTGAATGATAGGGTGTGACCTTGACAGTGATTGGTTCCTCTTCCTCCCTTACCATAACACCCACCCTTGTTGTCTTTAAATGGGGCTGCTCTCTGTTAATAAACGAGTTTTTTCTACCTGCTGGATTTGGCTCCCCGCTGTGTTTGATTGTCTCCTGGGCTGAGGGAGGCTGGGGAACGGGCGAGCACCGCACTTACCTTTCCTCGGACCCTGTCCTTCTTTTGTGGGACCGACAAAGACCCAACAATTGTGACATTTCCAACCAATTGTGACAGCACAAACCTATTATTTTAGAAGCACATTGTGATCTAATAGCCATTGTGGTAGCACAATCCCTTTGTGACCCCACATTTCCATAGTGATATCACTACCCCATTGTGAAATTCCAATCCTCTCACACCGAATCCAGGTATGAAATGTGATACCCAAATCCATTGTGACATCTAGATCATGGTGACATCACACTGATAAATGTTATGAGAACTTTGTCACTTTCTGACAACACACACCTGTTAGGATTTATCACTTTTGTGACAGTGCATCCTTTGGAGACATCACAGTTCCTTTGTGAGCTCATATATTCATAATGAGTTAATGACAATTGAGATCACATTGTGTCATTTTGATATCACCAACCCGTTGTGACATCACACAACTCTTGTAAAATCATCACCACTGTGTCATCACCAATTTCCATATCAAAACATTATTAAGTCATCATATTGCAACATCACATTGCCATTGTGATATCACTGTTAAATTGTGTTTTCAAAAACCTAGCATGTCTTCATAGCCTTTTAGAAAATTCATGGCATTTTATAGTTCAGCCTTCTTCTGTGAACTCATATCCTCAATGTGAAATAGTAGCAACTGAAATTGGACGTGTAAATATGAGAATGGACTTAACAAAACTATTTGATTTCATCACCAATGTGACATCACAAACCCATTGTGAGCTTTCATTGCCATTTGACATCACTATCACATTGTGACATCCCAAACCTCTTAGGAACTCTTAGCACCTTTGAAAAAACACAGAGCCTTTGTGACATCACTGTCCCTTTGTGTAACTATACCCTCATTGAAAACTGACAATTGGTATCAGACATGCCAGTGTAACATCACGAACCCTTTGTGACATCACCATGTGACATAACATTGTCATTATGCCAGCATCAACTACTTTTGATATCACAAAATTACAATGACAAGATAGCATTATGAGATCACTTTGTCATTGTGATGTTATAGACAGATTGTGAATGCCTGTTTTTAATCTTTTTTTTTTGTCAGTCGTGCGGTTTGAACTCTGGGCTTGGGTGCTCTCCCTGCTCTTCAGCTCTAGGTGAGTGCTCTATCGCTTGAGCCACAGCGCCACTTCTGGTTTTCTAGTGGTTTTTATTGGAGATGAGAGTCTCATGGACTTTCCTGCGTGAGTTGGGTTTGAACTGTGATCCTCAGATCTCAGCCTCCTGAGTAGCAAGGATTACAGGAGTGGTGAGCTAACAGCGCCAACTTTTTCATTCTATTTCAAATTTGACATGTGTGTTGATATCAGAAACATAATGTGACCTCATAACAATTGTAACATCATAAATCAGCAGTGACATCAAATTGTCATTATGACACTATCAGCTCATTGTGACATCACCGAACAACAATGGCATCATAGCATTATAAATCACAGTGACATAACATATCATAGACATAAAGGTGTGAAGGCCGATTCTGTGAATTCATTCTATTTCAGAAACCCATTTTGACCAAATAACCATTGTGATATCACAATCCTTTGTGACATCACATTGCCATTGTGATATCATTAACCTGTTGTGCCATCACAAACTAGTCCTGTCCTTATAAGTTTTGTGACATGCTGCCATTGCCATATCTTATGGCCTTTGTGAGTGCATAATGTTTTCAATCTCATATTTCTGGTATGACATGGGATATCAGAAATCCCTTGTGACATCATAATACCAGATGTCATGACAATTGTGTCACACTGTGAAATTGCAAGCCTTTTAGAATGGCATCACATTTGTGACAACACATGCCTTTGGAGACATTACAGTCCCTTTTTGAATGAAGATATTCATTGCCTATTAATGACAATTGAGATCTGCCATGCCACACTGACATCATGAACCCATTGTGACATCACAAATTTTTTGTGATTTCATCATGAAAATAGCATGAACAACTAATTGTGGTATCAAAGCATTATTTTGAAATGACATTGTGGTTTTGCTGTTGTGATATCACTGTCCCATTTTGTTTTTACAAACCTGTTATGGCCACATCACATCTTACAAAATTCATGGCCTTTGAGATTTCAAGCTCTTTCTGTGAACTCGAGTACTTATGACATCTATGACAAGGAGACAAACCACCAAGTCACATTTAATATAATGAACCAATTTTCACTGGAAAGGGGACTGTGATTACCTTATCCTCTACTGTATACCCAGGTCCAAGAGCAGCCTTGGTCATCAAACCTCAGACCTCCAGTGGGCAGCCCCACCCTTTCTTATTTGCTCTGCAAACCAGCAACCAAAAAATTATGATCACCAAAGCTCAAAACCTCAATGGGCAAGGCTTTTTACTTTTCCATTCCTCGCTCCTTCACTACAGACCTGTCCTTCATTCTTGGTCTTTCCCTTTTTTCCTTCCACCACTTCCTGCTTCTCTTCAGACCTCTTCACTCTCCATAGGCTTGCCCTACTCTGCCCCAATGACCACTTGCCAACCTTCTGCTCTCTCCCAAATTCCTCTCTTCTCAAGTTATTCCCTTCCTGCTGTCTCACCACTTTTTTTTCCATCCAGATAGCTCCCATTTTTATCTCCCCTTCCAATGCTCTGCAAATGCATTCTATATATAGGTTGTACCCCTCCTCACTCGAATGGGTCTCCTGCCTAACAGTTTTCACCCATCACTTCCCAAACTGCCCAATGATGAATCATTCTGGACAGTTCACCATGTGAGGCTTGACATCTCTACCTTTGGCATTCCCCCCACTCGCCAGTGGGCCAGGCCAAGAATTTATAATGATTATTGGCTCCTACAGATAATTCTGGCCCCACTGGTTATTATAGTATCCTCGTAATGAATTCGATGAAATTGAAATTGTATATGTCATTGTTATATTACGAAATTGATGAAACATCACTAACCCATTGTGACCTCATCACCGTGGTGACATCCCAAACTCATTGTGATATAACATTGCCATTGTGCCACCATGATCACAGTGTGACATCTCAATCCTATTATGACCTCAGAAGCTTTGAAAGAAAGCATGGCCTTTGTGATATCACAGGCCCTTTGTGTACCTATATCATTTTGAGCTAATGACAATTGAGATGAGACATGCCATTTTAACATCGCCAAACCTTTGTGACATCAACACCAGTGTAATATCACATTGTCATTATGACATCATCAGCCCATCATGACATCATAAAACAACAATGACATCATAGCATTATGATATCACATGGTCTTTGTGATGTCACAGATACATTGGAATGCCTATTCTGTCATCTCATTCTATTTCACATGTGGCAGGTGCGTTGATATCAGAAATACATTGTGACCACATAACCATTATCACATCACAATAACTTGATGACACCACATTGCCATTATGATATCATTAACCCACTGGGAAATCACAAAATTTTCCTGCCATAAATTTTTTGACATGATGGCAGTGTGATCTCTGGCCTCTCTGAGTTCATAAATTATTTAACTCAAATAGTTCAGGTATGACATGTGATATCAGAAATCCACTGTGACATGATGACCATTGTGACATCACACTGCCAGATGTCATGAACACTGAGTCACATTGTGACATCACAAACCTGTTAAGACTCATTGCACTTGTGCCAACATATGCCTTTGTATAAATCATTATCCTTTGTGAACTTATATAGTCATTGTCAATTACAGATTGGGCATGACATTGTGACATCTCCATTCCATTGTGAATCACACACCTATGGGACCTCATCACCTGTATGGTATCACCACTTGTGACTTCAAAACAATACCATCTCATGTAATGGTAACATCACAATGCCAATGGGATATCTCTGTCTCCTTGCATTTTCACCAACCTATAATGTCCTCATAATATTTTACAAAATTCTGACTAGTTCCTTATGTGAACTCTTATCTTAATTGTGATCTAGTAGAATGAAATTCGACATGTAATGATGATATTACAAATTCATTGTGACATTACTATCCAAGTTGTGACCTTATCACCACTATGACATCACAAACCCATTGTGACATCACATTGCCACCGTGTAATCACGATCACCTTGTGATATCCCAAACCTGTTGTGACCTCTTAGCACCTTTGAGAAAGTACATGGTGTTTGTGACATCACAGTCCCTTTGGGTAACCATATCCTCATTGTGAACAAAGGACAACTGACATGACATGCCATTGTACCATTACAAACGCTTTGTGACATCATCTCTAGAGTGACATCACATTGTTGTTATGATACCATCAGCCAATTTTGACATCCCAAAATGACAATGACATCATAGCATTATGACATCACATTCTTATTGTGAGGTCATAGAGACAATATGATTGCCTATTCTGTGATTTCATTCTATCTCAAATGTGACATATACGTTGATTTCAGAAACCCATTGTGACCACATCATCATTGTGACATTAAAATTCCTTTGTGACATCATATTGACATTGTAATATCATTAATACAATGTAACATCATAAACTTGTCTTGCCCTCATAAGTTTTGTAACAAGCGACTAACTTGACCTGGGCTGGATGCCCAGAGCTAAATGCAGCCTCAACCATGAACCCTCAGACCTCCAAAGAGCAGCCCAGGGATTTGTTAACTCGTCTGCAAACAACCAACCCCAAAAATAATGATCTCCAAAGCTCCACACTTCAAAGGACGAAGCTTTTTCCTTTCACTTCATCCTCCTTCTCTCCAGACCTGTCCTACTTTTCATGTCTTTTCATTTTTTCCTTCCACAATTCCCTTCTTCTGTTCAGGCTGCTCTATTCTTGACCTTCCCTGTCCAGGTGACCAGTTGCTGTCCTTCACCTCCTGCTCTCCCTCAATTTCTTCTCCTCCCAGGTCTTTACCCTCCTGCAGTCTCATCATTTCTTTCCTTCCAGGCCTTTCCCTTTTTTCTCTCCCATTCTGTTGCTCTGAACATGAAGCCTATACATAGGCTGTACCCTTCCCCAACTGCAATATGTTTCCCATCTAACAGTTTTCAATCTTCACTTCTCAAATGCCCATGCCCAATCACTTCTTGGCAGCTCATCATGTGGGGCTTGACATACTATCTCTTTCAGCAGCATGTCCTTCCCCCTCCAGCGGCATGCACCCTCCTCTCCCGTGGTCCAGACCAGGAGGCCATGATGACTATAAGTTCCCATGGATTATAGGGGCACTGATGGTTATTACAATGTCCTCATGGTGAACTAGTAGCAATTGAAATATCAATTAATTGTGATATTACAAACTCGTGACATAACTAAACCATTGTGACCTCATCACCACTGTGACATCACAAACTCGTTGTGATATCACATTGCTGCTTTGACACCAGGATCACATTGAGACATCCTAAATCTATTATGACCTCTTATAACCTTTGAAAAAATACATAGCTTTGTAACATCACAGTCCCTTTGTGTATCCAAATCCCTACTGTGAAATATTGGCAATTGAGAATCAGACATGACATTTTAACATCAAAAACAATTTCTGAGATCATCAAAATTGTGATATCTCATTGTCGTTGTGACACAATCTGCTCATTGTGAAATCACAAAACTAAAATTATATGATAGAATTATAACTTCACATTGTCATCATGACATCATAGACACATTATGAATGCCTCTTCTGTGATTTCATTCTATTTGAAATGTGGCCTGTATGTTGATATCATAAACAAATCGTGAACTCATAACCATTGTGACATCACAATCCCTTTGTATATCAAGTTGCCATTGTGATATAACTAACCAAACGTGACATCACAAATCTATCTTGTCATCATAAACTTTGTGACATGCTGCAATTCTGATACCTTAGGCCTTTTTGTCCTCATAATCTGTTGTCGACCTCATTTGATTTCACATATGACATTTGATATCAAATTCCCAGGGACATCATGACATTGGTGACATCACACTGCCAGATGTCATAACCATTGTACCAAATTCTGACATCACAAAACTTTTAGGTTTTCAATATATGTGTGACAACACATACTTTTGGAGAAACCACAGTCCCTTTGTGAACTCATATACTAATTGTAAGTTAAAGACAATTGAGAACCATCATGTCATTGTGACATGCCCAACACATTGTGACATCACCAATCTTTTGTGCCCTCACCACCAATGTGGCATCATCAACTAATTGTGACATCAAAACAATATTTTGACATGATGTAGTGAGTTGACATTGCCATGGTGATATCACTGTCCCATTGTGTATTCACAAACCTAATATGACCTCATAACATTAAAAAAATTTCATGTCCATTAGGACTTTAGGCTCCTTCTGGGAACTTGTATGCACATTGTGAAATAGTAGCAATTGAAATTGGACATGTGTTTGAGATATTACAAAATCATTATGACATCAAAAACCCATTGTGATCTGATCACAACTGTGGATCATAAAGCTATCATCACCCCTAATTACCTTTGAAAACACACACGGCATTTGTGACATCACAGTCCCTTTGTGTGCTCATATCCTCATTGTGAACACATGACAATTGAATTCATATATGCCATTGTAACATCACAACCCCTTTGTGACCCCATCACCAGTGTGACAACACATATTCATTATGACACAATTACCTCTTGGCAACATCACCAATTTACAATGACCTCATACCATTATGACATTATATTGTCATTGTGATTTTATAAATACATTGTAAATGCCATTTCTCATATTTCATTCTATTTCAAATGTGGCATGTGGGTTGATATCAGAAAAAAATTGTGATCTCATAAATATATGGCATTACAATCATTTTGTGACATCACAGTGCCCTGGTGCTATCACTAACATACTGTGACATCACAAAACTGCCCTGTCCTCATAAGTCTTGTGACGTGTTACAATTGTGATGTCTTAAGCCCTTTATGAGTTCGAAATCTGTTTTCAACCTTATAATATTTCAGTTATGATATGTGATATCAGAAATCCACTGTGACATCATGACTATTGTGACACCATACTGACAGAGATCATGAACATTGTGTCACACTGTGACATCATAATCCTCCTAGGACTTCATCACATTTGTGACAACACATGCATTTGGAGATACCACAGTCCATTTGTGAACTCATATTCTCTGTGATTTCATGACAAATGAGATCCATTATGGCATTTGAATATCACCAACAAATTGTGACATCATAGACTTACTGTGACCCCTTACCTGTATGGCATCACCAAATATTTGTGACATGAAAACCTTTTGTGATGTCACAATGTGACATGGTAATCATGACATCTGTCAGTGTGATGTAACAATGGTCATGACGTCACAGTGGATTTCTGGTATCTCATGTCATACATGAACTATGAGTTTGAAAACAAATTATGAGGGCAAAAAGGTCTAAGATATCACAATATCAGTGTAAATTCAGCTCCTTGATGGCAAGCAGACCCCACCCTCCTTACAGCAAATTCTACCCAGTACCTACATTACCTAGGCAACTGGCACACCTAGAAGAGGTCACATCTGCATCTACTGAAGTCACATCTGAATTTGATGTGGCCACACCTTTCTCCGACCATACCCTATAAATGGCCTAGCCTAGACCCAGACACTCTTTTTCCCAGCTCTTTCCCAGGTTTTTCCCAGGTCTTTTCCAGCCTCATGGAGGACCAACATAGCCTGTGCCAGCCGGAACAATGAATAAACCTACCCCTTGCCTGAATACCACGTGTGTGGTGTGGTTCTTACTCGGCAACCTCATTTTAAAAACATAACATTCAGCATGAAACAAAAGTTATGAGGACAGGAGAAGTTTGTGATGTCACATTGTGTAAGTGATATCACAATGGCATGGTGATGGCACAAAGTGATTATGCTGTCAAAATGGTTATGTCGGCACAAAAATGTGTTTTTGATATCAACTCTCATGTCACATTGAAATACAATGAAATCACAAAATAGGCATTCACAATGTGTCTATGATGTCACAATGAGAATTGTTGTCATAATGCGATTATGTCATTGAGTTTGGTGATGTCACAATGAGCTGATGCTCTGATAATGGAAATGTAATGTCCTACTGTTAAGGATATCACAATTTTTGATGTTATAATGGCATGTCTGATCTCAATTGTCATTAGTTAACAAGAAGCATATGGGTACACAAAGGTACTGTGATGTTGCAAGGGGCATGTGATTTGTCAAAGGAGCTAAGAAGTCATAATAGATTTGAGATGTCACAATGGAATCATGATGTCACAATTACAATGTTGTCACAATGGGTTTGTGATGTCGTGGTGGTGATGATGTCAAAATGGGTTTGTGATATCAAAACGAGTTTGTAATATCAAAATTAAATTTCCAATTTGAATTGCTACTAGTTCACAAGGAGGATACTGTAATGATCAACAGATCCCCGATAATCTATAGCCTCTGTTAATAAGCGTGGCCCCATCTCTTGGCTAGCTGGAGAAGACAAAGTACGCCACCAAAGAAGGTGGAGCATTCTGTGGGAGGGGCTGGTGCATTAATCACCACGTGTTGAGCTGTTAAGAAATGATTGGGCTCTGGGCAGTTTGGGATGTGACAGTTGAAAACTGTTAGGTAGTTGTAGTGGAGAAGCGGTACAGACTTTATATGGGCTGCTTGTTCAGAGCAATAGAAGGGGAGAGAAAAAGGGAAACACCCTGGAAGGAAGGAAGTGGTGTGATAGCAGAAGAGGAAAGACCTGGGAGGAGAGGAAGTTGAGGGAGGGCAGGAGGTGAAGGATGGCAACTGAGAAACCAGGCAAAGCAGATCAGCCTGTAGAGAGTGGAGAGGGCTGAAGAGAAGAAGGATCTGGTACAAGGGAAAAAGGGAGAGACCTCAAAGGAAGTATAGGTATGTAGAAAAGAAGAGACAAATGGAAGGGGAAAAAGGCTTGCCCTTTGATGTTTGGAACTTTGGATATCATAATTTGGGGGCTTGGTAGTTTGGAAAACATTTATCATATTAAATGTGTGTCAATGGATTCTCTTGAACTATAGAAGTCCTAATATTTGAGACCCCATCAAGATAATCCATTTGGATGGCATCAAGCCTTGGCTCCAGGGAAAAATACTCATAGGTGAGAGTGTCAGCCCTCAGGGTTGAGAGTCTACCTCGAGTGTTTGTCTCCAGAGTACCAACATGGACATAAGTCATTTAGGTACCTCTAGGGGTGCGTCTTGGCAAGCTTGTTAGCCTGTTTGGGTACCCCCTCTGGAGGTCATTTGTGGCTTCTTGGGAAGCCATCTAGGAACTCCTAGAGAGGTCATGTAGGGCTTCCTTGGGAATCCATCTGGAACCTCATCAAGCGTATATCTGCGACTTTCTTGAGAAGCCATGTGAGACCTAACCTGAAGGTCATCTAGGGCCTTCTCCAGGGGCCATCTTGGACTTTCTCCAGAGGGTCATCCTCAGGAGGCCACCTGAGACCTCTTCCAAAGTAGATATTGGAGCGTACTTAAGAGGCAATCTAGGACCACCTCCTTAGGTCATCTGGAACTTCTTTGGGAGGTCATCTCGGGTTACCTTGATGAGAAATCTATGACCATCCGGAAATCATCTGGGAATTCCTTGAGAAGCCATATAGGATCTTCTCTGGAGGTCATCTGTGGCATTCTCAAGAGGGATATCTGGAACCTCCTCTGGAGTTAATATGTGGCTTCCTTGAGTGGCCATCTGGGAGCTACTTGAGAGGTAATCTCAGCCTCATTGAGAGGACATCTGGGACCTCCTTTGGAGGTTGTCTGACACTTCCTTGAGAAGCAATTTCGAACTTCCATGAGAGGTCATCTAGGGCCTCCTTGGGAGGATATATGTGACATCCTTCAGAGGTCATCTGCAGTATCCTCAAGAGGCAATCTGGTATGTTCTCTCTGTTATTTGGGACCTCCTTTATAGGTCAACATTGAGAGCTGTGGGACATGTGGGTTAAGTGTCTGTGGTTATTGGTCTGTGTATGTATGCTGATAATTCTAACTGTGTCCTGTATGAACCTCTGCATGCTCCTTTTTTCAGGATATGAGAACAAGGCCTAACATTGTCATATCCAAGAAATATTCTCCCACAGGGTTACAGAATCTCTCAGAGGAAGATGCACTGATGTACTCTCCCTCCTATTCTTTGCCATCAGCACCTGTAATGATAAGTCCTCCCATACCAAAAGTGGTTACTTATACCAGTCTGAAGTGGTACAATGTACTATGTTACCCTTATTACCCTTGAGACAGGAACATGGAGGAGATGGTGGGCAGGCCCCCTTTCTAATATATGTTCACTTTACAACTAGTGTCCTGTATAACTGGAAACAGAAAAATCCATAATTTTCAGAAAAAAACAGGGGTTCATTACCTCATTAGAGACAGTAATTTTCACACAGAAGCACATCTGGGATGAGTGTCAGCAAATTTTACAGGTGCTTTTCACCTGGTAAAAAAAGGAGTGTATCCTGCTTGGTGACTTGAAGGTGGTCCTTGGACCAAACACTATTGAACAAGACCATTTGGAACAAGTCTTTCCCCAGACTTACCTAAGCTAAGACTAACAGCGATCCAGTTATGGAGGTGCTTACCAAGTATTGCCAGGTTCAGTTAGCAGGGATACTGCAGTGGATAGAAAGCCAAGTCATCAATCTAAGGTGAGTGAGATGGTACATTTCCCCAGTGAGTAATGTAATGATTTTCTGAAACTTCTCCCAGAAGACTATAGGACTATATGCCTATAGATTTTGAAGCCCTGGAGAATCAAAGCGACCTAAATATGGCCTTTGTTGCACAGTCAGCCCCAGATATTAGAAGAAATCTTCAAAAGTTAGAAGGAAGTGGTTGCCCAGTGGGTGTTTGATAACAGAGATACCCTGGGAAAAACAAGTCTAAGAAGGGGGTTTGAGTTTTGGTAGGAGCACCAAAATAGGGATCAAGAAACACTTGGCAAGACAGTACAGTTCGTTAACAAATGACAGTAGGAAACCTCTAGGACTAGATCAGTGTGCTTATTGCAAACAAAATGGACATTGGGAAAGGGAATGTCCAAGGAGGAAAAAGTTAGAAAATGACAGGTTAAGTAATCACAGTAATCACTTGGAAAATGTGTTCATATCTCTGGAGAAACTTGCAAAGGAGCTTGAGGCTCTGAATTACATTAAGAACTCATGGCCATGAAAAAGGAACTGATATAAGAATGTATTAGGCTGAAGTTCATGTCAATTATAAGCTTTGAAGAGTGTCACCAGAAATTCAAAGCAACAGAGAAAGATGGAAAGAGTAGTTAGCAGAGAAGGCATGGAAGTGCTGTGTCATAGAAATGAGGCCAAGAAAAGTGAAAAGGAAAATATCAGGCTCAAGAAAGAGGTTGCTACTTTTCAGAAAGAGTTAAAGGATAACATTCTCTGATAGAGAATACCAGGGAAAGGGAAAGAGCATTAGAAAGAAAAACAGAAGATCTAAAAAATCAGTTGAAAGGTCTGTCACAAAAATACACTGAAGTGGAAAATTAGAAAGAGAAACTACTAGGAAAAAAGCCCCAAAACATTGCTGAGGTCTTCACCGTAAGTGTAATGCAGAAGCATCATGTCATAATGCAACAGGTGGGGGTGGGAAAAATACCTCTCAATAGCACCTTTGTGAATTGAAGGGAGGGGCAGAAGAGCAAGCAAATGTGCTGTGAGAAGGAGCAGCAGCTGGCCAGTCAAAAGAACTCTCCAGTGACACTGCCAAAACACTTGCGGGTTAAAGAGCCCATTGAGAAGGAGAGGAGGCTAATGAAAGCAAGTTTGAGAGAAAAGGAGGAAAATAAAATGGAAGAAGTCTCCAAGGATCAGAATACTATACAGGAGTTAAAGAAACTAGAGATCCTAAAATACAGGGAAACATCTGAGCTGATCAGGTAGCTTGGGAGACCATTCAAAAACCAATGGGGTCTCTCGAGCTACTAGTCCTTAAGATTAAAGGAGGAAGCAAAAACAGTGGTAATAAGGGTGCAAATGTTGACACTGAGCTTGTGAAAAATGCATACAGGCTCAAGTTTTCTGTCAGGTTACATGTAGATATTTGCATCCTGGTAAATTGCCCAAGGCCACTGCCTAAAACTGTTCTGAAAATCAGTGGGGCCTCAGCCTGACATTCCTTTGTAATGTGTGTAGGTAATTTCCAGCAGGTAAATGCTGAAAAGCTGGAAAATATGGAAAGAAATTATTTGTGAGAAGCCTCAGATGGTGAATTTGGGAAAATGGACTCCATAGAGGTAAAGCCTGGAAAGTATGGGTATTGGTATCAGTAATAGTGGACATATTTTCAGGCCGAGCGGAGGCATGTAATAATTCCTTTATTTGGCTTACCTTAGATGTGGGGTCCAAAGATGGCCCTGCATTCATGGTGAAAATTCTCAATTATTAACTAACGCCCTAGGAATAAATTGGAAGTTACAATCCATTTATAGACCTCAGAGTTCAAGGCACTAGAAAGAATGAATATGACCTTAAAGGAAACTTTAACTAAATTAAATACAGTGATTGGCCATGGCTAGGTGAGCCTCCTTGACTTTGTTTTTCTTCGAGCAAGATGTAGCCCTTATGTTGTAGGATTTAATCCCTTTGAAAGACTTTAGGGTAGACCACCCACTTTGGTTCCTAGACTTGGGAAGACTATATTAACAGAAATATATAACTACAATCTGCAGGGCTTTACAACATATTCTTTTATGTACCTATCCTTTGGTAACCAAGGCCCATCGGCCACCTAAGAAAAACTCTACCTGAGAGGGAGGGGCCAAGATGGCTATGGAACAGCAGGGAAACCTCACAGATCTCTCCAACCAAATACAGAGCTTGGAATTCAATGCTGTTTCTCCAAGTGACCCACAAAAAAGAGGCAATTACTTAGAGAGATACAGGAAGTGAAAAAAGAAAAGGGAAAAACCTACACATAGAGTAAAGTGGGAAGACCATTCCCCTACCCCTTTTTGGTGATGAGGCTCCTCACTTAACAGCTTAAGTGGTGGGGCTTCATGTCAGGCTGCTTAAGTGGCCTGGCTCTGGACCCTATGAGGACCACACACCCTCAAGTATCCCAAGGCTCCCATTAGACTCCCAAGATCTGGTGCCAACCCAGA
The DNA here is from genome assembly GCF_019054845.1 of Dipodomys spectabilis. Lineage (NCBI taxonomy): Eukaryota > Metazoa > Chordata > Mammalia > Rodentia > Heteromyidae > Dipodomys > Dipodomys spectabilis. The sequence continues at coordinate 3,360,152 of NW_024871098.1, read as the reverse complement.
GAATACAAACAGAAATCTCAGAAGGCAGAGCTGGCATGAAAACTCCCCTCACCCTTCCTGGCACGGCACCTCTGCCTGGCTTGTGCAAGCAGCCCAACCCAGTCAGGAGCAGCAGCAGCTGTCAAAAGTGGCAAATGACCCTAGACTCACAGCGTGGCACACCTGTCCTGCTGGTGTAAACAGCCTAGCCTGACCTGGAGCAGGAGCAGCAGCTGACAGTGGTGGCAAACCACCCAGACTCCAGGAAAAATGCCTCTTGGCACTAGCTCACAGGAACACGCCCATTAACTTTTTCTAAAATAGATCATTTCTTAGTTCATACAAGGAATTTAAGTAAATACGAGAGGATCAACATAATTCCCTACATTCTATCTGACCAAAGTGGAATCAAACTTGTTTTAAATAACAAGGCATAAAGTAGAAAAAACTTAAACACGTGGAAATTAAACAGCACTCTGTTAAACAAGACATGGGTCACAGATGAAATTAAAGAAGAAATTAAAAAGTTCCTACAATTCAATGAAAATGAAGCTACATCACAAAGAAACCTATGGGACCCAGCAAAAGCAGTCTTGAGGGGCAAATTTATTGCTCTCAGTGCACACATCAATAAAACATAGACCAGGTAAACAATGTTATGATGCAACTAAAACTGCTAGAGAAAAAAGAAAAAATTGAACCTAAAGCTGCTAGATAGAGATAACCAAAATAAGAGTTGAAATTAATGAGATAGAGACTAAGAAAATTATAAATAAAATTAATAAAACAAAAAGCTGTTTTTTTAAAGGCAATATAACTGATGGACTGCTAGCAAGAGTACTATCAAAATAAGAGAAGAGACCCAAAACAATAACAGAGATGCGACAGGAAAAATTACAAGAAACATTCAAGACATCCAAATAATCATAAAGAAATAATTCCAGACTCTATTCACAAAGAAAGGAAAACCTAGCAGAGATGGATGAATTTCTACAGAAATGCACATTGCTATCCCCCCTTTCCTTTTCAGCCAAGCTTCACCATGTGTGGTGGGGGCAGCACTTCAGTAAATAAACTTCTTTTCCTGCCTGGATAGCCTGTGTTGTTCTCTTCAATGGCTATCTAATGAAACCTACCTATTTAAAATACCTTACATATGATGCAGGGAATCGGATGAGGTTTTTGAGTTGGAAATGTTAGAATTTCCTAACCACCCCTTTTCTGCATACCAAACTGCGTTGAGACACCACATGAGACTTTTCACCAAAACTATTGCTAACCTTCACATCCACATCCACACCACTTCTCTACTCTGGTGAGTAACACTTCTCTCTATGGCTCTGGGTGGCTCAATCTCTGTTCAGATATGGCATCACGCCAGAGAGCTTGTAAGTCTTTTATCCAAAAGGCTGGTCACCTCCAAAGCCAAGGATGCTTGGTTTGGGGGGCTTGGCCATTTCTCTCTAGAGGGCTCTGGAGGAAGTCGTAACGCTGCTTCTGCCTGGTCAGCTCTCCTTCACTCACCAGATTGACTCTCCTACACATTTGATCTGGGGCTGCGTGTCATGTCTGAGCTGTGAAACCCCTCTGAAATTCTTCCTGCGCTGCCTGGATAGCCAGATCACCTAATATTTTTATGCCGTTCTCAGATTTAGACAATTTTTGCCTCTTCTCACCCTTACTTTTCTACAACTTTTTGGATTGTGCCCTGAATAGTGTGACATGGGCTGGGTCCCGGGGACCCCCTCTAGGTTCCCTCTCAAAGGCTGGCCAAACTAGGTTTGATCATTTTGTTCAGGCTTTCTTTGCATTTTTTCAGAAATTCGCCATCTTGAGTTCGCCATCTTGGCCACATGGTGGGTTAATTGTTTGGCCCCATCCAACCCTTACCCTTCCACCAAGCTTGCTACTATTCCACCCCTCTAAATCATTAGATGTGAACTTAGTGTGGTTTGTGATGTGTTTCTGAAAGAATGATAATACTGATGAAAGCACCCTAATTCTAATGACAGTGTGTGGGATACAGCTATGTGATGAGTCCTTCAGGAGGTGTTGTGTGATCAGTCCTTCATGGGGTACATTCTTTCATCTGGTCCTTGTAAGAGCTCCACAAGTCAGATGATTGTTCAGATGAGAAACTTGAGGCTTAGATATGTCCCATGTCAGGGCCAAAATTATGTATGTACCTAACTCTAGTGAGTTGTCTCCTGCAGACAATTGTTTTGGTTTATATTTCTCGGTCGTGAGCCTTGAACTCAGGGCCTAGCCACTGACCCTTCCTTGTTGGGCTCATGGCTAGCGCCCTACCACGTGGAGCCAAGGACTCCTTTGCAACAGAGTGCTACAGTCTAGGTATCTGTAGCTGAGGACTGTGATCCTGCCTACTCAGGAAGCTGAGATATGAGGATCTCGACTCAAAACTGTCCCAGACACAATGGGTCCTATGAGGCTATTATCTCCTATTAACCACTTAGAAACTTAAAGTGGAATCTGGGTGCCAGCAATTCCTGCCTGCCATCCTAGCTATTCAGGAGGCTGAGAGCTGAGGATCACAGTCCAAAGCCAGGCTGGGCAGGAAATTCCTTGAGAGGCTTCTATCCAGTGAACTGCCAAAAACCCTCAGGGGTAGTTAGCTCAAGTGGTACAGAGATTTGCTTTAGCTGAATAGCTCAAAGACAGCACTCAGGCCTATACTTCAATTCCTCCAACTTCCAAGAAAAAGAAAGAAAGAAACCTGAAGTGGAGTGCTGGGAAAGTGTCTTAGGGGTGGAGTGTTTTGCATGTATGAATCCCTGGGTTTGATTCCTTAGTATCACATCACTAGAAAAAAGCCTGAAGTGGTTGTGTGGTTCAAGTGGTAAAGTGCTATCCTTGTACAGGAAATACTCAGGTATAGTGCTCAGGTCCTGAGTTCAAGCTCCAGGACAAGTGTATGCACACACATACATGTACACACAGACACAGACACAGACACACACAGACACACACACACACATACACACACACACAGAGACCAGAAGTGAAGCTGTGACACCAAATGGTAAAGCACTGAGCTTCTGTTCTGAGCTCATGGTCAGCACCCAGACCCTGTGTTCAACCCCAAAACCTAGCCACCCAGGGCCCAACTAGGAGAGCTCAAAGGTTTCAAAACCTGATGAGCTTCACCAGCCCTAAATGACAGGAAGCTATGTGATATTACACATGTGCTTAAATTTAGCAAGCTTCCAGAAACCTAGGAAGGCACCATTGCCAATAATTAATCATTTAATTAAGTTCAGCTCTCTTGTTGTCTGCCAGAAGTACCCTTGAATTAATTGTATCAGGTTATTTCAACACTGGAACATAGTCTAACAAAGACAGGATAAGTACAGGGAACTTGGCCTGCCAAGGCAAGTGGCACAAATGAAGGCTTCCTGTCAAAACAGCACTGGGGAGAGAGACAGCTTGAGGTACAAAGAGGCCTTTTTCTCCTGATCTTTGGAGCCCAGCCATACTCCTTCTCATTAATTGTCCTGGATGGGGTTTTTTGTTACACAGCTGTACAGGAGTGAGTCCTTTCATCTGCCTGTTCCAAAAATGAGGCAGACTTCCTCCAACAGCCTGGGGTGCAGAGAAAACCTCAGGCTACACTGGGAATATTGAGGGGAGCCCTGGAACATGCACTGTCTGGAAAGCACTCTCTGTGCTATGAAATCATTCTATTCAAAGCACATTTCCTAGCTGGGTGCCTTTCATCATAGGGACTCTGGACCTTCACCAATAGAAATGTATGCAAACATACATGGGGAGACATGGAGTTACTTGTTTTTTTTGTTTTTTGATTTTGTTTTTGTTTTTGGCAGGTCCAGGGGTTGTATTATGAACTTAAGCACTGTCCATGATCTCCTTTTGCTCAAGGGTAGCACTCTGCCCTTGAGCCACAGCCTGACTCATGGTGATATTTTATTCCTGTGATCCCTCAGAAATAAGAGTGCTGTGGACTTTCCTGTCCTGGCTGAATTCAAACAGGCATTCTCTATCTCTCAACCTCCTGAAAAGCTAGGATTATAGGCAGGAGCCTCTGACACCTGGCTTTCTTTTCTTCTTGTTGTTCTTTTTTTTATTGTGACAAACTGAAATCTTCACAGTGTCATTCTAATGGTTTGCATTTCGAAGTAAACTACGCAGGCCTGGAGTTCAAATGCCAGGACTGCCATGTACAAATGGAAGGACATCTTGAGATAATTTCTCCTATTCTTGTGAATGCTTAATGGAATGTTATAAAAGTATCAATTAAATTTACAGTTGGTTCATGATTCTGTTATAGAATGCCACACAAAAAGTAGTGGATTATGTCTTCCATTCTAGCACCATGGTATGATTCTCTCAATGAAAGAACACAGACTACTTTTACATTAATGCTTTAATAAGTATTCAACCATGATACTCCATTAAATGGAGGAATAATTTGATAATAATTCATAATATATATAATTTCATATCCTCACATTGTCTCTTTCATATATATTGCAAACAACACATCTAGCTGTCTATCGATCGATTGATCGATCGGTTGATCTACCTATATCTATATCTATACTTATTAGCCACTACTATGGCATGTTCCCAGGTTCTCAGAACTGGCTGGCATCTCAGTTTGCCAAGGGCTTTTATTCTACGACTGTCTCTTTCAGGAATTGGGCATTGTGGGCTGTGAGTTCAAGACCCAGGATGTCCAAAATTTTATATGTGTAATCAGAAGCCAATTTTGACACACATTTTTTTCCTTCTCTGTGAAAGTCCTGAGTCTCAGTATGATGTATAATCCATATGCAAATATATCCATGTGATAAGATGTAATAAATGAAATAAATGTCATATATGTAATAATACTAAATAAAATAAAAAAGTAAGGGTAATAAATGTATTTAAATAGATCTCATATACGAATATTATTTTTTTCAGTGCTGGGGCTTGAATTTGGACCCTGTTAACTGGGCTGAAATTCTTGTCTTCAATGACGGTGAGCTTGCTCTATCACACTTCCTCTGCCACTGTGTTACCCAGATCCTGAGTTCAAATCCCAAGCCTGCCAGAAAAATGGTGCAAATTCAGAGCCAGGGCCTTAATTTTTTGGCCAGGCATGGTTCTTAAACTCAGCTCGTGGCAACTCTGCCTCAGCTTCGATAATCCTAGGCTGGGGTGCAGCCTCTGGACCCACAGCCCATCCTGAGATCCTAGGACCTGAGTTTAAATCTTGGGACTGGCAAAAAAAAAAAAAAAAGGATACGTGCGTGGAAGTTGGCTCAGTAATAGACTGCTTGCTTTGGATGCATAAGTCCCTAGGATCCATTCTTCAGCACCACATGAGCAGAAAAAAGCCGGAAGCAGTGCTAAGGCTCAAGTGGTAGAGTGATAGCCTTGAGCTGAAGAGTTGAGGGACAGCACCCAGACTCAGAGTTCTGGACCCAAAACCAAAAAAAGAAAAAAGAAAAAAGGAGGGGGGGAAAAAGGAGAAGAATAAAACTGGGAAGTTTCAGAAGGCAGTTATACGTTGTTTTTTCCTTTGCATTGCAACCATTCTGGGTCTAAATGACAGGGCCTGGAAAGTGTACAGGACTTGAACTGTTGAAGTTTGGTGACCTATCAGGGAAGCCATAGTCAAAACTAGTAACCTAGGCCCAGGGTTCAAATCCCAGGACTGTCACCTATGAATGGTGGAAGATCCTAAGAAACGCATTCCGATATACATCCATACGAATGGAATGTTGTAAAGTAACAATTACATTAGTAGCTAGTGTATGATTATATTATAAAATTATACATAATAATCTTAGTACATTGACTGTTTCAATTAATACTTTGTTATTTATTCAACCATAATACATAAATAAAGGAAGGAATAATTTTTCGATAATTGGTAGTAATATAGTATATATAATTAATTAATATACAGACATCTCTGTCTTGTTTTATACATATATACATACATACATAAATTATATATATATATTAACATACACATAGGTAACAATCTTCATATCTATTTCTACACTTGTCATTCCCGAGGCTCAGTGGTAGAGTGATCGCCTAGTATGTATGAAGCCCTGGGTTCAATTTCACACTATCACATGCACAGAAAAAGCCGGAAATAGTGTTGTCACTCAAGCAGTCGAGCACTGGCTTTGAGCATGAAAGCTTAGGGACTGTGTATAGGCCCTTACTTAAGCCACAGGACTGGAACCAAAAACAAGTTACAAGTATAGAAGGCCAGGATTTCAAATACCTCATCACAGAGCAAGCTGGGAGTCTGAAGCTGACGGCTGCCATCTAACCGACTTAGCCAGAGGTCAACAGCTGCAACCCAGCACTATGGAACCAGACACTGCTGGCTCATCTCTAGCTGCTCAGGGGATGAGATCAGACACTAGTGAGTTGAAAACTCAGCCCTGGGAGGAAGTCTGAGAGACTCTGAGTTGTGCCTCAGTGTGGTAGAGCTTTAGCCTTGAGGAAAAGATCTTAGAACAGTATCTCGAACCTATGAGAGCAATCCCCAAGGCTGATGACCCTCCCTACAAAAAAACACCCCTCTAAACCATTAGATATGAATTTGTGCTGTGTGTGACATGTATCTGAATGAATGGTGACAGTTTGTGGGATCCAGTTATGTGATGAGTCCTTCCTGTGGTGCTGGGTGTTGAGTCTTTCATGGGGTGCTGGGTCATTCATGGGGTATTGTGTGCTGAGTCCTTCACAGGGTGCTGTGTGCTGAGTACTTCATGAGTTGTATTCTTTCATCTGGCTCTAATAAGAGCTACACAGGTAAGATGATTGTGCAGGTGAGAAAGTTGAGGCTCAGATATGTCCCCAAGTCAGGGCCAAATTTCTGTATATACTGAGCTCTAGTAACTTGTCTTCTGCAGACAATTGTTTTGGTTTAGTTTTCTCCATCATGAACCTTAAACTCAGACCCTAGGTGCAGACTTTCTTCTTGGGCTCATGGCTAACGTTCTACCATGTGGAGGCAAGGACCTCCTTGCAGCAAAGTGTCACGGTTTAGGTGGCTTTAGCTGAAGTCTATCATCCTGCCTGTTCAGGAAGCTGAGGTTCTCAGTTCTAAACTATCCCAGATCATGGTCCAAAACCAGCCTGGGCAGGAAATCCCTTAGATGGTTATCTCCAATAAGCCATCTGAAAGCATGATGGGGTGCTGTAGTTCAAGTGGTAGAGCACTAGACTTGAGCTGAAGAGCTCAGAGACAGCATCCAGGCCCAGACTTGAACTCCTCCAACTTACAAGAAAAGAAAGAAAAAACCTGGAACGCTGGAAATATTTCTTAGGGGTAGACTGCTTTGCATGTGTGAAACCCTGGGTTTGAATCCTCAGTACCACATCTCTAGAAAAGTACCACATCCCTGAAGTGGCTCTGTGGCTCAAGTGGTAGAATGCTGTCCTTGTACAGGAGAAACTCAGGTACAGTGGTTAGGTCCTGAGTTCAAGCACCAGGACTGGTGTATACACACATACACACAGACACAGATACAGACACAGACACAGACACAGACACACACACACAGACACACACACACACACACACACACACACACACACACACACACTCACGGAAGCACCATTGCCAATAATGAATTATTTCATTAGGTTCAGCTCCTTAATTGTCTGCCAGAAGGACTCTTGAATTAATGGTAGCAGTTTGTTTCAACACTGAAACATAGCCATACAAAAACAGAATGAGTGCAGGGAACTTGGCCTGCCACGTTTGGTGGCAAAAATGAAGGTTTCCTGTCAAAACAGAGCACTGGGGAGAGAGATAGCTTGGGATACAAAGAGGCCTTTTTCTCCTGACCTTCAGAGCCTGCTCACATTCATCCTCACTAATTGGCCTACATGAATTTTTTGTTACACAGCTGTACAGGAGTGAGGCCTTTTTTCTGCCGGTTCTAACAATGAGGCAGAATTCCTCCAGCAGCCTGGGGTATGGAGAACCCTTCAGGCTACACTGGAAACAGCAAGGGAGCCCCGGAACATGAACTGTCTTGAAAACACTCTATGTGCTATGATATCATTCTATTCAAAGCAAATTTCCTAGCTGGGTGTCTTTCTTCATAGAGACTATGAATATTCACCAACACAAATACATGTATACTACACATGCACATGGAGTTATTAGCTCTTTTTTGTGGCAGGTCCTGAGGCTTGAACTGTGAGCCTAGACATTTTCCCTGAGCTCTTTTTGCTCAAGTAAACATTTTATTGTGTCTTAAACCACGATTAACCTTGGCTGGGGTTCAGCTTTTACACCCACAGATGATCAAGGGATCCTAGGACCTGAGTTCAACTCTCAGCACTGGCAAAAATACATCAAACCAACAAAAATGGAGGAGGAAAAAAAACGATAAGTTTTACACAACAGTTTTACCTTGGTTTCCTTAGCACTGTGACCCTCCTGTGTCTCAATGATTCAGCTTGAAAATTTTACGTGTCCTTGCATGGTCAAAAGCTGGTGGGCTGTCAGTGAAGCCTAAGCCCAAACCAGACACCTAGGTCCTGAGTTCTATCCTGGGACTGCCACCTACACATGGCTGAAGATCCTAGGAAACTCATTCCTATCTATAGGAACACTAATAAAATGTTTAAAATGTACTAATTAGCTAGTCATTCCAGTATAAGATTGTATGCAATAAATAAGTCATTGATGAATACTTTATTAAGTCTTCTACAGTTACTAATTAATGGAGGCATAATTTTATACCAAATAATTGGTAGTAATAGACTATATAAAATAAGATATAGACATCACTTTTTATATAGGGTTATACACTAGAATCTACATAAATGTCTATCTGTCTCTCTCTGTATACATTTATAGATGTATATACATATGTAAATTCATACACATGCACACACACACACTGCAATCTAAACATCTATCTATTTATATAGTGGCCGTTCCTAGGGCTTGATCTCAGGTCCTCAAATATGCCCACCAACTTCACTTGCATCAGACTGGTGTGCTAACATTTACCCATTCATGAAGTGGGCCTGCCAAGCCCTGAGTTCAGTCTTGGGACTCAAGAATGATATAGTATACATAGGCAAATCTATGTCTTATGTATTAGGATGCAAAAATGTTATATGTGTAATTATGCTCACTAAAATACATAAGAAATATATAAAACACAAAATAAAATGAACACACTAACCACAATATGCAGTAAACATGTATATGTAAATATAAATCATGTATTTAAAAAGTATACGATTATTATTTTTTCCAGTGCTAGGACTTGAATTCAGTCCTTAGGAACAGGCCTGATTTTCTTGTCTTCTAGCACGGTGATCTTCTCCATCCCCCACAGTGCTGCAGATTTACCCAGATCCTGGGTTCAAATCCTCGGCCTGGCAGAAAAAAAGGGCATGAATTCCAAGGCAAGGAGCCTCATAATATTTTAAATATTTTTAATGTATGTATGTATGTATGTATTTTTATTTTGTCCAGCACAGGGCTGGAACTCAGGTCATGGCAATTCTGCCTCAGCTTTGATCACTCTAGGCTAGAGTGCAAAAACTGAACCCACAGCCAAACCTGGGTGCCTAGGCCCCAAAGGCTTAAAGGAAAAAAAAAATTAATGCGACACAGAAAAAAAAAAAAAAAAAAAAACAAAAACCTAAGAACTTGCAGATGGCTGTCGGTTTTACATTTGTTTTCTTTGCAAGGTGATCAGGGGTCTGAATGACATGGTTGAAAAATGTTGGTAACTTAGCATTGCTAAAGGCTGTGGGCTACCAGGGAAGCCATAGACCAACATGGCAACATAGGCCCTGTGTTTGAAGCCCAGTCCTGACCCCTACCAATGGAGGGAGATCCTAAGAGTCTCGTTCCTATTCATAAGAATACTGATGGAAGAATATGAATGGCAAAGTTGAATTAGTTGTTTTGTATACTACTATATAATTAGACAAAGTGATTTTCAGAGACCAGCGGATTTTAATGAATATTTTTGACACATAGAATCAATAGAATACTATTGATTACATGGACACTATAGTTTTGGGACAGGGGTTGATTTAATTGATAATTCATTAAGGTTGTAAACAATAATATTAATTACATGGAGGCATAATAAATACCCAAGAATTGATAGGAATGTAGCCTATATAACTGAATAATGTATAGACATTTCTGGCACTCTATAAAGATCTATATTTATTTGTGTACTACCATCTGCATGTCAATCTGTTATTTTGTCAACCCCTGGGGCTTGATCTCAGGTGCTAGAAATGCTTGTCAGCTCACTATGCCCCAGGCTGGGGTGCTGACACTCACCCATTCATGAATTGGGCCTTGTAGGCTGTGAGTTCAGATGCCAGCACACACAAAAATTGAATCATGGAGTAAGAAGCCCATGGTGACACATGTTTTCCTTTTCTGTGAAAGTACTGGTTGTCAGGTGTGAAGTTTCATGCATAGACAAATCTATATCCTATGTAATAAATGTAATAAATATTTCATGTGTAATAACAGTCAATAAAATAAATGGTAAATAAATGAATGAAATAAAAAATAAAATGAATAACTACACTAAGCAGAATATGGGGTCAACATACGGGGCTCGATGTCAGGGCCTAGGAACTACCTGGCAGCTGAATTAGCTAGAGGCTGCTGGGCTGACAGTCACCCATTCATGAATTGAGCCTTCTAGGCCCTGAGTTTAGATCCCAGTACTGCCAAAAATGTAATCGAGGAGTGAGAAGCAGAGCATGACACATGTTTTCTTTTTCTTTGAAAGTGCTTGGTGACAGGTAGGATGTATAATTCAGATGCAAATCTATATGCTATGTAATAGGATGTCATAAATGTAAAGAATGTCATAGGTGGAAGAATTGTCACTACAATAAATGAAAAACAGATTGAATTAGTAGTGAATCATTCTAGGATAAAATTAGACACAATAATGATAGGGTGTGGATTAAGTTTATTATTTTATTAAGCATTAACAGAATAAAAATTGCATGGAAACATAAATACCTAATAATTGGTAGTAACACATCAGGCATAATTTAATAATACCTAGACATCTGTCTCATTCTATAAAATATGTAATTATATGTATGGATGTAGGTATATATGTGATAAACAATAATAGATTATTGAGTAATTTTAATTAATGCTTTATTAATTGTTAACAGGGCACATCATTTAATGGAGACATAATTTAATATCTAATAATTGGTAGTAATATTATCTATAAATTAATAATATACATACATCTATTTGTGTATATAATACTTATATACAGCAATCTCTATACCTCGTTCACTCCTGGGGCTCGGTGGTTGGGTGCTCCCCTAGTAAACACAAAGCCCTGGATGCGATTCCTGAGTGCCACATAAACAGAAAACCTCGAAGTTCTGCTATCTTTCAATCAATTGAGTGCTAGACTTGCACACATACCCTTAGGGACAGTGTCAAAGCCCTTACTCAAGCCCCAGGACTGCCGACAAAAGAAGGTAGAATGTTCTGCAACTATAGAACGACAGGACTTCAAAACCTCATCACAAAGGAAGCTAGGAGTCTGGTGCTGACAGCTGTAACCAACCTGACTTAACCAGATGGAAACTGCTGCAACCCACATCCATGGGTTACCCCCATCATCCTGGCTTCCTCTGGCTTCCCCCCAACATCCTGGCTGCTCTGGAGCTTTAAAACCTGGCAGGAAGTCTGCTAGACTCTTTGAAATAAGGCTCAAAGTGTAGAGCTCTGGCTTTGAGCAAATGTTATTAGAACAGTATCCTCATGGTTTCAGTTCAAGATCCATGGCTAACCCTCCCCTCCCCCCTAAAAACATCCACTAAACCATTAGATGTGAACATGTGAAATGATCCTCAAAGAATGGTGATACTGATGAAAGAACCCTAATTCTAATGACAACTTGTGGAATAGAGCTATGTGCTGAGTCCTTCATAGGCTGCTCTGCGCTGAGTCCTGCACATGGTGCTATGTGCTGATCCCTTCACAGGGTGCAGTGTTCTGAGTTCTGCATTGGGTGCGGGGTGCTGTGTCTTTCACGGGATGCTTTGTGCTGAGTCACGCAAAAAGTGCCATGTTCTGTGTCCTTCACAGAGTGCATTCTTTCATCTGTTCCATGAAAGAGCTCCACAACTGAGATGATTATGCGGAGAATATTGAGGCACAGATATGTCCCCATGGTAGGGACAAAATTATGTATTACTGAAGACTAGTGAGTTGTCTCCTGCAGACAAATGTTTGGTTTTGTTTTTTTCTCAGTCATGAACCTTCAACTAGTGGCCTAGGTGCTGTACCTTACCTCTTGGGCTCATGGCTAACACTCCACCGGATGGAATCAAGGACCCCCTTGCAGCAGAGGCCACAGCCTAAGGGTTTATAGCTGAGGTCTGTCATCCTGCCTTCTCAGGAAGCTGAGATCTGAGGATATGGTTTCCATACTATCCCAGACACAAAAGATACCATGAGACTATCATCTCCAATTCACCACTAAGGAACATGAAGTGGAAGCTGGGTGCTTGTTGCTGATGCCTGTCATCCTTGCTACTCAGGAGGATGAGATCTAAGGATCATGGTTCAAAGCTAGCCTGGGCAGGAAAGTCCTTGAGACACTTAGCTCCTATTGATCACAAGAAAAGCTGAAGTGACGCATTGGCTCAAGTGATAGAGCACAAGACTTGAGCTGAAGAGCTCAAGGACAGAACCCAGGACCAGACTTCAAGTCCTACAACAATAAAAAAAGACAGAAACAAACTAACAAACCTGAAGTAGAGGGCTGGGAATGTGCCTTAGAGGTAGAGTGCTTTGCATGTATGAAATACTGGATTTAATTTTTCAGGATCACATCAATAAAAAAAAAAGTCTGAAGTGGCTCTGTGGCTCAAGTGGGAGAGGGTTATCCTTGTACAAGAGAAACTAGGTACAGTGCTCAGGTCCTGAGTTCCACCTCAAGGAATGGTGTATGTGCCCATGCACACGTGCGATGGTGTACAAACACACACACACACACACACACACACACACACACACACAGACTAGAAATGATGTTTTTGCACAATATGTTAAAGCTCCGGGCTTCTGCACTGAGCTCATGGTCAGCACCCAGGCCCTGTGTTCAACCCCAAAATCTAGCCACCCAGGACCCAACTAGGAGAGGTCAAAGGTTTCAAAAGCTGATGAGCTTCACCAGCCATAGATGACAGGAAGCTTTGTGATATCCGACATATGCTTGGATTTTCCAAGCTTCCGGAAACCTAGGAGAGGCATCATAGGCCCATCAATGCCCTCAATGAAACATTTCATAAGGTTCAGTGCCTTAGTTTTCTACCAGAAGGACTCCTGAATTATATTGAGCACTGTATCTGAACACCAGAATATAATCTCACAAAGGCAAGATAAGTGCACAGGACTTGGCCTGCCACCGAAGGTGACACAAATGAAGGCTTCCTGTCAAACCAGAGTACTGGGGAGAGAGATAGGTTGGGGTACAAGGAGACCTTTTTCTCCTGACCTTCAGAGCCTGCCAACACTCATCCTCACTATCTGACCCAGATCGAGTTTTTTATTAAACAGGTGTACAAGACTGAAACCTTTTGTCTGTCGATCCAGACAATGCAGGAGACTTCTTCCAGCAGGCCTGGAATGCAGAGAAACCCTCAGGCTACATTGGGAACAGTGAGGAGAGCCCTGGAACATGCACTTTCATCAAAGCAGTCTATATTATGAAATCATTTTATTGAATACAAATTTCCTGGCTTGGTGCCATTCATCATAGCTTCTCTGGAGTTTCACCTATAGGAATATATCCATACGTACACAAAGATATGGATGTACAGTCTCTATTTTTCTAACTACAAAATGTGAATATTTTAGTTTATTTCCCCAATGACACTCAAACTACATTCAATAACATTATAATTGAAATGATTATAAAACAGTATATTGTATTACAAACAATAATAAAAATATTAAGAAGACAGAAAATCAAAGGATTTGGAATTCTGAATACATCCATTTTTTAAGTACAACAAAAAAATTAAGATTAACAGCACAACATGTTTTATTATTTTAGTGCTATAACAACAATTTCAATACAAATAAGAATATACTCCAATCATCATCTAAATAGATATAGTTAGAATTGTTTTTGAAGCCTAAGAGAAATAAGTATACAATTATAGAAAGAAATAAAGGAGAAAAGATATTGAAATTGACAGAAAATGTTTGCATAGACTTTAGTTTACATGAGAAAGCAAAGTTGATTTTTCACAGAATATAATACCAGCCAGATTCAAAAGTACTGACAAAAAATATTTAAAAGTCTATACTTTTTTAGGAGGCAATTCCTAGGGATGAACTATGAGTCTAGGCATTGTCCCTGAGTTCCTTTTGCTCAAGGGTAGAACATTAACCTTGAATCACAGACCCACTTCTGGGTTTTCCTGTGATCTCTTAGAAATAACAGTGTCATGGACTTTCCTAAGCTGCTTGGATTCAAACTCAGATTCTCTACATCTCAGCCACCTGACGAGCTGGGATTACAGAGAGAAGCCTCTGGCACCTTCTTTCTTTTCTTCTTCATTTTTTAATCTGGACAATCTGATGCCTTAATAGGGTCATTTCAATGGTTTGAATCTATAAGTTAACTACCCAAAGTTCTTTATAGCTGCTTTATCTGAGAAGGATTTTCTCTCCTTATCTTCCCATCTGGTCACAGGTCTGAAGACAAAAGTGAGAAATGAGTGTCACCGGATTTGGGAGCAAATGTCCACAGGACATGCCAGCTCCATCACTTAGAATTGAGCTGCAGTGAATTTACTGAGGATGAGAGGACCAAAAGCTGGAGTGATCCTCATACTGTCTGCATTGCTCCTGTTGCCTATAAAATAATATAATTATGAGTGTTGTGTGTCTCCAACCTTAAGTGTCTAGAACACACTAGAAGCATCTTCATGTATCTCTTTTTCTCTAGTGCCGCTTTAGATTTAGACTAAAGGTTTCTGTGGGGGATCTCCTAGCTGAATCCCTGAGGAATGCCGCTTGAAGCCTCTTTGGGAAATCGCAGTTCAAAGTCAGCCTGAACAGGAAAGTCTGTGAGACTCTTATCTCCAATAAACCACTAGAAAACCAGAAGTGGAACAGTGGCCCAGAGGGTAGAGCTCCAGCTTTGAGAGAGAAAGCTGAGCAGGAGACAGAGCCTAGACCAGGCAGGAAAGCTGGTAAGCGCTTATGTCCAATTAACAACCAAATGGCCCGAAGTGGAGCTGTAGTGGTGGTGAAGCCTCAGCCTTAGGAAAAAGCTGAGGAATGCATCGAGCCCTGGGATGGCCACAAAAAAAAATTCAAAAAGAGAAGGCCATGTTTATGTATCAGTACCCTACCTACTTATATGAATTTTACTTTCCTGAGTGCAAACAGACCGTATGCATTGCTTCTGCTTTTATTTACTAGTTTATTTTTCAGATATGCTCCTTGAGCATATAGAATCATTCTCTTCATTTCAGGCCCATGGCTTTTCTCTTGCAGGGTTCCAGGCCGGTGTCCTTATATGAGACACAGTGAAGCTTTCAGCAGCCATTATTTACATTTTATTATGAGGCCAATGCAGGAATAGTCACAAATCAGGCAGGAGAAGATAAGATCAGGTTTCGTAGATGTAACCAGTATCCAGAAAATTAAACATGGGGATGTAAAATGATAGCATACACATGTTAAAACTACCATTAAGGAAAAGGTGAGGGGGCTGGGAATGTGGATTACTGAGAGAGTGCTTGCCTAGCATTCAAGAAGCCCTAGGTATCATTCCTCAGAAGCACATACACTGAAAAAAGCCAGAATAGTTGCTGTGGCTTAAGTATTAGATTTCTATAGACAGTGCCCAGGCCTTGAGTTCAACCCAAGCACTGGCAAACAGATACGTAGGTAGGTAGGTAGGTAGCTAGGTAGGTAGATAGAAAAATAGATAGATAGATAGATAGATAGATAGATAGATAGATAGATAGATAGATAGATAGATAGATAGATAGATAGATAGATAGATAGATAGATAGATAGATAGATAGATAGATAGATAGATAGATAGGTAGGTAGGTAGACAGACAGAAAGATAGATAGACAGACAGATAGATAGATAGACAGACAGACAGGAAGGCAAACAGACAGATAGACAGACAGACAGAAAGAAAGAAAGATAGAGAGAGAGAGAGAGAGAGAGAGAGAGAGAGAGAGAGAGATAAGAAAGAAAGATGATTGATGAACCTGGTCTTGGATGTCAGAAGGAAAGATGGGAACAATTCCCAGTCATGAGACCTTCTGGAATGTGTTAGGCCACCAGCATCACCTTCACACAACCACAGAGCAGGAATACTGTCTCTTTTCCACTTCTCAGGTAGCCAATGGCCCCAGAGACAAGAGAGCAGCGCTAGATTCCATCTCAGGTGCTTGGAGAGAGAAGAGAAACAGCCCTGCCTCTAGTTGGTCTGAGGATTTGCAATAATTATGTGGAGAATGTAGGAAGGAGAATGGACTGGCAGAGGTAAAAGAAGGGCCTTTAAATCTGATAGATGAGTCAAAAACCCACTTCCTAAGACCAGAGAGCAGAATTTTTCTACTCTATTCTTCCCCCCTACCCCACATAACTGGCTCTCTATTGGCAAGGTAAAGATAGACTGAGGCTCCCTTCACCTGAGGAAGGAAGGATAATTAGTCATTGTTTGAAGAGGCTGAGAAAAACCTGACACTGGTGTAACTCTAACAAATGTTTCAGGTTTCCCCACATTGTTGACTGTGCCTGGAATGAATGAAGTGGTTTTGCAGCTCACTTCCCTGTTGAGTGTGTATATTCTGCTCCTAATCCTACAGGCCTGGTCTCTGTACCTAGCCTGGCTTTTGCAACTGTTTTCTGTCCTTCAAATACAGTGTTACACTGGAGTTCTTTCTGCTAACAGGGCTAGGGCTTGGATCCTGAGAATTTCATTTGAACTCAGGATGGGTCAATAGTGTTTCTTTCCTGCTTCTCTAGCTCAAGAACTCTAAGAACATTTAGAGTGGAAGTACTTCTCATCACCAAGGGAAACACAGGAAGCTGTTGAATAACTGACTTTTCAGAAGTGGAAATCAGAGTGTCATAGACTTTCCTGCCATGGCTGGCTTCACCCTGTGATCCTGAGACCTCAGCCTCTTGAGCTAGTGGGATGGGCCTGAGCTACTGGTTCTCTGCTAGATTTAGAACTGTAATGACATTGACAATACAAGTCAACTTCTTATCACAAAAGGCTTGGGGAGCATATTAAGCTTTTCAACATTGGACCTTTCCGAACCCTGTGGACACAAGGTTACAATGCTAGAGTCTGAGAGGCTGGGCATATGGATGTGCTACATAATTAACAAATAGGAAAGTACTTTGATTAACTCTCACTTTTTTTCCAATTGTGTCTCAAACTCAAGCTTGGGCACTGTCCTTGAGCCCTTCAGCTCAAGGCAAATATTCTACCACTTGAGCCACAGCACCACATGGGGGCTTTTGGTGGATCACTGAAAATAAGAGTCTAACAGGCTTTCCTTGCCTAGGCTATCTTTGAACTGTGTTCTTCAGCTTTCAGCCTCCTGAGATGCTAGGGTTCCAGGTGTGAGCCACAGGCATCTGGCCTATTGTTTTTGACAGTCTTGGGGCTTGATCTTAGGGCCTGGGTACTCTCTCTGACGTTCTTTTTCTAAAGGTTAGTGCTCTACCACTTGAGCCACTCCACAGCTTCTGGCTTTTTCTGAGTATGTGGCACTGAGGATTCAAAATCTGACATTCACGCATGCTGAGCAAACTTTTTTCCACTAAGCAACATTTCTAGCCCCACCCTGACAATTTTATCCTCACTTGCTTATCCTCAAGAAAAGGCTTCTGACTATAAACCATCTAAAGAAATCCCAATAGAAAGATTTCCAAAGATAACATAAAGCTCATATTTGGGAGAAATTCTAAACATGTGAGGACTGCAACAAATGCTCCATTTAATTATATATTATGTTTCAACACTTAATAAAATACTAATGAATAATGAGTCAATGTCCTAATTTATTGTGTATAATTTTATAATAGAAGTGCAAAATGTAATAAATATTATGTATAATAATTAATACAGTAATAAATTGATGAATCAAAGTAAAATAAAATACCAAATCAGTAATAAAAATCATAGTATGAAATTAACATATGTATATAAGTATATATCATATATCCTACATGTATAGAAATATTTTTTCCTTTACAGGGCCTTCATTCAGGCCCTGGGAACTCTAGCCTGAATTTCTTTTCCTCATGGACAGTGAGTTTCACCTTCACCCATGGTGCAAAAGGGTGACCTGGACGGTGAGCTCAAATCCTAGCAATGGCAGAAATACTAGCCCCAGTTCCAAGACAGTGACTTATTTTTTTAAAATGGAAGCAGTTTTGTTTATTCAGTTCCATACTGAACGTTTAAAATAAAGCAGTGTAGAATTTTGTAGAGCTATTCAGACATCCTTCCCTTACTTCCAAAATGCTTCTCTGAGAACTACATTCTTTTTATGTTGGTTTTTTATTGTAAAAATATTGTACAGAGTGGTTACAGTTACAGGAGCAAGGTAATGAATACATTTCCTATTGAGCATTTTTGACTTCTCCTTTGTTTACCCCCTACCATCCCTTCCCTCCCATCTCCACAACTACCTCCCCCTACCGATGTCAGTGACTTAGTATTTCATTTTTGGTTGGCACGGGGTTTGAACTCAAGTAGTGGTAACACTTCCCTCACATTTCTACAGATTTACCAAGACCCTGAGTTCAAATCCCAGGCGGCTAAATAAAACTGGCAGTAATTGGAAACCTGGGGGCTTTATTTTTTTAAATTTAGTTAAATATTTATTTATTTATTTAGGTCAACCATGGGGCTTGAACTCAGGTTGTGGAAACTGTCTCAGCTTGGATCTCCCTAGGCTGGGGTACAGTCTCTGGACCCATAGCCGATCCTGAGATCCTAGGCTCAGAGGGTTTTCAGTAAGAAAAAAAAAGCTGCAAATCACAAAATGTGGAGAGCTTCAGAGGGCTGGGTTTTTACAATTTTTTTCTTTGCACGATGACCCTCCTGGGTCTGAATGATACGGCTGCAAAGTGGACCTGACCTGCCATTGCTGATGGCTGGTGGGCTATCAGTGCAGCCATAGGCCAACTTGCCAACATAAGCCCTGGGTTCAAATCCCAGGCCTGACACCAATGGCAAGAGATCACAAGAGACTCATTCTTATGCATAGGAATACCAATTGAAAGAGTAGTTCATGCATCAGTATAGTCTAAAATTGGATGCAATAATCCTAGAATGCTGATTGATCTTAAGTAATAGTTTATTAAGCATGAAAAGAATAATATTCCTTCAATGGCGGTATAATAAATACCTAAAAGTTGGTAGAAACATAGTAGGTGTCATTTAATCATAGAGAGACAGTTCTAGCACTCTTTACCTATATATATTTACTTGCATGCCACCATCTGCCTATTCAAGTATCACTGTTTTGGCCAAACCTGGGGGTCGATCTGAGTGCCTGTGGACCACCTGACAGCTTCATTGGCTAGAGGCTGCCATGCTCAAACTCACCCATTCATGAATTGGGCTTGCTATGCCCTGAGTTCAGATCCTAGCACTGCCAAAATTTAATCATAAAGTAAGAAGCAGAGTGTGACACATGTTTTCTTTTTCTGAGAGAGTCTTGAGTGTCAGGCATGATGGAGAACATATCTACAAATCTAGATGCTATGTGATAGGATGTAAACAATGTAATAAATGGTAGAGGTGTCATCAGAGTCAATAAAATAAATGATAAATAAATGACTAAAACAAGAAATAAAATGAATAACCACACCAAACACAATATGGACTGAACATCTGTACCAAAGTATAAATCTTATCTTTTTTTTGGGGGGGTTGTCTGGTCGTGGGGCCTGAACTCTGGGCCTGGGCACTGTCCCTCAGCTCTTCAGCTCAAGGCTAGTGTTCTACCACTTGAGCCACAGTGCCACTTCCAGCTTTTTTTCTTTTTGCTTATGTGGTGCTGAGGAATCGAACCCAGGGCCTAAAGCATGCAAGGCAAGCACTCTACCACTGAGCCACCTTCCCAGCCCCTATGAATCCTATCATTAAAATGTATATAAGAACTATCTTTTCCAGGCCTGAGGCTTGAGTTCAGCCCCTCTACAAGGAGGGAATGGCTGGAGACCCTGAGATACTTGTTTCTGGAGCTAGGAAGAGTCATGGAATTCGATCGATCTCATCCTTGATTGAGTCATTCGTGCATGATGCAAGTAGGAAATGATAGGCAAGACTCATGGAGTATCGATTATTTCCAAAGAAGAGTTGATGAAGCACGACAATCATCAGCATCTTGAAATGGAGGCATCAGGAAAGATCCAAGAATCAGTATTCACACAGATTGAATTCCATCACAGGCCACCATCTCTACAAATATGTACTTATATGCATACTAGCTTCAGCTTATGAATAGATGAATATTATGCTCCTCACTTTCCCCTCGGGGGGGCTCAATCTCAGGTCCTGGGAACACCCTAGCTCCTTCATGGCACCCAGGCTGGTGTGCTCATGTGGACCCATTCACCAATTGGGTTTGCTAGACCCTGAGTTCAGATCCCAGCCCTGCCAAAAGATTCATCTTCATGTCAGAAGCCAATTGTTGCACCTGTTTTCCTAGCACCTGTGAAAGTCCTGAGTCTCAGCTATGATGGAGAATGTATAGACAACTCTATACTCATGGTAATAGGTTGTTGTCATCCAGTTCACCAGCGTTATTTCTGTCATCCTATACTCAAGAAAATACACAATACATCAATGAATAAGACACAAAATAAAAGAGAATGACTACACTGAATGCAAGATGCTGCCCACCCATGTTTGGAAATATAGATCCTCTGTTTATTTATGAATTCATGACTATATTGGCCCCCACCAGGGCTCGATCTCAGGTCCCGGGAATGGACTAGCTGCTTAGTGGCTCACAGAGTCGTGTGCTCACCATGACCCATTCACCAATTGGGCCTGCTAGGCCTTGAGTTCAAATTCCAGCACTGCCAAAGGATTCATTCTGATGTGAGACGCCTATGGTTGCACGTGTTTTCCTATCCTGTGAACGTCCTGGGTCTCATCGAGGATGGAGAATTCTATATAGGCAACTCCATAGGCATGGAAATAGGTTATCATCCATGTTAGCACAGTTATATCTGTCTCCATATGCAATAAAAAACAAAATACATCCCTGACGATGACACAAAATAAAAAGAATAACTATACTGAACACAAGATGCATACCACACCTGTAGGCAAAGAGAAATCCTATGTTTAAGAAAGGTGGGCTTGCTATTTTGTCCAGTGCTGGGGCTTCAAATCATGCCCTGGATCAGGCCTGACATTCTAGTCTTCAAGGATTGTGAGCTTCCCCTTCCCCTGATACCTGAGTTCAAATCCTAGCACTGACAAAAGATTCATCCTGATGTCAGATGCCAGTTGTTGCACACGTTTTCCTCTCCTGTGAAAGTCCTGGGTCTCAACTAGGATGAAGAATGCATAGGCCACCCTATAACCATGGGAAAAGATTGTCATCCATGTCAGCACAGTTATACTTGTTACCATGCTTAGTAAAACACACAATACCTCCATGAATAAGAGACAAAATAAGGAGAAGTGCACCGAACACAAGATCCTGTCCACACATGTATGTCAATATAGATCCTACATTTAAATTATGAATTTATGACTATAGCCTACCTGGGGATCAATGTCAGATCCAAGGAATGGCCTAGCTTCTTAGTTGGTCACAAGTAGGTGTGTTCACCTTGGCTTATGTTCAGATCCCAGTACTACCAACAAGTGGATTGTGGACTAAGAAGCCGAATGTGAAACTTGTTTTCTTTTTCTCTGAGAATCCTTGGTGTCAGGCATGATGGAGAACATTTCTACAAATATAGATGCTCTGTGATAGGATGTCATCAATGTAATAAACAGAATATGTTTCATCATAGTAAAATCAATGGTAAATAAATAAATAAAATAAACAATATAAGGAACAATCACACCATACATGTATGGACTGAACATCTATAGGTAAGTATAAATCCTATCTTTACAATGTATATAAATAGTACGTTTGCCAGGGCTGGGCTTGAATTCATGACTAGTGAACAGACCTGACTTTCTTATCTTCAAGTACGGTGACCTTCCCTTTCATCCACATTGCTGCAGATTTACCCACACCCTGAGTTCAAATACAAAACCTAGAAGAATAAACAGTATGAATTGCAGCCAAAAACTTCTCCCAGGAGCACAGGTGAGTGGCTGCCCCAACACCACTCCAGCCTGTGTCAGACACCCCTCTGGGGACACTATGATCCCCTGCTTGTTTCCCCTCCCTGGCTCTGAAAAGCCACCTTTCTGTCTTGGGCATTTCTGAGATAGAGACTCTATGCTCAGGCTGGGTTGGATCGTGGTCCTCCTATCTGTGACAGGTATGCTTCACCAGGCTTGGTCCTCTGTAGTTGTGATGGTAGATATGTAACGCCATGCAATGTCATCATTTGTTTCAAAGTTCCATTCTTTGGCTACATAATGTCATTCAGTGCACACAAATGCAAATATGAGCCGGGTGCTGTTGGCTCACACCTGTAATCCTAGCTACTCAGGAGGTTGAGGCCAGAGGATTGTGGTTCAAAGCCAGCCTGGCCAGGAAAGTCCATGAGACTCTTATTTTCAATTAACCATCAGAAACCCAGAAGTGGTGCTATAGCTAAAGTGGTAGAGTGCTCAACTTGAGCTGAAGAGCTGAGGGACAGTGCCCAGGATCAAAGTTCAAGCCCCATGACCAAGTGCAAATATGACTTTAAGTTTCCCCGAAAGGAACAACAAGATCAACAATCTTCCCAAACAGAAAAAAAATAATTCCAAAATGATTCAGTACACCTACTTTTGCTGAGTTATTTAAGTTACAGCTTCTTTTCTGGACTTAGTCTCTTCTTGCAAAAATTGTCAAATATTAGATTTACAGTCAACTTCATCTAGTATTTATTGTATCAAAAGACAAGACTATATAGTTAATGTCACTTAGCTTTCTTACAATCTTAGCTCAAAACCAACCCAGGCAGGAGAGCCTGTCAAACTCTTATCTCTAATTAAACACCAAAAAACCAGAAGTGGACTTTTGGCTCAAGCAGTAGAGTACTAGCTTTGAGGGCAGGTGGGCAGGAAAGTCAACTGTTCAGTGACAGGGTCTAGCCTTGGGATCAAGCCCCAGAACCAGCACAAACTAAACAAACAATCAAACAAAAAATCCCAAATATTTCTTTGGGACCCTCCTTAAAAGGAGTACTAGTCTGAGAAGAGCCTTCTTTTGCTGATCATGCTCATCCTGCTTTTTTGGAATCCTTATTGCTCTGGAGAACACAGAACCAGACTAAAGGAATTGATAACTGTCTCCTGCAACAAGAGAACATCTCCAGGGTGAAATATCCATCCATAAGACACTTTAAAACCTTCATGTCTTTGTTTCTTTACTGTAGAACACTTTTAAAACAACATTACTTTTTGTGTTCTGTGCTGGCCTTCAAATGGCACATTATTTCTTTATGTAATACTTTCAACTAGAAATTTACACAAAAGTTTTATATGAGCATAGAACACACTTGAGAAAGTCAGGAACAGAATTTCTTTCAAGCCTTGGATTCTTTTCTTATACAGTAAAAAGGAAAGCACAAGTTAACTTGGACTTTGTCATTCCGCTATATTCAATTCCTCTCCTGGGATCAGTTTCCACATCCAGTAACAGTTACTTCCAGTAACAATCGATGGTGTTGCCTGAGGTATAATGAATGTTTTCTGGTGTTGCCTGAGGTATAATGAATGTTTTCTGGGTTGACTGAAATAACACAAGAACACCTTTGTACCAGAGGTAACACGTGTTTCAGAGAAAACTTAGTAAAGGGAAAATATGAAATTTATATTGCTTATAAATACATTATCCATGAGTACATTGAGTTCAAACTTTGTACGTTCTCTGTAAATTAAGGTGTTTTTTAAATGGCAAGAAGATTCTCAGATCATTTTTTTGTGAGGTTATGTGTTGCGCATTATTTCCCAAGTGTACATGAATTAACAGTAAGGGAAACAATAGCAATTATAGGAGAAAAAGAAGTTCTGTGTTTAAGTATAAGGGTTCAATACACTATAGAATGCCAGAGCCTGCCAGCAACAAAAGGGAATACTGATTTATGGGGCAAGGATGAGAAAAAAAAAAGACAAGACAAATGTTACGGTCCAGAGGTCTGCAGCTCAATACTGCAGCACCATTTATTTTTAATTTTCCCTAATATATACTGTTAGAAGTAAAGAAGTAGCATATGGTTACTATAATCCAGAAAAACAAGGAAAATTTCAGTAAAAACAGAGTGCAGTAAAAACAAGACAAAGTCAACTGGTTAAAAGTAAAACAAACTCTACAGACATAGCAAAGCAATCCCAGGCACCTGGTGTCTTTCAAGTAAGCCAGTTCCTTGTACGTGCCTTCAAGCGAGCACAAGGGTCAAGATGACCTTTGAGCTTTACTGTTGGCTCCCAACAATAGAAGACTCTACAAATAAGACAACATTGAAACAATAAAGCCAAGTCCAGTATGTAGATTTATGAGAGTAATATAGAGAAACCATTACTCCTGCATGGAACACAAAGTATGAGGCCACTCCCTTTCTAAATCATGCTTGCTAACCAAGCAACTTTATAGATAGTAGAATGGAAGAAAAATTCTGGTTCCAATGCAAGTCAGATATAAGAGCATGGACTTAACAGGAAAAAAAGTCCATCTTGAGAGTGCAGGGATTATACTAGCAATGAACTGGTGGCTAAAATGACATTTTTTTTCTTTCCTTTACACATATATATATATATATATATATATATATATATATATATATATATATATATATATATATATATATATATATATTGGTGGTGGTAGTGGTCTTGGCACTTGAACTCTGGGCCTGGGCACTGTCCCTCTGCTATTCAGTGCAAGGCTAATGCTTTACCACTTGAGCCACAGTACCACTTCCAGTTTTCTTTTTTTTTCTTTTATTCTTTATTGTGAAAATACTGTAAAAAGGGTTACAATTAAGAGTCTTTGGGATTTTCCTACCCAGGCTGGCTTTGAACCCCAATCCTGAAATCTCACCGGCACCCAGCTTAAGATCACATTTCTAACATTGTACACTCAGCATATGTAATATGTATGTTCATCTATCTTTATATGAATTCTTGTGTTAAAAACTGGGCTATAGCTTAAACTTCACACTCACAAAAATGTTTGTAGTTTAAAAGTTTATACTACTGGAGAAATTAAACCTAAGAATGTAAAAGAGTCTGGGAAGTTCAGCTTGCATCCAGCCTGGACAGAACAGTCTTTGAGACACTATGTATAATTAACCAGCCAAAAGCTGGATTGGAAGAATGCCTCAGGTGATGAAATACCAGTCATGAGCAAGATTGATGAATGAGACCTGAGTCTTTTCCATACGTACATACAAACATACACATACACACAGAGGCACATTTATGTGCACACACAAATACATAGATGAAACAACTCTCAGAATATGTGGAAAAGTTAAAAACAATAAAAAATATGTCCTGAGTAAGACTAGAATTAAGGGCTATGTTTTAATATTAGAAAGTCTTCAAGTAAACTTTCTTCAAAAAATTTGAGATTATTTGCCTAGGTTGGGATCAGAGATAGTAAGAGAGTCATATAATCAATGTTACAATGATTGGATCCATGGAGGAATAAATCAGAGACCGCTGCATGTGCATCTGAAAATGTTCATATCCTGTGTCAAATGTTAGAACATCTTTGAAAATAGTCCATGAATAGTCTCAGCAGTCTAGTGGATAATATCACTGGGGAAGTTCAGAATTGCTAGTCTGTATCAAGATTAAATAAACCAAGAAACTATGGCTGGGCAATATAATACAAGCCTAGAATTCTAGCACTCAGACTAAGACAGGAGATTAGAGAGTGTAATTACATAGTGATACCTAACCTGGACCAGGTAGTATAATTCAGTCTTAATAAAACAATCAAACAAGAAAGTAATACACAGTCGGAAGTCTGGGCTAATTTTGACACTATGTTTTGAGAAGTCACCTTTCTTATTGAAATGCAACTCATATATAATCCTCAGTTGTGTTTTAAATGCTCTCTTCATTACAGAACATTCCTACATGCAAAATGGCTCATGATTCCAATCCAAAATTTGAAAAGTAAGTAATCATCATTCTGTTGATTCCAAAGAAATGATGAAGGATTACAAAAGCTTAAGCCTGGAGAAATAGCAAAGTTTGTCTAATGTAGGACTGTAGATCTTGCCAAATTAGAATTTAGATTTAAAATATTTTGGTTTTGTATGTAATTTTATATTCTATAGGATACTACAAAATTCTTTTTAAGTAGAGGTTTAATTGACAAATTCAAAAATGATTCTTGCACTCTATTTGCTTAAGATATTCTTTCAAGTGAGTTATAATTAGAATTTAGTTAATAGATAACACCAACAGTTCATGTATAAAATGATAATGTGAATAATGTAGACAGAGTTGCCAATAAATATATAATATTAATTTATAAATTTAGAAAAAGAGCAAATTTTTGGACCTGGCCCTATGGCTCAATTGGTAGAGCACTCGATTTGAGCTGAAGAGTGCAGGGAACGCGCCCAAACCCAGAGTTCAAGCCCCATACCGACAAAGATAAAAGAAAAAAAAAGAGAATTTTTTTTATTTTTGTTGGTCGTGGGGCTTGAACTCTGGGCCTGGGCACTGTCCCTCAGCTCTTCAGCTCAAGGCGAGCACTCTACCACTTGAGCTACAGCACCATTTTTGGTTTTCTGGTGGTTTATTGGAGATAAGAGTCTCATGGTCTCTCCTGCCTGGGCTGGCTTTGAACCGCGATCCTCAGATCTCAGCCTCCTGAGTAGCTAGGATTACAGGCATGAGCCACCAGCGCCCGGCTAAAAAGAGCAATTTTTTGAGGCTTTGGTATAACATGGTATGAACAGGATAATTGTGTGACATCTTCTTTCTTCTACTTGTATGTAACACAGGAATCAGTTTCCTTAATTATGTACCTCCGTATACAATGAGAAAAAAGCTAGATTTTGGGCTTGAACTCTGGGCCTGGACACTGTCTCTAAGCCTGTTTATGCTCAAGGCTTGTGCCCTAAAACTTCAACCTCAGTGCAACTTTTGTCTGGTTTTTGCTGAGAAGTTTATTGGAGATAAGAATTTGGGGAACCTTCCTGCCTGGGTAGGCTTTGTATTGTAATCTTCCGATCTTAACATCCTGAATATCTATGATAGTTAAAAAAGTATAAATATAAATAATATTTCCAAGTGTTGTGATCTCAGAAATACCAGTGGGGGAAAAATGATGCAACCCAGTTTATTGTTGTGTTCTTTCCAGAACACAGAGGGCATCACATTAGCAGAGGTGTAGTATATTTTTTCACAATAGAGATAAGCAATTCGTGATGTGAATTAAGGGAATTTTAAGGTGCACAATATAAGTTGAAAACTGTTGGACTATGATGACTTTATGGCATAAATCTTGATTGATGGTCTTAGAAATAATAGCTTACTCTGATAAACAATTGCTTACTCTTGAAGAATTAATTATTACCGATGCTTCATAGTTTTATTCTCTACCAGAATGTGGCTATTATTCTGTTGACTACTCAATCTGTAACACCCCTTTGGAAACTGCATCTATAACATGCAAACAGGTACTGTTTTGAATCTCTCAGGTATGGAATGATCAGAATTTGAAAATGAATAGTTAACAGCCATAGGAATTTTGAAGAACAAATACATATATTGTCCTCTTAACAACTTATTTACTTTTAAAAGTTGTGGGTTTCCATAGAATTAAAACTGTTTTCAGTTTTAATATGAGAAAGTACTAAATTTATTCTTTTTTCAAATTATTGGCAAGTATAATGTGAAAATATTGTCTAGTTAGATAGCATTCAAGTTGATTGTCCTCTATTAAAAATGGGTAATTAATTCAAATTAGATGTCAAATAGAATTTATTTTTTAAAAGTTACTACATAAAGAATAATATTTATTATACCAATACAGTGAAATTTTATTTCATGCAGCTTATTTTTTAATTTAATTTTATTTTCAATGTGATGTACAGTGTGGGTACAGTAATTGTAAGGTAGTGAATACATAACTTTTCAAACTTGTTACTCCCACTCTCATTTTTCTGTTTTTCTTCACCCCTTACTTGTGACAAGTTTTGATGTACATTTCCAGCATATTTTCTTATGAGTATTGCTATTACATTGGTTATCCTTGGTCGTTTGTCTTGCCATTTTGTTGTTCCTCTTCTCTTCCCGAATTAAGGTAAATATATACACAATACACAGGGTACCCAAATCAAATGCAGCAGGGGATAAACCATAAGGAAAAACACACAGAAAATAGAAATCACATAGTACATTAAAAACAACAACCGCAAATAAAAACCTGTTTCCATATCTTGAAGTTCATTTTGCTCAGCATCACCATAGATGGTCATATATATGCATAACAAAGCAACTGGAAAATAGTAGTTTCATGGACACTATATCATGAAAAAAACATGTGAACTGTTTTTGATGATAAAGGTAGAATTAGGATTGGTGAATTCGCAATTCTGATAAGGGAATTTTAAAAAGTTTTAAAATTATGACAGGTAAATTTTAATTGTACAAACTTTTTTTTAACAACTTAGCCTATTAAGAAAATTTAAAATTGCCTGGGAAAATAGGCTTTCATGCAAACAAATACATGGAGACTTAGTTGATAGAGAGCAATGTGGGTGAAGGTGCCTCATTTTCATACTAAACAAACAAATCTCAGAAACCTTGCTATAAATCATGTAGGGTCCCTTGAGAATTGTCCTTACCCA
Source organism: Dipodomys spectabilis (assembly GCF_019054845.1). Taxonomy (NCBI): domain Eukaryota; kingdom Metazoa; phylum Chordata; class Mammalia; order Rodentia; family Heteromyidae; genus Dipodomys; species Dipodomys spectabilis. Next base: position 3,331,125 of record NW_024871098.1, on the reverse strand, counting down.
GGAAATATACTCTCACTGTGTTAAACAAGGTTGTAGTGGAAGTTAAATTCCAAATTCTTAAAAAAAGATATCAAAATTTTTGAATTGACCTTTAATTACCAAACAGTAATTTCCTGAAAAAGATAATTTGATAAAAATATTTAGGGAGAAAGCGCCCTCCACAATGAAAGAAGGTATTGGGTTTACACTTTTCTGATTGTAATATTTTCCACAATATTTTTGCACGTGAAGCACTGAAACACAGAAAAAAATCTGATTGGATAATTCAAACCAATGATTTCACATTTCTAAGTAGCTCACAAAATATAATAACCTTTTTAACATGAGATAGTGAAGACTTCTCTTATTACATAAGCCAAAAAGTTTGTGGATCAGAAAAAAATTGAGCAAATTGAAAAGGTAAGAAAATGCGTTCTTTGAAGCCCTAGCTAAGCATATTGGCTTGAGCAGTGGAGGGAGGCCAAAACATTTTTATATACATGTGTTAATATTTTTGCTACCTAAAGTGATTTTTCAGAGCCTATTTGGCTCACTACAATGCAGGACAGATTGAATGAAGACATGAAAATAAATTCCACATCCAAATAAAAGAGAAACCATGAAGATAGAGCAGTGGGGGAGGCCTTATAGTCCGTCAGCTTCACTAGACTTGAAGCCAAAAAGATGTGATTAATTGGAAATCAGGCAAGAGCTAAGAGGAGGACATAGAAGTTGGACATAGAAGTATTATCCATTTTAACAGACACTGTCATCCAAGGTATGGGTGATTTAACACTATTCTTCTCCATACATATTGTTGAGCAAATGCAAGACCAAGAGAAAAATAATCTATTGAAATAATTTTGTAAATAACAACTTCACTGTTCGAGATTTGGTATCTAAGGAGAGTCTTAAGAGAAGATAAAAGTGGAGTATTTTCAGTTTCCTCTAAGCATCTTGTTAGCAAATTATAACTTTGAGTTTAGAAGTGATTGAACCAAAAAGTTGAGGAGTACTTATTTTTGTGGGCATTTTAGACATAAGAAGACTTTCAAGGTAAAAGAAAAAAGTATAGCTAAATATTTGTGATCACAGCTTCTTGGACTGGTTTTTGGAGACAAAGTTTTACATTATACTTTGTCCTCATTAACATAGATGTTGGGATTTTGTGGCAACCAAATGCAAGGAGGAAGTTTAATGGACTCACTTGGACAAGTAAACAGCATGATAGACATAAAATGGCCAATAATATTTAGAGAATTAGTTTGACCAATTACTTTGCCACAACAAAGAAGGAAAGATACAGTTCAAAATCACTTGACTTAAAAGTATGAAAAAAGAGTAGTGAAGAGAGATGAGAGAAAACCTAGAGGACTCTTTTCTCTCCAGTGTAGTAATGGGTTCTTGATCTTGTTTCTTCCATTCTATTCTCACAAGCTATAAACTGTGTCTCAGGACTGGAGTATCCAGTTCAGACAAATAAAACTCGCAGAAGAAAATATTTGCATTAGATGTAGGTGATTTATAACCTTAGGCAATGTATTTAAATTTGTTCAAAATTCTCCCCTAACCCAAACTGCCCAATTTGAACACCTTTGGTTGCTTTTCCAAAAGACTGCCCTTCACCAACTATTTAAAATTTTGAGAGGTCATATACATACTCTCTAGAGATTTCCTTTTCGTTGTGATTTTTGTGTTTTTGTTGTGTTTTTTTCACTGAATTTCAAAAGGTCATGCAAGTGTGTTACAATTAAATATGTCCATATAATTGTCCAATGCTCCTGAATCAGAGTCACTTCTATCATTCTCAACCAATCCCTTCTCCACGATTTATTTGATTTACCACTTACTTTATCATATGTGTACATTGAGTATTCTAGCTGTACTTGCCCCTTGTTTCATTTTTCATTACTTCTGTATCTTTTCTATTATTCATTTCTTGTTTCAGTTTCCTGATAATCATTCTGTTAAACTATCTGGTAATAGTTTGAAAGGTTTATATACATACCATTGAGTTTCAATTCTGCATATACTTTAATAGATGTCAGCTTATATTTCCATAAATTATTCATCTGCCATAACAATTTGCAAGACTGGAGATGTGAAGCACCTAGACATGATTTTATTCTCATCCATTTGGAAGATTCATCTTAGTCAACAAGAAAGTTTAAAAATGTCTTAGAATGTATTCCTAACTACCAGTTTTTATAAATGGCTTTGTACAATGGTTTGTGATTATTTTATTTTACATGGGATAATATTTTCTACTACCTATAAGTTTGGGAAAAAGAAGAAAATTAAAATTTACTACTATATAGGAATATGATAGAAATAGATGACAGATTTCATGTTTGTCACATCTCTGATGAGTACCCATATTCAAGACTTAAAGACATATTTCTTACTATGCTAGGCAGATTGAGAAAACATAAAACAACATATGATAAGGCAACTATTCGTGAGTTTTTAAAATATATCTTATTATGTGATGAAATATTTTAGTTATTGTTTAGGTTTGACATTTGGGGGGCTGATCTACTTAACACATTTCTGGAAGCCACCTACTGAACAACACAAATGGTGGGTGGTATTATTTCTACACTTTTGTGAGTGGTTGAACCGGTTTGCCATTAGTTCTGGGTAAATAAATCAGCTCTATTGTAACTTGCAGCCTAGACTTGAAAAAGTTGCAATGTCACTAAGCATCATTTACTAGTCAAATGTTATTTTGGCGAATGTGATTTTTAAAAGTTTATTTGAAAAGAAATATATTTTCATGAGATTAAATGTAGGTTATCATTGGTTTGAGAATGACAACATTTTGATACAACAGAACCAAGTTTACTGAAGTACCAGTATTTTGAAGAACTAAGGATCGTCTCAATTAATGTTTTTCTGAATTATATTTGACCTCTAAGTCAAGTTTTTCTAGCCTTGGTAGACTGATTATGGATCTATCGTTCCAGCAACTATTTTTTGGCCTACTTATGCTAGACTGAAATCTTTCATTAATCATTAGTAGAGGGGCATTAAAAATAATTTTGTGACATTTGTGAACTTTTTCACTCATATGGGCTGGTCATCTGTAAATTGAAAGTTTGAATTACTGTACTTTCTCTCAGATTTTGTGATCTCATTTTTCATTTTAAGTTGCCTTGCAGTTCACAATTGCTTACTGCTAATTCATTTGTCATAAAGAAGTGGAGCCCTTAAATATTATAGGAAATGAGAAATTGAGATGGGTCTTCAATTACTTTCTGTTGGCATGTTGCATGGGCTTAGGTGAGAAGTCTTGCCCTCGTTATCTGATAATGTAGATAACTGGGACCTGGGATCCTAGGACCCGTGTGTCTTGCAGAAGAATAATACCTATTAGACGTTATATCAGCAAAATTTGGGTATGATCAGTAGGAATGCTTCAGAAATATGGAGAAAAACATTTTGGGACCAACGAGTTAAAACAATAAACAGAGCAACAGAGTAAAATCCCTTATAGATTAGAGGAAAACAACATTTTCTTTTACTAGGGGAATTCAGAAGACCAAGTACACTTAGAAGGTATCACAAGTTTATACCAAAGACATTGCACTGATAATTTTTGTGTTCTAATATATATTCTAAGCCTAACTATTTATATTCCAATTTATTTATTGGAATAAATATCCATTTATTTGTCAAATTATCAAATAATTCTGGTAAGATTCACTGTGTGAAATATAAAATCAGCACATATAAATATAAAATATATAACTATATTTAATATAAGAAAATGTTTTGCATTGTTCTGTTGTGGTTACGGTATCAAAGGCTACTCTGTTTTAAAATAGTACTCCATTATCTCTATCTCAGTGTTTGGTAGAGTTAGACCTAAAGCTTTACCATTTGTAGATTTACAGCCTAGAGGCAAATGGAAGCATTGTGATTAAAACGTTACCAATTTATGACCTAATGTACAGAAGAAACAAATAGACATCTCCTGGAGATATGGAAATATTTGGTGATAGAAAGGCAATAGTGTAAGTTCCTGCTTGGTTGGAAGGTCGACAGGCCAGCACATTAGCTAATCATGCATATGAACAATTTTTGCACCTTCTTGGCTTTAGCTACTTTTGAAATGTTAGGTATAATAAGCAATTATATTTTGATAAAATACCTTCTAGCCTGAACTGTTCTGTTTGAACTGTTCATGTCTCTATGATCCCTTGTAACTAAGATTAGTTTTGTTCCAGTAAGATAATCTATGCTGTCAAGGTAATATATCCTGGTTGGTCTGTTCCTACAAGGAAGAAGTGTAAAGGGTCAGAGAGACATATGTGCCAGTAAGACCTCATTTGGGAAATTTTAAGCTGCAGAAATTTAGAAGTAGCTCTTAAGCAAGGCTTACTTTGAATCCATTAGCTCCACAAAGCTAACTCAGTTGATAAAGCCATCACCTGTGGACCTAGCTATAAATGCTTCAAAGTATGATCAAAACTAAAATGAAAAACACTTAAAATAGTCATTGACAAAAAAAATTACAAATGTGAGCAATCAACCAAGCAATATAAGTTTTTTCCAATATACTCAGAATTTTAGAGAAATATGATCAATAGCATTTTTTGGAACAATATGGTATTCTTGTTGGAAATAGGCAAACAGGGGTATATGCCTGTATAAAGATTGCATCGTTAATTACTTAAATTTACAGGATACTATATTCTTCAGCAGTACGTCTACACATATTACAACAATAAAGAGATTAAGATGGCACTTGCAAAAAGATGTTATGAAAATTTGTGAAGTATTCCATATTTTTTATTCTTCAGATGTAAGAAATGAAAAACTGGAGCTGGGAAGTTGGGTCAGTGGTAGAGCACTTGGCTTGCTTGCCTGAAGCCCTGGGTTCAATTCCTCAGCATCACATAAGAAAAAAGCCGGAAGTGACGCTGTGGCTCAAGTGGTAGAGCACTAGCATTGAGCTTTAGAGCTGAGGGACAGCGCCCAAGCACAGAGTTCAGGCCCCACGAGCGGACCCCCCCCAAAAAGAAAAAGAATTGAAAAACTGTTATTAAAAAATTGATGACAAAAATACAAGTCTAACAATGCATGTAATTAATTGAATTAAAAGTTAGTTTGACATCAGTGTGTTAAATCTACACCTTAGAAAGGCCTTTACATTGCATAACTTTTACAAAACTTTTGAAATTAGATAACATTGTCATTTTATCCCAGAGAAATAAAATAGTATAAGGACCTAGGGAAAAAGGAATCTTAAACTGTTTCTATATGGAATGCAATCTGAAAGGAAACATTTATTAATGAACCTATGTATTATAAAACAATGTAGAATTCAAAGTATTATATTGAGGTGAGAATGAAATAGATTATGGACATTATACAAACAGAATACAGAATATTTTAAAATATATTTTTTCATACCAGCACCAGAAATATCTTTAATTTCTGTATTACTCATTTCAACAGATAAGTTTAAATTATCTCTGATTAGAAAGTCACAAACTCTGCAGAAATCATTATAGAGATATACAAACAACTCTTGAATACATTCTGACATCAAAGTCAAGCAATTCACTTGGAAGAATACCATGGAATTCATGAATTTTTAAAGTAAGATATTGTTGTTGGTTTGTATTGTGAAAATATTTTGTATGGACACAAAGATGGACTGACATTTTTGAAATTTAAGAAACATAACCAAACCATTTTTGACTTAGAAGGACAATTTGTACAGCCTTCCACAACTTCAAAGAGGTAGTGATACATAATTATCCTTTTGTCAATATCAAATGCAGTTTCTTCCAAATTTTTCTTCAGACCTGGGTTGATATAATGGATCAACAGAAGGAGATCCAGCGTATCTTTGGTATTTCTATTCCCAGCAGCAAGATGCAAGGGGGTCAAGAGAACTTTAGTTTCGGCATTGGTATCTGCATCATGATGAAGTAAAAAAGAAGCCACTCTGGTATTATTCCACATATAAGTACTATGCAGGGGTGTCCTGCCATTCACAGTTATTGCATGAATATCTGCCTTGAGACACCTACTCATGGACAATGTCTACATGTCCACTGTAGGCTTCCCGATAAAGAGGGGTATACTCATCGTCATCCTTCGTATTCACATGAGTGGCCTTTTTGGAAAGTAATCTCCACACTGTAGTAAGCCGATTATTTTCGGCAGCCCAAAGAAGAAATTTGATTGGATACTTCTCCATTTTTTCTTGCAAATGATAAAGTTCCTCACTTTTTCATCTTGTTCCTTGTCTTCATCAGAATTGCCTGATCAGAGACTTTGAGTACCAGTGGGAATGAGGTGTCCATGTATTTCCCCAATAGTTCACGTTGGTTGAACTGGTCAGAAAAATCCAGAGAATTTTCTGCATCTGTTTTTTTCACCATGATTTATTTTCTCTGTTTCCATTTTTACTATTCTAAATTATTCTAGCTGGAGAGTAGGGAATTGATGGAGAGCAGAGGAAAGATTTTCCTCAGTATTCAAAGGTACAGACTCAAAATGAGGGCCAGTGGTGTCTTCATGTGCAGGTTATTCTAGGAATGAGAAAATAGGAAATAATGCCTTCTATGTAAATGATTTGGGAAATGGCAGAGCAGAAATTGAAATGATGCAACCAAAAATATAAAAGCAAAATAAATTAGGATAATTATGGAACAGTCATATTATCTATGAGAAGCATGAAGGGGAGAGAGGAAGAGAAAGACAGATGTGCAATGACCTACCTGGCCACAAAATCCATCCCTCATCAATTTATAAAGCAAATAATTTTATTTTTAAAAAAAGATGGAAATGGAATTTATGTATTTACTTGAAAATAGTAAATATATTTTTAGTAGCCTACATGAAGAGGCATAGCTTTGACCAAATTACAGACAAAAATCCAAATCCTTGATAATTCTAGTAACAGATCTGACTGAAATCATTTGAATTACACTTTTCCTATACAATGAAGGAATAGGTCCAGGTTAGGAAAACAACTAGAGAAGGCAGGCCAATTGTATCTGTGACAAAACTTTATGGAAAATGGTATTGAACATTACTTACTGGTGATCCATTTACGCTGGAAGTGTGATTCTGAACTATTATTGTTGTTGATTCTGAACTATTGCTTTAAACATTATATTCTCCAAGAAAAGGTGAGATTTAATTGATAGCAAATACTACTAATGCACTTTGACTTCTCATTAAGCACCTTCAATCATCAAAATCACCCGAAGACAGTAGACAGGCCTATTTTTTTGATGAAAACAAGTGTCTTTTAAAAAAAAAAAGAAGAAATTTAAGTATTCCTACAAAGGACTCCTATTTTACTACAGCATTATACATTTTTTCTAATGATGAATAACGATAAATAATGGATTGAGTAGAAAGCACTTAAAGCTCATATGTTCAATAGTGAGTTCTCTTATATTATATCATGATATTTTTTGTTTATGGTCTTAAGAAGAAATTTCCTAGCTTAAATTTCTGACAGGACAATGTCATCACTGTACATCTTGCTTCTATATTCTCAGTTTTAAATTACTATCTAAGTATGTGCATTAGATAATTATAGAGGAAAATGTAGAAACCACACTGGTGGCTCATGTCTTTAATCCTAGCTAATCAGAAAGATGAAATCTGAGGATTGTGGTTTAAAACCAAACCAAGCAAAGAAAAAGTCCTTAGATTCTGATTTGAAAGTAACCAGCAAAAGCTAGAAATGGAGCTGTGGTACAAGCAGTAAAATGCTAGCCTTGAAGAAACTAAAACAAAAAAAACCAACAAATTGTGGGACAGAGCCAGGCCCTGAGTTCAAGCCTTAGTATTAGCACCAAACAAATGAATTAATGAATTAATTAAAATAAATTAAGTGGTCACATGTGGCGAGGCAAGTAAAATGTAACACCCGTGGTGACGAGATTGTGTACTATTTTGTATTGAGGTAAATTATCATTGGTCCTAATCACTAATATTTAAGTTGAACCTTTTTTTACTAAACCCTGAATTTAGCATGCATGTATATGTGTGTGTACATGTGCCCACATGTGTGTATGTGTATATGTGTGCGTTTGCTATTGCAATATTGCTTGCCAATGTGGACAGGATGAGGCTGAAAAGAGCTAACTGTGTTGCAATGTTCTATTTATCAGTATTCTCTCATGTCATTTCAGTGGAACCACCCTTCAATAACATCATCATAATCGAGGCATTTACAACAATAAGTTAGATAAAAGAGATCACTTTCAGCTCTTATTGTATGTTAGGGAAGAAGATACAAACATAATGAGGTACTAAGTTATCACTGTAAGATGACTGTCAGTACAAAATATGTATTTGACCTCTTAAATTGGTTATACTTTTAACGTATACTCATGGAGTGAGTTTGACCGACTTGACCAAACAGGTATTTCTCTGTGTTTATTCCTGTGAAACACCAAGTGGATAAACTCTTTCCGGATTTCTGTTGAAAACAACTCTCTTTGTAAGATCGTATCTATTCTTTTCTTTTTTTTTTATTTTGAAAATACTGTACATAAGAGTTACAATTTCATGGGCAAGATAATGAGTACATTTCTTATCAAGCATTGTAGCCTCCTAATTTGTTTTCCCTTCCCATCACTTCCCACCCTCCCCCTGCTCCCCCACAATCCTCCCCCCCACCACTCACGAAAGTTGTAAAGTTCGTTTTCGACCTAACGACTTGTACATCTCATTGTTGCAATGGGTCCACCTGTACCCCTATTTAAACCATTTGTTTTTCCCTATCCCCTCCACAAATTATACTGACATCAAATACAGTGAAGGCAGGGATTATACTGTGCGGGAGGGACATACAAAGCAACAAAGAAATTATCTTATAAATGTGTTAGAAACAATCGCATGAAAGAAAAAAAAAAAACCTTTGAATACATATCTTAGGGTTCATTTCCCTAACATCACCTTATCTGACCTTTTGTGCTTGACTCAGACATATACTAGATATTGCAAATAAGGGAAACCATGGGACCTATGTTTCTTTGGGCCTGGCTTACTTCACCTAATATAATTTTTTTCCAAGCCTTTCCATTTCCTATCAAATGGGGCAATCTGTAAACTTGTTCAACCACTTTGGAAAGTAGTATGGAGGATCCTCAAAAGACTCTACATAGAGCTCCCCTATGACCCAGCAATTCCACTTTTTGAATTTACCCAAATGTTTACAAACAAGACCACACTAAAGCTACCAGCACGAATATGTTTATTGCAACATTATTTACTATAGCTAAGATATGGAACCAACCCAGATGCCCCTCAGTAGATGAATGGATCAAGAAAATGTGGTATATATACACAATGGAATTCTATGCCTCCATCAGATCATATCTATTCTCACTAAGATAATGAACCCTGTTTTTTATTAGGTTTGAATATCCCATCATTTTGACTGAAAATCACTATTGTGGATATGCTTATTAGATATACATTTCAAAAACAAAAAAAAAAGCATGTGTCACCTCCAGATTGTAGATGCATTTGAAGTTGTTTTGTAAATGCAAAGGGGTCTTCACTAACTGCCTTTTGTGGGAGTAACTTTCATAACTTTAACAAATAATGTTTTCAAATATCTTTTCCAGTATAAATAACATCCCAGAGAGAGTCTTGCAATTTCTCAAAACCCTTTGAATATTTTAGTATTATTTCAGTTCATTGACTATAGAGCTACAGACATTTCTGAAATAAATATTGTTAAAATCTGAAAATGTAAGTGGGTATATAGACTTTTTTATGCATCTTTTTATGAAAACCCAGTTTTCATGAAACTAAATGAAACAGAATATAAGAACATAATTTAATTAGGTAAGCTAATTATTAGTGTAGCTTTGTTTTCTATTAATACAGAAATTTGAATGTAGGTGATGTAGTTAAATTATTTCCTTTGTGTCACTGTGCTTCAGTTATTTTTAGAAATTTTCTAGTTGTAAGAGTGAATTTGTAGTATAAATAAAGGTCTTTAAAATGATTAGGATTAATCTTGTGTTTTGTGTCTTACTCCCAAGAAAATACGTTATTTTCAAGTGTTAATAGTTTGTCAATATCATTCTCATTATCATAAGGAATTTAAAAAATGCATTATTATTGTTGTCTTTTTAAACCAATTGTATTCACAAGTTAATTCATGCTTAGGTCTTGGTGTCTATGATTTTTAACCTCTCCTTCCTTACACTAATGATAGGTCAGATTGTATTTTTGAGTATATGAAAGGTAAAATATTTATCTGGGTCAAATGTGATTTTTATATCAGTCTTGCTTTAACAGCATGTTAAAGTAGTACATTTCTCTCAAAATGTTGGGTATAAAAAGCAATCAAAATACTTCTAATGGTAACCAACTTAGGTGAGGTACAATGTGGAAGTGATTGGTCCATAAGAGCTGCAGTGTGTTTCCATCAGGAATTGGGAAAGTCATTCTTTCAGTAAGACTGGTAAACAGATGGGGTAGAATATGATTTCTACTATTTTGAGCTAGCTGGATGCATTGGATCATTTCCACCATCCTGCACTATCTACAGGCTAAGATTGGAAGGATTGCAGAATCCAGACTAGCCACGGGAGGAAGCTAGACGAGTTGGTGTGCAATTCTGATGCCATTGAAGATGGGAAGGCTTAAACGACAGATCAGGTGCATGTTCTTGTGGAAAGAGAACCCCTATCCTAAAATTAACCACTGATATGACACCAGCAAGAAAAATATCCCAAGTTGAAATCCTCATAATTTTCCACAACCAAAATAAGTATATACATTTACATCCAAAAACTTAGTACAATCTGTACTTTGCACTAATATCAGCTTTATCTAATTATCATATGATGTGACAGAATAGTTTCTTTATTAAACGTAAGATATATTTGAAAAACCTAGAAAATTCTTTCTCACTTATTAAGTGCAATCGAATGTCAAATTGCCTCATTTCTTACATATTTGATGACCACTATAAATTCATGTTATGATTATTTTTAATAGTAATATATATATATTTATTACTTTATTTGTATCAGTTTTTAAACTTTTTGCTTCTCTGCTGAAGCTAAAATATCTTCAACATCAAAGTATACTCCTTGAGGTCTTAGGGCAGTTTTTTACAAAGTTTTTAACAATGGCTTCTAAGAATTCTTAATTGCTATATTATTTGGTTTATTATTAATTTCAATTTCATTTTATTTTAAAGGTAATGTACAGAGGAGTTATAGTTACATAAATAAGGTAATGAGTACATTTCTTATGGAAGGAACATCTTTATCTATTCCATTGATTTTTTTGTACACTCAAACTAAGAACTACTGATGCTTTTACTGTTGCTATTGATCAATGGGTACTTTTATACCCATGTTAATTTATATTTTCATGATTTTTACACATGTAAATAATTCAGACATGTATATTTTCTTTTAAAATATTTAACATGTGAATATTTAAAAATTATTTTCATAATTTTTATTTGGTTTTGAACTTAAATAAATTTATTTTCTTCTAGTTATATGCATAATTTTCCAGGTAGCAAATATTCACTGTATTTTCAAGAAGCACATACTTTACTACGAAAGGCTTCATTGTCTGGTCACATTTTGAAAATATTTGTACTTGAATTAAAAAAAAGAATGTTTGAGCTGGGCATAATGATTTCTGGCTTCCATTTTCTAGCTGTGCTGGGAAGTGTAAATAGGGTTTGTAATTTGAGAGAGCCTGAGAAACTATGAGACTTTATTATGAAAATATCCAGAGTGAAATGATTAGATAATACCCATCCCTAGCAAGATATAGAGCACCTGATTATTATATTCTAAATCTTGAGTTAAAACACCAGTAACATCAATCTTTTGTCAAAATAAAAGGATACGTGTTTCAAAATGTTCATTATTTAAAATTTATTTGCAAATGTTCTCATGTCTTCTATTTCTTAATTCTCAGTTTACTTAATCTATAAGAATCCAAGTATATTGTGACTATTTTATTTCTACTAAACTTTTAAAAAGTATGAGCCATATTATGATTTCATATATTAACATACTTTTACTATTTGTGATATGTTCCTGTTTAATATGATAATATCAATATTACAAATGTGTGTATGTGGTGTGTGTGTATGTCTTTTTGTGTTTATGTGTTTTTGTGTGTGTGTGTGTGTGCTTTGTTTGTACTTTGTAATGCTTAGGAGATCACACAATTTTTTCACATGTGCTAGGCCAATGGTTTACCACTGAACTATACTGTATAGTTAGAATCCAAATAGTGTTTTAAATTATGACTTTTAAACTTTCATTTCTAGTGTACTTTTTCAAAATTATATATGATAAAATGTGGTGCATATTCTATCCACATTAGCAATTTTTATTGTTATTTAGAATATTTACACTGCCTTTCCACTTCCAATCTCTTGTGTTTGTTATTGACAAAGGTTATACTTTGCTTCTTTTCTCTCTTTGTTCTTTTTCCTTTTAGAGTTTACCTATTCTTTCTCTTAATTCTTTGGAAATTATCATATTTCTATTACAATTTCTTTACAGGTCTATACAGTGCATTATTTCCTATTTTATTTTTTCCCATTGTCTCTGACTTTCAGTCTAAACTATTAGGTGGATTAAAAAGAAACTTCATTCAGGACAGTTTATTTTTCTCCTTCTCTTCTCTTATGACTTTCTGATGTTTGAAACACAATACCAATGACATACAGCTCCTATGTGGTCCATCATTCTTTCCCCTCTCACTCACCTCTGCTGTGCAGCTCAAGTTATCATTAAACTTTATTATGCTACAACGTTATCTAAATCTTCACTCATTCCTAAATTAATTTTAGTTGTTACAATAATTCTCTAAAAACATTTTTCTATATATGATATCTGGGATCTTGTGTTTTCACAAGGTGCAAAATATGAGTGATTATCAAACATCTAGATATCTCTGTAGAATATTGGTCCACCTGCTCAATAAACTCGAATGTAAATTCAAGGAATGCAGGTCAGTCAGAAAAATCTTGTAAAATGGTGTAATGAGACTTCATACTAACTTTGAATCTAATGACAATGTTTAGTAGTAATGACAACATATTTCTACTATAAGAACAGATGTATAGAGAATGTAACAGATTTGTCAAAAATAAATTCTTAGTTTTATGGTCAATAGATTTTGAAAAGTATGTCATGACATTATGAAATAAAAATAGAATCTTAAATGGATGTATTGACACTATAGCCTTTCTAGATTTAAAGAATGATCTTAGACTATTACCTCAAAGCTTTGTTTTGTTTTATTTTATTTTTTATCGGTCATGGGGCTGGAACTCTGGCCTTAGGCGCTAAACTACAGCGTTTAAAACAAATATGTCATTTCTGTTTATTTTGAGGCTTTTTTTTCTGTTTATTTTGAGTTTATACAGAGATAACTCAATCAAAAAGGCGCTTTCAGTTCAAGGGAGTGCCCTACCGCTTAAGCCACAGCACCACTTCTGATTTTCTAGTGGTTTATTGGAGATAAGAGTCTCATGGACTTTCCTGCCTGGGCTGGCATTAAACTGTGATCCTCAGATCTCAGCTGCGTGAGTAGCTAGGATTACAGAGGTGAGCCACAAGCACCCGGCCTACATCAACCTTATACAAAAATTTGATATAAAAATTATTATCAAACTAAATGTGATAGGTAAAAACCAATAAAACATAAATGTAAAAATAATGACATTGGATTAGTAAAGGAGGAGAAGAAGTACACCAAATGCAAGATGCTGTCCACACATATATGTAAATATAAATCCTGTGTTTAAATAATGAATTTATGACTATCGTGGCCCACTCTGGGGATCAATGTCAGATCCTGGGAATGGCCTAACTCCTTAGTTGCTCACAGACTGGTGAATTCACCTTGAACTATTTACCAATTAGTCTCCTTCCATTTGGAGGTGGCAGGACCAGGATTCCAACTGTGGCCTCCAGCTCCCACCACTTAAAACTGATGATAGGGAACTCACCAGTCTGTTCAAGAACATCAGCAAGACCTATGATTAACCAGGCATAAGTGGCTCTCACCAGGCCTCCTTGGTACTTACAAGGCTGTGATAGGAGGGTCATGGTCAAAATCACACTAGGCAGGAAAGTCCTTGAGACCCCTGTCCAACTTGTGCCAACAAAGCCAGAAGTAGAGCTCTGTGGCTCCAGTGGTAGAGAGCTAGCCACACAGGCCCGTACTCCACAACCCTATATCCCCTCTCCTCCCAACCACTGGGACCTGTGCCTCCCCCATGCCCCATGGTCTGGCCCCGGCCCTGCCACAAATGCACCCCAGGGATGGGAGTGGGTGTTGGCCCGAAGATTCCACCCCCATATTTAGCACCCAGTGTCCCAGGAAATGGGGAGATGCAGGGTTGGGTGAGGAATAGGCACAGCAGAGCCCCTGGCCTGGAGTAGTGGGTGCCACACAGTGGCGTATCCGCACCCTTCCTCTCCCTGGTGGGAACATGGTGTCTTTAGTCAGAGGTGGGGTGCAGAATGTTCACACCTACCTTCAGGGGTTTTTTCCTTATTACACGGGTGGAGGGTGTTGGATGCAGAAGATAGACCCCCCCATGCTGTGTGAGCCTTCGTCTTCTGTGCTGGGTCACCCTTTCACTTGAAGAGGGTCCCAGAAAAGCCCAGTAGGGAGGTGAGGGTGCTGGTGGTCAGAATTCATGGTGAATATCTGGGAGGAACACTCCCCACACACACGCACATATACCCGGCCTGTCCCGCCCTCCTCAGCTGTCAACAGTTCTCATAGGGTGATCATATTTCCCAGCTCTGCCAGCTCTGGCTGATGCTCCCTGTCCATCTGGTCTCCAACAAACTCCGGAGAGACACTGCTCTGAGTCTGTGTGTGTGTGTGTGTGTGTGTGTGTGCGTGTGTGTGTGTGTGTGAGAGAGAGAGAGAGAGAGAGAGAGAGAGGGAGAGGGAGAGAGAGAGAGGCAGAACGAGACAGAGAGAGACAGAGAGAGAGAGACACAGAGAGACAGAGAGACAGAGACAGAGAGAAAGACAGAGAGATCACCTTTCTCCTTGTACAGCCTGACTGTGATCAGGTGAGTGATCAGTTAGCAAATTGCAGGTGCTGCATGGAACTCGGGCTGGCTATGAGCCATGATCCTCATGCCTCAGCTTCCTGTGTAGTTAGGAGTATAGGCCTGAGCCACTGGCACCTGCTTAAGTTTAATTCTGACCTTCTTTCTTTCTCTCTCTCTCTCTCTCTCTCTCTCACAGGAACTGATTTGAATGGGTGCTGGAGGAGGTGGCCCAGAGTCCTCATTTGGCTAAAACCAAGGTGGCCCTCTCATTCTAGATGTGGGCTGAGGGTCAGGTGCTGTTTCACTTAGTCTGTTGTACCAGCTCCATGAGGTAAGCCCCTCTGTGCCTTGGCTAGACCGTGACAGTTATTCATTGTCCATCTAGCCTTACTGGACTTAGTATTGCATTACATGTACTTTTCTAGCAAAATTTTCTGGCCAAAGTTATGATACATAGTTACCGAATGAAAATGTAATGCCATCTTAAGAAAGTCCTTTAGGGCTCTGGGAAAGTGGCTTCATGGTACGGTGATTGCCTAGCATGCATGAAACCCTGAGATCAATGCCTCAGTACCACATAAACAGAAAAAGAAACCATGAAAATGGTGCTGTGCCTCAAGTGGTACAGTGTTAGCCTTGAGAAAAAAAAAAAAGCTGAGGAATTATTCTCTAGCCCTGAGTTTAAGCCCCAGGACTGGCAAAACAACAACAACAACAATAACAACATCAACAGCAACAACAAACATTTAGTTTGTAAATGCAAAATAAAGAACCCATACTTGGAATATATAATTGCTCCTTCCATAATAATACCTAACAATAATCCTTAATTCATGTACTTTACCTACATTAGGATAGTGTGTTGAAAAAAATGCTTTGTTCATTAGGTCATGGTAATTAATGCCAAGAATGTGCTTAGATGTCAGATGAAGATTAATTCTGGAAATTCAAAGATTCCAGGCTTTTGAGTGGTCACTGCTAATCACAATGAGAAGGGTAGTCTAAGTGAGATTTGGAAACCTTTTTGGCCAGTCTTGGCACCAAAAGGCAGAGGCTAGTTAACGGTTGTGACAGAACGGAAGGAATAACTACAGAAGAAAAGTATAAGTGATAGTATCTAAGATATAGCAGAAAGCGTTCTAGAGAGCCATTTTTGGTTATTGAAGAACTAGTTATCAACTAGTCTTATTCCTCATTACCTTTAGCATTCTAAATCTCTTAAGCTAGTTCTTAACCTTTGTTTGATAAATGTATCTCTTTCTATGCTGTTCTTTCATACCTGATCTCCTTTGCTTTCTAATAATCTGTCTTTCTTTCCCTATGAACATTTCCTGATACTAAATACTCCTACACAGATGGAAGAGGATGCTAATGCAAGGGTCCCATAGCTCATAAGTCATTAATATAACAAAATGGAAAAAGAATATATTTATTGCTACCTCAATTATTCTGAAAAGTTGCAATGCCATATAATTTGAGTCCGATTTCCATTCTTTGTCTAGGTAGTGTCATTAAGTGAACATAAATGCAAATATGAGCTGGGTGTTGGTGGCTCATGCCTGTAATTCTAGCTACTCAGCAGGTTGAGACCAGAGGATTGTGGTTCAAATCCAGTCTGTTCAGGAAAGTCCATGAGACACTGATATTCAATTAACCACCAGAAACCAGGAAATAGTGCTGTAGCTAAAGTGGCAGAGTTCTCAATTTGACCTGAAGAGCTGAGGGACAGCACCCAGGGTCAGAGTTCAAGGCCCACAACCAACAAAAAAGTGCAAATATGACTGTAAGTTTCCCCAAAAGTAATGATGGCATCAATACTAATCTTCTCAAGCAGAGAAAAAATTCCAAAATGATTCAGTGCACCTATTTTTGCTGAGTTTTTTAATTTATAGATTCTTTGTTGGACATATTCTCTTCTTTAAAAATTGACAAATATTAGCTTTATAATAAATTTCATCTTTTATTTCTTGGTTCAAGAGAGAAGTCCATACAGTTGAGGTCACTTGGATATCTTGCTATCTTAGTTCAAAGCCAACCCAGACAGAAGAGTCTTTCAAACTCTTATCTATAATGAAACACCAAAAAAATCCAGAAGTGAAGTTTTGGTTCAAACAGTAGAGTACTAACCTTGGAAGCAGGTGGGCAGGAAAGACAACTAATCAGCGACAGGGTCCAGCCTCTGAGTTCAAGCCCCAGAACCAGCACAAACTAAACAAACAAGCAAATAAAACAAACCCCAGGTATTTCTTTGGGACCCTACTTAAAGTTGTACTGGTCTAAGAAGAGTCTGTTTTTGCTGATGATACTCACTGGATCCTGCTTTTTTGGAATCCTTTTTGCTCCAGGGAACTCAGGACCAGACTAAAGGAATTGATAACTGAATCCTACAACAAGAGAATCAGCTCAGGAGTGAAACATCTGTCCATAAGACACTTTAAAACCTCCATATCTTTGTTTCTTTGCAGTAGAACACTATTAAAACAACGTTATTTCCATTTTTTCTATGCTGGCCTTCAAATGGCACATTGTTTCCTTTTGTAATACTCTCAAATAGAAGTTTGCACACGTTTTATATGAGTAAAGAACACACTCAAAACAGTCAATATCCTTCAAGCCTTGTATTCTTTTCTTGTGCAGTAAAAAGGAAAGGAAAAGTTAAATTGAACTTTGACATTCCTTTATGTTCAATTCCTCTCCTAGGATCAGTTTCCACATCCATTAACAATTACTTTCACTTACTTCCAGTTACAATCTATGGTAATGGGTTCTTGATCATGTTTCTTCCATACTATCTTCATAAACTGTCAAGTGTGGCTCAGGACTGGAGTATCCAGTTCAGACAAATACAACTTGAAGAAAAAAGATAAGGTTTTCAGCAGATGTAGGTGATTTATAATATTAGACAATCTTCTTAAATCTGTTGAAAATTCTCCAAACTGCCCTCTTTTAAAAGCTTTGTTTGCTTTTCCCAGGGCTGCCCTTCATTAACTGTTTTAAATTTTGAAGGGTCATATTCATACTCTCTAGAGATTGATGTTTGGTTTTGATTTTCGTGTGTTTCTGTTTTGTGCTTTTTTTGTTTTTTTCACTGTATTTCAAAAGGTTGTGCAAGTGTGTTACAATTAAATATATCCATCTAATTGTCCAATGTTCCTGGATGAGAGTCACTCCTTCTATCATTCTCAACCAACCCCTTCTCCAAGATTTAGTTGATTTAACACTTCCTTTATCACATGTGTACATTGAGTATTCTAGCTGTATTTGCCCCTTGTACCATTTTTCTTTTTTTATTGTGAAAATACTGTACAGAAGGGTTACAATTAGATGGGCAAGATAATGAGTACATTCCTTATCAAGCATTGTAGCCTCCTCCTTTGTTTCCCCTTCCTATCCCTTCCTATCCTCCCGCCACCCCCCCCCCCCAGTCTTCCTCCGCGCCTCACCAAAGCTGCAATGTTTGTTTTTAACATAAGCACTTGTACATCTCCCTTGTTCCATTTTTCATTAATTCTATGTCTTTACTGTTATTCCTCTCTGGTTTCAAATTTCTGATAGTCATTCTGTTAAACTGTCTGTTGATACTTTAAAAGGTTTATATACATTCCGTGGTATTTCAATGCTACATGTACATGAACTGATGTCAGTTTTTATTTCCACAATTCATTCATCTGCAATAACAATTTGCAAGACTGGAGACATGAAACACCTAGATATGATTTTATTCTCATCCATTTAGAAGATTCACCTTTAGTCAACAAGAAAGTTTAAAAATGGCTTAGAATGTATTCCTAACTACAAATTTTTATAAATGGCTTTGTACTATAGTGTGTGATTATTTAACTTTACATTGGATAATACTTTATTCTACCTATGAGTTTTGGAAAAAGAAAAAGAAAACTAAAATTTACTACTATAGAGAAATGTGATAGAAATAGAAAACAGATTTTGTTTGTCACATCTCTGAAGAGTACCCATATTCAAGACTTAAAGTCATATTTCTTACTATGTTAGGCAGATAGGGAAAACATAAAACAAAATATGATAAGGCAATTATTTGTGACTTTTTAAAATGTACCTTACTAAGTAATGAAATTTACTTTATTAGTTAACGTTTGGGTTTGAAATATGGGAGGATGATCTATTTAACACAATTCTGGAAGGCACATACTGAACAACACAAATGCTGTGTGGTACTATTTCTACACTTTAATGAATGGTTGAACCTGTTTGACATTAGTGCTGTGTAAATAAATCAATTCTATTTAACTTGCTCTCTACACTTGAAAAATTTGTAATGTCACTAATTATCATCTGCTTGTAAAATGTTATTTTGGCGAATGTGATTTTTAAAAGTTTATTTGAAAAGAAATACATTTTCAAATTAAATGTAGGTTAACATTGGTTTGAGAGTGACATTTTTATACCATAGAACCAAGTTGTACTGAAGTGCCAGTGTTTTGAAGCACTAAGGAGCTTTTCAATTAATGTTTTTCTGAAATACATTTGACCTCTAATCAAGCTTTCTGAAACTTGGTAGAACAATTATAGATCTACCCTTCCAGAAACTATTTTTTAACCAATTTATGCTGGACTGAAATCTTTCATTAATCATTAGAGGAGAGGTATTAAAAATAATCTTATAACACTTTATGATCTTGTTCACTCATATGGGCTGGTCATATGTAAATTGAAAGTTTGAATTACAGTACATTCTTTCAGATTTGTATCTCATCCTTCATTTTAAGTTGCCTTGCATTTCACAATTGCTTATTGCTAATTCCTGCATATCAAGAAATTGGGGCCCTGAAAAAAAGGAAATGAGAAATTGAGATGGGTCTTCAATTACTTTCTGTTGGCATGTTGCATGAGCAGCAGAGTAAAATCCCTTATAGATTAGAGGAAACATTGTTTTTTACCATGTGAATTCAGAAGACCAAGAATACTTAGAAAGTATCACAAGTTTATACTGAAGACATTGCATTGATAATTTTTATATTCTAATATATTTTCTAAACCTAATTATTCATATTCCAATTCTATTTATTGGAATAAATAAATATCAATTTATTTGTCAAATTATCAACAAACGCTAATAAGTTTCACTGTGTGAAGTATAAAATCAGCACATATAAATATAAAATAGATAACTAGGTATAATATAATAAAAAAGGAACATGTTTTGCATTGTTCTGTTGTGGTTAAGGTATCAAAGGCAACTATGTTTTAAAGTAGAATTCTATTATCTCTAACTCAGTGTTTGTTACAGTTAGACCTAACGCTTTACCATTTGTAAATTTAAAGCCTGTAAGCAACAGGAAACATGGTGATTAAAACATTACCAATTTGAGGCCTAATAAGGAGGAGAAACATAGGGACTTGTCCTGCAACTCTGAAAATATTTGATGATAGAAAGGCAGTAGTGAAAGTTCCTGCTTGGTTGGAAGGTAGACAGACCATGGCATTAGGTAATCATGCATATGAACAATTTATTCTCCTCCTTGACTTTAGCTACTTTTGAAATGGTAGGTATAATAAACAATTATATTTTGGTAAAATACCTTCTAGTCTGAACAGTTCTGTCTGAAATGTTCATTTCTCTATGATCCCTTGCAACTAAGACTTGTTTTATTCAAGTAAGACAGTCTATGCTGTCAGGGTGAGATATTCTGTTTGGTCTGTTCCTACATGGAAAAAGGGTAAAGGGTCAGATAGACATTTGTGCTGTAAGACCTCATTTGGGAAAATTTCAGCTGCAGAAGTTTAGAAGTAGCTCTTAAGCAAGGCTTACTTGGAATCCATTAGCTCCACAAAGCTAACTCAGTTGGATAACTAAGTACTTGAAACAGCCATCACCTTTAGACCTACCTATAAATTCTTGAAAGTACAATCAAATCCCAAATTAAAAAGACTTAAAATAATGATTGACAAAAATATTGCAAATGTGAGCAATTGACTGAACAATATAATTTTTTCCAGTATTCACAGAATTATAGGGAAATAAGATCAATAGCATTGTTAGGAACAATAAGGTTTCTTTGTTACCAATAGGTACCCGATAATATAAGCCTGTATAAAGATTGCATCATAAACTACTTAAATTTAAAGGATATTAGATGCTTTAGCAACACGTATACCCAAATTACAATACAGAGATTAACATGGCTCTTGCTCAAGAATGATATGAAAATTTGCGAAGTATTCCATATTTTTCATTCTTCAGATGCAAGAAATGAAATACAGTTATTAAAAAGTTGATTACAAAATTACAAATGTAACAATAAATGTAATTAGTATAATTAAATGTTAGTTTGACATCAATGTTTAAAATCTTCACCTTAGAAAGGCCTTTACATAGCATAATCTTTACAAATCTTTTGAAATTAGACAACTTTGTCATTTTCTCCCAAAGAAATAAAATAGTATAAGGACATATATATAAGTATAAGGAAAAAAAGGAATCTTAAACTGTTTCTATCTGGAATGCAATCTGAAAGGACACACTGAAGAACCTATATATTATAAAACAATATAGAATTCAGAGTATATCTAGGAAGAATAAAATAGATTATGGACGTTATACAAACATAGAATATAGAATATTTTATACTATACTATTTTCAGACAATGACCAGACATACTTTAGTTTCTGTACTACTCATTTCAACATATAAGTTAAATTATTTCTGATTAAAAAATCACCAACTCTGCAGAAATCATTATAGATGTATATAAAACTCTTGAATACATTTTGACATCAAAGGTAGGAAATTCACTTGGACGAATTCCACAGAATCCATGAATTTTTACAGTAAGATATTGCTGTTGCTGGACGCCAGTGGCTCACTCCTATAATTCTAGTTACTCAGAAGGCTGAGATCTGAGGATCTCGGTTCAAAGCCAGCCCAAGCAGGAAAGTCCGTGAGACTCTTATCTCCATTAAACCACTAGGAAGCTGGAAGTGGAGCTGTGGTTCAAGTGGTAGAGCACTCTCCTTCAGCTGAAGATTGCAGGGATAGCACCCAGGCCTAGTGTTCAAGCCCCAGAACCAACCAAAAAAAGATTTATTTTATTTAGATTGTGAAAATATTTTGTGTGGACACAAAGGATGGTCTGGCAATTTTGAAATTTAAGAAACTTAACCAAACCATTAGGACTGAGGAGAACAATTTGTACAGCCTTCCACAACTTAAAAGAGGTAGTGATACATACTTATCCTTTGGCAACATCAAATGCAGTTTCTTCCAAGTTGTTCGTCAGGCCTGGATTGACATAAGGGTTCAACAAAAGGAGATCCAGATTATGCAAGTGGATCAAGAGGCCTTTAGTTTTGGCATTGGTAGCTACATCATGATGAAGTAAAAAAGAAGCTACTCTAGTATTATTCCAGATATATGCACTGTGCAGGGGTGTCCAGCCATCTACAGTTACTGCATGTTCCACTTGAGCAATCAACTCATGGACCATGTCTAACTGTCCACTGTAGGCTTCCCGTTGAAGTGGGGTATATTCATCATCATTCCTAGTATTCACATGAGGGGCCATTTAGGAAAATAGTCTCACACTGTAGTAAGCCGATTATTTTCAGCAGTCCAAAGAAGAAATTTGCTTGGACCCTTCTCCATTTTTTCTTCCAATTGATACCATTCCTCACTTTTTCATATTGTTCCTCATCTTCATTAGAATTGCTGAACCAGAGACTTTGAGTGCCAGTGTGAATGAGGTGTCAATGTATTTCCCTAATAGTTCACGTAGGTTGAACTGTTCAGAAATATCCAGTGAATTTTCTGTAACTTTTTTTTCACCATGATTTATTTTCTCTTTTTCCATTTTTATTACTCAAAATTATTCTAACAGGAGAGTAAGGAATTTAGGGAAAGCAGAGGAAAGATTCAAATGTACAGACTCAAAATGAGGACCATTGGTATCTTCATGTGCCGCTTATTCAAGGAATTAGAAAATATGAAATAATGCCTCCTATATAAAAGGCAAATGACAGAGCAGGAAGTGAAATGAGGAAACCAAAAATATAAAAGCAAAATAAATTAGGATAATTATGTAGCAATCATATTATCTATGAGAACCATGAAAGAGAGAGAGGAAGAGAGAGAAAGATGTGCAATGACATAGCTACCCCAAAATCCATGCCTCTGATCAATTAATTGAGCAAACAAAATTTTATTTTTTTAAATAGATGGGAATAGAATTTATGTATTTACTTGAAATTAGTAAATACATTTTTAGTATCCTACATAAAGAGACACAGCTTTGACCAAATTACAGATAAGAATGTAAATCCTTGATAATTCTAGTAATAGGTCTGACTGAAATCAATTGAATCGCACTTTTTCTGTGCAGTGAAGGAATAGGTCCAGGCTAGGAAAGCAGCTGGAAAAGGCAGGCCGATTGTATCTGTGACAAAACTTTGTGGAACATGGCATTGAGGATTAACTGCTTGCACTGGAAGCATGATTCTGAACTATTGCTTGCTGATTCTGAACTATTGTTTTGATCATCATATTCTCTAAAAAGAAAAAGTGACACTAAATAGCAAAGGACTACTAATACATTTTGATTCTAATTAAGCACCTTCAGTCATCAAAATCACATGAAGACAATAGACAGGCCTACTTTTTTAGATGAAAACAAGTGTCTAAAAAAAAGCAAGGAACTTAAGTAGTCATGCAAAGGACTTCGATTTTACTACTGCGTTATACATGTTTTCTAATGTTGGGTAACAATAAATAATGGCTCTATTAAAAAGCTCTTAAAGCTCATATGTTCAATAGTGTGTTCTTTTACTCTATATCATGGTATTTTTTGTGTATGGCCTTAAGAAGAAATGTACATTACTAACTTGAATTTCTGACAGGATAATATCATCACTGTACATCTTGCTTTTATAATCTAAGTTTTAAATTATTGTCTGAATATGTTCATTAGATAAACATAAAAGAAAAAATAGAAGCCAAACTAAAGGCTCATGGCTTTCATCCTAGATAATCACAAAGATAAAATCTGAGGATTGAGGTTTGAAACCAGACCAAGAAAAAAAAAGTCCAGGGGCTGCGAAGGTGGCTCAGTGGTAGAGCTGTTGCCGTGCATGCATGAGGCCCTGGGTTAGATTCCCTGGCATCACATAAGAAAAAAGAAAAAAAAAGCCGGAAGTGGCGCTGTGGCTCAAGTTTTAGAGCACTAGCCTTGAGCTGAAGAGCTGAGGGACAGCACAATCCTGAGTTCAGTTCTCACGACCAGAGCCCCCCCAAACAAAAGAAAGAAAAGGAAAGTCCAGTAGATTCTGATTTGAAAGTAACTAGCAAAAGCTAGAAATGGAGTTGTGGTACAAGCAGTAAAATGTTGTCCTTGAGAAACTAAAACAAAAAAATAACAAATTCTGGGAGCCAGGCACTGAGTTCAAGCCCTAGTATTAGCATCAAAAATGCATTAATTAATTAGTTAATTAATTAAATATAAATAAATTATTTGGTCACATGTGGAGAGGCAGGTAAAATGTAACACCCGTGGTGACTGGATTATGTATTATTTTGTAATAAGGCAAGTTATCATGTGTCCTAATCACTAATATTTTTTTGAACTTTTTTTGTACAATAAACCCTGAATTTAGCATTCATGTAATTGTGTGTGTACATGAGCGCACATGTGTGTATGTGTATATGTATGCGTGTGCTGTTGCAATGTTGCTTGCCAATGTGGACAGTTTGAGGCTGAAAAGAGCTAACTGCGTTGCAATGTTTTCTTTATCAGCGTTCTGTCATTTCATTTCAGTGGTACCATCCTTCTGTACCTTTTATTTGTCAAATAATATCATCATAATCAAACCATTTACAACATTAAATTAGATAAAAGAGACTGCTTTCAACTCTTATTACATGTTAGGTGAGAAGATACAGACATAATTAGTAGTAAGTTATTTCTGTAAGATGATTGTCAGTACAAAATATGAATTTGACCTCTTAAATTGTTTATATATTTAAGATACACTCATGAAGTGAGTTTGACTGACTTGACCAAAAAGTATTACTCTCTGGTTA
Organism: Dipodomys spectabilis; assembly: GCF_019054845.1. Classification (NCBI taxonomy): domain Eukaryota; kingdom Metazoa; phylum Chordata; class Mammalia; order Rodentia; family Heteromyidae; genus Dipodomys; species Dipodomys spectabilis. The sequence goes on along the minus strand of NW_024871098.1, from coordinate 3,306,038 downwards.
TTCCTGTGAAACACAAGGTGGATAAACTGTTTCCGGATTTCTGTTGAAAATAAGTTACTTAGTAAGATCATACCTATTCTCACTAAGAGATAATCAACCCCATATTACATTTGAATATCCCATCTTATTGACTGAAAATAAGTATTATGGGTATGCTTGTTAGATATTTCTTTCAAAAACAAACAAGCAAAAATCATGTGTCATCTCCAGATTGTGGATGTATTTGAAGTTGATTTGTATATGCAATGGGATCTTCACAAATGGCTCTTTTGTGGGATTAACTATTGCAACCTTAACTAATAAGGCTTTTAAATATCTTTTCCAATATAAATAACATCCCAGAGAGAGTCTTGCAATTTCTGAAAAGCCTTTGACTGTTTCTGTATTATTTCAGTTCATTGACTGTAGAGCTAAAGACATTTCTAAAATAAATATTGTTAAGATCTGAAAATGGAAGTATATAGGCTTTTTATGCATCATTTTATGAAAACCCAATTTTTATGAATGTAAATGAAATAGAATAAAAGAATGTAAGTGAATTTGGTAAGCTAATTGTTAGTATAACTTTGTTTTCTATTAACACAGTTCTTTGAATGTTGATGATGCAGTTAAATTATTTCCTTTGTGTCTCTGTACTTTAGTTGGTTTTAGAATCTTTATACTTATAAGAGTGAATTGTAGTATAAATAAAGTTCTTTAAAATGATTAGGATTAATCTTGTGTTTTGTGTCCTACTCCCAAGAAAATAAGTAATTTTCAAGTGTTAATAGTTTATCATCATCATTATCATTATCATAAGACATTTTGAAAAAATGCAGTAGTATTGATGTCTTTTTAAACCAATTGTATTCACAAGTTAGCCTTTAATTCATACGTAAGTCTTGGTGTCTATGAGTTTTAACCTCTCATTCCTAACATTAATGATACGTCAGACTGCATTCTGGGGTATATGAAAAGTAAAATATTTATCTGGGTTCAAATGTGATTTTCATATCAGTCTTGCTTTAAGAACATTTTAAAGTAATATATTTCCCTCAAAATGTTGGGTATAAAAAGCAATCAAAATGCTTCTAATGGTAACCAACTTAGGTGAGCTACAATGTGGAAATGATTGGTCCATAAGATCTGCAGTCTATTTCCATCAGGAATTGGACAGGTCATTCTTTTAGTATTACTGTGTTAAACAGAGATGTGGTACAGTGCAGAGTTGAGTCACGGGATAGAATATGATTTCTACTATTTTGAGCGAGAAATCAAGAATGTTATGGTTTAGCCGTTCCTTTCAGCAGGGAGGTATAAATTGATTATGATCATGGAGTTTTCATATTACAGTTACTTATTTTCTTTTCTTTTTTTTTTCTTTTTTTGGTCAGTCGTGGGTCTTGAACTCTGGGCTTGGGCACTGTTCCTGTGCTCTTCCACTCAAGGTGAGTGCTCTACCTCTTGAGCCACAATCCCACTTCCGGCTTACTAGTGGTTTATTAGAGGTAAGAGTCCAAAGGAGGAGGCTACAATGCTTGATAAGAAATGCACTCTCTATCTTGCCCATGTAATTATAACACCTCTTTACAGTATTTTCACAATAAAAAAAAAAGAAAAAGAAAAAAAAAGGAGTCTCATGTTCATTTCTGGGTGTGCTGGATTTGAACCATGATCCTCAGATCTCAGCCTCTTGAGTAGGTAGGATTTCAGACGTGAGCCACCATCACCCACCTTAGTTACCTATTTCCTAACAAAGTTAAAGTGAAATATTATTAGAGTGTGCACAACAATTTTGGGAAATTTTCTTAGAATTAGTAGTCTGAGTGCTGATATTTTAGTCATAAAATAGAATGAGGTTATTTGATATGGTGGGAATGGGCCTCAAGCTAACACTTACCATGTGTGCAATCTTGTACTAGTAATTCCAACTCAGAAGTCTTCAATATCATCATCTTAGAATTAAAAATAGAAGTAGTTCCACTTTATGGGATTATTGTGAGGACTAAATTAGATACCATAGGTAAAGTGCTTGGAAAAAGAAGCAGTATTTAATACTTTCTACCTGTTATTTTATCATGTGATGAATTCTAATATTTTTACTATGATTTTTATATTGTGTCTATTTAGGATATGCAATGTGCTGTATTAATATTCATTGCGTTGTTCACTTTTCTGTCATTATGAGAAAAACACCTGCAAAGAAAATATCTGAGGAGGAAATTATTATATTGATTCATGGTTTAAGAGCACAAAGTTTAAGAGCAGATATCCCCATTGTTTTTAATTATATTTTATTAAATAGTTGTACGAAGGAATTTCCATTCAGCAAATCAGTTTGTAAGTACAATGGATCTTTAGATAACTTTCCCACACCCTTCCAAACCTCACCCCACTTTTTTTTTTTAGTTTCCTGCTATCTGTATTGAATATTATGCCTTAACTCTCTTCCTCCATAGCTCTCTTCATTCCTTCCCTTTGACTTCCCCTCACATCTTCCAAGTGATAGTTTTCTGGTATTCATTTTATAGGATTAAAAGTTCAATTTTATAAGAAATTACACCTTTTAACTTCTCTGCAAATAGCATGGTTTGGATAATACTGTTGTGTAAACTTGCATAAAGTTCTAGCTTCCAAATACACAAAAGAAGTGGGTCCTTTGTGTGTCTGGCTCTGACGTAGTTTACTTAACATATTTTTAGATCTATCCATTTCTTCGCAAATGATGTAACAGTCTTCATAATGGATGGGTGCAATCCAATTGTGTATATGTGCCAAACATTCTCCAACCATTCCTCCCCAAAGGACATCTGGGTTGTTTCCATAACTTGGCTATGGTGAATAGTGCAACAGTGAACATATTTGTGAAAGTGATTTTACTGTAACCTTTTGGAAAAATTCATCACTATCTTTCTGGGAGCAATCGTCTAGCCAAGTTTACAGAATAAGCACATCACTCCCTTCATCTCTATCACAAAGTTTTGCAAGTCCTCAAAAACAAATTAACTCCTCCTAATGATCTCAATAAGGTAAAACCACACGGTGCCCATATTTTTTCAAAACATTTTTTCATAATTATTTAGTGAGAACCTGCTATGTACTTTACTAATGTGGGAATGAGGGAAATGACAATAAAGTAAGAAATATGTAATTTAATTACCTATTATCATATTTAAAATCTTTTTCAGCTTTAACTCATAGCCTCACTTACTATTATTTTAATCTTTATTTGATTGCTTCATCTCTCCCCTAAATTATAACAGGTGATATAAATATAAAGGCAAAAAGTGTGGTTTGATTTTGACACTCATGTGTGAGGATGCACAATACGAGCAAATAAATGGATTGGAATTAATAATTATTATCCATTTTGTTAAAGTAAAGGTGGTTTCTCCAAACTGATTCTCGGAATACATATTCCATTCAATAAGAAACATGTGACAATTCCCTTTTTTTTGCTCCTCATTAACTTTTGTTTCCATTTTATTTTATATCGAAGGATGATTTCATATATCTACTATAGATGCAATAGTAGATGTTAAAATATTTCTATCTGTATGCATTGATATATACATACACACATATACAGGACATAATGATAATTTATAACTTCTTAACTGTACAATTTACTAAATTATTAAAAACATAGATGACTTATGCCTGGAATCCTGGTTACTTGGGAAGCTGAGATCTGGTGATCATAGTTTGAAGCCATCCTGGGAAAGAGCCTCTTTTCTCCAAACAACCAACAGAAAATCAGAATTGGAACTGTGGCTCAAAGTAGTAGAGTGGTAGCCTTGAGAGAAAAAATTCAGGGACATTACCCAGGCTCTTAGTCCAAGAACTACAATCTACCTAAAAAAGTCTATTTAATTTATCCCTGGGTAATCGAGTATTTCCATCACCCAAATGTAGATCCATGCTCATTTACAAGGTAACACTGTTATGTCTGGAGTACCACATAACATTATCACTTAAGTAGAAAACATTGCAACATGGGTTCATTCTATCTCTCTCATGGATTTTTCTCCACTCAAATACTCAAATGTTACAATTATTCCAATTATTTAAAGCCATAGCTTTTTTCTTTAATACCCATAATATTAGAGTTTGAATTGAGTGTCTTGTTTCTCCTAAATGGGTGTTCGTATCATTTTGTCATGCTCCCAGACAAAAATTATCCTGATTAATTTTCAGATAGAATCTGGATTCTTACTTGTGTATGATCCTGGGCTCAGTCCACTTGGTGTTATTTTTCCTGGAATTTAGAATAACAGTTGCCTGGAATTGTGTACAGATTGTTCTGCCAGTCTGGACTTTAACCACTATCCTCACAACAGTACACTCCCATATAGTCAGGATTTTCATAAGCTTATCATAGCTGATTTTTAAAATATCTGTGCATTTCCTGCAGGTTCTTGAATACTGAATTAATTTGTGTTTTTTTTTTGTTGTTGTTTTCTTTCATTTGAAAGTATGTGTTGAGTTGCTCCTCTCTTTTTTTTTTGTTTCTTCCACTCATGTTCTTACCTAAAGTGCTGAGAAACCAATTGTGCTTTCTCAAGATAGTGAAGGTGAACATTACTTAGTCCAAAGCAATTTCAGTAATATTTAAACACCTTCATATCTATGAATGGTGTACATATGCTAAGTGCTGAGAAGAGTCTTTTTATTTTCACAGTTGTCTTTGGCATACACAGACAGATCATTAATTATATGAAGATAATAAAACTACAGATGTTTGCCTGGAGGAGAAAAACCTATTATTAATTGTTTGACAGTGGATTCTTTCTCGTGAAAGAAATATGCTGCTTTATGCAAGATTTCACAAAATCATATTGATAGGAAGAACCTAAACAATCATCTAACACTACAGAGTTGAGGGAGATGAATTGACCTCCTGAATAATTTACTTTTGGGTCAAATAAAAGCATAATGAGTTGTAGTAAATAGGTGCTTAGCTGAATTTGTCAGTTTGTGAACTAGTACAGGTAAATAAAGTACAGCAAGGTAAGAAATAAAGAACTCTGTATTGAAATACATATTTGTGTGTATGTGTGTGTATGCACACTTGTCATGTACACACACGCACATGTGCATGTGCTCATGCATGCATTCATCATTCCTGTGGCTGATAGTGCCTGAGCACTATCCCTAGGATTCTGTGACCAAGGATAGTGCTCTACCACTTGAGCCACTGCTGCACTTCTGGTTTTTTGGAGATAATTGCATGTATTTTCATGATTGGAAAGGCTTTGAACAGTGGTCTTCAGATCTCACCCTCTCAAGTAGCTAGCTAAGCTGATTCAGCCTCTTAGTAGCTAGTTAAAATTCTGCCTGTCCTGTATGCTTCACTGCTCTTCTATTCTTTTCCTGCGATAATCACAAGCCTAAGTCATATATGTGTCTAATTTCTTTAAAAATACTGTTACTGCTCTGCACCAGAAGTTCCCATCTGTACTCTTAACTACTGAGGAGGCTTGAGAACAGAACCAAGGCCAAATTTTAGTGGCCTTCCTTCTCAATCTATAACTGGGTGCATTGGATCATTTCCACCATCCTGTACTATCCTAGAGACTAAGATTAAAGGACTGCAGGATCCAGGCCAGCCAAGGTAGGAAGCTAGACAAGATGATGTGCAATTCTGATGCTATTGATGATGAGAAGGCTCAAAGAACAGATAAGGTGCATGTTCTTGTGGAAAGGAAACCCCTATATTAAAATTAACCACTGATATGGTGCCATCCTAGCAAGAACAATATTCCAAGTGGAAATCCCCACAATTTATCACAATCAAAATAAGCATATACATTTACATCCAAAAACTTAGTACAATCTGTTCTTTGCTCTAATATCATCTTTATCTCATTATCATATAATGTGACAGAATAGTTTCTTCATTAAACTTATGATATATTTAAAAGACCTAGAAAATTCTTTTTCACTAATTAAGTGCAAACGAATGGTATATTGCCTCATTTCTTAAATATTTGACTACCACTGAAAATTCATATAATGTTTATTATAGTAATATATTCTGATTTATTACTTTTCTTTGTAAAAGTTTTTAAATTTTTTCTTCTCTGATGAAATTTAAGTATTTAAATATTATCATCGAAGTATATTCTTTGAATACTTGGGGCAGTTTCCTACAACGTTTTTAACCAATATCTTCTAAGAATTTTTAATAGGTGTATTATTTGGTTTATTTTTAATTTCTATTTAATTTTATTGTAAAGGTAATGTACAGAGGGCTTACAGTTACTTAAGTAAGATAATGAGTACAATTCTTATGGAAGGAACATTGATACACCCTCATCGATTTTTGTTGTACACTCAAACAACTTCTGATGCTGTTGCTGTTGCTATTGATCAATGGGTACTTTTGCTTCTTTGTTCATGCGGTTTTTATTATAAAAATTTATATACAGAGGGTTTACTTTTACTTAAGTCAACTAAGTGTGCACTTCATTTCATTTTCTAAATGTCAAATTTTGAAAATAATTACTTATTTTCTTTTGTTTCTTTAATGTAATTTTTTAAGAGTTGTAGGATTAGTTGATTTACTTTTGCGTGATTTTTACACATGTAAATTATTCAGACACATATATTTTGCTTTTAAAATATTTAATATGTGAATATTTAAAATTGTTTTCCTAATTTTATATGGTTGTTGAATTTAAATAAATCTATGTTCTTATAGTTATAAACACATTGTTCCAGGTAACAAATAGTTACTGTATTTTCAAGAAGCACATACTTTATTAAGAAAGGCTTCATTACCTGGTCACTCTTTTGTAAATATTTGTACTTGAATTAAAAATGTTTGAACTGGGCATGGTGATTTGTGGCTTCCATTTTCTAGCTATGGTAGGAACTGCAAAAAGGGTTTGTAATTCGGGAAAGCCTGAGAAACTAAGAGACCTTTTTATAAAAATATCCAGAGTAAAAGGATTAGCGATATATCCATCCATAGCGGGATATAGAGTGCCTGGATATAATATTCTAAATCTTGAGTTAAAACACCAGTAACATCAATCTTTTGTCAAAAGGATATATGTTTCACAATGTTTATTATTTAAAACTTGTTTGCAAAATTCTCATGTCTTCTATTTCTTAATTTTCAATTTACTTAATCCATCTGAATCCAAGTATATTGTGATTATTTTATTTCTACTAAACTTTTAAATAGTATAAGCAATATTATGATTTCATATATTAACCTACTTTTACTATTTGTGATAATTTCTTCTATTTAATATGATAATATCAATATTCCAAATGTGTGTATGTAGTGTGTATGTGTGTGTGTTTATGTGGTATTTTTGTGTATGTGCTTTCTGTGTACTTTGTAATGCTTGGGAGATCATACCATTGTTTCACATATGCTAGGCCAATGTTTTACCACTGAACTATATCGTATAGTTATAATGCACAAAGTTTTTTAATTATGACTTTTAAATTTTCATTGCTAGTATGTTTTTTCAAAATTATGTATAATAAAATGTGTACTATATTATATTCACGTTAGCAATTTTTAATGTTACTTTATTGTTATTTAGAATATTTCCACTGCCTTTCCTTTTTGATACTCTTGTGTTTGTTATTGATAAAGGTTTTACTTTGCTTATTTTCTCTCTTCATTGTATTTGCCTTCAGAGTTTACCTATTCTTTCTCTTATTTATTAGGAAATTAATTATCATATTCCTATTACAATTTCATTACATTATAAGCGGTCTAAAAATGTTTTACTTTCTATTTTATTTTTCCCACCTTCTCTGATTCTCAGTACACACTATTATGTGTATTCAAAAGAACCTTGATTTAGGTCACTTTGAATATTTTCCTCCTTCTTTTCTCTGAAGTCTTTTTGATTTTTGAAACACAATACCAATGACATACAGCTCCTATGTGGCCCATCATTCTTTCCCCTCTCACTCCCCAATGTCTTACAGCTCAAGTCTTTATCATTCAGATTTTTTAGGCTATAGTCTTATCTAAATCTGAATTCATTCCTAAATTAGTTTTAGTTGCTTGAAGCATTGCCTAAAGACATTTTTCTGTATATAATATCTGGGATCTTGTGTTTCACAAGCTACACAATATGAGTGAATATCAAACATCTAGATATCTCTGTAGAATATTGGTCCACCTGCTCAATAAACTCATATGTAAATTCAAAGAATACAGGTCAGTCAGAACAATCTTGTAAAATGGTGTAGCTTGAGCCCTCATATAAGATTTGAATCTTATTACCATGTTCAGTAGTGAAGACAACATATCTCTACTATAAGAACAGACACATAGAAAAGTGTAACAGATTTATTAGAAATAAATTCTTAGTTTTATGGTCAATAGATTTTGAAAAGGATGCCATGACTTTATGAAATAAAAATAGAATCTTAAATAGGTTTATTGGCACTATTGCCTCCATAGATTTAAAGAATGATTTTAGACTACTACATCAAACCTTATACAAAAATTTAAAATAAAAAGTGATTATCAAACTAAATGTGAGATGTAAAAACCTATAAACATTCATGACATTAAATCAGTAAAGGTTTCTAAAAATTTGACATGGAAAGTATTAGTTGCTAAAGAAAAGCAATAATAAACTGGTTAATATCAACTGATAACCTTTCATAATTCTATGAAATAAGTGAAAACATATCCAACAGATAGAGGACACGTATTTTTCAATGCTACAATGTTAATACTACAGTGGTCCTGAGTCTTAAGTACTTTTACACCTTCTAACACTATATAAGTTTTTCCCTGCAGGATAGCTTTTAAAAAACATATGTAAGTTAATAGTAAATAGGAGGAGCATATGAATTAAGCTCCTCATTAGGATCTAAGAACAAATATAAAAAACTCACTAGTATGATCATCATATAAAAAATGACAAAAATATAGTAATGCATTTGTGGAGAAATTGATATACTCCACATATCAGAATGATTTGTATAATACTGCAATCATTTTAAGCAGCAAATTTTCGAGTCTTCAAAAGGTGAAAGAGAATTGGATGATCCAGCCATCACACTTCTATATATGTATTAAAGAGAAGTAAAATCACTTGTTTGGACTGGGAATGTAGTTCATTGACAGTGCACTTGAATAGTATGTGTGAGACCCTGGAAATAATCCCCCAAAACAAACTTTCAAAAGACACACTATAGAGGATGTACTCTGCAAAAATTCCTGTAACTGAATTTTATATCTATTTTAATGTCTGTTCTAAAATTTACAACATTTCTATTTGAAGAAATGCAAGTTTGTGAAAATTAGGCTTGGAAAACCTGTGATTGTACAATTCACTTCCAAAGCACTAAAATGTATACAGTAAAAGGAGATAATACATTGCATATAAATTATATGAGAGCAAAAATAAAAACTATTGTTAAAAATACTTTACACAAATTGCAGAATATCTGAAAAGATATTTTCGGGGTTGGCTAAAAAAAACTACAGCTTTTAAAAAAAGATGATATTTCTGTTTATTTTTTGGTCTATCGTTTTGAGTTTATGCAGAGATAACTCAATCAAAAAGTGTATGTGATAAATGGAATATCTAGGAATTATGCATCACTTATGAGTAATTGATAACCTTTTCTGGAAGAAACTTTTAGCAAATGACAGAAGACCCAAATCTATGCATCTGCATTTTATGAAAGCCATATGTTACTTGTTCAATCCAATTGCTTTTCTCTACTTTGCTAGGAAGAAAAAGTATTCTCAGGTTAAGAGGCAATAGCAGTGAAAAGAAACAAAATAGACAATCATCTTGATTTATTTGTGAAAATATTAAATAAAACAATTCCACTCAATCGACTCCAAATTTGGTATCTATGAAGATGTTCCTGATTGCCAACATCCATTGAATTTTTGGAATTTTAATTTCTACCAACATATGAAAACTAGAACAAGAAAAAAAGTACAGTCTTAGAGCAAACCAGCCTTGGAATAATTTTCTTAATTGTTGTGAAATTACAGAAGAATTGATACTGTTAAGAATTTGATCCTTTCCTATGGAAATCAGTTAAAAATGGTTATCACTTATTATAATTCCAATACCAAACAAGAGTAATTTTATATAATCATTAAAATATCATTTCTTACTATTGTAAAATAGAATAAAAGACCAGTCTCAATATATTATCATTATTCTTAATTTCTAATCATTATCTAAATATCTTAAGCAATCTAAATATTCATGTCTTTAACATAGACGTAAATATTCTATACTTTCTTTTTTTTTGGGGGGGTGGGTCCGGTCGTCGGGCCTGAACTCTGGGCCTGGGCGCTGTTCCTCAGCTCTTCAGCTCAAGACTAGTGCTCTACAACTTGAGCCACAGCACCAATTTGGGCTTTTTTCTTTTCGCTAATGTGGTGCTGAGGAATCAAACCCAGGGCCTCATGCATGCAAGGCAAGCTCTCTAGCACTGAGCCACTTTCCCAGCACCAAATATTCTATAATTTTTACTTAACATTTTCCAGGTGCATGTATTCATGTATCTAAGAAATGTTCATAGCAGTTAAAAGTTGTTTTGTGAAATTAATGTGCTATATTTTGTTGTTTTTGTTGTTAGTGTTTGTAATTGTTGGCATTGTCCCTAAGCCTTTTAGTGCTCAAAGCCAGCACTCTACAACTTGAAGCACAGAGCTAATTCCTGTTTTTAGTGGTTAATTGGAGAAAGAATCTAACAAGTACTTTTCTGTCTAGGCTAGTTTCAACAAAATTCTAAGATCTCATTACCCAGAATAGCTCGAATTATAGGCGTGAGTCACTGGCACTTGTTTTATGTGTTTTTAAATTTTTAATTATGCTTTATGATATTTGTTTCACTATATTGTATACTGTTCTACACATAAATTTAGATATATGTATATATTTCTGATGACAATGATCTCTAAAAATGTATGGTTTTCTTTTTTTTCTTTGATTGGAGCTTTAAAAAAAAAATTGGTAGAATACCGTACAGAGGAGTAACAATTACATGGGCAATATAACGAGTACATTTCTAATCAAGTATTGTTGCCTCCTCTTTGTTTCAACTTCTCATCCCTTCCCATACTCCTTCCACCTCCTTCCACCCAATCCTCCCCCCCACCATAGTTGTAAAGTTTGTTTTTCGAAACAACGACTTGTACATCTCATTGTTGCAATGGGTCCACCTGTATCCCTATTTATAAGATTTGTTTTTGCCCTTTCCCTCCAGAAATTTTACAAACATCAAATACAGTGAAAGCAGGGGGGAGGGACATTCAAATGAACAAAAAATCATCTTATGAATATGTTCTAAGCAATCTCAAGAAAGAAGAAAACATTTGAAGTCGAATCTTATCTCTTAAAACCTACCAGTTTTAAGAGATAAGATGAAGGACAAAATTTCTCTTAGAGACCAATATATCTTCAGCATATTTGGTTCTAAGCATTCCGTCTAAGGCAAATTCAACAACTAGTGAAACTTGTGTTGGCTGTAACTATGTGTCTTTCTCCATGTGTTCATGTACACATGGGTATAAGTATGTGTGCATTTGTGTGTATAGTAACATACATGTGTACACATATAAGGGCTTATACACATATATGTATATATAAATAACTATACATTTAAAATATATGTGCACACACTAATATATATATATATATATATATATATATATATGCACACACACACATATATCAGGTGTTCAATGATTTAACCTACAGTTCCCAGCACATTGTCATTCTCACAAAGTGTACATGATAAACTGCTCTGAGGTTCTGTGGTATATAATGTGTATCACTTTGTACTCATTTCCCCCATTACCTTGTTTCTCATCCCTGTGAACAACTTCAGTCTATTTTCCATAGGACAGCTTTGTTTTCATTACATGTAGTTACTTACTGATAATAAAATAAGAAGGTTGTTTGTAAAAGAAAAAGAACTTTTAGGTCACAGGTTAAAAGTATCATATTCATCCCAATGTTTCCTATGAGATAAAATTTATAATTGTGGTAAAAGAGAAAAGGAATTCCTAGATCTGTTGTTTTGCCATTTAGAATGACAGAGAATAATATCACGTCACTGTTATAACTCTTAAAGAATGCAAGGGTAACTGATGGTCCCTATCATGTTCCTACAAAACCAGTGGACCCTGAAAGATAATAGTAGACTAGCAGAAATTCTAAGTAGCAGACATGCAACATGAAAGAGAAAGAGAGAAAATGAGAGTGAAAGAGAGAGAGAAATATCATAATACTGAAAGTGCATAACAGATAAACAAGAGCTGTATGAGAATACTCATACTGCTATCCTTAGATTCTACATGTACGTTTGAATGTATTTGATGTATGATAACCCATCAACATAAAATATAAAGTAATTTTGATAAAACATAAAAATGACTCAGAACAAATTATAAATGCTAAAACAATCTTCACAGAAGTAAACTCTCAGAGATATTTCATGACTTTGAAAAGAATAAAGTAGCTTTGGTTAATAAAAATTTAGAAATATGACAATTCACAAAAATATAAAATGATATTCATATATTTCATTATATAACCCAAAGTAGAAAACAAATGTTGTTTAGATGATTTTTTAAAACACAGTATCTCAGGTGCTGGGAAGGTGGCGTAGTGGTAGAGTGCTTGCTTTGAATGCATGAGGCCCTGGGTTTGATTACTCAGCACCACATAAGCAGAAAAAGATGGAAGTGATACTGTGCATCAAGTGGTATCGCTTGATAAAATTTTTAATCAATATTTTGTTTTAATTTTGTTCTTTGTAAATTCATGTGCACCTATAAAAAAATGCTGTGACAATCCCATTAACATCCTCAAAGTACCTCTTAATGATGACTTAAAACGTTGTATTATAGTACAAGAAAAAGAATGCTACAAATAAAGAAAACCAATAATTAAATATTAATGATTAATAAAGTAAAAAAAAATTACCAGTGTTTCCAGGACTTGAAGTGTATTACATATTAGATTTTTACTATTTTCTCGTATTCCTGTACATTTAAAACTGGCTAAGTTTATGATGTTCAACAAGAGTTTTATAGGCGATGAGTAGGCGATGATTAGTATATATGGCTCATTTTATCGTTTGTACATGGCTTATATCATCATTTGTTCTTCGCTAACATAAAAAGTATGGAAGCCCTACAGTTTTAACAGAAACTGTGTAATTAACAAAGTCTTAACTCTTCATTCTGCTTCTTTAGACAAAGACTTTGGAACTTCTCAGTAAAGTTTCTATAAACTCTGAAATGTATATATTTAGTAGTATATGTCTGCTAATATAAATCTTAAATAGTTTATGGAAAAGTATTTTCACCTGCCAGACTTCATTTTGGCATATATAAGCAAATTCTCAAAATTAAATGTTTAAACAGTAAAACTTTAACAAATCTTTACACTTGCTGCAGTGTTCATTATGGCAGGTGCCTTGTATACAATAATTGAATTCCTCCTCCTACAATTTCTTGAACAACAAATATCTGGAATTATTTTGTTGTGGACAGGTTAATCTTGGCTTTATTCTTAATTGTGTGCTTATGGAAGAAATACATGATTCTAAAATTTCACGACAATTCTTTTGAACTTACTTTTTCTTTAATTGTCTAGTTTAAGAAAATCAGTTGCACTTTAGAGATTAAAAAAAAACTGTTCTGTGCTCAATTTGGCAGGACATACACTAAAATTGGAACAATATAGACAACATTAGCATGGCAGCAGTGCAAGGATTACAAATGCAAATTACTGAAGCATTCCATTTTTACAACAACAGCTGGAGGCGATGTGGCCAGAAGGGAACCCTACTGCATTATTTGTGGGACTGTAAACTTGTCCAACCACTTTGGAAATTAGTGTGGAGGTTCCTCAAAAGAGTCCATATAGAGCTCTCCTATAACCTAGCAATCCCACTTTTGTGCATTCACCCAAATCACCACACGCAAGACCATATTAAAACTACCAGCACAACTATGTTTATTGCAGCATCATTTAACATAGCTAAGATATGGAACCAAACTCGATTCCCCTCAGTAGATTAATGGATCCAGAAAATGTGTGTGTTTGTGTGTGTGTGTGTGTGTGTGCATGCGTGTGTGTACATGAATTGTATGCCTACATCAGAAAGAATGGCATCACCCAATTTGTTAGGAAATGGAAATACTTGGAAAAAATTATATTAAATGAAGTAAGCCAAGTCTCAAGGAACATATTTCCCATGGTATCCCTTATTTGCAATAATTAATATATGTCTGGGATAAGCAGAAAAGATCATAAGCTATGTGCATAGGACTAGATAAGATGATATTAAGATAAATGAACCCCAAGATAAGAACGTAAGTTGTTTTTTCTTTCTTGCTGTTGTTTCTAATGTATTTATAATGTACAATGTGATTTTTTTTCCTTTTTTTTATATAATCCTCCCTCATAGTATAACCCTTGTTTTCACTGTATTCAATGTTGGTGCTCCTGCATCTTGTATATCTACTTCGCTAATTTGGGGAGGGAAAGAGAAAAAACAAAATGCTTAGATAGAGATGCAGGTTGACCCATTGTAACAATGAGATGCACAAGACACTATGTTGAAAAACAAACTTCACAATTTAGGAGGGCAGGGGGTAGTGAGGGGTGGAGGGCTTGGGGAGTGTATTGTGGAGGTGAGAGGGAAGGGATGGTGGGAAAAACATCTAAATAAAAAAATAAAATACATGAGAGCAGTAACACAAGAGATGGGAGTGGGGGAAATACTGTACTATACAAAGAAGAGTAGAACAGCTGTGGAGAGCAGTAATTTTGCTTTAACATAGGAGGAATAAACTAGCATACAATTTTCAGCCTCATGTCAGTCACTAAGAAGAGCAGAAAAATGCACAATCAGTAAACCAATAGCGATAAAATAGAACACTAAACAATGAAGAGGAACAGATGACTTGGAACAAGAATAACAAATGACACAATTAGGAAACAAATAACAAGCTGGTAAGTTTAAAAAAATTAACCATACTTCTATCAAATCTTTTTTACCTCATAATTTGTTAGAACTATAACTTAAATCACAGATTAATAGCATATTATTTTAATAATAAGTTACTTATTATTGATTTCATAAGTTTAATGTTTAATATATAATTTAAATTTTAGTATCTATGGCAACGAAGAAAGTGAAACTAAGTTTAATAAGTTTAATAATATATTTCATGAATTGTAAAATTGAGAAACATTAGAATTTAAACAAATAATATATCATTATTGTTTCAATTCTGTGAATTATGTAATAATTATGTAATAATTCAAAGTGTATTCTTAATGTTAAATAATAAATTATTGCACATGACTCTTGGTATTAGGCAGAAGGGTTCAGCACCGTGGTAAAATTCACACAATACTGTACATGAGCATATGACTCCTCTCTAGCTTATATTGTGGAAATTTGATTTCTACATGCATGTTAAATTCCTGTCTAGGTGACAGCTATACAATTATATATGTGAGGAGTATTTCAGATATACTTAAAAGTCATATTCATTAATTAAATTTTTATTATTTTATTCTAAATAAATATTTATTGACAGACTGAATTTCTGAGTAGATGATGGTGTATGTGTGCCAGATTACATGTATTGAGGATTATTTAATATTTCTGACATTATTTCTACAGTTAGATTTAATTTTCCATAAGAGGTTAAGTGTATTACACTGGATATATGAAAGTAAACTGAATGTTTATTCCATTAATCCTTTGCCACTTGTCTAATCCCAATATAAATTATCCATGTGTTTGAAGTAATGAAAATAACAACAGATATAAGCAAGATAAATCAGTCATACTAGACAAGTATTTTCACCTTTATTTTGATAGTTGGTCCTCTTTTACTCTACAGAATATTCTTGGGAAAATGTGCTCCAGGCTGACCACAACTGCAGAATATTTTGGTTTGATCTGTCATAAGAGTAGGAAAGAAGGTGAACCTTCCTTCCAAAAGTCAGCTCCCAAGGATGTGATCTGTTTTATGGTGGTGACTTGGAAATGAACATTTTTCACAGTTAATCTTGAAAAGCAATCTTGATAGACCATTTCTGTACATGGTTACAAGGATTATTAATGGCTTTTCAAGGATGCCAAATTGCCTCATTTTGAGACAATTAAAACAGGAATTTAGTTAGCTGTTCTTTGTATCTTTAGGAGAAAAAACCATTGACTCTAGGCCAGAGAAATCAATGAGGCCCAGAGAAGCTACTACCTTGAATAGTAATCCTAGACATCTAAAAACAAACAAATAAACAGTAAAACCTCCAGTAAGCACAGCCAGTCAGGGCTGCTATCACAGTCTACATGAAGTCAGTCAAAAAAAAAAAAACAAAAAAAAAAAAAACCAGAAGCTGAGAATCAGTTAGCTGATAACTAATATATTTTTATGAGGGAGAATGAAATGAGATTCCAGAGAGAGGGTCAGAAAGACTGATCAGATAGACTAAAATTGGTCACACGAAGATTGGAAAATAGAATTCCTTGTAGAAGAAATAAATCATACAAAGCCTGTGCATGTAAGTACAAGACAGCAGACCAAATTTCAGAAATGCAAAATTTCTTAGAGGTCAGCTTAATGAATTATCCAAGGAAATCTTTCAATTCTTAAAAATTTACCACATGTGGGAGAAGGCCAATTGCTGAAGAGAAAGAAAATGGCATCACTCTGATAGGAGGTCCAATATCACATTAGGAAGCAATCGAGCACAGATTTGTAATAAAAAGAGAAAAAACATTATTCCAAATGAGGGTTTCATTTCTTATGATGTAATAGTTCCTGATTTAGGTGCTAGAGATTACCGTACAATTGATCCAGTCTCACAGCTCAGTTAATATTGACTGCAATATTCCCACATGTAGGAAGGAGAAAATTTACAAATGTCTGATGACTGAGTTGAGGGAGAAGTGTTCTAATAGTGATATCTGAAGTTTAAACCCAATATAAGAGACGGATTTTCTTCTTTTATAAAAAAACAAAAAGAACCATTTTTAGCCTGGTGCCAGTGGCTCACAGCTGTAATCGTAGCTACTCAGGAAGCTGAGATCTGAGGACATCTGTTCAAAGCCAGCCTGGGTAGTAAAGTCCCTGAAATTCTTATCTCCATTTAATCACCAGAAAACCAGAAGTGACACTGTCGCTCAAGATGAAGAGCACTTACCTTGAGTTGAAGAGCTCAAGGTCAGTGCCCAAGTCCACTCTTCAAGCCCCTTGACCAACAACAACAACAAAAATCTCCCTTTTCTTGGACTGCCTACATCTTTTCCTAATATTCAACAAAGAAGGCATTTTATCACCCAGTATATTTAAGTCCTATCTTGGCTACTGCAAATAGAATGATTTGGTATCTTATGTCAAGAGATTCGTATTTGCGGAAACAAATACCAGCAGTAGTAACTTTCTTTCCAGTCCTTGAACTCTGGGCCTGGGCTCTGAACATGATTATGCTAGTAGCTTTAACATGAGCTTGTTTGTTATTTATTGGATTACTGTCCATGAGGAGTATTACTGAGTCATAAGGGAGATCTAGGTTTAGTCTTTTGAGGAATCTCCATACTGCATTCCAGAGAGGTTGAAAAGTTTAATTTCCCACCAACAGTGTAATAGACTTCCCAATTTACTACATCCATGCCAGCATTTGCTATTGTTAGTTTTCTTGATAATGGCCATCCTAAATTAGACGAGGTAGAATTTGTCTTGTTTACTTGTAGATTTGTAGGCACTTTCTTGCTACCCTAAATGAATCAATGAAACCTATATTTCTCTGAGTCTGTATTCCTTTCTCTTAGTATAATTTCCCCAACCTTTCATTTTCCTTAAGACTGGTGAAAAGTCATCCTTTTTGATGAGTGAATAGAATTCCATTTTGTGTGTGTGTGTGTGTGTGTGTGTGTGTGTGTGTGTGTGTGTGTGTGTGTGTGTGTGTGTGTGTGTGTGTTCATGATGCCTATAGGCCCATGAGTTCATTTCTAAGCCTTCTGTTTCATCTGTCATTTTGTAATTCCATATTAAATTTGGATTGCTTTCAAGACTGCGTTGAAGAATATTATTGGGATTTTGATGGGTATTGCAATGTCAATTGTTTGGGGGCAGTATTTTTCCAATGCTCCTGTTTGGAAGAATTAACATCCTTAAAATTGCAATATTGAAAGACTTTCCATTTCCTTTAATCTGCTTCAATTTCCTTTTTTAGATTTTTAATGTTTTCACAGTAGAGTTCCTTCGCATATTTAGTTAAATTAATTAATTCCTAGTTGTATTGTTGTTTCTTTGTTTAGATTTGATTAGATTTTGAGGATAATAAATATGAGTTTGCTTTTTGGATTTCAGCCTCAACCTTCCCATTGTTGGTAACACAGAAAAACTACTGATTCTTGTGGGTTTTACACCCTGCTACATTGCTGAATGTTAGCATAACCTTTACTAATTTGAGGGAGGAACATATAGGTCCCTTTAAATATAGGATCATTTCATCTGCACAAAGGGTTAGATTTACTTCTTTCCTATTTGAATTCCCTTTATGTGTTTCTCTTGCCCTTACCTCTTGCAACATATGTTACTACATTACTACAATATATGTTACTACATTAAAAGAAAGAGAGCAGACTTTTTAACCTATTTGCTACAAGAAAATTAATATTAAGCAGAGCTAATTGAAGTAATTACTTATTTTCTCTTCAGATGGTGAGTATAGTTCTCTTGGATATCTTGGAAGAAAACATTTACTGGTGCATTACATTGAAATAACTGGCTAAACTTTCTTCTTCAGAAAGGCAAAAGCACATTTCTTTCATATTAGTATTATAAAATCATAAATAGCTGCATGTTGAATTGTTTTCCTCTGTAATTTTGAATTCTATTCTTCATCCATCAGGTATGTAGAGCTTTGAATGACCAATTATTTAAATTCCTATATTGCTTATATTGTGATGTAAATCTTAGGAATATTAATATGGATTTATCTTTGAGTCTCATCGTGAGCTACATTCATATTAAACTTATGCAGTCTCAAGAAATAAACCTGAGTATTTTACTCTTTTCTATGTTTTATTCAATAAATCTTTTCTTTTTAGAAATATGCTCTCATCTTTAATATTGTTCCAGTAAACATCATGTATTTCTAGTAGTTTTACTGAAATAAATATCAAGTTTGGAACAGAAAGACATACCCCACTCAGCGTTATCACTTTAAAGTAAATCCTTGGGGATTATTTTTATACATAAAAATATAAAAGTGCAGTGAACATGTTTATACACGAATAATATAATGGTTAAGTCAATTAGACACAAGAACTACCACATCAAATCTCAATTTACTTAAAGGCACCAAAATATTTGTGTTCATGAATTTTTAGAAAATGACTAGTCAAAACAAAGTTTATATAATATTTGAAATTTAAAAAATGAAAATTAGACCCAGATTTGCTGTCAATATCCTGATTCAAGGAATACATTTACTCAGCAAACCGAGAAACAAAAAATAAGGGATTGTCACATAGAATGAAAGATGTAGAAGCACACTGTCTTTCCTTAAGATGTTAAGCACATGCAAATAGTCTGATTTTTTTCAAAAATACTATAAAAATTCACAAGAGGATTTGAGATCAGAAGTGATACATAAGCAAAGTAACTGGAAAACTGTATATGTAAATTGGGCTTTCAATATAGGATGACAATTTTTCAATAAATGAGCCTATAGAAGATGATTTTGTATCTCCAACACACAGCCAGTATTCTACATTTCCCTACATACTCCCATTCTCTAACCTCAGTTTCTGATCAATATGCTTCTAATTTCATCATGTCAATTGCTACTAAAATAACAAGGTGGGTGTTTTTTTACGTTTCTAGATCCAATAAATTTTAGTATTTTGGAATAGTAATATAAAATCATGAAGTTTGACTTGAATAATAAATTTGGGGATATTGTATTCAGGATACTGTTAATTGGCCTGAAGCAGCCAGGGATCCTATTATGAATACACAGACATACAGTATACTAAGAACAAGGGACCTTTGATCTCAGGGAAAGATACAGGACCAGGCAAGATCCTAAAGCAAAGAAAAACCATAGGAGCAAACATCAAACCACTATCAATACAAAAGAATGAAACTGATCTCTGATGGGTCTGGGTGGTAGTTCTGTCTTTGTGTGGGAGAGAGAGAGAGAGGGAGGAAGAGAGAGAGAGAGAGAGAGAGAGAGAGAGAGAGAGAGAGAGAGAGAGAGAGAGAGAGAGAGGAGAGAGAGAGAGAGAGAGAGAGAGAGAGAGAGAGAGAGAGTGTTTAGAGTGGCTTCCATATTTGCAGTGCATAGAGCATTACTTGTTAGGGAGAAGGTGCTCATATTAGAGCTCTGATACCACTGTCATCACTTTTTATTGTGAAAAACACTTGCTTAAACTCTAATTAAAAAAGGGAAAAGTAAACTAACATTTTACACGATTGTTTTCAGAATTAATTGGTATATTTAAGGCCAAAAGGAGAAACTGGAGATTAATATGATATATTTGTCCCTTCTGAATATTACACAACAATAGCTGTGATTTCAGGAGTCTCCAGCATTGTCCTCACAGCTGAATTACTAATATGCTTAATATGATAGAGAAATAGATCAGCCAGCAAGCACAAAGAACTAGTGATAAAATCGAACTTTTAAGCAGGTTGCCACATCTTTTAGGAATGTAATTCCTTCGTATGAATTTTAAATTTTGTGGCTTCCCTCTGTGATTAAAAGGTAACAAAATACTATAGAAACAAGAATTCCTGTTCAGCCAAGTAGAAAGTGCTTGTGATCCCATCCTCACGTTGCAAATTTCCATTTCATAAAACTCTCTTTTAGAGTGCTTTCATTTAATACACTTCAGCACCTCATCCTTCCCTGTGGAAGACAGGAAAAAAGATAATTTTGTTTTAATATAATCTTACGTAAATTAGAGTGCACAGACATGATTTGTATAATTACAGAAGTTAGTAATAAATGTAAGTAGGGATCATGTCACAACGAAAAATATAATTAAATTCACATAACAAGTCTAGAAGTCACAGCATTTTGTGCATGAAAACATATATTAGATTAGTTGCAGAATTTCTATTCTGAGATTAACTTTATATTAAAGTATAATACACTTTGCCTAAGGATTGAAACATTTTATTGAAAATATATTTCTTAGAGATAGTTTTTGCTGCATAATTTTAAGAAGAAAATAGTCCCAAAGTAATCATTTTTCTTATTATTTTACGGGTTCCATGTGATTAACTTCCAAATTAGAAATCCAGGTATGATTTAATTTAATATAAACAAAAATATTATTAAGTATAAAGACCTTATACTCTCTACATTCTTCACACTAAGGTCATCAAATATGGTGAGTCTGAATAATTAGTCTCTGTGTGAACTATGTAAATATCACTTACAATGTGAGTGAAATGTTTAGAAAGTAGTATGTATTTTTGTTTAATTGCTCTGAAGAGAAAATAAATGTTATAATCAAAGGCTAAAATGGTTAGATTTAAAATTTAGAATTCAGGAAATGATTTTGACCACACTGGTTATTAGAGCCTTCACAAAAACCTCATGAGAAAATTCATATTGATGAAGCAAATATCCCAGAGGTTAGACATTTACGAATAGAAAAATCCTGTCATTCTGAATATGTAGAGCTACATATCAAACATAGAAAATTTAGCTTTTAAATACCTTAATATATTAATATATTTACTTGCAAGGTAAATACTTGTTCTGAAAGGAGAATTTGAAAAATAAACATAAGTATTCATTTGATAAAAGACAAGGTTTAAATATCTCTCATTCAAGAAGCAAGATGTACAGTTTGTTCTTTTTCAAGCCAATTATGTTCTCTAGACTTACCACAAACAGTAGATTCGTAAACCTAAATCATTGCTTTGTAGGGAAATAGAAATTTATTGTCCTAAAAGTCATGACTATAACTTTTTTCTCAAACAATTACTAAGTAACTGTTTTATATTTTTATCATGGAATCATATTTGAGATATTTTTATTGATTAAGTTAACTAATTAATCAATAACAATATATAAGTTATGCATGAACAAAGTTTATCTAACACAAGTACTTTCTTCACAAGTCATATCATGGCTCTGCTGAAGAACACCAGAAAGAATGACATTGCCTCATTTGTTAGGAAATGGAAAGATTTGAAAAAAATTATATTAAGCCAATTAATCCAGGCCCAAAGAAATATAGTTACCAAGGGTCCTCTTATTTACAATTACTAGTATAAGTCTGAGACAAGCAGAAATGGTCAGATAAGTTGATGTTAGGTGAAATGAACCCCAAGATAAGAATTCGAACGCTTTTTTTCTTTCTTGCTATTGTTTATAACATATTTATAAGATGATTTCTTTGTTGCTTTGTATGTCCCTCCCGCATGGTGTAACCCCTGCTTTCACTGTATTTGATGTTGGCATAATTAGTGGAGGGGAAAGGAAAAAACAAATTGTTTAAATAGGGATTCAGGTTGAACCATTGCAACAATAAGATGTACAAGACGTTATGTGGAAAACCGAACTTTACAACTTTGGGGGAGGGGGAAGAAGAGAAGTGGGAGATTGGAAGGAATGGGAAGGGGAAATAAAGGAGGAGTCAATAATGCTTTATAAGACGTGTACTCATTACCTTGCCTATGTAATTGTAACCCCTCCGTATGGTATTTTCACTATAAAAAAAGAACCCTATTAGGTAGTGTTATTTATTTCTTAATTTTGAGTTATTTTGTTAATGGTTATTACTTCCCAGAATTGGCAGTTTCATTATGCTCTTTCCATAATATATTTAAAGCATTTGATTATACTTCCTCTATTTACTTTTTTGTACTCCTTCCTCCAAAGAACTTCTGTTTTTCACATAAAATTACATCTTTATATATGCACATATAATTTAATTTGGAAGATTTAAGGTGAAATGCTACTTAGTTCAAGATGTACAGTGGATTAACAGGATGAATAAAAACTTGAATATTTTTGTTAAATTCTGAATTGAGCTATCATTATAGTTATGGTTAGGGTTAGGATGCCAGACAGAATTAGAATGAGGTTAAGAGAAATAGAAAATTTAGGTTCAACACAGGATGACTCATTGCAACAATGATACTCACAAGACACTATGTTGAAAATCAACTTTACACCATGGGGAGGGAGGAGTGAGGGAGGTGGGAGAGGGAAGGGATAGTGGGACAACAACAAAGAAGAGGGTAACAATGCTAAGCAAGAAATATACTCATTACCTTACGCATATAACTGTAATCCCACTGTAAGTGTCTTTACAATAAAATAAAGTTTTAAAAATGAAAAAATAAAACCTGACATGAAATAGAAAAACACTTTAAAATTTTAGGTTCAAAATGTAAGTAAAATTTAGACCTACATGCCTAGCAAGAATTAGGATAATTTTGAAATAGAGCCTTGCTATTAATATTATGATTCAGTTATATATAGGTTTAGGATTAGGCAAGGTGTTCAAGTTAGAGCTGGGGCAAGGATGAGAAAAATATGTAAGATATTGTATAAAACTGCAACATGTTTTAAGAAGAATGAATGGCATCAAAGTTAGAATGAGAGAAAACCAGTGTCTGTGTTACTTTAAATATTCAGATATAATTTGGTTTAAAGTGTGAGTTTTTTAAATTTCTTGTTAGGATTAGGGAAAGATAAGCTTTAGTTTTCCACTAAGAAGTAGAAACAAAAAATGTTTGATTGAATAAAATCTACATAAGTTTCCTTACATTAACCATTTGGTGTTAATTCAGATTTTTATTAGGATTAGGTTTCTGGTTAAATGGGATTTAGGATAAAGAAATGGGTTAAACTGGTGGCTCATGCCTATTATCCTAGCTACTCTGGAAGCTGATTTCTGAGGATCACAGCTCAAAACCATCCCAGGTAGGAAAGTCCAGGAGAATGTTATGTCCAATTAACCACGGTAAAACCCAAAAGTGGTGCTGTGGCTCAAGTGGTAAAGTGCACACCTTGAGCTAAGGAACTCAGGGACTGTCCCCATGCCTAGAGCTAAGGGATCATATTGAGGCCCAGAGATCAAGCCTCTCAACCAACAAAAAGAAAAAAAAGGAATTGGCTAAATGTTAAGTATATCCGAATTTATTTCAAGTTCTAGGAATTCAGGAAAAGCTGAGGTAATAGAAGTACAATGTATTTCATAATATCATTATTTGAGATCAATGGGTATAATGATTCCTGCTGTGGAACAAGATAGATTCACAGTGAAGAGTGAGAAAATCACTAGGGTTTAGGAAAACCTGCAATTTACTTCAAGAATTAAATCTCTATTGAATTGAGATTGGAATTTCAGTTAGGATGACACAAAATCAGTATTTTTCATAAATTCAAGAATTAGGATAACATTAGATTCAAAGTTATGGTTAGGATTCCAACCATGTTTAGGGTTAGAGGGAAGGAGAAAAAAATGAGGCTCAAATTGAAGCTAAATTTTAGAATAAACCCGATAAGATTAGAATATTTGTGAACGAAATTAGTGCTATTAATATTAGAATCTACTTACAATTAGGCTTCTGGTTATTCTCAATGTTCCAGTTAAGATTAAGTTTAAGGTTAGAAAATGACTAAGATATTGGAAAAAAATTGAAATCTTTGTTTGGAAGGCTTATTTCTATAAAGAGGATGTGAAAATTACTGTACTTATGTTACTGTTATTATTATTATTGACATAAAATTTCGATTAAGATTAGGTCAATATTTTGTTCTTATTATGATTACTGATATGAAAAAAGGTTTTAGTATAAAATTGAGTTTTCACCAACAAGTAGAAGAAAAAAATGTGAGATTGAATAGTAACTAGAGCATTATCATTATATTTATAATTTCTCAGTGATCATTCTTGTAATGATTAATAAGAGTTTTCCAGCCAGGTTTAGGTTGAGAGTTAGTGTTAAGTAATGAACTAGATGGTAAGTAAATCTGAAACTCATTTCCAGAGTGCAAACTGGAGTATTCATTACAATTAATTAAAACTACAGTTTTTTTCTTAAACATTAGAATTGGACTATCTTTAGGGTAAAAGTTAGTTTTCAGTTCCAGTTGAGCGTAATGTTAGCATTAGGGAAAGGGAAAATTTAGGGGTCAAACTGAAAGTAAATCTTCATATAACAAATCAAGTTAGAATTATGATAAATGTGAAATAAGAAACTGCTAATAATATTAGGATTAGGGTGTGATTAGTGTGAAGGTTAGCCTCAATGTTCCAGTTAGGGTTCGAGTTAGAAAAATGGCAAGATATTGAGTAAACCTACAAACTTTTAAGAAAGATGAGTTAAATCAAAGATAAGATGAATAAAAACTCATGTATTTTTATGGCTTTTAGAATCCTAAGGCAATTAGTTCTAGGGTTAGGGTTATTTTCTAGTACAGGTTAGACAGGGTTAGGGAAAGGAAAGTTTTAAGGTAAAACTGAGTTTTCTTCTAACACTTTCAAATAAAATTATTGTGAAATTTGACAAAAGGTACAGAGTTTTCCTTAGTTTCCTATTTAGTGTTCAATAGGGTTAAATTAAAAGTTAGGTTTTTAGTAAGGTTCAGGTATGTAGTTAGGTTTAGGAAATAGAGTTGATTTTACGTAAACCTCCAACTTCTTTTTGGAGATATAGAAGTAGAGTAATAGTTAAGATCAGTGGAAACTAGGGTATTTTTCATGATATGACGATTTGAGGTTAATGATTCATAATAGGGAACAAGATAAATTCAGATACCAAGTTAGGGTATCTGTAGGATTTGGATCAAACTGCAAATCATTTCAAAGACAATGAGTATCTGTTAGGATGTATCTAAACTCGAATATTTTCCATTAACTTTAGGATTGGGTTACTATTATCATCAAGGTTACTCTTAGGGTTCTGACAAAGATTAGAGTTAGGATTAGGTAAATGGAAGGTTGAGCATAAAACTGAAGAGTAAATCTGAGAACTACAGGCTGAGGAAGAGTTAGGATGAATGTTAAACACAGGATTGCTATTTACATGAGCATTCAGGTACATTTAGTGTTAGGGTTAGCCTCAATGTTCCCATTAGGGTTAGAATTAAGGTTAGGGTTTGAAAAAATATAATATATGAGGTACCACCACAAACTATTTTAAGAAGGATGTGTTGAACCAAAGTCAGGATGAGTAAAAACCAATGTATTCATATGATGTTTATTTTAATCCATAGGGTTAGGACTACTTTTCTAATTCAGATTAACCTTAGGGTCAGGGAAGGGTAAGATTTGAGGTAAAACTGTTTTCTACAACTAATTACGGGTCAATTATTTGTGAAATTTAATGTAAACTACAATGTTTCCCCTACATTTCCTATCAGAGATCATTTGGGTCAGGTTTAGGGTAAGGTGTCCAGTAAGGTTAGGGATAGGATTATGGTTAAGTAATAAACTAGAGTGTAGTAAATCTGAAACATTCTTTTGTATACAGGAATTCAGGAAAAGTTAGGCTCAATAGAATCTACAGTATTTTTTGTTATGTATTTTAATATTGTGAGCATTTGAAGTCAATGGTTAAAACTACTCCTAACTGAGAATAAGATAGATTCAGAGTTTGAATCTATGCTGAATCAAAACTCAAGTTCTTTTTATAACATTAGGATTGGGCTACCATTCACATCAAGGTTATGTTTAAGATTCATGTCTGGGGGTGTTGGTGTTTATGGAAATGGAAAATTTACTGTCAAACTTAAACTCAAACTAAACTTTAGATCTACAAGACAAATAAATTTTCAGATGAATGTGAAGTAGACTTCTGATACTAATATAAAGATTCTGGTGCAATTAGGGTTATAGTGAGTTTCACTGTTTGATTCTGGATTAGGGTTAGGCTCAGAAAAAAGGTTTCGATGTCGGGTTAAAAATAACCAATTTCAACAAATATCAATTCATTCAAAGGTAGGATGAATGAAACGTAATACATTAGGAGGGTTATTAGGGCTAGGTTTAGGTTTGTTTTTCTAGTTCAGGCTAGGTTTTGAGTTGTGGAAGAGGAAGCTTTAGGATAAAACTGAGTTTATTTTTATTAACAGATGTAAAATAAGTGTGAAATATTCTAGAAAGTGCAGTATTTTCCCTACATTTACTTTTCATTGTGTATTAGCCTTAACTTTATAAATTTCGGTTTTAAATTACATGTAGATTTAAAGTTGGAGTTAGGAAATGGATTAATGCTAAGTAAATGTGAAAGTTATTTTAGGATCTAGGACAGAAAAAGCTACAACCTAGAGAAATCATAGTATTTTCTATTGTGAAAATATTCTACAGAGGGGTTACAATTACATGGGCAAGATAATGAGTACATATCTTATCAAGCATTGTAGCCTCCTCCTTTGTTTCCCCTTCCCATCCCTTCCCATCCTCCCCACCACCATCCCTCCCAAATCTTCCCGACCCACCCATCAAAGTTGTAAATTTCGTTTTTGACATAGCGACTTGTACATCTCTGTTGCAATGGATCCACCTGTATCCCTATTTAAACCATTTGTTTTTCCCCTTCCCCTCCACAAATTATACCGGCATCAAATACAGTGAAAGTAGGGGTTATACTGTGGGGGAGGGACATACAAAGTAACAAAGAAATAATCTTATAAATGTGTTAGAAACAATTGCATGAAAGAAAAAAAAACCTTTGAATATATCTTAGGGTTCATTTCCCTAACATCACCTTATCTGACCTTTTCTGCTTGACTCAGACATATACTAGATATTGCAAATAAGGGAAACCATGGGACCTATGTTTCTTTGGGCCTAACTTACTTCACTTAATATAATTTTTTCCAAGCCTTTCCATTTCCTAACAAATGGGGCAATGCCATTCTTTCTGATGGAGGCATAGAATTCCATTGTGTATATATACCACATTTTCTTGATCCCTTCATCTATTGAGGGGCATCTGAGTTGGTTCCATATCCTAGCTATCGTAAGTAATGCTGCAATAAACATAGTCGTGCTGGTAGTGTGTTCTAGTGCTTTAGTGTGTTCCTGTTTGTAAACATTTGGGTAAATGCCCAAAAGTGGGACTGCTGGGTCATTGGGGAGCTCTATGTGGAGTCTTTTGAGGAACCTCCATACTACTTCCCAAAGTGGTTAATAAGTGGGCTAAAGACTTAAAGAGAAACTTCTCTGAAGAAGAAAGAAGGATGGCCAATAGACACATGAAGAAATGCTCAAACTCCCTAGCCATAAAAGTAATGCAAATCAAAACAACATTGAGATACCACCACACTCAATTTAGAAAGGCTAAAATCAAGAACTCTAATAACATCAGATGCTGGAGGGGATGTGTACAGAAGGGAACCTTACAGCATTGTTGGTGAGAATGCAACTTACTTTTAACAATTATCAATTGAGTCACTGTTAGAATAAAAGAAAATAAGTATGTTTGTGGGACATTTTGCATGCAAGAATAATTCGAGCTAATTAGGTTTAGCTTTCTAGTTTTACTTAAGGGTAGAGTTTTAAAAATGGAAGCTTTAGGGTAATACTGACTGTACTACTTTCAATCAAAATTAAAATAAATGTTAAATTTTATTAAAAAAATAGCAGTGATTTTTTTCCTTTCTTTTTACTTTTACACTTTTGTTTTTAAATTAGGTTAAATTTAGTGTTAGGTTAAAGGTTAGGTTTAGGGATATAGTTAAGTTTAGGAAATCAATTAATGTTAATAAAATTGGAAAAGGTAGGATCAATGGAAACTAGAGTTTTGTTTTTTTCCTGATATCCACATTTGAGGTTAATGGTTATAATACTTCATATTAGTTTGTGAAATAGCTTCAGATTTTGAGTCAAGAAATATGTAATTTAGAGTGAGAAACTGTTATGTTTCAAGAACTATCCTTTATATCAATTTTAATTATTTACACACATTTAAACTTTCAGAGGTAGATATATAGTTCTTTGATCACTTTTCTTATTGTCACTGTTATTTAACTCTGCCATTACACGAACACTAAAGTATCCTTAAGTTCTTATTCTAGTGATTAGAATATATCATTTAAATAAAAATGAAAACAATCAGTATGAAGACTTGAAAAAGTTAGAGACTTTGTACTCATTGTTCCCTTTCACCATCCTCTATGACTGAACCTCTCTTTCCCTGGTATTTTTCATTCTAGAGAAGAAAATTAAATTAAGTTGGCACTGGTAAATGTATTAACATTTTCTATAATGAAAATCTAGAATGTATCCTTTAACCTACAGTCTTTACTAAACTTGTTCTCTCACCTGCATTATTCAATAAATGATGCTGCTTCCAAAGGAGTTCTTAAGAATAAAATGGAGCTAATGAATAATGTTCATTTTCTCTTCATGTTCGCCTTAACAGGACAGAGAATTCTAGTTAATGACACAATGGTACAGCCATTGGATGAATGTGAAGATGATCTTGGATGAGATAGTGCAGAGGGGCCATGAGATCAATGTCCTGTCATTCTCTACTGCCATTCGTGTGGATGCTGCTTCCAAAGGAGTTCTTAAGCATAAAATGGAGCTAATGAATAATGTTCATTTTCTCTTCATGTTCGCCTTAACAGGACAGAGAATTCTAGTTAATGACACAATGGTACAGCCATTGGATGAATGTGAAGATGATCTTGGATGAGATAGTGCAGAGGGGCCATGAGATCAATGTCCTGTCATTCTCTACTGCCATTCGTGTGGATTCCAGAAAATCATCCCCTTTTAAATTTGAGATTTTCCAAATGTCTTTGAATACGCAGGTGTTGAAAGTCATTTCAAACAGTAGGTCAATGAATGGACATATGAGTTCCCAAAATAGTGTCTGGAAATTTTATTCAATATTGCAAAGCATGTCTAGAGAATTTTCTGATGTTTATGAAATCCTCTGCAAAGACATGTTCTGAACCAAGAAAATTTGAAAAAAATTACACGAAGAAAAGTTTGATGTCCTGCTAGCAGACCCCCTGGTTTCCTGTGGAGAACTGCTGTCTGAGCTACTGAAAATTCCTTTTGTGTACACTCCCTGCTTCTTCCCTGGCAATGAATATGAGAAACAGTTTGGAAGACTTCTGCTTCCACCTTCCTATGTGCCTATTGGACTGTCTGAGATCAGTGATCAAATGTCATTCATGGAGAGGGAAAAGCAGATGATGAATATGATTGTTTTTGATCTGTACTTTCAAACATTTAATGAGAAGAAGTGGAATCAGTTTTATAATGAAGTTTTAGGTAAGCTACCATTTAAATTTTTATGATTTAATCCTAACTTTCTGTTCCTTTGAAGGTGAGCTGAAGTAAATATCAATCTTAAGCACCTGAGGGAAATTCAGATCAACGAAATGAAAGGCTTACATTAGAGGAGGAATTAAAATTCTCTGGCTATTTTCTTTTTAGAAACATTTCCAGAAGGAATAACTCTGCTACTTGAATCACAGACTGCGTTTCCAGAGTATTGTGTATTTTACTATACTTTTATGTCAGGTTAAAGAACAATATTCCAGGTACCAAATGTTCACAAATATAATCCTTCCTATATGGAAGGTTAACTTCAAATAAGCTCAGTCAGAAAAGTCAGTGAGACTTTTAACGCCAATGAAACAGCAAAAGGCCAGAAGTAGAGCTGTGGCCCAAGTGTGGTAGCGTGCTAACCTTGAAAAAACAAAAGCTCAGGGATAGAAGGGTTGACATCATCCTAAAAGCAAAGCAATATATCCATTACCTGACTTGTGCAACTGTAACCGCTCCTTACATCAGCTCTATAATAACATTAAAAAAATTGAGTGATTATTAAAAAAAACTCAAAAACAACACAGATCCTGATATCAACCCCTAGACATGTACAAAAAGAAAGAAAATGAAGTATAAATCTCATTAATGTCTTAATGAGTACAGCTAGGTAGATTTACTCCCTACAGTTGGTAATTTATCACCAAAACTATGAACAAAAGGAAAATATTCCATCTTTTGTAGCTTACTTTTCTCAGTTATAAAGTATTCATTTACCTATAGTTCTAGGAAGAGCTAGCTATTTACTTATTTACAATTAGTAAATATTGTCTGTCCCCCCAGAGAAAATGCATTAGTGACTGCATCTAATTGTCTCTCTCTCTTTCTCTCTCTCTCTTTTCTTTGAGAGGGGGAGAGTAATATTATGAACTACTTAATATGAAACAAATGCAATAACACAACTCAGAATTTAATTAAGACTCAAAAAATTATTGTTGTGGGAAATAAATCAAGGATCAACACATTTCATGTTAAACTAGAGAAACCTGAGAATACTTTCTTAGAGTATGTGATATTAGTAATTGGTTCTGGACATCCATATGATTCTAACATTTTATTTGATACTTTTATAGCTTTGAGAGAATGTATTTTATATACAGAGTAATGCTTGTGTCATTATAAACAAATATCCCTTATCAAAATATAATATCTACAGGTCTTACCTACATTATTTCACTTATTTCATTAAATCATGTGTTGTAGTCAGGGAAAAGTTTTTCATGATCCTTCTTATCATATTCTTTTCTCCATTCAGGAAGACCCACCTCAATCCTTGACCTCATGGAAGCTAATATATGGCTCATTAGGACTTACTGGGATGTTGATTTCCCTCACCCACTGTTACCAAATTTTAAATTTCTGGAAGAACTCCACTGGAAACCTGCCAAACCTCTGCGTGAGGTAAACCTGTCCCTGTTGGCTTGGTGCTCCCTCTCCCTGTCCCACTTTTCCCTCTGGCTTTTCCTCTCCCTCTCTTTTTCCTTCTTTCTGTACTTCTTAATGGCTTTGCATCCTCTCTCAGGGGTCTCCATCAGCAAAACAGATGTGAGAGAGGGAATGAAGTGTCCTGTTAATTGTGGATTCGTGTATTTCCATTCAACTCTCTATGCTTCATGACTGTCAAGAAAAAGGTAAGATAATGAAAACGATTGGAGTATATGATCAGTTAAATTGAGCCTTCATTGTTGAAGTCATAATGAAGAATGCATTTTCCATGTAAAGATTATTTACTGACTACAATATACGAGAAGAAAATGGTGGCTATCCAGAGAAAGGAAGTAGAAAGAGATTCTGAACACAGATTTTAATTCAATTTGGATTGGGTAACTAGAAAATAAAACTTGTCTGAAAGTGTTTTCAGACAAGAACAGGGCTGAAGTCTCTGCACCTATAGGACAGAAAGGATGCTTGGCCTGGACTCCTAGACAGAGGGTGCCAGCAAGATAAAATACAGTGGAGCCATGAAACAAGGGTCTGCCTCATTTGTTGCCCTGGAGCAGCAAAACCATAGTACACAGAAAGTGCCTCTGGGCTCTAAATCAAGTTGGGGAAGGCTTGGATTTTGCTGTTGCGTCCAGCTGGGTGGGTTTCTGCTCTGGGTTTAGGTGAGCATAGGGGTCCAGCTGTGCTGCAGGCACAGGGCTGATGATGCCTGTCTGCTGGTTGCAAGCAGGCAGGAGGATTTTCTACCTGGACAGTGAATCCCGACCTTCAGATAGCTGATTTTTAGTAGCAACTGCAGATGTGTGCCACTACTGCCTGGCTCATTTTAGAAGCCATAATTGTTTTCTTTTTTCTATATTTTTAAGTCCAGGACCAGGACTCCCACAAGCCAACCAATGCTTTCACTAACTTAGCCAGGCCTCTCCACCCTCTTAATGCATCTTTTCTTCCAACTTGCCTTTTCCACTTATTTTTTGTTTTGACATTGTTATATTTTAATTAATGAATTTATATATTTTTCTGTTGGTTCTAGCACTTGAACTTAGGGCCTGGCCACTGTATGTGGGTGTTTTTGCTACAGGTTAACACTCTTTGTAACACTTGAGCAATAGCTGAACTTTTTTCTTGTGGGTGTGAGTGTTTGTGCGTGTATGTGTTTTAGAGACTTTTATTGGAAATAAGAGTCTCATAGAAACTCCTAGCTTTGGCTGGAGGTGGCTCATACTTAAAACACTAGCTATTCAGAAGATGTAATCTGAGGGTCCCAGTTTGAAGTGAGACTGGGCAGGAAAGTTTCTGAGATTCTTAGATTGAATTAACTACCAAAAGACAGAAGTGGAGTTGTGCCTCAAGTGCTAGATTGCTTGTACCAGAGATGCTCAAGGATAGAGCCCAGACCCTGAATTCAAGCTCCAGGAATTCCCCTCTCAAATGAATGCCTTTAGGGCTTAGAAGTGTGACTCAATGTGGTAGAGTGCCTGCTATTGAGCAAAATCATTACATACTGAGTTCAAGAGCAGGACTGTGAAATATAACTGGCCTTAAGCAGAGTCTGGAGTTCATTTCTGTTTCTTTTCATCTGTCTCTTGCTTTCACTACCTCAGGCTTCTCTGCAATTCAAATTCCACTTTAAAAGTTCAGACAAGTGACTTCAAACTCTTCCCGATGAGCATCAATTTAACTCCTAAATGAAACGTATAACTTAACTTATGAGCTAATTAATAAAAGGCACAATTATTAATTTTCTTACAATCAAAGAGAGTCAGAATATTGGGAGCAAACTCAATTTTCTACATGAAAATGTGTCTTAAAATTTTTTCCAACGAGGAAGAAATAATAGTGAACGAGAGTCATTTATTGAAATTAGGGAAGCTGATGCAGCTTTCAAACGTATCCAAACACATAGGAAAGAAACTCAGACATGTTACTGGGAAACAGAAACTCTACTTGCTCTTGCTGGGGAAGTGTGTGTGTGTGTGTGTGTGTGTGTGTGTGTGTGTGTGTGTGTGTGTGTGTGTGTGTGTGTGTATGTTTGTGTGTGTGTGTGTGTACACCTAGCACAAGTCTTCAACTCAGGCCTTATTCTCTGCAAGGATGGGACTAAATCACTGAGCCACAGGTCTTCTGGCTTCTTAGTAGTTAATTGGAGATGCAGATCTAATGGATTTTTCTGTCTGGATTTAATCTTCTGATCCCCTACTGTTACTGTGGGTACTACCACAATGTGAGAGCCCTTTAAATTGAGAGTAATATGGAAGTCACTTGTGCAAGATGCAAAGTAACCAGTTCATTAATTGGGAGTAACACAAGCTCACATTTAGAGTGCCTTCAAACACATTGTTTCTGATAAGTTTATCTGAAGCCCAGAGCATAATCAAAACCCATTTGCCACAACATGTGTGTAGCATATATTTAATGTATAGAATATGTAAAATGAATTTGATCCTGAATCAGAAGCCATGCTGGGTGTGGTACTTAAAGTATTCACAAATAGATTGTCATTGAAATGACTGTCTGACTAGCATGAGCAACAGAGCATCTGCTTAGTGAGAACAAGGCCCTGATTCCAAGCCCCAGGACCATAAAGAAGTAGAAGAAAGTGAAAGAGGAGGAGAAAGAGATTAAAAATGGAGATGAAAGGGCGAGAGAAGGGAAAAGGAAAAAGAGGAAATGGAGAAAGCAGGAGAAAGAGGAGGAGTATGGAAAAGGGAGAAAAAAGAAGGGAGAAGGAGGGAAAGAATGAGGAAAAGGACCAGTGGGAAGAGGAGGAGAGGAGACTGGAGGAGGAAGAGAAATGCAATATAACAACAAGAATGTTGGAAAATATTTTCCATAAGTGATCTGCATGTGCACGGCAGCATTATTTTTTAATCAGAGAGAGCTAGCCCATTGACAATGTGGGTGAGTACCTGTTGCTAGCTCATTTTATTCTGAAGACAGGCACTGCTCCACGTTTTTGCATTGAGAAGTTTAGAAGACATCCTGTTCGGTGTTTCACAGATTCACTGCAGGATTTCTTTTTCATGTATCTTACATGGGAAAGTCCTAAGTGCAACCTTCATTAATTAAAGAAAATAGAAGCAACATTTATTTGTATTACTGAGCATGAAGAAATCCTGGAGATTTCTGGTTAATTCAGAGGGTCCCAGGCAAAAATATAGAACAAGAGGAAAGTAAAACTCTTTTTAAAAATATAATAAGTTAGCATTGATGTAAAGATTTAGGGGATGTTTTTCCTTTTTACTTGCCAGCTGTTCAGTGCTACAGCAAGGCTGTGCCCTGAATCCTCTTTCAATTCACCATGTGAACCTCCATTTTACTAGTCCTCATCATAACTCTTACAACTGTCCCCTCCTTTCAAACATGTAGCTTTATTCAATTTTCCTGTTCTAGCTTTCATTTTGGTACTAGCATCAGTAATCTTCTTCTAGTATTTGACAATGAAATTCCATTTTTTGATAGAGAGCTCAGTTCATATTGACAAAGGCAGACTAATGAGAATATCATAGAGCATAAAATACAGAATATTATTAATGTGATCATATGCAACTATTCCATAAATTAATATAAGTACACATAAATGTGTATTTTCATATAATTTTTAAAATGTGAAACAGTTGCATATCTATGTCATAAAATTATACAGATCACTAATAGTAGAGAATAAGCTAAACCTATTGTATCATTCCGAATATTCTTTGTAAAATTTTCTTTTTTCATTAATTTTCACCTTTGGCTTTTCTTTTCCTAGCAACCAGTGATATATTGATGTCCCTATAGTTTAGTCACCTCTGAGTAATCTCTTTCTTTTCCACCTCTAGTTAGTCCCTCATGTTAAATACCTGAGGTATAACTTGTCCCAATGTGCCTCAATAGGACAGCAGTACCCAAGTGGATGGCTGTGCCCATTCTTCCCTTTATTAGGGAAGGGGATATCAGCAACAGGGGTGTTAGGGATCAGGTGGCTGGAACCATGGTGTTATGAATTATGGGTAGCAGAACAGAGTAGCAGAGACTAGGATACAAGGGAAAGGGGAATTGTGACTGTAATTGCTTAGTTGCAGTGGCAGGAAATTGTGTAGTAGCAACAGCTTTTCAGGGATTGGGGTAGCTAACACAGGTATTGAGACAGATTAGCAGGGACAAGGAAGCAAAGGCAAAGTGAAAGAGTAAAAGCTGTGAGGGATTAGGGTGACACAATCAGGGTAACAAGATCATGGGTGTGCAAACTGGGTAGCCAGTACTACGGTAGAAACAACTGGTATGGTAGACTGATGTGGTGCAGAACTCTGGGTTTGCCTCTCCAGTTTTGACTGTTAGATCTTTAGGGAGCTACTCCTAGCAGCTCATTATCAGCATGTTGGGTTCAGGCACGTGCCATCCATAAATGTCTACTCCAAATTGATTGCATTCTTTGACACCGGCTTTGGGATCTTTGCCCTAAGCATCCTGAGAGACCACAATCCACAATGGTGCAGAACAGGCTCCACATAGTTACCTGCACTCAGCTTTTACAAACCTCACTGTTCCTCTCCAACGTCAATTTTCATGGTCACAAGGGATCTGAGGAGTGCTCAGCTAAGAACATAGGTAGCATCTTAAATACACCCCTGCCAATCACTGCTCATGGAGAAATGTACAAACGTGCTGAGGTCAGTCTCTCCATCTCCATTTCTGGTTCACTAGAAAAAACGATGTCACAATTCAACCACCAGACTTCTGCTATGGCAGCAACTGAACCAATGATACATAAGTTAGTGAGGGGATACGTATCAAATATAGTACGGTAAATGCATAAATATATAGGACAGTACACAGGGTTTCCATCAAACAAGTTAGTTTATGTCAGAAATGCCAGACCAATCTTTCCCTAGATCTTCCTGTTCAGAAGGCACGGAGGACTCCTAGATACAACACAGATCTAATGATATGGGTGAATAGGAATGTAGGTTAGTAATGCTTAGTGATCTGAAGTTGTGCTAATGTGTTGTCTTGTCATGGCTTTCATCTAATCAATGCCTTTTCCTGACCTTCACCACATCTCTTTATTTGGCATAAGTGACAGGTGGGAAGATCTAACAAGATCACTTAGAGTTTGGGCCTGGGGTTAAAAACTCCATTTTGTGATCATAAAAATTCCTGAAACTAGATCACTTCCTGAAACTAGATGTAAGGGGCACAAGGAAGTTAGGGTAACAATTAAAAAATTTATAATTTCTTCAAAGTTTAACATCTGATGTCTTCCCTTCCCACCCTTCAGAATCCTATTTCCCAACTGTGTAGACACCCTTACACTCTGTTCTCCTGGAGTGTTTGAGTGTGGGGCATCATCTGCTTCTTTTGTGTACTGCTTTACAAAGGGAGCTTTTTCTCCTAGGCTCAAAATGACTTCAGTGATTGGGCTACTGTACAATAGGCTAAACAGGACTTGGTCATTTGTTCACACTCTTAAGTAGAACAGTCAAGGATACTAAGGACTAATCAGGGCTCACTTGCTGTCAGTGGTATTTCTCTGAGGAATTGCTGTCAATGTTGCCCACAGTGCCTAGGCTAAGGTCTCCCAGAAAGGCTCCAAATGACACCTTCTTGAGTCTCTGAGTTGATCATCATTGAGCAACTATGTTCCACAGTCTGTGAGTCACTCACTTCTGTGGGAATATGCCTATGAGGGTCTAAGAAGAGAATTCCCTGGAAGGAAGGTCCTAGAATGCCAAACATCTACTAGGGCAATGGAAACCCGCAGTTCGGCATGCTTAATATCCAATGAACTAACAAGAAAGAAAGACACACTGCCAAACCCTGAAGCAAAGGGTCAGAAGTACTGAGGGGAAGATAGCCCCATGATCAGGAATATAAGTGGAGCTTACAAACCCCTTCAGGCTCTGACTTTCTAGGTTGAAATAAGATAACAGGCAGCTTGAGTTTCTAAGAGCTCATTGCCTAGGCTATATGGCTCTTTCAGAACTTCTTTTCCCTCTTCCTGTGTTCTGATAGTAACAGTTAGTACAGTGCTTCTGTCTGCTAGAGGCAATCTTAAACTTCACATAATGCTAAAAGTCGACAATAGATAGAAGCTGCTATTAAATCAAAAAATAGGAAATAACACACAGTGCTTCCCCTGAATTCCTAGCCCTAAGAAGTTCCCAATTCTGTGTACAGAGTGATCATGGGTGAATGCTAACAACCTCTACTGAATGGTGAACTTTCAACACTTTTCCCAATGGTATGGTCCAGTACAGTAGTTGCCACCTATAATCCTGGATATTAAGACAGAAATGTCTAAGATATTGCATCCCGAAAAAAGAAACTGGGCCAAGGACAGACAACTTATCATTGCTGGAAAAGGAGGAAGACTTAAATAGGAGAATTTTTCTCTGAGCACAGACATGGGTAGTCATTTCAACAGTTTTCAAATTGTGGCTCATCAGTAGAGACTACCACGTCAAATCTCACTAAAACTAATAATAAAACATATAAAAATAAAAAACCTATTTGTATTTCAGTACTAACATCTTTTTTAAGGTGTGTGTGTGTGTGTGTGTGTGTGTGTGTGTGTGTGTGTGTGTGGTGTTTGATTTTTTTGTATGGGACAACATTTTTTCTTAATAAAATCACATATTGGCACTACCATGTAGGTTTCCCATTCAAGTCTCATGGTGTTCTAACTGTACCACTTGAAACACACAATTCTGATGGCTAACTGGAGAAAAACATTTAATGAATACGCCAACCTGGGTTGGTTTCAAACTATGATTTTCAGATCTCACTCTCTGGAGTAGGAAAACTATAAGAGTAAGCTTCAATGTTCAGCTCAGTATTTCCAGTATATTACTCAATCTTTCTGAGTCTCAGGTTCTTCCCATCTGGAAAGTGAAAAGATTTACTGTATGGAGCTTAGAATCTGGTGGGAGTTATGACTGGTTGCAGGAAGTATAACTGTTCTGGATGTGTGGACAGAGCCTGACGCTCTCATAAAACTTCTGATATTTATATTTAAATGAATTACAGGAATTCGGAGCAAGAGGTATTTTTCTGTTCTTGTTTATCAATTTATGGGCAGGAAGAGATCCACAGAAATTCAAACAGAACAGGGATACAAATACAGCACTGGTTCTCTGTAGATATTATGTTGATAATGAATTATACCGGTTGTGGACAGGGACAGGAGGGAAAAACAGAGAAAGAGCAAAGGAAGTGATGAGACTGTCCAATAAGAAATGAAGTCATTACCTAACTTACAAAATTGTGACCCAAGTGAACACTACCTTAACAATAACAAAAAAAATCCAGGTTTATGATTCTCTCCTCCGGTTTTAGTTAGAGGCCCTTAAGACTTAGACCCATCTATGGAGTTTTTAAAGATCAATTTTTATGATAATGTAGTGCCAGAATCTCTTAAGAAATGTTATAAAAAGTTTGCATTCTTAGTAACTGTTTCTGTTTGAGTGCAGATTCTCTATGTTATTGGCAAAGCTATTTTTTTTAACTTTTTGTTTTCGGTACTTTTTAGGTGTTGAAATCCTTCTTAAAGCTTTGGGATAGAGGTCTACTATGTCTTGGCACCATGCCCCTAGGTAACATGATAATCAACCTTTGAAATTAATCTCCTTGACTATTAGTTTTATTTAATTATTATTTTGTAGGTGGTGGTGAACTCTGGGCCTAGTCACCATTCCTCTGCTCTTCAGCTCAAGGGTAGAGCTCTACCACTTGAGCCACAGCACCCCTTATTTTTCTGCTTATGGGGTGTTGAGCAATCCAACCCAGGGCCTCATGCATGCAAGGTAAGCAGTCTACCACTGAGGCACCTTCCCAGCCACTGAGTGGTATTTTTGTGCATGGGTTTATGCAGCAAATCTATTGAGCAAATATATTCATTTGCCATTAGACATATTCAAAATTATGAATTATCTGATATTTTAATGAATAAAACTCTTCTCATGGTTACCAGGATTATTTGTCTCCTAATGCCAAAAATCAGAAAGACGGGTATTTTAAACTAAAACTACAAAAGAAATTCAAGATCTTGGTGCTAACAAGAGAATTAAAAAGAGAATTCAAAATTGTTTTTCATCATGAATACAGAGCTCAAAGATCTTATAATACTTATTCTAAATGCAAATTAAAGGTTGAAAATCAGCCAGGAAGTAAAATTTATATTGAATGTTAATTTTTAAAGAGGAAAATAACATCCTAGATGGCAGACTAAAGACAAATACCAGAGCCCTGTATGCTCAATAAGAAATAAGAATCTTTTATTAAAAAATTGAGCTGGAAAGTGCACACCAGGCAAAAACAAGCAGTCACAGCACACCACCAAAAGAGACACACTCTAATGTATATCTCAGAAAAAAGAAACAGTTTCAGACCTACGCTCATCATCTGTATCCATGATTTCAATAATATATGTACACTCCCCTACCCCCCCACAAATGTATGCAACAGCTCAACCTACTCACAAACATCCACTCAACATGAATCAGACCTTCCTGTAATATTTGAAATTTTAAAAGAGTTAAGTATTGTAAATAATTAATAACAGATGCATAAGCAATTATTTTTGAATAGCATTCTGCTATGGAAATGAGAGTTCATGATTATTGTAAGTACCCAAAACATCTCTGAATCTGGAAAGAATTAAACAAGAGACAATCCAAATTTTGAGACTGTATTTCTACCAGCTCTTCTGCAAAGGCTTAATGAAATGATACTTACAAGATTAAAAAATTATGTACTATATTAATACAATGAAAAATGGGTAAGTAAAGTGAAAGACACTGATCAGAGAGACCTATGCTGCCTCCAGCTCTCAGCCAGCTGCACACATTGGCAACGTTGATGCTACCTAAGCCACGGGGTTGTCTTCCCCAGAACAGTGGCCTTACTGGGGTTGGAGTTGGTGGGGGGGGTAGGGAGAGGAGGGTAGGACATGGGGGAGGCTTGTTAGGAGAGGAAGGAGGGGGAAGGTCAGTGGCTCAGGCAGCAGCCACCCCTATGGTGGCTAGGTTCTGGGGAGTGTCTGTGAGGTGGGATGGTTGGGGCATATCCCCTGGGGCCTGGCAGCCTTGTGAGCAAAGGAAGGATTCTCAAGTCCTGCCAAGCAGAAAATGAGAAATGAGACAATCGGTGGATGAAGAATTTTAAAAAACAAAGGCAGGGACTTGGAGGCAAACTGTAGGGGCATTGAGGGTGGAGGCAACAGGACTCAAGCTGCAGTGATGCTTCTCCCAATACCCCTGGAAGTGTGTGAGGGCCAACTCCGCCGCCACGGACTCAGCCTGCAACTTATCTTGCACTGGGCACCAGGACTGTCCAGCAGAGCCTCGGCCTGCCCCATAGAGCAGTGGCAGGGAGGCCATGCACAGGGAGGATGAGGAAACATGCCTGACTGGCACTGTTCCAGCCCAGCCAAGAAGAGGGCCTCCGGGGAAGTTCCAGCTGTAGGTCAGGACTGGTGCCATGGACAAGACTGGGTGGGTCCTCCGGGGACCAACATGGTGGCTGTCAAGTGTGGGCTGGGAACTTCCTTAGCTTGCCCTAGGTGTCTCCACAGAAAGGCCCATTCACTCCTGTTCCTCTCACACCTTCTGGATTCCAGCTGTCCTCCTGCCTCCAGCCACATCCAACTACAGAGTCAACGGCACACCACTGAGTGTCCATTACGAAGATGCTTAAAGGGCATCCCAAGCTTGATTCACCATGCATGTGGGGCTCACGTGTGCCATCCTCCAGGCAAAGCGTACCCCCATTTTAACTTGGCCACCCATGCCTAGGGGACCATGAACTGCATTCTTACACAGAAAGCCAGGGGTACACAAGGCTGTGCTTCATTCTAAGGAATCCTTTCCCTCCTCATGCTCAAGTGTGGGGTGGCTGTGGAGCCAACTTCACTATCAAGTTTAATTATCTGAAAGGAATAGGATACAGCTGTCACTGGGGTTCTCTGTGTACATGAGGTGTGTGTGTGTGTGTGTGTGTGTGTGTGTGTGTGTGTGTGTGTATGTCTATGTGGCGTGAGAGAGTCAGACAGCTGAGGTCTGGGGTAAAACACTTCTTCCCTTCAGCATTGAGTTTTGGTATCTAGTGGTTTTCCCCCCTCCACCAATTCTGAGTCAATGTAATAAAATTTTCCTTCTGTATACTTTTATCCCTTGATCTACTTGATGTTCACATTCCTATGATCTGCTTGTGAACTTCAACATTTGCTTCATGAAGGTAGTGCCTTTTAAAAACTCTTTTATGAAGTCCTTTGATCTCTTTAAATGCAATTTTTACTTAGCCCAACTGTTGGGGTCTAGGCTGTGACTGTTAATTCTGAGATTATCTTAGAGCTAATTGAGATATTATACTTTCAATCTACTTTTCTAGTGAAAGAAGTTCAGCATCTTTATTGAAATATTTACCTGGGTGTAAACAAACACAAAAACAGTGTTATAAATGTACAATCACTTGCCAGGCACCAGTGGCTCTCGCCTGTAATCCTACCTACTCAGAGGCTGAGATCTGAGGATCGCTGTTAAAATCCAGCCCAGGCAGGAAAGTCCTGGAGACTCTTATCTCCAATAAACCACTAGAAAACCAGAGGTGGCGCTGTGGCTCAAGTGGTAGAGTGCTCGCCTTGAGCTGAAGATCTGAGGGACAGCGCCCAAGCCCAGAGTTCAAGCCCCACGACAGATCAAAAATAAAAAAATAAAAAAAAATATGATCACTTGACTTTAGTAAATTGTGCACCACTGTAATGATTATTTTTGCTAATGTTAATAGTTGGAAATGGAAAAAAATCACAAATTACAAAACTTAAAAATAGATCAAATAGTAACACTGATCAGTAATGAAGTACAAATGTAAATGTTTAATAAATAAATGAAATATTTGAAATTCTTATCCACATAAGAAATACATATCAAAATGTCACTGAGATCCCATGTTACACATCAGAATAGTTATAACTACTCTAACAAATAAAAACAAATGCTGAAGAGGTTGAAATAAATCAGGAACTGTATTTAGTTGTGTGACATTTAAACTAGCGCAACCCATATGGAGGTTAGAATGGAAGTTTACACAATACCAAAAAAAGAAAACAACATATATTTTAATGGCCTTTACAGTAACTTGGATACATATTGAAGGAATATGATTTAACATGAACATCCATGTTCATGGTTGCAGTATTCATACCAACCCAGATCTGCAATCAAGCTACATGCACCAGTAAGAAGGAATAAAGAAAATGTGCTATTCATAGCTATAAACATATTCTGGATATAATAGAAGTTAATGCTTCCACTGTTTCATTGCAAAGTATTTTTGATATACACTTAATACTAATTTCAATGGGTTTTATGGCATTGTATTTTTACTTCTGTGAGGAACATCCCTATTGATTTTCAGAGCAGTTACAACAGGTTAAAGATATCCTATAATATGTGAATGTTAGAACAAAATTTAAATATATGAGTGAACACATACAGGAACATCATATATAGTTATAATTTGAAGCAAATTAAGAAGCAACAATTGTGAAAAAATAATGCTGGAACTTAAAAACAAATTATCTTGAAAAGTTGAACGAAGAAGATGTAAAATAAGATTCATCAAAAGCTGTTGAATGATAGAAGATGGATGAAGGTTAGAAAAAACATTCATCTGCATGGTCAATTTGAATGAAGTATATGTATATATGGTGTACACTGATGAAACTTATTCCAAAACATAAAATAAACTTAAAATGTTTATGAGAAGACAAAACAGGGTCTGTCTTTGTATATGTAATAGCAGGAATTTACAGGATGTTCAGAATTGTGAACGAGAGACAATATGGCCAAAATTGTTGATGTGATTGAAGTTGCAAAATGCACCTATGTTTTTGTGGGAAAGAAGGAAAGAAGATGAAGAAAACATGTGGGGTGCTGATTGAGATATATTTTCAGAAATACAGACAAGGAAAAATACGAAAAATATGCAACTAATTAATGTTAATTTAACAAAACATTTTGCTCAATTTTAAAATATGAAACTATTCAATACTTAATAGCATCAAATAAATAGGCTATGGAAGAAAATGAGACATGGACAGATTTTCCCCAAAATTTGTTTTATTTCATAACAAATGGATTAAAGTAAAATGTAATTACATCTGAAAATGATAACACTTTCAAATGTCATTGATAGAATCTAGCAAAGAAAAGGAACTGAGAAGTAGAGAGTAAAAACAATCTGTGTTATAGATGAATATACTCAGTAGAAATTTGTGATGAAAGAGTGTGCTGTCTTTTCCTCATCAACATAGATCTAGGACACCTACCTTTTGACAGAACACTTGTAGTCAGAGCAGTAGAGTTATTAGTTTAAGCAGTAATTTATTACATTTATTCCCTAATCTTATGATATGATTTCTGAATGATGTGAGTGATCCTACAGGATTTTCTGATCTCATTTTCACCGAGTTTCTAATTCCTCCACCTGCCCATGATTTTTCTGCTACTCTTATTTTTCCTTGTTTCTGAACTTAACTCGTGTGATCTATTGGTTCATGAGAAAGAGCTGGAGACATGTGAGGATGGCCTGTATTCTGCACTAATTTCCACTCCAGCTTAGATGATCTAGTGAC
This sequence comes from Dipodomys spectabilis, assembly GCF_019054845.1. Classification (NCBI taxonomy): domain Eukaryota; kingdom Metazoa; phylum Chordata; class Mammalia; order Rodentia; family Heteromyidae; genus Dipodomys; species Dipodomys spectabilis. The sequence goes on along the minus strand of NW_024871098.1, from coordinate 3,261,682 downwards.
GGATCTGGGCCTCAGAATCAGATATTAATTGACCTCTTTGGAAATCGAGAAAGTAACTCCCTCAGACAGAATGTGTCATTCCTTGAATTTCTCTGAAGAGATTTGGTACAAAGGCAAAATTCAGAGAATGAACCAGGAGATCACACAAGTATCTTCTGGTAAGAACAGAAACTGGACAAAGTCTATGGTAGAGATTAACTGAGACTGGATATAAGGGGCATATAAAAGAATTTCCCTTTTTTGACTACAAGTAAGTTGTTTAGTGAGACATGATACCTTCCTTCATATCAGAAAATGCACTATGTGAAATATGTCACAGCCACTTTGTGGGAGGTCAGTTCCTCAGAGGAGAAGGGGTTAAATGTTGTGACCACCATTTTTCTCTCTAGGTTGTTGTCTCTCCCACATCTTCCCATGCCAGGAATATGTTGCTTCTTTCCTGTATTCAACTAATTGTCCTGACTTCTAGGCAGAAAGACCATAGGCTATTCTTTTGCTAATCTCTTGCATTTGCAGTAGAATAGGCCCAGGCTCTGCTCCTGCCAAGAGGTGACAACAAGGTCATATTTGAACTGAAGATCAATGATATTGAAAAAATAACTGAAATTAATAGCACCTTTTTATACTTTCGTCTTTACTAACAGACAACTTCCTGGTTGCTCATACAGTAGTTTCAATTCCTTAGTAGCAAGAACCATTCTAGGAGGTCTTTCCTAGCCATACTTTTTCAAGTGTCCACTGAAAATTGAACTCACTAGAAGCTGAAAAGTTTCAATTTGTGGGGTGGTGGATACTGGTGGCTCACATCTATATTCCTAGCTACTCATGAGACTGAGATCTGAGAATTATGGTTCTAAGCTAGCCTGGTAACAAAGTCTATGAGATTTGTCTCTAGTTATTCAACAAATAATCAGAAGTGGAAATCTCTTCCAAAGTGGTGGAGGGTTAGCTTTGAACCAAGGAGCTGAGGGACAGTACTCAGACCCTGAGTTTACACCCCATGACTAAAAAAAAGCAAGTTTCTTTTTTTTTTGGGGGGGGGGTCCGGTCATGGGGCCTGAACTGTAGGCCTGGGCGCTGTCTCTCAGCTCTTCAGCTCAAGTTTAGTGCTTTACCACTTGAGCCACAGCGCCACTTCTGGCATTTTTTATTTTTGCTTATGTGGTGCTGGGGAATCAAACTCAGTGCCTCATGCATGCAAGGCCAGCGCTCTACCAATGAGGTACCTTCCCAGCCCTGTAAGTTTCATTTTTCTATTATGATTTCCTCTTCTAACACACTATGTGCTTTATCTGTAAGTCTTACTTAAGGTTGCTCTGTCTCATTCAATTAGATTTTTGTCTCTGTTAACAATAAGAAAGTCTACAATGTCTACCTAGAGTACAATCACTTAGTTTACAACAAATGTTTGTTAAGTGTGGGTGTGCAGAATTAGACTAATTCTTACTTTAAAGAAATTATATTGGCCTTCATTCCACTTGAACAATTTTGTGGAAAATAGATGCATCTCTGGATTCCTTTGATTATTTCTAGAAATTATATTATCCAGATTGTTTTTCCATTGATACAGAAAATTCCAAATTGTGGCAACTATTATATTGTATTGCTAGTTTTAAGCATGGCAAAATGGATCAAAGGGATTTCAAACTTCATTTGTGTGAAAAACGTTCATTCATTATCTAAATTCAAAACACCTAAATTACTAAAGGAAGAGATTCTCTTCCATGTAGTGGTCTTGGAAGGTCTGACTATATAGTGGTCTGACTTTGAGAAATAGGTTGCCATAACGGGTATTTTCAACACTTCTTTTTTGGCACTAGAGGCCTTGTGAAACAAACACATTTGTCTCTGACTTATGAAGTCCATGGCTGACATTGATTGTGAAAGATAATAATTATCCTCCTACCATTTCCTTCTAAGTAATTTTACCTATATTTATGATTTTGAGACTTGTAACAATTTATATGTAACAGTCGCCCATACAGCAATTTAAAGAGAGAAACTTCGGTATCTGTGTTATAATGTAGTGGTATCATACCAATTCCTTATAGTTTACAATATAAGATAAATAACAATGATTATCTTAGCAACTCTAGCTAACTTATGTATCATAAGACATTATGTCCCAAAGTTCACAAGTCACTTTATTTTCAAAAATATCAGAGTAATCAGAATCTTGATATTTTTGAAAAGTATATTATGAGGTATGTATATTTCCAAAGGCAATGTTACCCACAAGACATTTCCAGTTTCTTATTTTGACATGTAGCTAATTTAACATTAGTTTTTGTCCAAATTAAAGCTTACTATATATTAATTGTGCTACATAAAATGAAGCACAAATTTAATTATTGTCTTTGGTTTTACTCATATGTAATTATCATAAAGTTGTTGTGCAAAGAGATTTCAGTTCAATGTTTGTTTATTAGTACAATGTATTTTTGTTGACTCCTCCTTTGTTTCCCCTTCACATTCCTTCCCGTCCTTCTCTGACGCCAAAGTTGTAAACTTAGTTTTTGGACATAAAGTCTTGTACATCTCATCGTTGGAATGGGTCCACCTGTATCCCTATTTAGACAATTTGTTTTTTCCCTTCCCTTCCACAAATTATACCAACATTAAATACAGTGAAAACAATCCCATCTTTCCTAACACTACCCATCCTCCAAGTTACTTGGTTCCATTTTTACATATATATCATTAATATAATGATTGTATTTGCCATCCTTCCTCTTTTCATTAATCTGCCTCTTCTTTTCTTAAAACTCTTCTCCACCCAAACATGATTTCCATTTCTGCTACTTATTTCCTTGAACCCTTTGTTGATTTTTTGTTATTCAGAGAACTGCTATCACAAAAATACTCTCATGAGCATACCAAGCATTGGGTTTTTAAATTTCATTTTGATTTCAACTTGTACACAGGAGTTGACATTCAATACATGAGTACATGAGTACACAGGATTTTGATCAATGTCACTTCTTTCATAATTTTCCCCAACATTCTCAATCCCATCTTTTCAAGTTTCTTCATTTGGTAGGATATGCAGTTAGATACTGCATTTCTCCCCACTTTTTTGCTTCACTTATCTATTTCTCCCCACCTTGATCCCAGTCACACCTCTGAGTAATTGATTCCTAGTGTTTATTTTGTTGGAATGTGAGTTAGCTATTCTAAGGAATTACATTCTTTGGATTCTTCTCTGAACCAACCATATTTCCATTCATACCTCAGTGTATACTTGGATTCCACCCCAATGTGTGCATATTTCATTGATCTAGATTTTGTCTAACTTCCTATATAACAGAAAAAATATCTTATTTGTCTCTCTGGGTTTGACATTCTTCCCTTACTTCACTTAACATGATTTTCCCCAATTTCTTTCCTTTTTTTGCACATGATGCATTATCGTTCTTTCAAACGGATAAATAAAATTCCACAGTGTATGTACTTGTATATGTATATATATATGCTTGTATATGAATATATGCACATATATGCATATTTATATGCATATAGCTATCATATTTTCCTGATCTAACTGTCTTCTGAGTGGCATAGTCCATGTCTAACTGTGATTTCTTGTACTATTATGCTTTTGCTTTCAATGTTTTGGGAAACGACTTAGTATCATTTGCCTAATCTTGGGCATACAGTCTATTCTATAACAAAATTCTTTCTATTAATTTACTAGCCTGGTGGTTTACGTTTCTATATATGTTGGCTCCTATAAATCACAGGGGTTCATAATTGCATATGAATCTGTTTTTAAGAGCAAGACTAAGTGTCTGTATATAGTAGACACTTGTTCATAATTTATTATAGAATTATATATACATATACATGCATATACAATTTATATACATATTGTCACTTATATATGCATATATATGCATGCATATAGGAAGATAGATAGATACATACATAAGTATTTAGATACATAGATACTTAGATACATAGGTACATAGGTAGATGTATCTGTGTGCTAGTACTATAATTTTAGGGCCAGCTTTCTTTTGTTTTTCCTTTTTGCTCAAGGTTAGCATTCTTTCATTTGAGCCACAGCTCCATCTTTAGCTTTTTGCTTCTTAGTTGAAGATAAGAGTCTCATGATAGATTTTACGTTGTCTACCTTGAAACTATGATCCTCAGCTTTCAGCCTTCTAAATAGGTTTAAAGGCATGCCGCACTAAAAACAAACCTATTATATTTGAATTAAAAATAAATTTGAAGAATTATAACTTGTAGTATTTTCAGATAAATATCTTTTCATTTAAACTAAAACATACTGCTTAATTTTTTTTTCATATTCCAACTCACCTACCAAGAAAGGAAGGGAAAAATGCAAAATTAAAGAACCTCGGAATGTAACCATTCGCAAGCCTGCTAGCCACAGTTTCTTTGCTGGGAAATAGAACAGGATGCTATCATCTACAGGCAAAATGGGAGAACATGCTCTTCACTAAAGCTGCTGAAAGGCTGATGACAATGAAGACAAGCAACTTTATCCAGGAAATGCCACAAAGTATACGCTGTGGTATGATAACTTTATTAGATAAATGTAGCCAATCTTAGAGGATGTTCATAGGGATGAAGAAAATAATCAAAGGTGAATATGTGATTAGAGAGGTGTGCTTTCTTGAAGATGAATGCTATTGATTTTGCTAAGCTTGCCATCCATCTTCAAGGCTCTTCTATTGCTGCTGACCCTTCTCTACTGTTCACCCATTTGGTTCAACTGGACCTTCTTTTCACTTAATACGATTATTACCTCCATGCATTTCTGGAAAGGTATGAAAACAGGAAGCTCCATTACTACTCCATCTCTCTTTTTTACTTCTTATTTGTTCCACTCAAGGCCTTGGCACTGTCCTTTAGCTTTTTCTGTTAAGGCAGGTGCTCTATAACTTGAGCTATAGCTACATTTCCATGGTTTTTGAGGACTAAAGTAAGATTTTTTCTGGACAGGATTTGAACTTCAATCTTAACTTCACAGACTTCTGAGTAGCTAAGATTACAGGATTTAGCCATTAGTGTCAAGACCACAAAAGCATTTATTCCTTGGCCAAAAACATGGGGTGCCTCTTAAAGAGTTTTGTAATTGAGAAATTTTCATCATACGTGATAGCTAATGCAATTTCATAGGAAAATGTTGGAATGTTAAGGAAGGCTCACTATAATCAAGTTCAAAATGTGCTTTGTTCTTACTTTCTTGATGCAACAGCCCCACTGAGTTCTCACATGGATATCTTCAATTCTAATTTAATTGGGAATTCACACGTGGATATAACTCAGTTTCATTTAAATACATGAACATCACTCTTGTTACATGTATTACTGAGCTACATTACATCTGAGGACTAGTGACTACCTAAAATCAACTTCACTGTAGATGATCTCTATTATTGTGCAATAACTAGACTACTTCACTGGTCTAAGACACCAAGATACTTCAGGAGACAAGCTCCTCTTCCTATCAGACTTGCCAATGCAGAGAAAGCAACTGTTCTCTTCAACCCTTATAGGAATCATGCCTGTAACATGAGATTCTCAGGAGTGAGAAGGGTATTCACACTACACCTACCTGGACACTGCTGGATCACCTTCTGAAACTTCTCAAGGCTTTCTTCAATGATGCTGTCTGATGTCTATAGAACTGTTTCCATCTAATCCCAGCATCCACACAGCTCCTTATTCTCTTCATTGAATAGGATCCAAAAATTGTGTCTAATATCTCCTCTTTGCTGATAGTCACCTGCAGAGAAAAATGAGTTCGGTTGTTGAAAATAGCAAACAAAATGGTTCCCTTAACTCCTATTAATGGAGTGTAACTTTCATTCCTTTTAGTCAGCATCTTTGAGGACTTACATCTGTGTTTCTTCCTCTTAGAAACCTAGGGTTCATCATCATCAGACATTCTCATACCTTTGTTGAAGTAGTAACTCTAGGTGACCAACAGGACTTTCACCCATTGAAAATCTTTTTACTAGCAGGTCACAGCAAACCTTATAAACAAAAAAGGCTGAATATATTAAGCACCACCTAAATTATTCTGCTTTATGTCCTTTCAATATTTATTTTCAAATGATGATAATCTGATAATATATTTCTGGCAATATTTTTGCTCTTAAAATTTAATCAAATTCTTACATCATTAAAGCCAAATGTCCTGCTTATTTAATTTAAAAACTATAATTCATATCATTCTAAAACAAAATGCTTATAATACAACATATCAAGAAGATTAAAGCCACATATATGATGGAGGATTTATACGTGGCAAAATAAAATAAAATTTAAACCAATGCCCATGACTCATTTGCTCCCACGCTTCTAATGGAACAGTGTGATTTTGTCAAAAATCATGGAAATGTCACCTCAATCCAATATACTCTACGTGGGCTAAACCTGAAATACCTAATGCTTCATTACTTTCAAACAACTCCATCAAGTAGACATTATTGAGCATAAGATTCTCCTCTCTACAATGATAAATGGTTTATGCTAATAAATTTGAAAGTAAATAGTTCAAAACAGCCTGGCTGACAGTACAAAAGGATTCTGCGGTTTTAAAAATCTATAAATATTTAGAGTGAAAAAGGGTCCACGAAGGTCCTTTGCTAAAGTTTTAACATGCAGTTCATAAACAGGGATTTTCTTCTTACACACAAAAACCTAACCAAGACTTTCAGAGTGAAGGAAAATTACCAAATGTAGCAACAATTACCTGGCCAAATGTATTGAAAAGACTTGAAAGTCTATCCCTAGAGAGCCAAGTTTTGTTTTCATCTCTCTGACATGTATTTAGTTCAGATTTTAAAACTCTAGTGTATCGTGGCTCTAAATTCCTAATTAATCTCACAATGGCACTATATTCTGCTCTACATTAGTTTTTGAAGAAATTTGGTAGAACACCAAACACATTTTTATATAAAATTTTAATAAAATGCTTAAATTGACATCTATAAATGAGATGAGAAAATACTTTGTTCATATTATTTTGTCGATGGTAGGCCCTCAAGGCCAGTGACCAACCCCTTTGAGCCACAGTGCCACGTTCCACTGGATTGTGTGTTCTTAAAGATCTTTAAGACAACTTGAAGGTTAATTTTATATCCTGCTACTTGGCCAAAGTTTTGAATCATCTTGAGTAATTTGGGAGTGGAGTCCGTGGGATTTTTTAGATATAAAATCGTGTCATCTGCAAAGAGGAAGAGTTTTACTTCATCTTTCCCTATTTGGATCCCTTTTATATTTACATCTTGTCTTGTTACTGTAGCTAGGCATTCTAATACTAAATTGAAGAGAAGTGGAGAGAATGAACTCCTGAGTTAAGAGAAAATGGCTTTAGATTTCCAACATTAGGTGTATAAGGCTGGCTGTAGGTTTTTCATAAAGCCTTTATTGTATTGAGGAATGTTCCATGAACTACTAATTTTTCCAGAACCTTCATCATAAAGGGGTGTTGGATCTTGTCAAATGCTTTTTCTGAATCTATTGAGATAAACATGTGGTTCTTATCCTTGCTATTGTTGATGTGATGGATTATATTAATTGATTAACATATATTGAACCAGTTTTATATCCTGAAATGAACCCTGCTTAATCGTGGTGTATGATTTCTTGGATGAATTTTTGAAGTTCATTAGCCAAAATTTTGTTGAGAAGTTTTGCACCAATGTTCATTGAAAAATACGTCTATAGTATCTTTCTTTGATGAATCCATGACTGGCTTTGGGATGAGGGTTATGATGGCTTAACAAAAAATGATCCTGAACAGAAAGAACAGTGCTAGAGGAATATCAATAGCAAATTGCAAACTCTACTGCAAAGCCATAGTAATTAAAGCAGTGTGGTACTGGCACAAGACCAGACCTAAGGAACAATGGAATAGAATTGAATCCCCAGAAATGAACCTACAGATATATAGCCATCTAATCTTCGATAAGGGAGCTAAAAAACTAGAATGGAAGAAAGCCTCTCAGTAACTGGTGCTGGCTAAATTGGTTAATCACTTGTAGAAAATTAAAGCTAGATCTTTATATATCACCCTGCATCAGAATCAACTTCAAATGGACCAAAGACCTTGGAGTCAAAGCAGACACTCTAAAAATATTACAGGATGGAATAGGAGAAACCCTAGGGCTCCTTGACAAAGGCCGAAATTTTCTTAATAGAGACCCAATAGATAATAGATCCCAATAAATAAGTGGGCTGAAGACTTAAAGAGAAAATTCTCTGGAGAGGAAAGGAGTATGGCTAATAGATACATGAAGAAATGCTTAACCTCCCTATCCATAAAGAAATGTAAATCAAAACAACATTGAGATAGCACCTCACCCCAGTTAGAATGGCTATAATCACGAACTCTAATAACAACAGATGCTGGAGGGGATGTGGACAGAAGGGAACCTTATTGCAATGTTGGTGTTATTGTAAATTCATTCAACCACTCTGGAAGGTAGTGTGGAGGTTCCTCAAAAGGCTCCACATAGAGCTCCCCTATGACCCAGGAATCCCACTTTTATGCGTTTACCCCAAATGATCACGAACAAGACCATACTAAATCTCCCAACACAACTATGTTTATTGCAGCATTATTTACCATAGCTAAGATATGGAACCAACCCAGATGCCCCTCAGAAAATGAATGAATCCAGAAAATGTGTTATATGCACAATGGAATTCTATGACTCCATCAGAAGAATGAAATTTTCCCGTCTGTTAGGAAATGGAAAGACTTGGAAAAATTACATTAAGTGAAGTAAGCCAGGCCCAAAGGAATATAAGTCCCATGGTTTCCATTATTTGCAATAACTTGTTTATGTCTGAGATAAACATAAACTGTCAGAGAAATTGATGTTAGGCGAAATGAACCCTAAGATAAGGATTCAAATGTTTTTTTTTGTCCTCGCAATTGTTTCCAACATATTTATAAGGTGGTTTCTTTATTGCTTTATATGTACCTCCCCCATTGTATAAGCCCTGCTTTCACTGTATTTGATGCTGCTATTGTAGGGCACATGGGCAGCAAAGATGGCACTGAGAGAAAGTTGAGTGGGAAGAACCTGAGTTGTTTATGTGAATATCTGACTGGATAGCACAATCAGGGAAAGTGATGTCAGTGCGTGAACAGCTCGTGGAGAGCAGGGAAAGTACAGAAAGTTTAGGCACATGATAGGGGGACTGCTACAGTGATTGCTTGGTTCTTTTTTCTCCCCTTACCTGCCACTGAGATTTTGCTTAAAAAAGGCTTCCTGTGTGATAGTAAATGAGTTCCTGCTTCACTTGACTCCCTACTGTGTCTGATTCCCTCTGGGGCTAAAGGATACTGGGGAATGGGCGGCTGGCACACTTACCTTTCCTCGGACCCTGTCTTCTGCAGGAGTGACGAAGACCCAATATCTCGGGGTGCCCAACGTGGGTCACGAAAGGCTAAGCAGTCTCTCAGGGTAAGTAAAAACCTGAGTATGGGTAATGCGATCTCTCAGAAGGAGGACTTGGGAAGTGAGAAGAAAAAGGAATGGGTCAAATTCGACCAAAAACACACTGACTGATCAGACAGAAGTATGCACAGTGGAATCAAAATGAGGGTGAAGACTAGCCCCTCTGACTAGAGTGCCCCTGATTATCCTATGACCCCACCCTATTCCCCCGATTGGGAGAGAGGTACGGCGCCCTATGCGGCCCTACAGAGGGACCTGCGAGACCACGACCCCTACTACTAACTTTCCATGGAAAGGCCGAGGGTTGGGGAAATAACCTATGAGGAGGCCAACCCTGTAAAGGGAGGGTCATTTGGGAGCACAAGACCCTGGCCACAGGATTTGCTTCCCCAAGCATATCCTCTCATTCTGGCACCGAGCTAACAGACCCTTGGAATGGTACCCATGGGAAACTAAGGATCTTAAAGAGCTCCGCAGGCAGTGACAGAGGATGGCCTGAACCCTCCTTAGACCCAGACCCTACTACAGGACATTGCTTATCAACTGTGTGTCCCTAAGGACTAACTGGATGTGGCCAAAGCTGTCCTCACCAGTTCTCAGCTTATGAAATGGTATGCCTTCTTTATGAGGAATGCAGATTGTGTGTGGACAATAATCGGCAGGCTCAACCTGAGAAACCTATTTATTATGCCATGTTAATGGGACAGGAGAAGGGTATTCCACTGGTGTCCAACAGGCCACAATACTTGGCACGTACCGTGACCAGATGAGGCAGGCAGGACTTGCTGTGGGGTACAAACTAGATGAAGGGTCCACTGAGTCCCCCATAGCAGGAGTGAGACAAAAACTGGCTGAGTCTCTACCTGATCTTATGGACCAAGTCCAATAGATTGTTCACTGCAAGTTGCCAGCAGGGGAACTAACAGATCAGTTTGTAAAGCTACTGGTTTGGGAAGAGATGAACGCAGAACACTGCATGTCCTGCACAGGATTGAGATTTTCCTGAGCAGATGGGTGGTGGCCTCTCAGTATGTGGGAATGCAACAGTACCAGTCCCAATCACTACCTTTAGCTTTACAGGCTCAGACATCTGCAATGCCTGAGGCTATTATCAGGCACTGGCATCTAGGGCCAAGGAACCCCAAGACCATCAGGGAGAGGGATTTGTTTTAAATGCGGGCAGGAGGGGCACTATAAGAGGGACTGTTCACAACAATCCGCCAGCAACCAGACTGGGGGTCCCAACCGCCATCTACACCCTGCCCCAATGCAGGAAGGGGTACCATTGGAAAAAGGATTGTTGATACAAATTTGATTTAGACGAGAAGCCTTTAAACTAGAGGAGGGGCATCCTCCAGCACAGTTAACTCAAGGAGGAAGCCCCTCTGCTGTAAGGCCCAGGCAGCCTCATGGCAGGGCGACCCAGGCCCATTGGACCGTCCCCCTGGTGAAAAGACTCCACCCTAAAATGAGTATTTTCATATGTGGGAAGCGATTTCACTGCCTAATTGCCATGGGGGCAGATCGAACCATACAGAGGGAGATGGAAGTACCCTTGGACTGGAAGCTTTCACCTGGGCCCCAATTGGGGGTAGGGGGCAACTCCCAGTCCAAAGAGATGGTTGCCCTGATGAAATGGACTAGCCCAGATGGAGAGCAGGGAAAGATACACCCTCTAGTGGCAAAAAACCTCACCGCCAATTTACTAGGGCAAGACATGCTAAGATAAATGAATGCTGTGGTCACTATGAACAATCGAGCACTCTATGACAATATTTTGGATGGAGGAAGAAGCACAAAGGCTTAAGTGGGATCTATAGAGAGTTAAGGAAAAGGATTTTTTTAACTTTCATAATTACAGAGAGGAACATAAGGGACCCACTCAGGTGTACCCCCAATCCTAAAGTTCACTGTCCCCTGAGTACCTCCCATTTGGTGAAAGTGGGAAAGCCCTATTTGGGTGGACCAGTGGCCATTGACCAAACCTAAACTTGTAACCCTCCACCTTTTGGTGGAGGAACAGATAAACTTTGGACACATATACCCTTCTATGAGTCATTGGAACACACCCTTATTTGTTATCCAAAAAGCATCCCGGGCCTGGTGCATGCTCCAAGATCTACGTAAGGTACATGAAAGGATGGAGCTAGTAGAAATGCCCCTAATAGGCATTTGCTGGACTCCCACTATACCTTCAGAATATACCTTGGTTGTAATTGATATTAAAGATTGTTTCATTTTCTATTACCCTGCATCCAGATGACTGCGAGAAGTTTGCCTTATCCATCCCTTCTCTTAATTTTTCCCAGCCTGATTGGAGGTTTGAATGGACGGTGCTGCCACAGGGAATGGCCAATAGCTCAATCTTTTGCCAACAATATTTGGCCACAGTTTTAGGGCCTGTGCTGGGTTCAGATACCTCCTTTGCCTATGCTTACATGGATGATATAATCTTGGGGCACCAAGATCTAGGCCACCTAGAGGGGCTTCTGGCCCAGGTTCATGCCATATTAAAAAAGAGGGGGTTACCATAGCCCTCAATAAAATTCAAAATGTTCGTACTTTTAAGATGCTCAGATCCCACCTTACCTTGACTCAGGACAGCCCCCTTAAGCCATTGCTGGATATTCCAACCTCTCTGACCCTAACCCAACTTCAAAGTCTTTTAGGGGAAATCAATTGGCAGTTGCCATGGTTTCCAGTCCCTAAAAATAGTCTTGTGCCCTTATTTGCCCTACTAAAAGACAGGAAGCCCCAAGAAGTTATTACATTTACAGACAGCCATAGTTCTATATTTTTACAGTTTCAAAGAGCCCTGGATCAAGTTTCCCTAAAGAGGTATTCAATTATAGATTTGATTTCCCTAGGGTTGTTTGCAGGTGTCATATTGATTTCTGCAGTTTTAACTCAAAGGGGGGAGACATTAGAGTGGGTTCACACTCTCTTGGGGGGCACACTTAAGGGGTACTCTCAGTCAGACCAACTTACAGATGCTATCGTATAGGGCAGGACCCAAGCCCAAAGGCATTATGGCCTCGACCCTCACTCCATTGTTTTTCCTATTTGGATGGCAGACGTTGAGTGGCTCACTCAAGCCAATGCTCATCTTACTATCTCCCTGGAGGGATTTCTAGGCTAAATTGACTACCATTACGGGCAATCAAAATCTACCATCATATTATGGTGACTTCCCCTCAAAATTCCATCTCTAGTTTCTCCTACACCTATTCTTGGCACTGTCCATGTTTTACTGATGGAGCTAAAGCAGTCTCTGCATATGCAGCCTTTGAGGAGCAACAAAAGACCCTGAGCCAACAAATATTTCAACCTTATCAAGGGTCAGCACAATATAAAGAAATGCTGGCTGTATCTATGGCCATTCAGGACATTCAAAACACCCTTTAATTTGTATTCTGATAGCCTATATATGATTAACTTGCTCCCTCATATTCCCCAGGCACATATTAAGCTGGATGGAAACCCTATTTCCCCCTTATGGTTACCCTTAGGGGTTATTAGAAGGACAGGGAGCCCCTATACTTATTCAACATTTGAAAGGGCAATCAAAACTTCATGGGTTTTTATCCATGGGCAATAATTAGGTGGACCAGTTAGCTACTGGCCCACAATTATTGTAATTAATTAATTATTATAATTAATTGTAATTAACATTACAAGAGGCCACCCATTTACATAATTGGAAAGGTCTTCAACATAAATTCCCTCAGATTTCTGTAAACGACCTCAAAAGGATAACACATATCTGCAAAACATGTTAGCCCTTCTTAAAAGTACCCCCGTTACAAGCACCAGGGGTAGATCCCAGAGGCCTTAAACCCAAAGTCCTCTTTCAAACTGATGTTACTCATTTCCCAGCCTTTGGTAAGCTTAAATATATCTTTGTTTCTATAGATACTTACTCAGGGGCATACTGGGCCAAAGCACATACAGGAAAAAAAAATCTAGACATTCACAAGCACACTTTCTTCAATGCTTTGCCACTTTGGGTCTATCAGCAAAAGTTAAAACCGATAATGGACCCTGTATTGTTAATAAAGCAATGTCAGACTTTTTTGACAGATGGCCTATTAGTCACAGTACAGGAATTCCCTATTATCCCCAAGGCCAAGCTATTATAGAAAGAAATCACCAATGTCTTAATGAGAAATTAATAAAAACATAAAGAGGGAGTTACCCCCCATATACAGTAACAAATAGCTTTGTTCACCATTAACCTTTTAAATTTTTCAAAAGGGGCAACTGAACTCAGATTTTAGAAGTAATGGGGATAAGTAAACCCTATGTCCCAAATGAAAGTCAGGTTGAAGGATCCTCTGACACAACACTGGAGAGGACCTGACCCCCTGGTTACCATGAGCATGGGATTTGGATGCGTTTTTCCCATGAGGAGACAACCCCTATTTGGATCCAGGCAAGGAACCTTAAGTTTTTATCCATTTCCTCTATATAGGAGGATGCTCAAGGATAAACTAACCAATAAGGAAAGAAAATGGTTATGGTGGTCGAGGCTTGTGTTTAAAAGAGGGAAAAACAAATCGTTTAAATAGGGATACAGGTGGATCCATTGCAACAATGAGATGTACAAGTCATTATATTGAAAACGAATTTTACAACTTTGGTGTGCGGGGAGGGGAGCGGGGAGGATTAGATGGGGCTGTGGGGGGTGCATAGGAAGCAATGAGAAGGGGAAACAAAGGAAGAGGCTACAATGCTTGATAAGAAATGTACTCATTATCTTGCCCATGTAATTGTAACTCCTCTGTACAGTATTTTCACAATAAAAAAATTATGAAAAAAAATTATGTAGGGTAGACAGATCCTGTGAAGCTGAAGAATGGATCACAAACTCAGTGGCAGCCAGACCTCAACGAAAGTGCCACTAAAGCCAACATCCTAGACAGAAAATGCAGTGTGACTATGGACTGCAGTCCCACTGCTCTGCCTCAGTGCCTGGTACCTCAGAAGACAGGGCTGAATTCCAAACATAGACTAAAGCCATACCCAGGAGGCCAAGTAAAATGGTAGAAGGAAAACTGGGTAATGACATCGAATGTACTTCAACACGTACAGAAGAGAAAAAGTTCCATGAAGATTTGAGAGCAGTGTTGGAATCTTCAAAGTGTAGTTGTGATCGATTCTGGCTCAATGGCTCACTCCCACATACTCGCACTCCTCCCTGCACCCATTCTTCCTTCCAATCAGGCAGATGTGTTATGGTCACCACAAAGACTTATTGATCTCAGGAAAAAGGTCTCTACCCAAGTCCCAGACAGAGAATTACAATGGGCCTTAAACCAGTATATATATAGATATATATGTATGTATATATACATATATATATCTATATATATATGTGTGTGTGTGCGTGTGTGGTACCCCCAATACCCAAGCTGCTCCCATACTTTAAAGAGAGGAACCTTACTAGATACTGACTTTATATATGTCCCAGAAGTAATCAAACTGCTTCAAATATTTCTAACTGTTTGGGGCCTGACATGTATTAACAGAGGATGGAAAAAGGATAACTAACTTGGAAGGTGGGCAGGATGTGGGGGTTGCAGTTATATCAAAAAGGATAGAAACCAAGAGATCCAACTGAAGGCTCTCCACATCCATTATGATAAGCTTAGGGCAAAGATTAACTCCTACCTTAGGCGAACCTCAGAAAGAGCAGGTGTGAATTGAGCAAACCTTGTAACATATGCCCTGACCCAAACCTCAGCAAAGTGGTGGGTCTGCCATTAAAACAAAAAGGGGGAATCTGTAGGGCACGAGGGCAGCAAAGTTTGCACTGAGAGGAAGTTGAGTAGGCAGAGCCTGAGTTGTTTATGTGAAAATCTGAGTGGATACCACAATCAGGTGAAGTGAGGTCAGTGCGTGAGCAGCTCTGGGCAGCAAAGTATAGAAAGCTTTGGCACATGATAGGGCTACCTGCACAGTGATTGGTTGGTTCTTTTTCCTTCCCTTCCATGGCATGCAGTTTTTTGCTTTAAAAAGTGCTTGCTGTGTGGTAATAAAAGAGTTCCGGCTTGACTTGACTCCCAGCTGCATGACTGTCTCTGAGGCTAAGGGAGGCTGGGGAACAGGCAAACAGCTCACTTACCTTTCCTCGGACCCTGTCTGTCTTCTGCGGGATGGACGAAGAGCCAACAGATATAATTTGTGGAGAGGAAGGAAAAAAGCAAATTGTTTAAATAAGGTTACAGGCAGACCTACTACAAAAATGAGATGTACAAGGTTTTATCTTGAAAAACGAACTTTAAAACTTTGGCGGGGGGGGTGGTTAGTGGGGTTGGGGTGATGGATAGGGGAAGGGATGGTAAGGGGAAACAAAGGAGGAGGCAACAATGCTTGAAAAATGTACTCACTATCTTGACCATGTAATTGTAACCCCTCTGTATGGTATTTTCACACAAAAAAAGACTACTTGAAACCTTTAATTTGCCTTGAGCTCATCACTTCCATAAACTGTCAAATACACTAACCAGGAATCTCTCCTGAGTAGCAGTGAACAGCTAAGTACCCATACCCTCTTGAGTTCAGTTAATCTGATAGCTTCTAAAAGTTTAAAAATTCCACCAGCTTCTAAAAAGAAGCTGATTACATGGTATGTAGGGGAGCCCATTAAGACCCCTCCTGTTAGACTCAGATGAGGTGTTGGTCAAGCAAGGCCACAGGCCTCTCAACAGACAGACAACAATTGTCACCACGTAAACAATAAGAGCTGAGCCCCATTAGAACCCCATCCCTCTCATTGTTCTCCCTGATGACGGTTATTTTCAAACTTTCCTTAAATGTGTACAGACTTGCAGCATCCAGTGCTGTGGAAACAAGGGGTTGTTTCTGTTAAGCATGCTGCTGCCTTTTAAAACTACAGAATCTAAAGGAACAGTGGAAAAGCAGGGATTCCACTGAAAATGAACTCTAACGAAATTAAAGCTCCTTTCTACCATTGGCATTTGGGGACATTGCAGTTTCCTATGGGAAGAATACTGACTTACACACAGGACTAAGAATGTGCATGTTCTGTGCAAAAGTTCTATCTGTTCTTTGCCGCCACCATGTTTTCCTCCACAATGTGCTGGCTAAGCTTTGTCTTCATTGTTTCAAGTTCTTTCAAAGTTAGAATTCAGGCAGCCAGTAACTTCTCTAGTTCCTACATTTAAACCCAAGAAAGAGGATTTAAAGAAAGCCTTCCACTCAACCTGCTGCTGTTCCCACACCTATAAGCTAATCCTTTGATTAGACTCAAGGGGAGGAGGACCAGTCAGGAAAGGGACCTTAGGAATGATAAACAGCCCTGGCCTTTCAAAGACCTACCTTGCTGGCCTGCCTCAAAACAATTTGTTCTGAAAAGAACATTTATTTCTGCTCACCTTTTCATTGCCTCAGTTATTTCCCTAATGCGCATACAAGTCACTCTGATATAAAATATATGTCAATACTTCAATTTAGAGGACAGTGAAGTTACTATTTAGCTGAAATTTATTTAATAATGTTTTATATATATATATATATATTTATTTAAAAGGTGATAAATATGTGACATCTCCTTTTCAAAACCTAAAAAATGCATTGTTGCTGAAGTAGTCATCACTTACGATTTCTCTTCAACTGGCATTAAGTTTTGACTAACTTTCTAAATGAAAGAGTGTAAGAAATTTAAAATAAAATATTAGTGAAGATTTATCAGCAAAAGTTTCATCTGGCTATGGATACATAATTTGTTGATTTGTCTATTTTTCTTTGTGGTGGCTACCAAACTCAGAATTTTAGCAAACTAGGCAAACTATCACTAGCCATACCTGGGATTATTGTTTTGTTCTATTTATTTTAATTTTGTTTGCTGATCTTGGGACTTGCACTCATTTCCTGAGCACTATTCCTAAGCTTTTTCTGCTCAAGGCTATGACTCTAAAACTTGGGCCACAGTTCTACATCCAACTTTTTGGCTGTTAATTGGAGATAAGACTCACAGACATTCTGTCATTGGGCCCAACTTCAAACCGAGATTGTTATGTCTCAGGCTCCATAATACCAAGGATTATAACCATAAGCCACTGTTACCCATATTATGTGTTCTTAAAGCATCTGTCAATAATAATAGAAAACTATCACTATTACTAAAGACTCAAACCTGTAATCCTGGATATTTTAGAGGCTGAGATTTATAGGATCATGGTTTAAACATAGACTGGTCAAACAATTCAGAGTTTATCATTTTTTTAACCTGCTGGCCCCAGGTTTTAAATTCAGGCCTAAGAACTGTATATGAATTGCTTTTCATTAAGGCTAGTGCTCTACCTTTTGAGCCATAGAAACACTTGAAGTTTTTCCTGAGTAATTTATTACAGGGAAGAGGTAAGGTTATTGCACAGTCTGGCTCCGAACTGCCATCCAAAAACTAAGCCTTCAAAGTAGCAAATCAGAGATTCTTACCTTCAACTAAGCAGCAAAAAAAAACAAAAACAACCCTGAAGGTGTGGCTCTGGTGGCATAGTTTCAGCGTTGCTTGGAAAAAGTTAAGGATATTCAAGCCTAAGTATTGACACATATGTACACAAAAGCATGTACATAAATATATATACACATAATAGGGATACAGGTTGACCCATTGCAACAATGAGATGTACAAGTCGTTATGTCGAAAATGAACTTTACAACTTTGGTGCGGGGGTGGGGGCAAGGATTGGGTGGGAGGGCGGGGGGGGGGGGGGAGGATGGAAAGAGATTGGAAGGGGAAACACAGGAGGAGGCTACAATGCTTGATAAGAAATGTACTCATTATCTTGCCCATGTAATTGTGACTCCTCTGTACATGATTTTCACTATTAAAAATAAAAAAATATAATATATCTATATATATATACATGGTCCTATACTCAATTCCCTGGGAGAAAAAGGATAAAAGTATTAAATTAAATTAGGACAAAGATAAGTAATTTAAATTGTTAAAAAAGAATCTACCATAGCACCGTGGTGGTGGCTCACACATGTAATCCTAGCTACTCAGGAAGCTGAGATCTGAGGATTGCTGTTCAGAGACAACCGAGGAAGGAAAAGTCCATGAGACTCTTATCTCCAAGGAACCACACAGAAAACTGGAAGTGGCACTGTAGCTAAAGTGGTAGAGCACTAGTCTTGAGCTGAAGAGCTGAGGGCTATCACCCTGGCCCAGAGATCAAGCCCCATGACCAAGAAAAACAAGCAAGCAAACAAAAAAAAAAACTGCTATAAGCTGAATTGTGACTTAGGTGGGAAAGTGCTTTCTTCCCATAAAGGAGGTATGAGATCAATCCCCAGTTTTGTTCATACCAAAACAACCCAAGAAAAGAACACTAAGAACTATCTAACAATATATCACACATTGTAAAGAAAATAAAAACACGAATATAATTGAAAGAGCTAAAAGTAGAACCATGGCTCAATCGTGAACAGCAATACACAGCATCAAGAAGGTATTATTTTCCATAAAACAATCTATACATTGAATGCAATACTATGGTAATTCTTCACAGGAATTTGTATACATTGGTGGCACCATCAACTAAAAAAAATAAGCCTTGAGGATGGCCCACAGGAACTCAAAAGAAACAAGACATTTAGAAACATGCAAGTACATCTTTTTTGTTTTTAAATACAGCCTGAGAAACAACAATATGTATTCCTCATCTTGAGGACAAACATCTGCTGTATGGCAAAAAGCATTTTTTCCTGGAAGAAATAATCTAAAGAGTGAGACACCAAATAAATAACCAAGAACTCAGAAGGTGTAACACCAAGAATGATAAAGTGCAAAGATAAACAAGTATCTGCCTGACTTTATGACAGGCCTTGCTTTATCAGAGAAACACCCCTGATGTCAATCAGCTCTAGGCTTCTCTCTGTGACAACACCTATATACTGAGGGGGCCTCTGTCTGTCTTCTGCTGTTTGTTTGCTTGCTTACTCAGTAAAGCTATGCCAACTTTTCTTGCCATGGTGACTTCTGTGGAAATTCTTCTTCTGTGACCAAAGTCAAGGACTCTAAGTCAAGAGACCCTAATTCTAGAGGGAAATTTTAAAAAGCTCCACTTGGACACAGTGACTGTTGCTTCAATTATTTAAGAGCTGGGTGGGAGTGTAGCTCAGTGCTAGAGCACTTCTTCCATGCAGAAGACCGTGAGTTTGGTCTCCAACAATAGAGAAGGAGATGGATTATGAAAGATCAAAGACCCAAAGAATGAGGAAGAACAAGTGAGGATGCATCGCACCTGAAATTAAGATTTGCCACACTGAAGCATAGTAATTAAGACAGTCTGATATTAAAGCTGAAGAAACACAATAAGGAAACAATAGAGAAATGAGAACCAAACTTGTGTGAAAACTTGAGATCTGACACTAGACTATGCAATAAACAGCCACTAAGATAGCTAGCTATCTATATGAATATGATACAAAATAAACCATGTCTTAAACCTTTGCAAACAATTCCTAAAAACAAATAAGGACTCAAAGATAGAAAGTAACTCTTGGGAGCTTTAAGAATAATAAGTGTGTTTTAAGAATGGAGATTTATTTCCCAAAAGAAATATATATATATATATATATATATATATGTACATATATATATATATATATAGGAAAATAGCAACAAATTAGTGTATATTTCAACATAAAATCTTTAATTCAGTAAGTGACAGCAAGAGAAAGAAATCCATGTTCTCTTAAGGCTGAAGACAACACCCCACAACCCTTGCCCTAAAACTAGGTTCCTACAGTTCAGGAAGGGAAGGGGAACACTTATGTTGACCAAGAGCATCCCCAGATGATATATGCACCTGGGACAACTAGGACGAGGAATCAGGGAGTTCCCAAGGTGAAGGAAGAATATTCCAGTGCCCTACATTTTATATATACAATTTTCAAATTTGGGGAGGGGAAAAAATACCAAAATGTTGAAATAAGGTTACAGGTTGAAACATTGTAACAATGAGAGGTATAAGACACTATATTAATAATGAAATTTATATCTTTGGATATGGGGGAAGGGAGGAGTTGGTGAGAAAAGGATAGAAGGTACGGTATGCTAAAAACAAAGTAGAGGGTAACAATGTTTGAAAGGATATGTACTCATTACCTTACCTATGTAATTGTAAACCCTCCCTAGAGTGCCTTTACAATAAAAAGCCATTATAACACTCATCCTAAAACCAGGCAGAGACTCATCATAGAAATAGAACTATTGACCCATTTCTTTGATGAACATTGATGCAAAAACAAAATTTTGGCAAATCGACTTCAAATATTCGTCAAAAAATTATCCACCACAATCAAACAGGTTTCATTTTACGGATGCAAATCTTGTTCAATATATGCAAATCAATTAATATAATCCATCGCATCAACAAGAGCAAGGATAAGAAACACATGGTTATCTCAATAGATGCAGAAAAAGCATTTGACAAGATTCAACACCCCCTTATGTTGAAAGCTCTGGAAAAATTAGGAATTCATGTAACATTCCTCAATACAATAAAGGCTGTATATCACAAACCGACAGCCAGCATTATACAAAATGGTGAAAAACTAAAGCCATTTCTTCTTAACTCAGGAACGAGACAAGTATGTCCACTCTATCCACTTCTCTTCAATTTAGCATTACAATGATAGCTACAGCAATAAGACAAGATGCAAACATAAAAGGGATCCAAATAGAGAATGATGAAGTAAAACTCTCCCTCTTGCAGATGACATGATTTAGTATTTAAAGAATTCCATGGACTCCACTCCCAAATTACTCCAGCTGATTCGAAAATTTGGCAAAGAAGCAGGATATAAAATTAACCCTCAAAAATCAATGGTTTTTCTGTATGCCAACAATAAGAAAAGTGCAGATGAACTTAGGAAAGCAACTTCTTTTGTAATAACCCCACAAATAATAAAATACTTCGGAGTTAACTAAAGAAGTGGACCTCTATGATCTAAACTTTAAAAACTTGAAAAAGGAAATCAAAGCAGAACTTAGAAAGTGGAAAAACCTCCGTAGCTCCTGGATCAGAAGGATCATTATCGTGAAAATGGCAATACTTCCCAAAGGTATCTACAAATGCAATGCAATACCTGTCAATATTCCAACCTCATTCTTCAAGGAAATAGAAGAAGCAATCCAAAAATTCATATGGAACAATAAAATATTGAATATGGGAAAACGATTCTTAACAGAAAAAAAGAGAGTGCTAGAGGAATATCAATACCAAATTACAAATTTGACTACAAAGCCATAGTAATCAAAACAGTGTAGTACGGCACAAGAAGAGACCTCAGGACCAATGGCATAGTATTGAAAACCCAGAAAGGAACCCACAGACCTTTAGATATCTATTCTTTGATAAGGGAGGAGCTAAAACAATAGAATGGAAGAAAGACAGCCTCTTCAGTAAATGACAAATTTGCTTAATCACCTGTAGAAAACTAAGCTAGATCAGTATTTATCATCCTAAAACAGAATCATCTCCAAATGGATCAAAGTGCTTAAAGTCAAAGAGGACACGCTGAAAACATTAAAGGACAGAATAGGGGAAACCCCAGGTCTCCTTGGCACAGGTTGAATTTTTTTGTAATAGAGACCCTGAAACACAACAAATCAAAGAATTGTTGCACAAATGGAATTGCATGAAGCTGTAGAGATTCTACATGGCAAAGGTCATAGTTAGCAAGATCAATAGGAAGTGCACGTATTGGGAGAAGATCTTCACTAGCCATAGAACCGATAAGGGTCTCATATCTAAAATATACTTTGAACTCAAAAAATTAAATCCCTTACCAACAAATCCTCACAGAAAAAATTGCCTGATAAATAAGTGGGCTAAATACTTAAAGAGAAACTTCAATGAAGAGGAAATAACAAAGGCCAATAGACATATGAAGACATGCTCAACCTCTCTAGATATAAAAGAAATGCAAATGAAAACAACATTGAGATTCCTCCTCATCCCAGTTAGAATAGCAATAATGAAGAAATCTATCTGATAGAGGGTTAGAATTCCATTGTGTATACATACCACATTTTCTTGATCCATTTATCTACTGATGGGCATCTGGGTTGGTTCCATATCTTAGCTATGGGAAAAAATGCTGCAATAAACATACTTGTGCTGTTACCTTTAGTGTTGTCTTATTTATGATGATTCGGGTAAATGCCCAAAAGTGGGATTGCTGGGTCATTGGGAAGCTCTATGTGGAGTCATTTGAGGAACCTTCATGCTACTTTCCAAAGTGGTTGAAAAAGTTGACACTCCCACCAACAATTGCCCAATTTGTTAGGAAGTAGAAAGACTTGGAGTAAATTATATGAAGTGAAATAACCCAGGCCTAAAGAAACATAGGTCCCATGGTTCCCCTTATTTGAAATAAATAGTATATGTCTGAGACAAGCAGAAAAGGTCAGACAAGTAGATATTAGGTGAAATGAACCCACGGATAAGGACTCAAATTTTTTTCTTTCTTGAGATTGTTCCTAACATATTTATAAGATGGTTTCTTTGTTGCATTGTATGTCCTTCCCCCATGGTATAACCTCTGTTTTCACTGTATTTCATGTTCGTACAATTTGTGGAGGGGAAGGATGTAAGTTGTTTAAATAGGGATACAGGTGGACCCATTGCAACAATGAGATGTTCAAGAAGTTATGTAGAAAAAGAAACTGTACAACTTTGGGGCAGAGCGAGATGTGAGGGTAGGGATGGTAAGGGGAAACAAAAGAGGAGGCAGCAATGCTTGATAAGAAATGTACTCATTACCTTCCTCATGTAATTGTAACCCCTCTGTATGGTATTTTCACAATATAAAAATTATTAATATAGAAAAGAACTCTAAAAACAACAGATGCTGCAGGGGATGTGGCCAGAATGGAACCCTACTGAATTCTTAGTGGTAGTTTAAACATGTTCAACAATTTTGGAAAGTAATATGGAGGCTTCTCAAAAGACTCCGCATAGAACTCCCTTATGAACGAGCAATCCCACTTTTGGGAATTTACACGAACGACCACAAACAAGGCCATAGTAAGTCTACCAGCACAAGATGTTTATCACAGCACTGTTTACCATAGTTAGGATATGGAAGCAACCCAGGTGCCCCTCAGTAGATGAGTGGATCATGAAAATGTGGTATATATACACAATGGAATTCTATGCCTCCATCAGAAAGAATGACATTGCATTATTTGTTAGTAAATGGAAAGACATGGAAAAAAATTATGTTAATTGAAGTAAGCCAAGCCCAAAGAAACATAGTTCCAATAGTTTCCCTTATTTACAATAACTCGTATATGTCTAGGACAAGTAGAAAACGTCAAAAGCTGTGTATATGACCAGATAAGATGAAGTTAAACGAAATGAACACCAAATAGGAACATAATTGGTTATTCCTTTCTTGCTATTGTTTCTAATGTATTTAGAAGGTACCATGTGATTTTTTTTGTTGCTTTGTATGTTCCATGGTATAACGCCTGTTTTCACTGTATTTGATGTCAGTATAATTTGGGAAGGAGAAGGGAAAAAGCTAAATGTTTTGATAGGGATACAGGTCGACCCACTGTAACAGTGAGATGTACAAAACACTATGTTGAAAAACAAACTTTACAATTTAGCAGGGGCTGGGGGGAGTGTAGTTGTGGACATAGGAGGGAAGGAATGGTAGGGGAAAAACAAAGGATGAGCAACAATGCTTGATAAGAAATGTACTCATTTCCTGTCTCATGTAAATGTAACCCCTGTCTACAGTATTAATAAAAGAAAAGAAAAACAGTTCATCATGCTCTGTGGCAGGTGAAACACTGGTTTGGAAGGACAGAATCATTGCAGGCTCCCAGCCCAGAACCCAGGGCGATGCTCTCTATAGCCTGGAAGGGAGCCCTGAAATACTCTGTGTATGGCCTTCATTCCCTTGGGGCCACAATGGCACTGTCACCTGGGAAGACACAGACCAGAACGACGGCAGTGTACCAGGTGAGGATGAAGAGGTCCATGGGCAGAACCTCCTTGTTGCAGTTGAAGCTGTAGTGTGTTGGTGATTGTGGCAGCATCCCATCTCTTGTCCCATAATCCCCAGCTAAACAAGCCACAGCCAAAAGAGGAGGCGGGGCAGATGGTATAGAAGCCTAGGAAGAGGTGGTGGGACCAAATTATCTCAAAACAGGGCTGTCCTAAAATATCTCCCACAAGGGTCAGAGGAGAAATGAAAAAGCAAGGAATGAAGGAGATTGGCTCACTTACCTCATGGGGTCCTCTGAGGATAGCTCCCACAGCTGGGCCCACATTGAGCAGTAAGGTCAACTGGTGAATCTGAAGATCCACCAAGCTCCCCCAGTGGCTGTGGCAGGCATAACACCAGTTGAGAGAGGGAGGCAAGGGCTGTACCTCCAGCCACATAATGGCCAGTGGACATGGGAAAAACAAGGAATCCAGAAGCTCTACAAGCTGTAGCCAAGAGGGGATTCAGAGCATACTCTGAGCCAGGGCCTTCCTTCTCTGTGGCCACCACAACTGGATTCATAACAGTCTGGTACTACTTCTGTGTATTGTGTGTGGACACATGCACATCCCCTCACCCGAACATGTTTTCCCACAGGAGGGGCTGAGCCAGGAGGTGGACGTAGAGGGGGGGGGGTGTTGGGTGGGGCACTAGAGTCAGAGGTGAGTGGAGATAAGGGTGGGCAGGGAGAGGGGGACCAGGTGGGAGGAGTTAGCCCCCAATTACCTCGACTCAGGGCTGCCAGAGATGGATCCTGCAGATGGGCCGAAACTGACCAGGAATGTGGATGTCACCCATGGTAATGATGAAGAGGCACCACCATGAGCTCCAGTACAAGCAGATGTGGTTGGAACTGAGCAACTAAGCTTGCTGCAAGGCAATAGGTGGAATGGTGGACAGGGAAATCTCTGATTTCCTGCTTTCCTTCTCCAATGAGTATGTGGCCTTGGTTCAGTCAAATTACATCATCTACCTTCATGCATGCCCACACACATCCCCTCACACAGGAGGGGCTGGGATGGGGAATGGGTGGGAAGGGGGACAAGGGAAGAAAGCAATCAGGATGGAGTAGGGGAAGCAAAGGGTACGTGAGGTACTGGGGTGGGTAAGCATGGCTTGTGGTGGGCAAGGGAAAAAATGGGTTGTGGGAAGGGGAAGCATAGTGTGGAGTTGTGGATGGGGAAGGGGGTAGTGAGGAAGGGGACAGCGGTGGAGAACCTAGCACTAGAAAGGG
The DNA here is from genome assembly GCF_019054845.1 of Dipodomys spectabilis. NCBI lineage: Eukaryota > Metazoa > Chordata > Mammalia > Rodentia > Heteromyidae > Dipodomys > Dipodomys spectabilis. Next base: position 3,235,966 of record NW_024871098.1, on the reverse strand, counting down.
GGACAAGAAGAAGGGTTCAGCCCACTTAACATTTAAGAGCCCTGTCCCAGGGATGGCTCCTGCTGAGGGGAAGAGGAAAGAATGGAGAAGAGGGCAATGTAATAGGGGTGAGAGGAGGGGAACTCACTTATATTGAATCTGGGACTTTGGTGATGGCTCCAGCAGTTAACTCCCCAGTGACCTTGAAAGTGGATGTTGGCTGACTGATGAAGCCTAAGAGGCACTGGGGGACCAAATCCGTGCAACAGATGCAGCACCAGTTGGGAGAGGTGGCAGCTTCCTCAGCTCCAATGCCTCCAGAAGTTGGTTCATAGAAACCGGTGACTATTGAGGGCATGACTAGGAGGGGAAGGGGGTTAACTCTAAGCCCCTCTCTTCCTTCTATGGAGAAGGTTCATCCCCTCACCCATGAATCTTCCTAAACTGAGAGGGGTGGTGTGGGGTTGAGGGTGAGGTTCAGACCAACGGGGGTGGGGAGGAGTAAATTGGGAGGAGTGCGGCATCTTTACCATGAAACTGGGTCTTCTAGGGTTGTCTTTGGCAGCTTAGCCCACACATCCCTAACCCAACGAAGGTTTGTGGGGCACCAGGCAATGGGGCAGTGGTGGCTCATGTGTTGAGGGGAATGGTGTGAGTGTGGGCCAGGTGGTGGTGGAAGGGGAAGCCTGGCAGGGGATATTGGGGCGCAGGAAGAGGGGATGGGCACACTTTGGTTGAAACCGAGCTGAGATGGGATGCTTCCACAGGGGAGGAGAGAAGAAATGGAAAAAAGAGGGGTTTATGAAAGAGGCTATCTCACCTCAAATCAGGGTCATCATGGGATGGTGCCCTTAACTGGGCCCACACTGAGCAGAAAGATGGAGGTCCACACAGTGAAGCCAAAAATCCCTCAGGAAGGCACAGCACTAGTTGAGGTGATGGAGGAGAGGTCTGTATCTCTAGCCCTGCAACAGCCAGTGAACTCAGGTAAATCAGAGAACCCTGGGGATGTCCAGGACTCAGCAAGGCAAGGAAGAGGGCCTGACTCTGACCTTGGCCTTCCTTCTCTGGGGCAGCCATAATTCATGTTTGGAACATTCTGGCACCGAGCATTATGTAGTGAGTGCTGGGCATGTGTTCCCACAGAATGTGTGGGACAAGGCAGTGAGGGGAAAGAAGAGGGGAAGGGGTGGGGCTGGAAGGGGTAGAGCTGAAAAGGTGGGGGGGAGGTTAAAGTTGTGGCTGTGAGAGGATGTGGGTCAGGAGAATGAGTGGAGCCCTGAGGTGTATTTGAACTCAAGAATGGGACATGTCCAGAAAGGGGAGTAGGGCACATAGCATGATCGTGGGCTGGGGAAACACAGGTTGGCAATTGTCCAGTGGGTGGGGGTGGGAGGTGATATGATGGGGCAGGGAGGTATTGGACAAGGAACCTAGCCAAGTGGAGGAGTTGATAGGGGAGCAAAAAGAGGCATTGAGTCCTCTTAACTAGAAACTGGGCTGTTCAGTATGGCTCTCTCCATGTGTTGTGTACTCCGCTCATCTGTGCTCTATTGGGGGTAAGCCAATCCGGTTCGAGTCCATCATGCTCCACAATCTATACTAAAGGAAAGAAACTTCATCTCCCTATTCACCTAGCAAGGGCAAAACTCTCTGGGGCACCGAGAAGAGGTTTATAGTGAAGACCCGTTGGTAGAATGGGCCACATCTGGGGTAACAAATTCATATCACCCATACCCATGAGGCATAGTTAATGTATATAATGCACTCAAGTGATAGGTCTTTCTTTATTTTTCTCTTCTTTTCTGATTTTTCCCTTACTTTTCTTTACCTCTTTGTTGTTCCATTACTGTGGCTTGAACACAGCTTCTAGGGCCTACAGAAATTCCCTGCCCAAGGGCCTAATATTCTTCACCTCCTAGACCTCCATCTTCTGGTCCCTGTCAGCCCAGGTGCAGGTACCATGGCCAGATGCCCCCTTTCAAGGCAAGTAGATCCCCACCAGCCTTCTCCCTGGAGGAATCAACAGGAGGATTAAGGGTTTTTTGCTTTTGTATGTGCACTCACACGAATATTTCCTTCCTTCATTGGGACAGTTCAAAGTACTTAATGTCTTACTGAGCTTCAGCTATAATAATAAATCATTTGAAAATGAGGCACAGGAGCAGGAAGGGGAAAAAACACAAACAAGAAAACAAAAGACATATTCCACATCCACTGGATACATACAAAGATCACTGAATGAAGGCAAGTAAGACTCAACCTAACAATATTTTACCAAATTTCTTATATTTGAGTGATGAGAGCTCCATGGAGGGAGATGTCAAAGCAGCCAAGCTTTATGTTCAAGGATGTGGTCATTAATGTTTAATCATTTGCTCATTCATCCAGGAAGGGGAGATCAATTACTATTGTGCTTTGATTGTGTTCAATCCAAATACCACGTTATAAAAATAGCAAGCTGCCATGATAAAAAATAAGGCTCCTCTACCCAGCACCAGTTATCTTTAGTTCTCTTCCAAGCCATATTCATCATAACCATACCCAAAGAATGCAAGGAAGAGAGGTAAAGAATCACCATTCTGATGTATTAGCTGGGACCACCACATTGTTCAGGTTGAACTGTTTATCCTTGTGGTATTACATTCTTCCTAGTTTTGGATCTGAGTTGTGTGTACATATGGTCTATGTGCATATATCCATATATAATTCTGACAGAATATATATGTCCATCAACTGAGATGTAAGCTTGCAAAGGTTCATTTTAACTGGTACAGCAGCTGGGTGTCAATGTAATTTCTCCTGTGTCCCATGTGCATCTCTCCAAGTTCTACACAAGATAATGTCACTGACCATTCTAAGTATATGGCTGCTGGCATTACCAGTCTTCCTTCTCCCCATTATCTCTCCCCTGTCCCTCAATACCCTGCAGTAAATCACAGGCTTTATGTTGTTGTTTCTTCAGTTTTGATTGCCTGAGGTTTGATTGGTCCAGGTCTACACACTTGGTAGCTATGGCAGGTGCCAGGGTTGATCTTTCTTATTTTACTTTTCCTGACATATACCAGGAGAGTTGGTCTGTGTTTCAGGAGTTTTAATTGAATTACTTTCCACTTTCTGGGCTTTGCCTCCTACCTGATTTTCTCTCTTTTTGTGTTAATGAGGATTGATCCCAGGATATTTCATTAGCTAGGCAAGTACTCTCACTGAACTATAACCCAGCCCCAGAATATTTTTTAAATTCTCCCTACATCTGAGTGTAGGATGGAAAAAAATATTTTATTCCAATGTATTGGAATGCTTCAGATTTTTAGGTTTTGAGTAATCTAGTTAGATACAGTCATAGTCTAGAAACAGATATGTTCGTAGAAACTGTTAAGACAGGCTTTCCCTCACTATATAGCTGTTGAGAGGAAGGGCTTGCCATACAGCATAACCTTTAGAAACTTAGTGTTGATACCTTCAAGATCAACTCATCAGGGACATGAGTTCAACCCGAGTGAGTTGCTGTGGTCTGAAGCTCCCCTCAGGATCCTCCTTTTCCATCTTGCATGCTATATTCCATACTAGTAATATCCACCATGCTAAGTCTGACTGCTTAGATTTGTTAAAAGTTTGTGAATGAATGTATGTGTCATTCTATACAACTTTAACATTGAGTGACATGAAGAACTTCACTACAAAAGAGATCAGTTCAGTTGCAGTGATGACTTAAGATAAATTTTTCTATCTTGACCACAAAGACTCCTTTTTTAGACCAAACACCTTAACTTGAACCAAAATGATTCTATGGAAAAATGATCTTATAATAAGTTTTCCAAATTCAAACCACAAAGTTATTTTGCTTAAGGCAGAATGCAGTATGCCAGCCAATATATTCCCAGAATTTTTATCTGTGTTTTTACCAGGTAAAAACACTTTTTGTCATGAGGATTGAACTCTGGGCATCGGCCTTGTCCCTCAGTGATTCAGCCCAAGACTGAGCCACAGTGCCACTTCCAGCTTTCAGGTGATAAGAGTCTCACAGACTTTCCTACATGGGCTGGCTTTGCAGTACAATCTCTTATCTCAGCCTCATTAGTAGCTAGGATTACAGGCATGATTCACGGATGCTTGGCAACCATGTAAAATTTTTAACCATGATTGAAAATGCTAATGCATTTCTTTTTTAAATGTATTTCTCAAAAATAGAAATATTTTTAAATTCTCATGCACATTTCCCGTTAGGCAGTTCAGAAGATGTTACTCTGAATTGTTCTCAGATTTATATGTGTATATGTGTGATGGTCTTTGAGTTTGAAGTTTGGCCCTGGATGCTGTCCTCTTTTCCCACCCCTTTTTGTGTTTTCTTGCTCAAGCTTAACACCCTCCCACTTGTGTCACATCTTCCAGCTTTTTGATTTTCAATTGGAGATAAGAGTCTTTCTTTCTCCTGCCTGAGCTGGTTTTAACCATGATCCTCAGATCTCAGCCTCCAGAGTAAGTTAGCCATTTACATTTAAATTGGATGATCTACTGAGTGCTTTCCTCTCCTCTTTTGTGAAAATATACTCCCTCAGCATCAAACATAAAATAACAAATTAAAAGATGTTATGATACTCCCAACCAAAGAAGATACCTGATATATTTATTTAAGAACTAAGATACAAAATTTGGAGTTGTTGAAAGATTGAGTCTCTTTAGTATCATTTTGGGAAAAGTGAATCAAATATTCAGAGCATTCCTAGATAGATAAACGGAATAAAGTAAACCTATTTTTATGAGGAGTATTAATGAGAAGAACCGTAGTTTTTGTGTCATTACTGTAGCCTACTTGAAACAGTTTCAAGTACAGATGCTCAGGTATATTTTCTGTGTAGTAATCACTGAATTCTAAAATTCTTTGTTTTCCTCAGCATTTTCAGTTTGCACTCAACAGCTATCTCATTTGAAACATACACCTTGGTACCAGGGGTCTTCTGTAGGTATTTTCCATTTCAGCAAAGTAATTTTAGGTCTTTAAAAATCAGAAAAGCTAATAATGATAATCACTTTCTGATGTCCTTCACATTTCTTCATATTTCATTATATTGGGTTAATATGCTATCAGTATATTTATTGGCTATGAAGTTGATTGTGGTGTTGGTTTTTGTGCTAGTATTGGGGCTGGAAATCAGTAGGTTGGTGTGTCACTAATTCCAGCATTGATGGCTCATTCTTGTAATTCTGGCTACTCAGGAGGCTGAGATCTGAGGATCAAGGTTCAAAGCCAGCTTGTTCAGGAAAGATCATGATGCTCTTGTCTTCAATTCATGACTAAAAAGCCAAAAGTGGAGTGTGGCTCAAGTGGTAGAGCACAAGGCTTGAGCAAAGAAGCTGAAGTGTAGTTATGTGTAGTTCTAAAAGGATAATTACCAAGTCCTGAGTTTAAGTACCAGTACCAACACACACACACACACACACACACACACACACACACACACACACACACACACACACACACACACACACACACATTTTCTTCATCCCCAAAACCATTACGGTTATTCTTATGTGCCCCTGAAATCCACTTTGCTTTCTTTTTCATTTGGTTGGTGATGTTTCCACAGGGAGAGCAAAGCAATTACTGTAACCTGAGTCTTGGCTGCCTGTGATTCTGCTGGGATGCCTGAGGTCTGCGTTATTAAGCAGTGCGACACCGAGAAAACTCCGTGAAGCACATGGAAGGATACATATGAGAAGATATGCCTTCAGGTAATTCTTCAGTCTATCTTCCTCCTGACAAGGGCTTTTCTCTCTCTGTAGGGTAGGTTCCTTTACTTTCCAGGTAAAGCTGAACATTGTTTGGCTGTCTGTGTGTACCCACGTGTGAATAAGGCTTGTATAAAATGTCAGCCATCGCAAACTTTCTTTTTTTCTCCCCTCACAGTTAGTGAGTTTCTTGGCAGCCTTCATTGTTGTGAGAAAAATGGAATTTTCTAGAAATTGTCATGGGATGTTTATAGATGTAGTTCAAAATTTATAGTTCTTTTGGTCTAGTGAATTGAGCACCTTCTATGTGAATTTATAGACAGCCTTTATTGAACTTATTTCTATGGTATAGATGAAGTTTTGGATATGATATCTCTATAGAAGTCCAAAGATATCTTTAATTACTTTGTCCAAATAAAACAGAAATTGAAAACACTTTAAATTTTTTTTAGTTTTAATCAGTCTTTTATTCAGGTGGGATATGGGATTTTTAAGTGCTGCAATCAATTAATTTCATTTGTAGGAAAAGTGACAGAAAGGAATGTACCTGAAGATATAGCATAAGATTTCCCTTTCGATGAGTAAAGAAGTTTAAGTTTAATTTCAACTAAGGTATTGTAAAAAATACCAAAATACAAATCCAGTTTCTGTGATTAGATTAAATTAGTAGGAAAGGTACTTTGTTTGCAGTAACTATTACAATATAATATATAGAAATTGTGTGACCAACACATTTGTGTATTTGTGTAGTAGTTAAATATCGTTATGGTGGTGTTGTACATTTTAATAAATTCCTTCAAGAACAATGAAAAAGTGTGAAAGATGTTAGAGTTTTACACAAAGCAGAGAAAATACCACGTGGCCAACAATAATTTTTTCATTTTTCTATTCGTTTTTGTGGGGTTTTTTGTGTGTGTGTGTGTATGTGCTGGTATTGAAGTTTGCACTTAGGGTCTTGTGCTTTTACTTAGCTTCTCCCTTAAGTCTTGTGACCTACTACTTAATCTATACCACCATTTCTAGGTTTTTGCTATTTATTTGCAATATGAATCTTACAGACATTGCTACATGAGATACCTTTGAATCTGGATCTTCATATCTCAGCCTCCTATGTAGCTGGGATTCAAGGCGCGAGGCACCAGCACTCTGAGAGATGCATTTATTTTTTCATGTTATGTGGCAAACTACCACAAATTCATTTCTTTTCCCACTGAATACTAACTATTGTAGGATATAATTTTGGGCTGGTAGTTTGGGTGTAGTTTGTCCCTAGCGGCTGCTCAGATTTTAGCAGGGGACCACCAGGCTATAGTCTCTCATGGAATGTGGAGATCTCTTCCAAGCTTAAGGCATGTCTCATAGGGTTTATGTTCTGTGGTTTTGAGACTGAGGTTTCTGCTTTCTGGTCACCTATCATACAGCCACTCTTGTCAGCTCCTAGACACCTCCATACTTTCTTGACAAACATATCCTCCTTACTGTTTGATTCATTCTGTTGGCGTCACTGGCTTCTAGAAAGGCCTTAATTTTCACTCACTCCTTGGAAGAAACTCATACCCAAATCTTGTAACAACTAATTACATTTGTAGAATCTCTAATTTTGTTATCAACCAGAGCATATTGTGGTTAGATCCTGCCTTGACTGGAAGATAAAAGACATCCCAAGGTCCTGAGTTGTTGTGTATCAGCTGATACACATAAAAAGCTATTTATTAGCTGGGCACTGGTGGCTCATCCCTCTAATCCTAGCTACTCTGGAGGATGAGATTTGAGGCTCCTGGTTCAAAGCCAGCCCGGGAAGGAAAGGCTGAGAGACTATTATCTCCAATAAACAACTCAGAAAACTGGAAGTAGCACTGTGGTTCCAGTGGTAGCACACTCATTTTGAGCTGAAGAGCTGAAGGACAGTGCCCAGTTCCAGAGTTCAAGCCCCTCAGCCGACAAAAAAATGGAAAAAAAAATTATTTTTCTAAGTGTCCTCAATTTCAGACACTGGTAATGTTGAATTATTGATTGATTTTAGCCAATGAAATATGAAATTCAAGAAAATGAAAGATAGTTCCTTTGGTGGAGTGGAAAACAATTCGGCAGTTATAGAGAACGAAAGGCAGTTAGGAGTTAAACTGAGGATAGATTCAATAGCAGTGGCAGTGCCTTCAGAGATACAAAGGTAAATATGTTAGACATATTTTACAAAGAGAACATGTGGCTGGAAATGTGGATTAGTTGTAGAGTGCTTGTCTAGCATACATGAAGCCCTGGGTTCAATTCCTCAATACTACATAAACAGAAAGAGCCATAAGTGGTGCTGTGGCTCAAGACATAGGGTGCTAACCTTGTGCAAAAAAGAAGCTGAGTGACAGTGCCCAGGCCCTGAGCTCATGCTCCAGTATTGCCAAAAAATAAAGAGAGAACATGTCAATAATTGATGAGAGAGGGATCTAGGGACCAAATTCATCACTGAATTTTTCCTCTATTTCAAAATCAAGAGATCATTTGAGAGAGAAAGACGGGGTATAAACATGGTCCAGAAAGAACATATGAAGTAATAAAAGATTTTTTGCTGCAACTGTCCTGTAGAAATAAGCCATTAGACATAATTGTGATGGCAATAGCACGAGTTCATTGTAATAGCACAAGTGCTATCTGGAGATTTTGTATGGGTGCTGGTCCTGAGCCTTGAAAAGAGCCTAGGTGCTATTCCTATATTTTCCTGAAGGATATTACTCTGTTACTTAAGCCACAGCTCCACTTCTGACTTTTTTGGTGATTAAATGGAGAAAAGAGTATCATGGAATTTTCCTGGCTCACCTAGCTTAACAATTTTATCCCCAAATCTTAGCATTCTGAGGAGCTAGGATTAGTTGTGAGACACTAGCACACAGAGAAGCATTTCTTTTTCAGTGAAAAGAATTAAGTATACAGATTCTTCAGGAACATACACCCTCAGTACTAAGTAAATCACCAAGACCAGTTACGTGAATTCACACACACACACACACACACACACACACACACACACACACAAAAGCACACATACAAGCATACACAAAAACACACATAAGAATCTCAGGGGTCTGTACCACTTTCCCCAAAAGAATAGTATATTCTAACAGGCAAATTGTGGTGTCACAGGTCTGTAAACCCAGATATTGACACATAGAGGTATAGGAGGATGGGGTACTAAGGGTGGCTTGAGTGAAGTTAGCATAAGACCCTATATGAAAAGTAAACTGAGAAAGAAAAAAAAAAGGTTGGGGACATGCAGGCTCAAGTAGTAATGTATCTACCTATTAAGTGTAAGGCTCTAAGTTTAATCCTCAGTTCCATGAAAAAGACAAAAAGTATAGCATCTCAGTCCATTTTGTCATGGTTTAACAAAATTCATAAGGAATAAAAAGTCTATTTCAATCACAATAGTAGCATGGTAGCACATGGGACAAGGCCCCCTAGGTGTATCATATCACAGAGGATCTCGGCCTCATGGCATGTGCTAGAATGACAGGGAGTAGGGGGCATAGGTTGCTTTCAAAAACTGTTAACATTGATAATGTTAGTCCCTTGAGAGTTGATGAGATGGCATTAATCCATTTATGACTAAAACCTCTCTTAATGGTGCCACCTCCTGACACTGCTACATTCAGAAGTTAAGCTTCAGTCTCAGCTTTGATGGTGACAGAGCATCAACAGGCTTCGGACCAAAGCAGTTGAGACAATTGGAAGCCGAGCACATTCATACAACTAGGCACCTTAGACAATTGCTTTGATCCCTTTGATTCTGATATTTGCTGTATTTGGGGCCATTAACAGCTAGGATCCATCGAGTCCATATCTCCTCCATAGGCCAGCTTTATTTATGCTGATTGTGACATAAACTGCTAGTCAATAGGAGAACAAGGATGGAGATGGCACAAAATGAAGGTTTGGCCTTCTTTATGGCACTTAATTAACACTAATAGATTTATATAGGTAAATCATTAGAAAGCTATATGTCATTATACAATACTTACATAGAGCCATATAATAACTACTGTATGACCTGGACCTGTTTACACATAATGCAGACACTCCTATGAAAAAAAAAGATGGAAAAAAAACCTAGTTCTGGCCTACAAAATTAATTGTCAAGCTCAGAGTCAAAGCAGACACCCTAAAAACATTACTGGAAGGAATAGGGGAAACCCTAGGTCTCCTTGGCACAGGCTGAAATCTGGAGACCCAGAAACACAACAAATCAAAGAAAGGTTGCACATATGGGATTGCATGAGAATGCAGAGCTTCTGCATGGCATAGGACATAGCTAGCAAAATCAGTAAAAAGCCCATGGATTAGGAGAGATCTTCACTAGTCATACAACAGACAAAGGACCCCTATCTAAAATATGCTTGGAACTCAAAAAATTAAATCACCCAACAACAATTCCTCAAAAAAACTTCTTGATAAATAAGTGGGCTAAAGACTTAAAGAGAAACTTCTCTGAAGAGGAAATAATAACGGCCAATAGCTACATGAAGAAATATTCAGCTTCTCTAGCCATAAAGGAAATGCAAATGAAAACACATCCAGATTCCACATTACCCCTGTTAGAATGGCTATAAATAAGAAATCTAATACAACAGATGTTGGAACGGATACTCTACTGCCTTGTTGGTGGGAGTGTAAACTTGTTCAACCACTGGGGAAAGCAGTATGGAGGTTCCTCAAAAGACTCCACACAGAACTCCCCTATGACCCAGCAATCCCACTTTCGGGCATTTACCCAAATGATCACAAACAAGACCATACAAAGGCTACCAGCACAACTATTTTCCTTGCAGCATTATTTCCATAGCTAACATATGGAGTCAATCCAAATGCCCCGCAGTAGATGAATGGATCAAGAAAATGTGATATATATATATATATATATATATATATATATATATATATATATATATATATATATATATATATATATATATATATATACTATGCCTCCAATTTAATAGGAAAAGGAAAGCATTGGAAAAAATTATATTAAGTGAAGTAAGGCATGCCCAAAGAAACATAGGCCCCATGGTTTCCCTTATGTGCAATTAGTAGTACATGTCTAGGACAAGCAGAAAAGGTCAAAAGCTATGTACATATCGCCAGATAAGATGAAGTTAAGTGAAATAATCCCCAAGATAGGGACACAAATGGCTTTTCCTTTCTTGCTTTTGTTTCTAATGTATTTATAAGGTACCATGTTGTTTTTAGTTGTTTGTATGTTCCTCCCCCACGGTATAACCCCTATTTACACTGTTTGATGTTGGTGCCCTGAATTTTCTATATACACTTCTTTAATATGGGGAGGGTAAAGGAAAACACAAAATGCTTAAATAGAGATACAGTTTGACCCATTGTAAAAATGCGATGTACAAGACACTATCTTGAAAATGAACTTTACAACCTCGGAGGTGGGGGAGTAGTTGTGGAGGTGGGAGGGAAGCGATGGTAGGGGGAAAACAAAGGAGGAGGCAAAAATACTTGATAGGAAATGTACACATTACCTTGCTTATGTAACTGTAACCCCTCTGTACAGTATTTTTACAATAAAAGACATAGAAAAATTAATTTAATGTATGGTTATGGGCCAGTACTAGGATTTGAACTTATGGACCTTCTACTTACTTTCACACTTCCAACTGGAATCTATATCTGTGTTTAATTTTTATTAATCTTTTTGTCAAGGATAAATCTAATACCACTGTCACCTAATATTTGTATAGAATAAGTTTTGGAAATTTTACACTGAGTTAAGTATTTAACATTCATCATTCTACTATCTTCAAGTTTCTAATGTTTCTTGGAAGTTAAAGACAGGCTCTATGCTGCATTTATTAGGAAATCTTTTGCCTGGCCCCAGTCTATAATCCTAGCTTCGAAGGAGGCTTACTTGTGAAGAATGCTTGCTTGATGCAAAAACAGAGAATTCCATGAAACTCCATCTCCAAAATTATATATATATATATATATATATTTATGCATATATAATTATATACAACATATTTAATATGTAATATATATGTGAGATATATACATATATACATACTTTATATCTTCAGGAGATAGGCACACTGAAACAATTGAAGGCACTGATTTAATTTCACTGCTGTCATTCTACTTTGACATTTTTAATAAAAAATAGATGACCATTATTTCCTTGAATGTCCTGCCCAATATCAGTTTGTGCATATCAGGCAGGCTGTACCTCATGTCACACATGAGTGCAAGAATAATGGGGTTGAGCTCATTGCATAGTGGCTCATCAAGACATTGGAAATATTCCTCAACTTGGATGAGCCAATCTCCATTGTTTGTTCTATATTGTGCTCTGCTTTCGGTCTGTTATTTACAGTTTCAAGATGATATTTCGTTCTTTTGGAGAGAAGTGAATGGATTTATGTGACCTCCAAGACAATTACCTTTATCTGGCTAAAATTCATGTATTCAAATGGAAAATTTGCCATCTCCATAGAATACTAATGAGGACTCCCAAGCACTAGATGTCTACTTTGCAGCCATTGTAATTTTCATGCAGGAATATTTTATAGGGACAAAATTAAGGTACTAAATATATCCTTCAGCACCTACCCTTGGGAAATCCTCATGCTCATGCCAAAGTCATTGACCTTCACATAGGCTTTGTCATCCAACATGATGTTACTTGGTTTAATGTTTCAGTGTACATTTCTAAATTCATTAAAGCAAAGCACAGTTCTTACAATCTGAACAAATTCCTGAATTCATTCTTGAATAGGTGGTATGATTTTCACATTTATCTCAGGAGGTTTCTGGATGGCCAGTTCCACTGCCAGGTATTGGTGCTCATCCTTTTCCCTCACCTGGTATGACCTGATCATGTGTGGGTGATGGAAAATCTTAATAATGTCCATCTCATTTTTAAAATTTTTGTGGGTCGTGGGTCCTGAAAGCTGGGCCTGGGCACTGTCGCTGAGCTCTTCATCTTAAAGCTAGTATTCTACCACTTGAGCCACAGCACCTCTTCTGGCTTTTTTTGTGTATGTGGTGCTGTGGAATCGAACCGAGTGCCTCAAACATGTGAGGTAAACATCTACCACTGAGCCACCTTCCTGGCCTGTCCGTCTCATTTTTGATCTGACAATTGTTTTACTCCCTTTCAGGATTATTTTCGCTCCCACCTTAGTGTCTGAGGTGGTGCTAGGCCAACTTTACAAATCCATAGCTACCATAGTCAGTGATCTTCTCCTTCACACTGTATTGTTCAGGGAAAATCTCCTGCCATAGCCAATGATCTTCATACTGTCTTGTTCAGTGAAACTCTCCTTCTCTGAAGAGCTTGAGGATAATTCACTCTGTTCTCCCATCTTTCTGCTAGCATGGCAAGGAGTAAATCTATGTAGACATAGCTAAGAAAATAAAAACCCCAGAGCAATAAGCAAAAGAAAATACCCAAACCCAAACAAAGCATAATCCCCCCCTTCAAAAAATGCATCCACACACTCAAAATTGTCAACGTAGCACTAAGTCCAGCAGGTCACCAGGAAATCCCAGCACTGTAATAGACTGCAGAGACCACTCACAATAGTTTCAATGGACCAATCACAGCTTGGCATGAACCCATTGGCTCTTTTGGTCTTCTGCCGGGAGGACTATTGCCAAGGTTTCCAAAGGGATGCGAGCCACACAGATAATGCCACTGCTGCTGCCATGGCAGTGTTGCAGGAACTGCAAGGGCATCAGCCAATGCCTTCTGTCCTTGGTGGCTGCCAGGTCCTAGTGTTTGCTCCCAAAGGTTTTGTCCTTGAGTACTATCCATGTCCACATGTCTGCTCCTGTTAGAACCCTGGCCATGTGTAGGTGCCAAACATACACAAAACATTGGCTTCCATTCATCATATGTGCGGTTCTTGGAACTTGATCCAACAATTTAAAAAGAAAATGAATTCTTATGTATTTCTAGGTGCAGTGGCCACATGACAAAGAGTCCACTTGGAAACATTCACTAAAGTGGATCCAGATTGTTTTCACTTCACAGTAAAGAGAAAATTCAAAGAAGTAGACCTGGGTGCCAGTGGCTCACGTCTGTAATCCTAGCTACTCAGGAGACTGAGATCTGAGGATAGAGGTTCAAAGCCAGCCCAGGCAGGAAAGTCTATGAGACTCTTATCTTCAATAAACCACCAGAAAACCACAAGTGGCACTGTGGCTCAAGAGGTAGAACACTTTCCTTGAGCTGAAGCCTAGAGTTCAAGCACCATGACCAACAACAAAAAAGGTTCTAATATCAGTATGCACTTTCGTGTTTTCTTAATGGAATTAAAGATGAGCCCAATCGCTCTTGTGTAGAACTAAAACAATATCACACTCAACAATATCACGTTGTTGAAAGAAGTCAGGTAGTATCAGGCTACTGTGAAGTTACTATTGCCAGGATGAATCCCGGGTAGAAATACATTTTTTCCTTTTCAGTATTTACTAATAAAACACATCTGTGTATTAATAGCAATACATTACTGCTTTAACATAAATTGTGTTCTCTATTCAACTCAGAGAATTTTGACAACTATTTAATTATGCAATGCTGAGTCCCCTTATAAAGTCAATAAGTTGGCATTTTTGTCTTTTATATTAAAATGCAAAGAAACTAAGACCAAATAGTTTTATAGTTAGGTGGGTCATAGAAGGGGCTGTTTTCTCACTTAGAAATTAAATCCAGTGGGATAATTCATGACATCCATAATCTGAAAATCTGCTCTAACTTTTGTCTTTTACAGACCTCATCAATTTAGTCAAAATATTCAAGGTCTTTTCCTTTAAATCTTGAATTACTGATGTCAAAATAATAGTGGTATCACTTCAGAAACATCTGATACTGTAGCAAAATGCCCTACACCATATATATATCTCCATGAAGCAGGTTATTAACATCTATAGGAGTGAGAGAAAAGAGAGCATCTTCATTTCCCAATATAGTTTCTTATCAGATAGTTTACATCAGAATCCTTGAAATCCATAAGGCAGTGTGTTGATATGTTCGAAGTGAAGAACAAAGGCTGGAGTAGGGGATTTATGTGGAACAACCCCTGCCTAGAAATTTGGAGGTTCTCAGCTTGAACTCTCCTACTGCCAAATCCATCAGTCTTCCTTTAGAGAAAGAGGTATAGCTGTGTATTTCAATTCCACTGTGATTCTATAACAAAATTCCTTAAGACCAGGCCCCAATAGCTTAGAGCAAGTTATTTGTCCTCAACAGAAATTCTAAAGGACAAGATATAGAACCCAGAAATTTCAATGTACTGAGAGGTCAGCTTCATCAGCGCTTTAATGTGCTCCCATGTTGCTGTGTCCTCACATGGTGGAAAGGCTAAGAACGTATTTAAAAGAAAACAATACCACTGACAGACTTCTTCCCACCATTCAGATGAAGTTTAATTTGCTTAATGGCTCTGTATTTTCTTCTGTCATGTACCTACTTCTCTTGTTTTATGTTGTTGTTTTATTTGGCTTACTGGCCTTGAACACTTGAACCACTTTAAGTAAAGCTGTTTTGATTCCATGTATGTACCACCAAAATCATCTGCTGCTACTTCATTTTTTGGAAGTAAGCCACTTGCTTGCCCAAACCCTGTGCTTTATTGTCATTCCGGTATAAATTTTAAAGTTTTTGGTCTGTTTTGAATTTTGCAAGCGATTTAACAAGGACCCTTCACAAATAATTAGCAAATACTCTACCATTGCTTAGATTGCTTTATATTTTATTATTCATTTATTATTTATTTTATTATTTTAAATAAGTCTTTATTGTTAAAATACTGTACTGAGGATTTACAGTTGCATGAGCAAGGTAAGAAGTACATTTCTCATAATTCATTGTTGCCTCCTCCTTGGATTTTCCCATACCATCCCTTCCCTCCCATCTCCACTACTACACTCCCTCCACCTAAATTGTAAAGTTTGTTTGAGATGGGCAAGATTATTTAATTCCTCATTGGTTGACCTCATGTTTAACCCACTTACTGAAAAACTGTAAACATGTAAACCTATAAACATGTTTAAATTTTTATGTAGACTCCCTTGCAATTTGCTCACAAATTATAGTGTTTGCCTTCCATTGCAATCTTCTCCTTCTCCTTCTCCTTCTTCTTTTTCAGTTAAAACATCAAATGTGTTGTCGCATGCTAACATTGATAACAAATTCCTCTATTGATTGCATCAGAAATACCTCAGCTATTTTTTAAAGACTATCATAGAGAGTGGTGGGAAGATGGCAGAGAAGCTGGAGGCTAAACAAGCTCTCTCATAGAAAGCAGTTTTGGTGTTCCATTGAACAGAACTAGGCCATTGAATCACACCAAGTGTACCATCACTGTACACAGAGTTTGGCCAGAGAGGGAAAATCCAGGCAAGGAAACAGATCTGAACACTTGCCAGCAGCTGCGATGTCTGGAGGAATATAAATACCAAATTTCAAACTCTACTACAAGGCCATAGCAAACAAAAGAGCTTGGTTTTGGCACAAGAACAGTTTTCAGGACCAATGGAATAGAAATGAAAACTCAGAAATGAAACTAAGACCTATATCCATCTAATCTTTAATAAGAAAGCAAAAAAAAAAAAAATAGAAAGGAAGAAAGACAGCCTCTTCAGTAAATGGTGCTGGCAAATCTGGTTAATCACGTGTAGAAAATTAGAGCTAGATACTTATATATCACCCTGCACCAGAATCAACTCCAAATGGACCAAAGACCTCGGGGCCAAAGCAGACACTATGAAAACATTACATGAAGGAATAAGAGTAACCCTAGGTCTCCATGGCACAGGCTGAAATTTTCTTTTTTGGGGGAGGAGGGTCCGTTCGTGGGGACTGAACTCTGGGCCTGGGCGCTGTCCCTCAGCTCTTCAGCTCAAGGCTAGTGCTCTACCACTTGAGCCACAGCACCACTTCTGGCTTTTTTCTTTTTGCTTATGTGGTGCTGAGGAATTGAACCCAGGGCCTCAGGCATGCAAGGCAGGTGCTCTACCACTGAGCCACCTTCCTAGCCCCTGAAATTTTCTTAACAGAGACCCAGAAACACAAGAAATCAAAGAAAAGTTAGACAAATGGGATTGCATGAAATTGCAGAGCTTCTGCATGGCAAAGGACATAGCTAGCAAGATCAATAGAAAACCCACGGATTGGGAGAAGATCTTCACTAGCCATACAACAGACAAGGGTCTCATATCTAAAATATAACTGGAACTTAAAAAATATATCCCCAACAACAAATCCTCAAAGAAACAACTTCTTGATAAATAAGTGGGCTAAAGACTTAAAGAGAAAATTCTCTGAGGAGGAGAGACAGATGGCCAATAGACACATGAAGAAATGCTCAACCTCCCTAGCCATAAAAGAAATGTAAATCAAAACAACATTGAGATACCACCTCACCACAGTTAGAATGGCTATAAACAAGAATTCTAACAGATGCTGGAGTGGATGTGGACAGAAGGGAACATTACTGCATTTTTGGTGGGAATGTAAACTTATTCAACTACTTTAGGAAGCAGTATGGAGGTTCCTCAAAAGACTCCACATAGAGCTCCCATATGACACAGTAATCCCACTTTTGGGCATTTACCCAAATGATCACAAACAGGACCATTGCCACGCCTACTCCGGTGGAGTCTGCTTAGCATGGGAAACCTGTTTTCAGACCTGAGAATGGGGCTTCACAGAAGTGTGTCTCTGAGAATGGGACTTCACCAAAGTCTACTTCAGAGAATGAGGCTTCAAAGAGACCTATCTCTGAGAATGGGACTTCACCGAAATCTACCTCAGAGAATGGGGCTTCAAAGAGGCCTACCTCCTGGAAAGGCTGGCAAGCCCTGGGAAAGATGTGTTGCTGTTTTTCTTTTCTTCACTGTATAGGAGTGCCTATTAATCTTTTACTGTTCCTGCTGCTTATTGTACTTACTCATGATCAATGTTCCCTTATTCAAGGCTCTTTCTTGAAAGTGTTGACGACTCCAATATCCAATGAGTGTCCTGAGAATATGGCTAACTTACCAGAGTTAAGTGCTACCCTGAAAGCCCCTCTTATGGAGGCTAGTAGACAAGTCATAAGTAAATATAAAAGTATTGGGGGTTTCATGATGTCACTTCAGCAGAAGGAATTGTTTGTAAAAGATTTACAAGAAGCTGTAGACACGGCTAGAGCAAAAAGAGTGTATGGCTATTGGAGACTTCCCTTTAATCCTGAAGCATATACCATAGACTCATATAGATATCCTGTAGATAAGAAAGATGTAGAGGAATATTTAGAACAAAAGCTAAATAAGATTCCTAAAAGGTTGGTAGATCAAAGGTGGCAATGGCTTATCAGAGAAATATAGTGGGATCCTCCATTATCTAGAGGACCCAGAGACTTCCCCCAGATCATAGCCTTTTACAGGTGTGTATGATAAGAATGGCAATCATTGGGAAAACTACTTAGGAGAAACAACTTCCTATTACTCTCTTTCATTTACTGAGAGACTTGCTAGATCTAGGCCTCCTTGGTGCTTACTATCAAAGAAGGAACAAGAAAGATCTTATGAGACAGTTAAGGCCTCTATGGAGAAGAGTAAATGATTATGTAAAAGGGTTACAGAAAAGACACTATGAGCTTAAATTTGACATATGGCCAGATTTAACTAAGTATACTGAATATCATGATTTTTGGCCACAAATTGGGAACCCTCTAAGCACAATTGCTTAGAAAATATTTAAAACATATGAAGTACAAAAGTAACTGTGAAGTACTAGAGTTCATGCCTTTCTGTTCAGCACCTTGCCCATATGCTCTGGTTAACGGTTAATTGGAGATAAACATCAAAACCCATTGTATTTCTTAAAAATACAGGTAAAGCCGAAAACAAGTGCCTATCGTAATAGCTCCTCATCCAAAAAACAAGATCAGGCGACCAGCTGGTGACCACCCAAGAACGAAGCCTTGCAGCAAGATTGTGTAACATTTTGCCCTTTTTCATGGAGACTTTTACTATAAAAGCTTGTCATCATCTGCAATAAATCGCACTCAGCATCCACTCCTCTTGTGTGTGAGTTGTCTATTTGCCATCTCCCCACCTATTCCAGTTCCTCCCCTAGGTGTCCTCCGTCATCCCGACAGAGCCAGTCGGCGGCAGACCATAAGAAAGCTACCAACATGACTATGTTTATTGCAGCATTGTTTACCATAGCTAAGATATGGAACCAACCCAGATGCCCCTCAGTAGATGAATGGATAAAGAAAATGTGGTATATATACACAATGGAATTCTATGCCTCCATCAGAAAGAATGGCATTGCCCCATTTGTTAAGAAATGGAAAGGCGTGGAAAAATTATATTAAGTGAAGTTAGCCAGGCCCAAAGAAACATAGGTCCCATGGTTTCCCTTATTTGCAATAACTATTATATGTCTGAGTCAAGCTGAAAAGGTCAGATAAGTTGATGTTAGGGCAATGAACCCCAAGATAAGTATTCAAAAGTTTTTTTTTGTTTTGATTTTCCCTTCATGCATTTGTTTCTAACATATTTATAAGATGATTTCTTTGTTGCTTTGTATGTCCCTCCCCCATGGTATAACCCCTGCTTTCACTGTATTTGATGTTGGTATAATTTATGGAGGGGAAGGGATAAAACAAATCGTGTAACTAGGGACACAGGTGGACCCATTGCATCAATGAGATTTACAAGTCGTTATGTTGAAAAACGAACTTTACAACTTTAGTGGGGAGTGGGGGGAAGATCGGGTGGAGGAGGGGGAGTTTGAGAAGGGTTGGGAAGGGGTAAAATAAAGGAAGCAACAATGCTTGTTAAGAAATAGACTCGTTATCTTTCCCATGTAATTGTAACTCCTCTTTATGGTTTTCTCACAATAAAAAAGAATATCGTAGATGCTTGATAGATCTGCCACATAATCTACAGCCATGTTCCTTGTTTCAGAGTTTTCAGTAATATTAAAAATATTAAATGCTTCTGTGTCAGCATTTGTTGAAAATATATGGGATTTCTTCGGTACTCAGTGTGATAAATTGCATTAGATTTTCTAAATTGTAACTGTGTAAGTGGGGATGCAGCTTGGTGTTAGAATAACTTGATTACCCTGTGTGAAGCCTATGTTAAATCTTCAGGAAAATACACACTGGAAATATAGAAAAACAATAAATATAAACTGTTTTTCATTTCTGAGAGATATTCTCTTTTATTTAGGATTTCTTCCTTTTTCTTCATAGGTAAAATTACTATAAATACATTCTCATTTTGTCATGGGGGTTATGAAGTTAATTAGGAAGTGTTTCTTTCTTTTAAAAAATTTCTGGAGCCGTCAAACAAGTGATACATTAGTTTAGATGGCATATACCGAATATTCCAGTTGAGCATGTCCTATCCCCACCAAAAAAAAGAAAGAAAGAAAGAAAAAAAGGAAGAAAAAAAAGGAAGAAAGGAATAAGAAAGAGAGAGAGAAAGACTCCCAACACACCAAACTGAAAAACACCATGTAAATAAAAAGATCGGGGCATTACTTAAGTAGTAAAGGAGTTATATACAATGGGCAATTTTCCAGGTCTGACACCTAACAATAGGGAAAAAAAGGAAGTATTTTCTTTGACAAAATTGCCCATGAAATATTTGGTTAGAGTTGTTTTTACCCTTTTACTTCTTTGCTGTCTTTTATTTCATAGATACACTTTTTCTATAACCTACATAACAACTTTCAATCCTCCCAACTTAGCTCCTAAGAGTTGAGATTACAAGCACGTTTTCACACCTGTCCTTGTTGGCCCTTTTTACAAAAAATTGTGTTTGCATAAGATTAGTACACAGAAAAGTTAAATGTTGTAAACAGATTGTATGTCGTCTCATTCCCCTACTATTAATAGAATGTACCAGTACAGTATGTTTGTAAAATTAAAAAAAATCTATTGCTATTAATTAAATTGCAACCTTTATTTCACTTTTCCAATTGTTGTACTACTTTCCTTTCCTTTTTTCGTATCTACTACTGTTGTTTTTACCTCTGCCTTTCTCCTTTTTTCATGTTATCTTCTCAGCAGGTCTATCAATGAGTAAAATTAAAAGTAGGTTAAAAATCACCATTTGCCAGGCACCAGTATCTCATGAAAAAAACACCATTTAAAAAATAACTGAAGAGCTGGAATGTGGCTTAGTGATAGCATGCTTGCCTAGCATGCATGAAGGCCTGAGTTGGATTCCTCAGTGCCACTTAAACAGAAAAAGCTGGGAGTAGTGCTGTGGCTTAAGTGGTAGTTTGCTCGCTTACCTTGAGCAAAAGACCCTCAAGGACAGTGTCCAAGACGAGCTTAAACCCCAGTAGTGGCAAAACAAACAAAAAATATCTTCCCCCATTGTTTTGTATGTAGTGTTCCAACTCCATGGTGTACATTATCCTTACAGCAAAATCAATACAACAAACCACAATTTACAGTGCTCAGCAGCCCCATGTGGTCAGTAGCCATCATATTGTACACCAGATGTATAAAGTTAAGGAAGAAATATAAAGCATGAAATCATTAGGACAACCTATAGTATAGGTTCTAGACTATCCTTTGACTGGATGTGTGGCTTAAAGAATCAGAAAAATATTAGATTTTGAACTTTCTACCTGTAAAGTCGGGGCAATCATACCTATCCATCACTAGGATTGAAATCTTGAAAGGAGTGTTCCAAAATTATAAGCCTTGCTAACCTTGGCTCCCACTGAACAGGAATATAGAGTTCACCATCAATAATACCTGGACTCAAAGAGAGAATTCACAAATGGGATTGTGACAAAGTAAGAAGTTTCTGCATGGCAAAGGACATCATTAAAGCTAAAGAGAGCCTATGGAAGGAGAGATCTTTGCCAGCTCTATATCAGAATATACAAATAGCACAATAAATTATACTAGCAAAGAATTAACAAACCAATTAACAAATGGGAAAACAAGCTATGTAGAGATTTCTCAGAAGGAATAAAATTGGCCAGTAATCACATAAAAATGGTCAACATCTCTGGACATAAAGGAAATATGAACCAAAACACTTGTGATGGGCTGGGAAGGTGGCTCACTGGTAGAGTGCTTGCCTTGGAAGCATGAGGATCTGGGTTTGATTCCTCAGCACCACATAAGCAGAAAAAGCTGGAAGTGGTGCTATGACTCAAGTGACAGAGCTCTATTCTTGAGTTGAAGAGCTGTAGGCCCAGGTCCTATGACTGAACAAAAACAACAACAACAACAAATAACACAACAAATTGACTTACTGTTCTTTTACCATCTCACTTTAGATAGATCATTAAACATTATTTGTGGGAATGTAAACTTCTTCAACTACACTGAAAAGAAATCCACAAAACAACTAGGACTACCCTCTGATCCAGTACTACCATTCTTGGGCATTTATCCATTTTCAAGTTATTGATACAGCACAAATGCCTTCAATAGATGAATGGATCAAGAAAGTATGGTGTATATACACAGAGTAATTTTACTCAACCATTAGAATATTGTATCACTTATAAAGAAAAAGATAGACCTGGAAAAAATTTTGTGAAGTCAGGATGCATGGTTTTTCTCATATGTGGAAGCTAGATCTATGCACACATATAGAGTGTTGTATGCACATATACATAAATATATTTCACAAAGTACGGTATATGTTGGCAAGAATTTAAATGATGTAATCCTTTAGAAAATCTAACAGTACAATAAAATGTATATGAGGAAACTTGCACTTGAAAGGCAGCAGGAGGTGAATGAAGTCAAAATTTTCAACTCATATCCAATGAAGCTAGCAAAATTGACGGGAAGGACTTGAGTTTCAGAGACTGGGGAGATGAAGAAAAAAGTGTCACTAATTAGGACTCATTGTACTTACAATTAAAAATGTAATTAAAAATAATTATGCCTGAGCCTACTACCTATGATTTCCATATTCACACTTCTTAGTAGCCATCCCCCTTTCAAACCACCATGAACCATCTCATCTTACTTAGGAATGTTACCACTTTGCTGTGTCTATGAACCAAGGAATTGTAGGCAGATCAATTTAATGCTGTCCACATATGCCAAGCCATCAATATAAGGCCAGAAACCATGAAACTCTTACAAAAAGTGGCAGGGGAAACACCATGGCTCCTAGAACAAAGTTCAAAACATTCTAATGAAAGATCCAAAATCACAAGAAATCTAAGAAAGTGTGGATAAACGGGATTGTAAGAAACGTATAAGTTTCTGCCTGGCAAAGAAAATAACAAGCTAAATACAAAACCTACAGAATGGAAGAATTTATGAGCTATTCATCAGACAAGGGCCAAATAGGAAAAATATACAAAGAGCACAAAAATTACCCCCAATAAATGCTCAAATAACATCCCAATTGATATATGAGGTAATGACCTAAAGACAGACTTCTCAGAATAAGTAAGAAAGGCCCATGGACACATGAAGAAATGTACAACATCTCTGAACATAAAGGAAATGTAAACCAAAACAACTCTGTAATTCCACCTCACTGCAGTAAGGAAGGCCAATAAAAAACATTTAAAAGTGATTAGTAACAAATGCTGTCTTGGATGTGGCCAAAAGGGAGCTCTATCACTGTTGGTGAGAATGTAAATTGTTCAATCAGTCTGGAGACTGAGATGTGAGTATTATGGTTTGAGTCAACTTCTGCAGAAAAAGTCCATGTATTTTTTATCACCAATTGGCCACCAAAAAGACGCAAGTAGAGCTGTGGTGCAAATGAGTAAAGTTGTAGCTTTCATTACAAAATCTCAGGGACATTATCCACATCCTGTGTTCAAGCTCCAGTACTGGCAGATTGTGTGTGTGTGTGTGTGTATGTGTGTGTGTGTGCTAGTGATTTCCTGACTGAATCAAATGTTTTGGTGTATTTAAAGTATTAAGAAAAAAAGGTTTCAATGTCCTATGATTTTTTTTTGTGCCCCTGTGTTTGTATGTATGTGTCTATCTGAGGTTGGTGCGGGTGCTGTTGTGCACATGTGTATGTGCATTTAACTTTGGTCTTGCTTGTTCTCCACCTGTGTTAACAAAATTGTCAGGCTTGAAAGATGGACACTACTATTTAATGTTATGACAATTTTCTAAGCTTTGTTTTTAACAAATGATGATTTGAATTGTTTAATGAAGGACAGAGAGGGAGGATAAAGAGAGGCGGAGAAAGAGGGGAGTTCTAAATCTAAGACTGCAGCAGCCATATTCCAGAACAAGGCAGCAGAACTACATATAAACTAGATCGTGTTGTGCCTTCAGTACTCTAGCAGTAAGAAAGCACCCATTTTTCCATAGGTGTGGATTGTAGGAAAAAAGACAATTCAACAAAAACAAAGTCAAATAGTCTGAGACACTTACAAACTTCCTCTTGGGCTGCTGCTGCTTTACAGGCCCAATATTTGATCTGAAGTGAAGCTTGGAAAGTCAATAAAAGGCCTGTGTAACTCTTTAGTCCTAGTACCTGATACTGTGACTTAGTGGGAAAGCTAGGGGGTAGATTTCCAGCTTTGGAAGACTTCTTCCTTAGTGAACAATGAGCACAGACTTGGTTCAGGTCTGTGAACCTGAATGTAGAAGTTTGAATCTCCATAGTGTGAACTGGAAATTTGGCCTCCTAATGAGATAGGTTTTTGGGACGTAGGGTAGCTGTGGGAAAGTCTCTTTTTAATAGTCTCTCCTATATGCACATTTGTTTAGATGCAGGTTTATATAACTAACTAGTAGCAGTGGTCACCCGAGGGTAGAGCAAACGAGCAACAGTAGAGGGACAGAGATCAAACTCATGTCATCTGTCATTTTATGCTGCTTGAATTCACATATCCTGCATGTATTTTAGTATTCAAGAATAAAAATTAACATTGAATATAGATTTTTAATTGCCTCTTTGCTTCTGACAAAACTTAAAAGTAAAAATGAATTTAAATGGAAAGGCAGGATGGTAAGAGCAGGGGAAAGGAATGGAGCAATGATTGTGGGCAGCTCCTGAAGTCCAGTCTGGAGTCTTTGGGGAATGAAAGGAAATTGTGTAACAAGACAGGCCTGCCTGCTTTTTCTCAGCAACAAGGCAGCCCTGTCTGCTTTCCTTAGCAACAGAATAGCCCTGCCAGTCTTTCCTCATTTATGCCAGAGCCAAAGGGCTTAGTAGACCAAGACTAAGGGAGGAAGTTAGAGCTGTCTTTGTAAGATGAAAAAGAACAAGCCCTGGATGTGTCTGAAAACCTAGAAAGTCTTTGGAGCATTAAACTTTTAGGCCTTTAGAGAACAGTCTTCCATAGAAACTACACATTCAGGAGTTCCGGGAATATGGCAGAGGAGAGGCTGGAGGCTAAACAAGCTCTCGCATAGAAAGCAGTTTAAGTGTTCCAGTGAACAGTCCTAAGCCAGAGAATCACACCAAGCATGCCAACACAGTACAGCTAGCTAGGCCAGAGAGGGGAAATCCAGGCAAGGAGAATGATCTGAGCACTTGCCAGCAGCCACCGCTGCAGCAGCATCGGTGGCGGCAGCGGCCATAACCGCCATACCTGCAATACAGAGAGTACGGGACGAAGGAGCCAGACGCCGTGGGCAAACAGATTATACTCAACACCAGCAAGAACCAGCAAGGAGCAGACACTTTCATTCTGCAGTTCACAGACCAGAGACGACTCAGGAAAAAAGATTCGATGTGAGTAGAAGCCTGACGTCCTCACTCCTTCTCAGGAAGTAGAGGAGGGAAGGCCAACCCCCCCGCCCAACTACTATCTCCATCTTTGATACTGACAGAGGCCCAGCTGAGCTGCTAGCTCCAACTCAGGCCTTGAAAGAAAACTAGAGACATTTATCAGGAAACCAGAACCTAACTTGACCTTCCAGATTCAGCTAAACCCAGGGAAAAGTCACCCAGCTCAGGCTACCAGCCCCAATTTTTAAGCATTACATTTTTTTTTTAATTTTTGCTTTTCTATTTTTTCTTGTCTCTTTTTTTCTCTTTCTCTTCTTTTTTTCTCTCTACTTTCATCCTATCCAACCTATTTATCGCTTTGAGATTAAGACTTATTTAAGTTAACTCTCCCTGTGCCTTTTCACATCTCTCTATTCCTATTTTTACCCACATGTCTCCTTAAACCTAATAATTTCTGGTTTACCAAATTCTTCTTTGTGGTTCGTAGCCCATTAATATATAGTTGAATGATGTTGAATAGATATTTCTGTTGAACTAGATTGTATGTGCAGATTTCTGACTATGCAACTACAGACTTTGGTTGATGCTTGCCTTAAGATAGTGTTCTAGCACAAAACTGGTGTTACTTTCATCCCAAATGGGCAGAGTACGCCGTAAAAACACAAGGAAAATGGCAAGTCCGTGTATCTCAACTCCCACTCATGATAATCAGGGGACAGAACAGATAACGAATAATCCTGGGGAGAGTTCCCAAATAGCTGTACAAACACTGCAGGCAAACAAAAAAGATTGAAAACATACAAAGGACCATGTATGAGCGTGATAGACAGAGAGAAGAGGCAAACCAAAGGTCAATACAGGAAAAGATTGAAAACATACAAAGGAATCTGTATGACCGTGATAGGGAGAGAGAGGAGGCAAACCAAAGGTTAATAAAGGAATATCATGAGAGTGAAGAAGCTACTCAAAAACTGATAAAGGAAATGCATGAGCAGATTAAGAACACTCAAAGCAAAAGGCAGGAATGGAGTGAGCAGGATGAGAACACTCAAAGAGATCTTCAGGAATGGTGTGAACGTGAGGAAGCTAAACAAAGAATAATACAGGAATTGAGAGAGCAGGATGAGAATACACAAAGAACACTAAAGGCATTCATGTAATGCGTTAACAAAGAGCTGAAGGAAGTCAGGGAAACCACAAAGGGAATGCTGAGTGGAAACCAACAGAGGAAATGTGAGTCCAAGGAAACCATAAGCAATCAAATAACTGATTTGAGAATAAATACTGCACACTAAATTAAGGAAGTAAAGAAGCTCATACAAGATCTAAAACAAAGCTTCAACAAAGAATTTGAATCCATCAAAGTTGACCAATTAGAAGGAAAAGAAATAAAAAAAACAAAGTAGAAAGCCTTAACAGCAGGTTAGACCATGCAGAAGTTCGAATCTCAGGGATTGAAGACAGCCTAGATATTATAAAGAAAGAACATACCACCATCCAAGACAAGTCCAAGAAATATGATAGATCTTTCCAACACTTGGAAGACACCATCAGAAGGCCTAATCTGAGAATAATGGGTGTAGAAGGGCATCTAGAGACAGAAGTTAATGGTCTAGGAAATTTGTTTAACAGGATCCTAGCAAAGAAATTCCCAAACATGCAAAAAGATAGGCCTATTCAGATACAAGAAGCTTTTAGAACTCCAAATAAAACAGACCAGAAACGGACATCCAACAGACACATTATAATCCACAAAGGATCAATTCAGACCAAGGAAAAGATCCTTAAAGGTTTCAAGAAAAAAAACATTAATCACCTATAAAGTGCACGTTAAAAGTACACGTTGTCATGTCGAAAACGAACTTTACAAATTTGGGGGGGGAGGATTGGTTAAGGGGGTCAGGGGGAGGCTGGGCAAGGAAAGGAAGGGGAAACAAAGGAGGAGGCTACAATGCTTGATAAGAAATGTACACATTTTCTTGCCCATGTAACTGTAACCCTTGTGTACAGTATTTTCACAATAAAAAATAAATAAATAAAATAAAATAAAATAAAGGGAAACCAATTAGAATCACCTCAGTTTTCTCAGCAGAGACAATCAAAGCTAGAAGTGCCTGGAATGATGTATGCCATGCACTAAATTCAAACAACTATCAACCAAGAATACTGTACCCAGCTTAACTCTCCTTCATAACTGAAGGCCAAATAAAAACTTACCATAGCAAAGAAAAATTGAAACAATATATCTCCACAAAACCAGCCCTACAAAAGATACTTAAAGATGTCCTACACATAGAAAAGCAACAAGACCACAAGAAAGGGCAGGAAACCTCACCGAAACTGAGAATCCAAGAACCATAGGAAGGACCCAGTAGCTGCAGCCCCCAAGAAGGTGGATTAAATGGCAGGAACTCCCAAATACCTCTCAGTCCCATCTCTCAACATTAACGGACTTAACTCTCCAATTAATCGACTTAGACTGTCCACTTGGATTAAAAAGCAAGATCATTCTATCTGCTGCCTTCAGGAGTTACACCTTGCCCCCAAAAAAACAAACATTTTCAATGTGAAAGCCTGGAACAAAATCTACCAAGCAAACGGCCCCCATAAACAGGCAGGAGTTGCAATCCTAATATCAGATAAAATAGACTTCACATTAAAATTAGTGAGAAGAGATAAAGAAGGTCACTACATACTAATTAAGGGGTCTCGCCTTCAGGAGGATATTACAATACTAAACATCCATTCGCTAAACAATGGAGCACCCAAATATATCCAGGAAACACTACTTTCCCTCAAATCCAACAAAGATCCAAATACATTAATTGTTCAGGATTTTAACACACCACTATCCAACTAGATAGATCAACTCACAAAAACTCAACAGAGAAAATGCAGATCTAAACAACTACATAGATCAACTAGATTTAACAGACAACTACCGAGTATTTCACCTAGAAACATCAGAATACATGTTTATCTCAGCAGCACATGGAACATTTTCCAAAATAGACCACATTTTATGCCACAACACAAACTTGTCTAAATTCAGAAACATTAAAGTTATACCTTGCAATCTCTCAGACCACAAGGGAATAAAATTAGAACTCAACACCAAAAGCCACCAAAGAAAGTCCGGTAACACATGGAGGCTGAACAACACAATGCTGAATCACGAGTGAGTCATGGAGGAGATTAGAAAGGAAATTCAAATGTTCATGATATTCAACAAAAAATGAGCACACAAATTACAAGCTCCTCTGGGACACAGCAAAGGCAGTACTCAGGGGCAAATTTATAGCTCTGAGTTCCTACATCAACAAATTGGAGAGGTCTGAAACCAACAATTTAATGAGGCATCTGAACCTCCTTGAAAAAGAGCAGCAAGATAAATCCCAATCCATTAGACATACAGAAATAATTAAAATTAAATCAGAATTAAATGAATTAGAATTCAAAAATACTATAAAAAGAATAAACAAAACAAAAAGTTGGTTCTTCGAAAAAATTAACAAAATTGACCGACCCTTAGGAAATCTTATATGAAAAAGAAGAGAACACACCCAAATAAATAAACTCAGAGATGAGAATGGAAACATTAACACAGAAAAAACCAAGATTCAGAACATTATAAAGGAATACTTCTTAAAACACTATGATAATAATTTTGAGAACGTGGCAGAAGTGGAACTTTTCCTAGCAAATATTGACAGGCCAAAACTAAACCAAGCTGAGTTAAATCATCTTAACAGGCCCATATCAAGCATTGAAATAGAAACAGCAATAAGAGACTTCCCATCTAAGAAAAGTCCAGGAACAGATGGTTTAGAACCATTTCTTAGATGAACATTGATGAAAAACTTCTCAACACAATTTTGACCAATCGACTTAAACTATTCATCCAAAAAATCATACACCACGATCAAACCGGATGCATTTCAGGGATGCAAAGTTGGTTCAATATACGCTAATCAATTAATACAATTCATCACATCAACAGGAGCAAGAATAAGAATCATATGGTTATCTCAATAGATGCAAAAAAAGCATTTGACAAGATCCAACACCCTTTTATGATGAAGTATTTGAAAAAATTAGGAATCCATGGAACATTCCTCAATACAATAAAGGCTGTATATGACAAACACAGAGCCAACATTATGCTTAATGGTGAAAAACTAAAGCCATTTTCTCTTAAATCAGGTACAAGACAAGGATGTCCACTCTCTCCATTTCTCTTCAATCTAGTATTAGAATGCTTAGCAAAAGCAAGAAGACAAGATGCAAACATAAAGGGGATCCAAATAGGGACAGAAGAATTAAAACTCTCCCTCTTTGCAGATGACATGATCTTGTATTTAAAGAATCCCATAGACTCCACTCCCAAATTACTCAAGCTGATTCAAAACTTTGGCAAAATAACAGGGTATAAAATTAATTCTCAAAAATCAATGGCTTTTCTGTATGCCAACAATGAGAAAAGTGTGGCTGAAATTATGAAAGAAGCTCCATTTGTAATAACGCTAAAAAAAAATAAAATACCTAGGAATTAACCAAAGAAGTGAAGGATCTCCATGATTAAAACTTTAAAAACTTGAAAAAAGAAATCAAAAGAGAACTAAGAAAGTGGCAAAAACTCCCATGCTCCTGGATTGGAAAGATTAACATCGTGACAATGGCAATACTTCCCAAGGCTAGCTACAAATTCAATGTGATACCTATCAAAATTCCAACCTCATTCTTCAAGGAAATAGAAGAGGCAATCCAAAAATTCATATGGAACAATAAAAGACCCCGAATAGCAAAAACATCCTCATCAGAAAGAACAGCCCTGGAGGAATATCAATACCAAATTTCAAACTCTAGTATAAAGCCATAGTAATCAAAACAGCTTGGTACTGGCACAAGAACAGACCTCAGGACCAATGGAATAGAATTGAAAACCCAGAAATGAATCTACAGACCTATAGCCATCTAATGATCGATAAGGGAGCTAAAAAATAGAATGGAAGAAAGATAGCCTCTTCAGTAAACGGTGCTGGCAAAACTGGTTAACTACTTGTAGAAAACTAAAGCTTGATCCCTACATATCACCCTGAAACAGAATCAACTGGAAATGGATCAAAAACCTCGTAATCAAATTAGACATTCTGAAAACATTACAGGATGGAATAGGAGAAATCCTAGGTGTCCTTGGCACAGGCCGAAATTTTCTTAATAGAGACCCAGAACCACAACAAATCAAAGAAATGTTGGACAAATGGGATTGCATGAAATTGCAGAGCTTCTGCATGGCAAAGGACATAGCTAGCAAAATCAATTGAAAGCCCATTGATTGGGAGAAGCTCTTCACTACCGTACAACGGACAAGGGTCTCAAAGCTAAAATATACTTGGAACTCAAAAAATTAAGTCCCCCAACAACAAATCCTCAAAGAAACAACTGCCTAATAAATAAGTGGGCTAAAGACTTAAAGAGAAACTTCTCTGAAGAAGAAAGAAAGATAGCCAATAGATACATGAAGAAATGCTCAACCTCCCTAGCTATAAAAGAAATGCAAATCAAAACAACATTGAGATACCACTTCACCCCAGTTAGAATGGCTATAAACAAGAATTCTAATAACAACAGATGCTGGAGGGGAGATGTGGAGAGAAGGGAACCTTACTGCATTGTTGGTGGGAGTGCAAACTTGTTCAACCACTTTGGAAAATAGTATGGAGGTTCCTCAAATGACTCCACCTAGAGCTCCCCTATGACCCAGCAATTCCACTTTTGGGCATTTACCCAAATGTTTACAAACAAGACCACACTAAAGCTACCAGCACAACTATGTTTATTACAGCATTATTTACTAGAGCTAAGATATGGAACCAACCCAGATGCCCCTCAGTAGATGAATGGAGCAAGAAAATGTGGTATATATACACAATGGAATTCTATGCCTCCATCAGAAAGAATGACATTGACCCATTTGTTAGGAAGTGGAAAGGCTTGAAAAAAATTATATTAAGTGAAGTAAGCCAGGTCCAAAGAAACATAGGTCCCATGGTTTC
Source organism: Dipodomys spectabilis (assembly GCF_019054845.1). NCBI lineage: Eukaryota > Metazoa > Chordata > Mammalia > Rodentia > Heteromyidae > Dipodomys > Dipodomys spectabilis. Next base: position 3,204,494 of record NW_024871098.1, on the reverse strand, counting down.
CCTTATTTGCAATATCTAGTATATGTTTGAGTCCAGCAGAAAAGGTCAGAAAAGTTGATGTTAGGAAAATGAATCCTAAGTTATGTATTCAAATGTTTTTTTTTTCTTTCATGCAATTGTTTCTAACACATTTACAAGATTATTTCTTTGTTGCTTTGTATGTCCCTCCCCCACAGTATAACCCCTGATTTCACTGTATTTGTTGCCAGTATAATTTGTGGAGGGGAAGGGGAAAAAAAAATCGTTTAAATAGGGATACAGGTAGACCCATTGCAATAATGAGATGTAAATTCGTTATGTCCAAAACGAACTTTACTTTCGTGCGGGGGGCGGGGTGGCAGGGAGGATTGGTTAGAGGAGCAGGGGGAGGATGGGAAGGGATGGGAGGGGAAACAAAGGAGGACTCTACAAAGCTTGATTAGAAATATACTTTTTATTTTATCCATTTAATTGTATCTCCTCTGTATAGTATTTTCACCATAAAAAATAAAAATAAAAAAATAAAAAAATGAAACTAAACATTCAGAAAAAGCCAAGATGGGACTTGAAAGGTGGTTCAGTGGTATAGCACTTGCCTTCCATGCATGCGGCCCTGGGTTCTATTCCTCAGCACCACATAAGCCAGAAGTGGTGCTGTGGCTCAAGTTGTAGAGTGTTAGCCTTGAGCTGATGAGCTGAGGGACAGCACCCAGACTCAGTGTTCAGGCCTCACAACCGGTCTAAAAAAAAAAAAAAAAACACGCCAAGATGTGCTCTGAGGTGTGTAGATTCCCTTATTCAAAGAACACAAAGACCTCCCAATAACACAATTCACCCTGCCAACAACAGCCCTTCCCAGTGAGGCTCAGGGAATAGAAGACACATTAACCTTTTCTACCTGTCATTAATCAGCCCACACCCTGAAGTCACCAGAACAGCAGGAAGGCAGGGCTCTGCCCTGTCACAAACCAAGCATGAATCTCAGAGGACCACACTGAATCTCAAAATGTACTCAGACCACTTAAAGGTCCAACACCATCCAGAAGGTGTCCATAGACCTTCAAAAAGATCAAGCTAGTATCAGACATGTACTAGTTATTACAAATAAGGGAAACCATGGGACCTATGTTTCTTTGGGCCTGGCTTACTTCACTTAATTCAATTTTTCCAAGTCTTTCCATTTTCTAACAAATGGCGCAATGTCATTCTTTCTGATGGAGGCATAGAATTCCATTGTGTATATATACCACATTTTCTTACTCCATTCATCTATTGAGGGGCATTTGGGTTGGTTTCATATCTTAGCTATGGTACATAATGCTGCAATAAACACAGTTGTGCTGGTATAAGTTGATGTTAGGTGAAATGAACCCCAAAATAAGTATTGAAATATTTTTCTTTCATGCAATTGTTTCTATCTTATTTATAAGATTATTCCTAATTGTTTTGTATATCCCTCCTCCATAATATAACTCTTGCTCTCACTATATTTGATGTTGGTATAATTTGTGGTGGGGAAGGGAAAAAACAAATCATTTAAATAGGGATTCGGGTGTACTCACTGCAACAATGAGATGTATAAGTCATTATGTTGCAAAAAGAACTTTACAACTTTAGCCAGGAAGGGGGGGGAATGGGAAGGGATGGAAAGGGGAACAAAGGAGGAGGCAACAATGCTTGATAAGAAATATACTAATTACTTTTCCTATGTTATTGTAACCCCTCTGTAGGGTAGTTTCATAATAAATTTTTTTTTAAAAAAGATCAAATTGTGATGCCCAGCTCTAAAGCCCAAACTCTGCACACAGTGTTAGCCCTATTGAATGGACATTCATGCCAAGCAGGGCTCTCTGATAAATTTCCTAAAACCATTGGACCCTATGCCAGCATCCAGTCACTTGTGTTCTGGTGACAAAGCCTCGGGGTCATTCAAGACAGAAGGAGCCATAACCTCAACTCCACCTGTCATGGGCAGTTCAGCAAGTCTTACTCTTTTTCTCCCTCAGCAGTTGGTTAATTTCTTGGATAATCTCACCAATATTGTCTCTAATATCACTGCCCCCAAGGGGACACTCCCCCCCAACCAAACAGTCAGACAAACTGGAGGTATTCTCTTTAAGAACGACAGACCAGCCTTTCCATGAGTCCATTTATAGGGGCTCCTCTTTCCCCAGATTCCTTGGAAGGGGCATCTGCTCTCTCCAGCAGCAGGCCAGCCACTCTTCCCAGACCTGCCCTGACCACAGCAGCCCCTAGAGAGATGGACACTGCTTGTCCAAGTTGGGAGAGCTGATGTCTCCAGGTTCTATGGTTGAAGAGATTCTAGGCAGGTTCTTCTGCTGGAAGTTTGGCAAGGTTGAGGATTCTGCAAAGTCATACAGCAAGGTTTCACCTACCAGACTGCCAAGTACACAGCTGTCCAAGCCTGGTGTCTGCTTGTGCTCTGGCTTCCTTGAATCTATAGTGTTAAAGGACCTTCAGATTCCTCCTAACAAAGCCAGCATTGAATTGTCCATAAAGAGCACCAAGTGCTCCTGGTCCATCTACTGCAGCCTTTAGCAGTTTACCCCCGCCAGCATGGGACTCTCTGTTGCAACCAGTCATAGAGGAATATTTCTGGGTAGCAAGCAAGTCTAGCTTTTCATTTGGAAGCCAGCAGACTACTAATATAGGCTCATCATCTGTCCCCTGACAACCTGGACAGCCCTGCCCCTCCCAGCTCCATTGCCCACCCTGTATTTAGGGACCTCCTAGGCTCAGCTTCTGCTCATGAACCTGCCCATATATTCTGAAAAGAGCCCAGAGAAATCCTTGGCCTCTGTTGTGCCTCAAAGTCAGGCCACAGTGAGACTTCTGCAACTCCCAGCCTTGCTACAAGCAAAGCCTCCATCAGGGTAACACCCCCAGGCTCTACAGCAGACCTCTGATGGGTACAAAAAGAGGCTGTGCTTATGCCACCCACAGTCACCAGTCAGCAGTCCTGGCACAGGGGCATCTGCTAAGGCCACCCCAGTAGCTACGGGGATCTGACATCAAGACAGAGGCAGGCAGGTGCACCCATGCAGGCTGACTTTAGAGCAGCTCCTCTTTCAGGTGCAGACCTGGTGGCATTTGAAGAAGAACATGACATTACAAAATATCATAGCACACACTAGACCTGATAGAAGCAGGAAATCAAAGAGAGAGAGAGAGAGAGAGAGAGAGAGAGACAGACAGACAGACAGACAGACAGACAGAGAGACAGAGAGAGAGAGAGAGGCTAGCTGTGCTTTGTACCTGTTTCAATATCCTTGTCAAGAAATACAAATTTTTATCAAGAAATAGAGAGGAAAATTTCTAACTCTAAGCCTGATGGAGTAGCTAGGATCAATCTAAACTCCCTATCATAAACAATCACAATAGTGGAAGCTATATGAAAATAAATATATGCATATAAATGTATATATAAGTATGTAGGTATATATACATACACAATCTGAATATGTAATTTATATATAATGTATATATATATATAAAATGTACAGAGGGAAAAATACATATTATTTGAAGGAATAATAACCAACACCTCCCCAATTTAAATTGAAAGCATGAACCCTTCCATGCAGGAATCTAGCAGCTCAAAAAATTCAATTACTTAATTACCCAGGTCCACACTAAGACACATTCTAATAAAGACAGAAATCCTCCCAATGCACAGTGACACAACTCATCACACCCAAGTGATCTTTAATGATATTATGACAAATTTCTCATCAGAAACTAGATTACCTATTAGATGGCAAGGGCAACAAATTTAAAGTGCTAAAAGGACATATCTAAAACCCACCTTTCTAACAAATATACTTCCTCCAAATGGAAGAGATGAGCTAAGTACCTACCAATGGCTCAGGCCTATAATCCTAACTACTCAGGAAGGTGAATTGTAAGGATGGTGACTCAAAGCCAGCCTGGAACTTGTCCCCTCAGGAGGAAGTTGTAGGATACAGTTGTCATTGAGAAGGAGGGAGGCCTTTGTGTTGTGCCATTGCTGGAACAAGACATAGCATAAGGTGCCCATCAATAATGGAGGCTATTAGCTAGTGTCTCCAGAGAAGCAACTTATAAGATGCAGTAGTCCTTTAGAAAACCAGAGGATTTTTACCCCTGCCCTTGTGGTGCCATGATAATGACCAGAGCAACCTCAAGCCCACCTGGAGCCCTTAGCAACAGTCTTTGAGGTCTAAGTGCTAGAGTGTCAATGCTTTCAGGCTGTGATTGGTCCACTTTTTGCTGACCTCACTGGACCAGACTTTGATTGGTCCATTTCCTCCATGATATCACTATGACTGGTTGTGATTGTTCCATTGTATGAGGTCATTCAGGATATATAGGAAGCCACAGTGCTCCAACCTATGCCAGTTAACAGAGCTGGAAGTTCTTTCTTGATAACCTGCTGGACTGACTCAAAGCTGAATGATTTTTTTTTTTTTTGGTTGTTGGGATTGGTTGTCATTTGTATTTTGGTATTTCTTCTTACTTTTTCTGGGTTTTTCATTATTTTATTTAGTTTATTTTAGGTAGATTTGCTACCTGCCACTGTAGCAGAAGGATAGAAGAACACAAAGAATCATCCTCAAGCTCCTGAAGGAGGAGATCATCAAACAATACCAGATGAAAGAGCTCATTGACAAAGGTACCTATGGACAAGTGAAGCTGGCCCATCCCCATGTCACAGGCAAGGAGGTGGCATTTAAAATACTCTCGAAGTGAAAGGCTTCATCACTGGATAAAGAATGAGGTGGGCATTTTTAAGACGGTAAGGCACAAACACATCATCAGGTTGTACCAGGTGATGGAGAAGGAAGAGGATCTGTATCTCATCATGGAACTGGCCACTACAGGACACCTCCTGAGGTGGATCTTAAAATCCTGCATCCTATATGAGGATGAAGCCAGAAAGCTAGTCACACAAATTGTAAGTGCTATTCACTACCTACACCAAAACAGAAGCACACACCGAGACCTTAGGTCCAACAACATCCTGTTGGACGCCAAAGGCAACATCAAGGTTAGTGGTTTTGGTCTGAGCATCTGGCTCACCCCGGGGCTGTTGGTAATGAATGTATGTGGTGCTGTATTATTCCTTCCCCCTGAAATGTTCCTGGAAGAAAGAAATGCTGGCCAGGTGCAGGTGACTCACGCCCGTAATCCTAGTTATTCTGGAGACTGAGATCTGAGGATCAAAATTCAAAGACAGCACAGGCTGACTCTACCCTCTGAGCAGATGCAAACTGATACCAAAGACTAATTTGAGAAGGAGACGGCAGAGTATAGAGGTGGCTAGCAAAATAGCTACCACTCTTCTCAGAACAAGCTGCAGTTCCAGACAAAGGAGTGGAGAGCCCTAAGAGATATCAAAGATAACCTCACTTGCAAGCCAGAAGGCTATTATTGGGTGAGAGAGATTTGTATGGGGTCTACTAAAAAAAGAGTTGTAAGCGGGATCCAAGAATGGAGTTCAAAATACTGTTTTTCCAGCAACATCCTCAGTCCAGCCCAGAAGACAGGTGCACCAACTGCCTTAGGTTTCCTCAGGAGGGATTCCAGCCAAGGGGCACCTAGTACTACATTGATAAACTGGCATTGTAGTTATTTAAAGCATGTAATTTTTGTGCATTGTATCAGTTCCTTGCACATGCAAAATGACTTGAATTACCTTTGAACTACACTCTAGTTTTTAAAAATGTAGTTTGATTTACTTTATTCTATGTAATTCTTCAAGATACAGTCTCATTATGTAGCCAAAACTGATCTCAACTGCCTAGTCTCCCATGTGTTGGGATTACAGGTTTGTACCTCCATGTCATCATCATACTATTATCTGAACCTTTCCTTAAGTTTAGTACTTTATTTTATTCCTTAGCAGTACTGGGGTGTTGGTTCTTTGTCCGCCCCATGAAAGACAGACGGGTTCCGAGGAAAGGTACATGCGCCATTTGCCCGTTCCCCAGCCTCCTTTAGCCCCGGAGACAATCACATGCAACGGGGAGTCAAGTCAAGCAAGAACTCATTTATTATCACACAGCAAGCCTTTTTAAAGCAAAAGACTAAAGAGCATGGAAGGGGAGGAAAAGGAACCAACCAATGACCCTAAAGGTCACCCTATCATGTGCTTTTCACCTGGGGCCCGGGGTTTAATTGGCCCCAGTGCATCTGAACTTTCCCTGCCTTTCACGAGAGGCACTGATGTCACTTCGCCTGACCATGGTATCAAATCAGATTTTAATGTAAACAACTTGGGCTCTGCCCACTCAACTTCTGCTCAGTGCCATCTTTGCTGCCTTTGTGCCCCACACTGTGGTTTTGATTCAGATGCTGCTGCTTGACAAGCAAATGCTCTACCTCTTCATCCCTGCCCCCAGTCCTTGATCTTCATTTTACTTTAGATGAGCTCTTATTGTATTATTCTTCTTAGGTCATTATCAGACTGTGTTTGTAATGTATTATTCTGCTGGGAAGCTGACATCTCCCTTGGATAGTTCAAACCCTTTTTTGTCTTTTTTATACTTTTGTAAATATATTTTTTCTTATTATAAAGATAGGACAAAGAGTAGTTACAGTTATACGTCATTTTAAAATTCAAAACCTTATTTTAAAAGAGTGAACATGCCTATAATCACTAAAATTTATCTTTAGAAAAATGGCTACCAGAATAAATGTTTTTGGAGCCTTGGTTAGTGGTATTTTGTATTGTTCTCACTTCAGCTCAAGACAATGCTACATAGTTTCAGGCCTGCATAGCCTAAATAAAAACAAGTAAAAAATAAAAAAATGATCCTTTAGAGTACAGCTGTGGGAGATTTGAAATACTTTTGTACATTTTATTGACCATTTGTCCATTTCTGTGCTGATGAAAAGTGATATAGCAATTGTAGTAGAATTTGACACATTCTTCTAACATAACATAGCGTTGCCACATGACCCCAAAAGAACTGAAAACGAAAACTAGTAGCTCATATTCCAATGATAACATCAGCAATGTTCACAATAGTCGGGAGTTGGAAACAGCTTGAGTGTCTATCAGTTGAATAGGTTTATAAAATGTGAGGTATGCATAAATTATGACTCATCCACAAAAGGCTGCAATTAATATATGTCTCATGGATGGACACAAAAATAATCTATTTATGTGAAATATATTACTAAACCATTTCATAAGAGAAAATGGAAGATTAAAAGTTTCTGGGGAAGGTCATTGGGGATGATTATTACTCAATGTGATTGTGTGGATTCCATCAGAATTGAAAAGAAAGTCCGCAAACAGAAGTAATGGTTACAAAGCAGTGTGGATATAATTAATGTCACTGAATTTTATACCTGCTTAACAAGCATAAAACACTGCTTTCAAACCCCTACACATAAAAATGCTAAATCTGCCTTCTGTTACCTACCTTGAGTTTTAGGTACTCTTCTTCACTTATAATTGTATTCCTTGGAGAATCTCTGGTGTATCTCTGATCATTATTCATGCTTTTACACACAATCCATCATTTGAATATTGATGTTGAGTTTCAAAGGATATTTTGTGTATTAAAATGAGGGCAATGAATGTAGATCCTTATTCTGTCAAGGCTGCCTAGAGAGGTCATTCCTAAATCCCCATACTAGTGCTGAAACTGGAGGGACAATTGTTTGTAAGCAATTACAAGTGAGAGTTAAGTTTCTGATCACATTAGATTTTGGTCATGTCAGTTTGGTTTTAATATTTACATGAATTTTTAAAATTTTCCTTTTCCCCTTACTCAGTATGTCATTTTGAAAATTTGTAGTATGTTCTTGTTTGCAGCATTTAAAGGAAAAATAGTTTTCCTTTGCATCATATTATATGTTTTTTTCTATTTTACAATTTATTAATTTTTGAAAGCTTTTATGTTGTTTTTTCTTAATCTAGGGACTGGCCCCAGTCTCAGAGATTTTTCTCAGTTCTGCCAATTGAGTCACAGCTCAACTTCCAGCTTCTTTGTTTTTGAAGAGTCTCATACAAAGCCCAGCACAACTAAGGAGGCTGAAATCTGAGGATCTTGGCTTGAAGCCAGTATGAACAGCAAAGTCTGAGGTTTTCCTCCCCACCCCAGACATTTGTTGTGGGGCCTGAAGTCTGGGCCTAGGTGCTGTCCATCAGCATTCCAGCTTAAGGTTAGCACTCTATCATAGGAGCTGCAGCACCATTTCTGGCTGTTTCTGCTTATGTGGTTCTTAGGAAACAAACCCAAGGCCCCATGCATGCAAGGCAAGTACTGCCACTGAGCCAACTTCCGAGCCTGAGTCTGAGATTGTTATCTCCAATTAATCACCAAAAAGCTGGGGGTGGTAGGATTCTAGCCTTGAGTAAAACAGGGCAAGTTCAACCCCTAGTACTGGTAATTACACACACAAATCTCATGGTCTTTCTTGCTAGAGCTTGCTTTGAAATCCAGCCCTTAGATTTCACCCTCCTGGGTAGCTAGGATTTACATGCATGAGTAACCAGCATCTGACTTATTTTAATATTTTTAATCAACTCTTGCCTTCAACCTCGATGCTTTTTATTGTGGTCAGTAGACCTGATCTCTGGGCCTCATTGCTGTTTCTTACCTATTTTTAAGGAGGGTAGGGGTTGAACCCTGGGCCTCTGTGCTGTCTTTGAGCTCTTCAGGTTAAGGCAAATGCTCGACCACTTCAGCCACAGCACCACTTCAGGTTTTCTGGTGGTTAATTGGACATAAGAGTCTCAAGAACTTTCCTTCCCAGGATGGCTTTGAACTGTGATCTTCATATCTCAGCCTGCTGAGTAGCTAGGATTACAGGCTACAGCCACCAGCATCCTTCTGTTTCTCAGCTTTTTATTCAAGGATAAATTTTTACAACTTCAGCCACAGCTCCACTTCTAGCTTTCTTCTGGTTTAGTGGACATAAGATTCTAATGTGTTTGTCTGGGTAGTGTGGCTTCAAACCGTGAACCTCAGATTCAGCTTCCTGAGGTGCTCTGATTATACACATGAACCAGAAACCCATTGCTCATTTAAAAAAGTTAATATGTTCTTTTTCCCACTCTTCTGTTTTTTAATTTTCCTTTTTATTTTTATACATGTGCTAGTTCTGGGATTACAAATCAGGGACTGGATACAATGCCAGAGCTTTTCCTTCAAGACTAGAGGCTTACCACATGAGCCAAAGTTAGCTTGTGGCTATGCTTATTTTTTCTTGGTGATTGGGCAAAGGCCCTGGGTTCTGTCCTAGAAAGTGATTGCCCAGTGTGCCTCTGAAGTCACAGGTCAACTCCAGTTTATTATTTAATTCTTGGTAGTAAATAAGAGATGAGTCTTATGCAAAGCCCAGCATGAATAAGTTGGCTGAAATCTGATGATCATGGTTCAAAGCCAACAAGGGCAGAAAAGGCTATGAGAATTTTAGCTCCAATTAATCAATGAAAAGCTGGGAGTGGTGAAGTTTTTTCCGTGAACCAAACAGCACTATTTCAAGCCATATAATAGCACACAGATGCACACACAGAGAAAGCCTCATGGACTTTCTTGTATGGGCTAGCTTTGAACCATGATCCTCAGATTTCAACCTCTATTCATCCTCTCTCCTTTTAAAATTGTATTGGTCCTGTGGCTTAACCTCTGACTCTGGGGCCTATATTTCAGCTTTTACAATCAACGCTGGTACTTTTACCACCTCAGCCACAGCTCAAGGTTTTGTTCTGTGTAGCTGGAGATAAGAGTCAAGCACGTTCCTGCAATCCTCAGATGTCAGCCTCTTGGGTAGTAAGGATTACACACATGACCAGGAACATTCGGGTCATTTTAAAACTTTAGTATGTGCTTGCTTCGACCTTCTTTTCTTTTTTTTCATTTTTGCTTGTCCTGGGAGTAGAAATTGAAGCTCAGATGCTGTCTCAAGGCATACATAAGACTAACGAAAACATTTGGCTTCTGCATGGAGGTTAATTGGAGAGAAGAGAATCATGTAGAGCTAGGCCAGTTTCAGGAGGCGGAAAATTGAGGAAAGTCCTTAACATTCTTTTCTCCAATTAACCAGTAAAAATCTGAGTGTAGTAGATCATTGAGCAAAATAGTACACGTTCAAGCACAAGGATTGACACAAAGAGATGGGGGGAGGGAGAGAGAGAGATCTTATGAACTCATATATCTGAGCTGAGCTTTAAATAGTATCCTCAAATTTCAGCCTGAGTAGGTAGAATTACAGATATGAACCACCAATGACTAGTTCATTGAAACCTCTGTTATTGGCTCTTTCTTCTCTTCTTCTTCCCTTCTTTTCACTTATTTCATTCTTTATGTGTGTGTTGGTCCTGGAGCTTGAACTTATGCAAGGCCTGACCTGATTCCGGAGGCTGAAATCTGTACATCATGGTTTGAGAGCAGCCTGAGCAGGCAAGTCCATGAAACTCTTATCTCCATTCAATCAACACAAACCTATTCCCAGTGTGGCCACCACATAAAAAACAGTCTCCTGGAACTTCTTCAGTGGGATTGCCTTTACACTGGCTCTTATATTTCAGCCTCCAGCATTTGTAGAATTACAAACATGAGCCAACAGTCATACATTCAGTTTCTTAATATACAAACATGCATTCATTTTCATGCTCACATATATTCCCATACTCACATGTATACTAAATGTAACACTGTAATAAAAAATAATATAGATACTGAAAAAGAACACCTTTGCAAATGTAATTAAATTTTATTTTTAAAATATAATTCAGTATTGAAATATTGATGAAAGAGCAGCTGAGAGGATGTTTCAAATACTAGAGTGCGTGCCTAAAATGCATGTTTCTCAGTCCAAACCTTATTATTTCCATCCTTCCTTCTCTCACAATAAAATCATAAATAACTACAGAATTAACCTACGTGTTCCTTAATCACTGATTGAATAAAGAGATTGTAATATATATAGATATATCATTGAATAAAGAGATTGTAATATATATAGATATATATATAGATAGATATATATATACACACACACCACACATATAAACCATGATATATTATTTAGCCACACATAATAATGAAATCATACAACTTCAAGAAAATAGAACTGGAATCCTTCACATTAAAGCAATTAGCCACACTGTGAAAAAAAATATTAGATTTCTCATTTGCAGACTCTGGATCCAGAAAATAAAATGAATGACCCAGGTGTATAAGATGGAACTGATTAAAAGAAGTGAGTGAGGAAATGAAGATAAATATTGTGGAGTAAATATGTTTAAATACTTTGGAAGTTAGTATAAAAACAGGATAAAAAATTATAAAAATAGGGTAATGAAATTAATAAATACAATAAAATTTAGCAAGCTACGTTATCTGGACTTATGTGTATAGCACAATAAAATACTTTGTGAAATTAATATTTGCTAATAAAAAGACAAAAATTCATTCCAGTTGTTATAGATTCATATGTTAATTTCCATCTTTTCTACAGTTATTTCCCTGACAAAGTAAAAGGAGAAATAGGTTTTACACATTTAGAAAGACAATCTTGTCCAATTAGCATTAAAGTTTTCTAGTTAATTACTGTCAATGTGAAATGGTTTAAGTAAAATTAATTATTATATTAGAATATTTCCAATGTACTCTTCAAAATATTATTATTTTGCTATTTATTGAATATGTTTTCTTTATTTAATTGCTATATACCATTTTCTCAATGTAGTTTGGTGTATGCAACTATATTTTACCTCACCTGGAAATTATTCAAACAGTTTTTATCAAAATTGCCTATAAAAATAGAGGTAAATCCAAATTATGTATATTTGAAGACAATACTTGGTTACTCCTCTTCTCACATTTCCCATTCCCTTCTTGAGAATAATACACATTGTAAGGAAATGCTTAGAAAGTTTTGGAAAAATAGATTGCTTTTAAACCAATGAGTTACTCTACGTTGCATTTTTGTTTACTTTATATCCAGACACTATGACATCGATATGTTAACCTATGCTTACTGAAATCATGCTTATGAGATTTTGTGTATTATAAGCAATGGTCATTAGTTTTTGTGTTGTAATCAACATTATTTCATGGGTTAGGAACTGAAGTGAGACATTATACTCAGGACAAAATTTAAGGAGGCATACAAAGTTAGTTACCAAGTTATACATCATTTAACAGAATGTTTGTAAAATGCAAGCTAAAGAAGATAGTTTATGGAAAAAAATCATTTAAAATAAATACAAAATCAGTGTGACTGATTTTCTTTTACACTAGTTTGCAATACGGCTTGTATGATGACTTTTCTGATTATATGTTTAGTTATGTCGATATTTAGTTGGAGAAGTTATGTTCTTTAATATTCATTTTTTCAGATCAAAGAGGAAATGTATTCCATATCAGAGTCAACATCCAAATAATGTTGCTGTTGTATCCTACTACTTTGCCAACGTTTCAAATCAGCTCGAGTAACCTGGGTTTTTTGAAACTAATTATGTATGCAATTTTGTCTGTATTAGATTCTTTTTTCATTTTTCTTGTTTTTTTATTGTGAAAGTACTGTACAGAGGGGTTACAATTACATGGGCAAGATAATGAGTACATTTCTTATCAAGCATTGTAGCCTCCTCCTTTGTTTCTCCTTTGATCACCATTGATTAAAATGTTATTTTCTGGGAACTACTTCTATTTTATTCTCTCTTGTGATTTGATACTGTAATTTTTTAAATATGTGCAGATCTTACTTCACATATAGTTACATTTGTTTTAAACAATTTGATCCATTCAAGGGATTTGCTATAGTTAATTACAAATTAACCTAACCTTATTTCTGAGACAATCATCTTTACGGCCTTACTCAAAGTTAACATATATTTGTGGTTTTGTACTTAGAAAAAAAAAAATGCGCACAACATACTTTTCTTCCTGTGGGAGTTCTACTTTTTTGGTTGTTTTTCCAGCTGTGGTGACTTCAACATATGTGTGCATTTTATTTCAACTGTTTTATGTCTATATTGTGTTTCATATAACAGAAAATGCAAAAAGTATCAGTGATTTAGAACTTTTCCAAAATAGAATTCTAAGAGAGACACTTGAATTTTTATGAAAACTGGGAATGGGCAGGTCTTCTTAGTGGAAGGGGTAGTAGAATAACGGAGACATTGTTTGACATGATTTGAATTTTTCTTCATCTTGCCTTACTATTTCCAATGGTATTACTTCAAAGTCTTCAGTAGAAAGAAAATAATTTTATCTGTATGAACTCAGAATTTTTGGTTTAATTGGGACACACTATATACTCATATATGATTTTAACCCTAAAATATTCTTTCCTTAGTATAAAATCACCTATGTGAATTTTTAATGCTAAAATACCATCTACTGATTTATATGAAATGGTCCAAACTATTTTCACTTCACATTATATGTAATATTGAGTATAATGATAATATTATGTAATATAGTATGTAATAATTTACTTGGGGAAATCAATTACACTGGATTTTTGTGAAATACTGAGTATTAATAAAATTATATTTGATTTTATTAAAAAATTCAGTTACATCTAAAAATAACTCATAGTTTTAAACTAATGCTGAAAAAATAAGATTGTTTATTGGAAAAAGCCAGAAATTACAATAAGCTTGGTTTTTTAAAAATTGACTTGGATCTGGCCTTTGTTGGCTCATTTCTTTAATTCTACCTACTCAGGAGTCAGATCTGAGGTGAGTGGTTCAATGCCAGCCTGGGCAGAAAATTCTGTGAGACACTTATCTCCAATTAACCACCTGAAAACTAGAAACAGCACTGTGGCTCAAGTGACAGAGTGGTAGCCGTGAGCTGAAGTGCTGAGGGAGAGTACCCAGGCCCAGAGTTCAAGCCCCATGACCGACAAAAAAATTGACATAAATTTATACTTTATTATTTCATGAACTTTTATGAATGGTTGTTTAGTGAAAAATGTCATTGGTGTTTATATTTTATGTTGGCATAAAATGAGCCTACTATTGTCTTAATTTAATTTTAAAAACCTCTGATTCTAAGACAGCATAAATTTTGTGGGTAATGGTTAAGACCAGGTTGCCTTTCTGAATAAAAATATATCATCCTGCAAAAAAGAGGAGCAAAAGGAAAAGATATGACAACAAACTTACTATATAAACCTTAATGGGCCTGGCTTATTTCACTTAATATAATTTTTTCCAAGTCTTTATATTTCCTAACAAATGAGGCAATATCATTCTTTCTGTTGGAGTCATTGAATTCCATTGTGTATATATACCACATTTTCTTGATCCATTCATCTACGGATGGGCATCTAGGTTGGCTCCATATATTATCTATGGTAAATAATGCTGCAATCAATATAGTTCTGCTGGTAGCTGTACAACTGGTTATGTCGAAAAACAAACTTTACAACTTTGGTTGGGAAGGAGATAGCATAGGGGGTGCAAGGGAGGAATGGGAAGGGATGGGAAGGGGAAACAAAGGAGGAGGCAACAATGCTTGATAAGAAATGTATTCGTTATCTTAACCATGTAATTGTAACCCCTCTGTATGGTATTTTCAGAATAAAAAGGAAAGAAAAACCCTTAATGGACTGTCAGTTTGTCTAAATTTTAATCAAAAATTAACTTAATATTTGATAATATTTTATTAACCCATTTAAATTTCTTCATCCTTGTCATTTAAGATTCACTTTAAAAAGAAATTCAACAGGTGTCTGCTTTTCCTTACTTTTCCAAAGAAATGATTAGTTAATCATTATAGTGTATAGCACAATATATGTTAAGGAAAAACTTTTTTCCCATTTTTGGTTTGGTTCAGTCTGTAGTTAAAGCGGCATACACATCTTACCCACCCTATTATCTGTCTTCTGGAGATTAAGTTCTTCAGTGTGAAACCCATGAGAAGATAGACTCTCATCTTCTTTCTTCTTTTATATTTTAATCATTCTAGGTCAAAAACATTTCTCTTTGACATACTCCCCACCTCGACATTGTCTTGTCACAGCCCCCCAAAGCAATAAAACCAACTGAACAAACACTGAAACCTTTAAACTTGTAAATCTGAGTAAGCCTTTCTGCTTAATAAATAGAAAATATAATTTATGATGATAGGTTTAAAGCTAACACAGAAGCCTAGTCTTTGTAACAAGGTAAAGTGTATTAAAATGTGCTTCATTATAAAATATCTAACTCCATGTTTTATTTTGTGTTTTTGTTTCTGTTGATGCTATGGCTTAAACTCAGGGCCTGGATGGTGTTTTTGTGTTCAAGGCCAGTGCTCTACATACAACTTGAATGGAGCTCCATTTCCCCTGATGGCTAATTGGAGATAAGAATTATATTAACAGAAGTAATCCAGGTCCAAAGAAATATAGGTCCCATGGTTTCCCTTATTTGCAATAACTACTATATGTCTGAGACAAACAGACTTCAGACAAGTTGATGTTAGGTTAAATGAACACCAAGATAAGGATTCAAATATTTTTTCTTTCTTGCGATTGTTCCCAACATATTTATAAGATGATTTCTTTGTTGCTTTGTATGTACCTACCCCATGGTATAATCCCTGCTTTCTCTTTATTTGATGTTGATATAATTTATGGAGGGGAAGGGAAAAAATTGTTTATATTCCGAAACAGGTGAACCCATTACAACAATGAGATGTACAATACGTTATATCGAAAAGCAAACTTTATGACTTTAGCGGGGTGTGGGTGTGAGGCGGGTGAGGGGGTGGTAGGGGGCTGTGGGGTGGGTGGGTGAAGAGGGGAAAGGATGGTATGGAGAAACAAATGAGGAGGCAACAATGCTTGATAAGAAATGTACTCACTATCTTGCCCGCATAATTGTAATACCTCTGTATGGTATTTTCACAATAAAAAAAAAAACATTCTCAAGAAAAAAACAAGAATCTAATGAACTTTCCCACTCAGGCTGGCTTCGAACTGTGATCTTGAGATCTCAGTCTCTTAACTAGCTAACATTACATAAATGAACCACCAGTACCTAACCATGTTGCATATTTTGTGTAATTCTCATTCTTAGCATTGTATAGATACTCCTACTGCAATATTAAATAAACTTAAAACATAACTAAGGATATTTGCAAAGTATATAAGGAAGGAAGAATTTACATTCTTTACAAAATCTATGCAAAATCTATGCTAAACTATTGATATTTTACTGTACCTTTGCTACAACCAGTTTATATAGTTTAATACTTGTCACACCACGTTTCTCTATAGTCTACTACAGATTTACTTTTTATGTATGTATGTATGTATATATATATGTATCTGTCTATATATTTTCAAATGTGAATCATCAGACTTGAAAACTTGCTTTATTTTGCTGTTCAGCAGTTGAACCTTGTCTACTCATTCTGTGACAATATCTGTGCTCATTCTCATCATTCCTTTATTTACCACATCATCAGCCTTCTAAAATCAGCTTCATTTCTTGGAGAAGGTTTGCAATCAGTCTAAACTATATCCACCCAGAGGGTTTTAATAAAGCAAGCTTTAAGAAAGGAAGATAATGTGAAATGACAACAGAATTTCTACATAGACCTAGTAGGTTATCAAAATTATATCTGACATATTTCATATTTCTGCTGTCCTTCTCTTATCATGCTTAAGAAAACATTGACAAACACTATAAATATATTGCATTTATAATTTAAGGATCAGTACTTTTTTCTAACCTGAAGCCTTCTTTTCCATGATTTTTGACATAAACTTTTGGGAGATTTCTTGATTGTTATGGGAATCCATCCAAAACAAAGCCATGTATATCAACAAAGCCAATGTTTTCAACTCAGATTACTCAACAAAAGAGGGAGGAAATTATGGTTAGCTATATATGTTAAGCATAAATATAGGCAATATCAAGATATTTTATTGTGAAAATACCATACAGAGGGGTTACAATAACGTGAGCAAGGTAATAAATACATTTCTTATCAAGCATTGTTGACTCCTCCTTTGTTTCCCCTTTCCATTCCTTACCATCTCCAACCCCCACTCCCAGCCCACTCCCACCCCACCCCAGCCAAAGTTGTAAAGATCATTTTTCAACATAACGACTTGTACATCTCATTGTTGCAATGGGTCCACCTGTATCCCTTTTAAATGATTTGAAATTGTATATTTTACTGGATAAATTGGCTCAAATCTGTAATCCTAGTTACTTGGGAGGCAGAGATTAGAGAATTCCAGTTCCAGGAAATCCCAGACAAAAAAAGAATTTTCAGAAACTCTGACAATTCGCTGGGTGCAATGTTTCATGCTTGTGTTAGGAGGACCGCAGTCCAAGCAGGCCCATGCAAAGTGATACTACCTCAAAATAAGCAATGCAATTACAATCTACAGGTATGACAGTAGTAGAAATGATATTTATCAAGGATACAGTTTTGGGCTCAATCCTCCAGTAGCACTAGGAATTTAAGTGCTTGCCCGGGGGAGAATTTGGCAAGTCTAAGGTCAAGACATCATAGAGCTTTTACAGGCTTTAATAAAACCTCTACCTCTTTTGCTAATATTTTAAAATATAACCATATCTTCCATGCCCAAACCAAATAATTTCCTATTAGAGATTTTCTTCTATCCTTAAAGTAATATGTTATGAGTTGGATACTTTCCAACTGAAATCATACTAAAAAGTGACTGCATTTGGAACCAGAATCAAAAAGGTAGCATTTAAGTTGAGGTCTCTTCCAAGAGAAACAGAAGGCCTTTAATATGCCAAGGAATGATGACTCAGAAGAAGCTAACTCTGATCTTGGAGTTCTATTCCACCAAATCAGAGGCAATGTATTTACAGTATTAAGGCTACCTTTTCTGTGGTAGTTTATTACAATTACTAGCAAACATGTGGCATCTATAAGATATGAAAATTCATTAACTCTTGGGGTCTATGGCTCATCTTTAGAATTCTAATGATTAAGAAAGATGAGACGGGGGATAATGGCTTTCAGGCTGGTAGGAAAGTTCATGAGGTTCTATCTCCAATTAACTAAAAAAATTTTTGGCCGGAGGCATGGTTCAAATGGTAGACTGACTATTGTTAGCAAAGAAATAGAGCATGAGGTATGTTCAAGCCCCAAATTGGGAGAAAGGAAAAGTTCTTAGAAGAATATTATGAGAAACAGAGTTATGAATAGGAAAACAGAAACAAAAGAAATAAACGTATTGATACAGACAAAGCTTCACAATATGAAATATGGCACAAACTATAATATTTAGGGTTTTCCTTCCTATATAGTAGAAATAAATGGGATTTCTTCTTGAAACTAAAATGTAAAACTGTATGCAATAAATAATGAAACTATAGCTATGTTTCCATAATTTAATTTGGTATCCTAAAAATTCCTAGAATAGTGTAGCTTTGGAAAATCAATAAATGTTGCATTTTCATATAGGATTACATAGCCTTGCAAATATTGTCTAAAATTGATCTACAATAAAATGATTGCCATTGATTTCCTTCTCAAGATTCAAAACGTTTACAATTTAAGCTGACCTTCCACAAAAATCATACCCCAAACATGACTTTTAGTTTGTTCATACAATCATATGAACTTAAACATACGGCCCAAAATGTGAATTACCTTTATTTGCTGTCATTAATGTAGTATAAATAATACTATTAACCCTGGCGCAAAGAAGAGATTCTTACTTCTAAATACATACTTGCATACACACACGCACACACACACACACACACACACACACACACAAACACACATATTTACCACTCTAACAAAGGTTAGGTTCCAAACATTGGGTATCAATGATCTAATAATCAAGCTTTCCTGTCCAGACATAAAATACATTCATAATTCCATACATACAAAAACACCATATCATTCAAAATAATGAAAATATTTAACAAAACCACTCAGCTCCTGAGCCATCAATTCCCTGATTTCATTCATTCATGATGATGCATTTTTCATATCATATTTAACAATCTTTGTCTCTCTGATTAGCAGACAAAAATATGCTATCATATAATAGAAAATGTTGGTAAAATTACTTGACCTTACATAATCTTTAATATATCTTATCAAAGATGTCTATTTCCTTTTTGCAGAGTCTGTTCCTGGCAATTTGCCCTAATGTCTAATATTAAGTTACAAAAGACATGCCATATTTCTTAATTCATTTTCCCTAAAGTTTATGCTATGGAATTGAATCTGATTTGTTTGCTTATTCTAAATTAAATTTTCTCAACTACTTGAGCTATTGTTTATGTTACTCCTTAGCTATTAGAAATGTCAAAAAGAACTGGAAATTCACCTTGGCAATGATTTGTGAATGGCAGTAATGGTTGTGGGGATATGAAGGACTTGAATTATCTAGATTGTCTTAAAAGTGGCACTGTTATTTAAGGACTGATCATTTAGTAAGCTTTTAAAGTGTGGTCTTATTATTTCATTTAGGAAGATAAAAGTATGCTTTTAATCACGTTCTTGCCTGCAAGCCACCAGAATTATTTCCTGTCTACAGTTTATGCCCAGCTGCTACATTAGTGAAACCGACAAATAACTGCACAGCTGTGTTAGCTGCTTTATATTTTGAAATATTCTTCTGGTAGCTCTAGTGATTTGAGCCCAGATTCATGGGATAGTCACAAAGCATCACAATATACAAGACTACGTGCAAAATTAGGTTCAATTTTTTTTCTATATTGTTTCATTTTTTTTCATATTAATTTTCTTTTAAGGAGCTAGGGGCTGTTAATTTCTCATTATTATTGATGTGACAAATAAATGTACCAGATTTTTCAAATAAAATAAAGGGATATAAAATGACAAATTTAGTAAAAAGAATAAATTTAAACATTTGAATGATTTTTTTAATTCTAGTCCTGCTCTCAGTAATCCTCAAATAACATTGAGATGAGCCAAGCATATGTGTACATTGACACGTAACAAGCACAGAGAACTCTGGAAACGTGGGGCTTTGTTTTTTATACTAACTTCACCTAGAAAAAATTTATTACATGCTTCATGTCTTTTTTTAAATTTTCATTTATTTTTTATTGTGAAAATACTGTACAGAGGGTTACAATTACATGGGCAAGATAATGAGTACATTACTTATCAAGGATTTTAGCCTCCTCCTTTGTTTCCCCCTCCCATCCTTTCCCATCCCCCTCCACATCCCCACCCATCCTCCCCGACCCCCCCACCAAAGTTGTAAGGTTCATTTTCGACATAAAGACTTGTACTTCTCAATGTTGCAACGGGTCCAGCTTTATCATTATTAAAATGCCTTGTTTTTCCCATTCCCTTCCACAAATTATACCTACATCAAATACAGTGAAAGCAGGGGTTATACTGTGGGGGAGGGACATACAAAGCAACAAAGAAATTATCTTATAAATGCATTAGAAAGAATCACATGAAAGAAAAAAAAAACATTTGAATACATATCTTAGGGTTCATTTCCCTAATATCACCTTATCTGAACTTTTCTGCTTGACTCAGACATATACTAGATATTACAAATAAGGGAAACCATGGGACATATGTTTCTTTGGGCCTGGCTTACTTCACTTAATATAATTTTTTCCAAGCCTTTCCATTTCCTAACAAATGGGTCAATGTCATTCTTTCTGATGGAGGCATAAAATTCCATTGTGTATATATACCACATTGTCTTGATCCATTCATCTACTGAGGAGCATCTAGGTTGGTTCCATATCTTAGCTATAGTAAATAATGCTGCAATGAACATAGTCGTCCTGGTAGCTTTAGTGTGGTCTTGTTAGTAAACATTAGGGTAAATGTCAAAAAGTGGGGCTGCTGGGTCATAGGGGATCTCTATAAGGATTCTTTTGAGGAACCTCCATACTACTTTCCAAAGTTGTTGAACAAATTTACACTCCCACCAACAATGCAGTAAGGTTCCCTTCTGTCCACATCCCCTCCAGTATCTGTTGTTATTAGAGTTCTTGATTTTTGTCATTCTAACTCAGGTGAGGTGGTATAATCATGTTGTTTTGATTCGCATTTCTTTTATGGCTAGAGAGGTTGACCATTTCTTCATGTATCTATTGGCCATCCTTTCCTCTTCAGGGAAGTTTCTCTTTAAGATTTTAGCCCACTTATTTATTGGGCAGTTGTGTCTTTGAGGATTAGTTGTTAGGGGATTTAATTTTTTGAGTTCCAACATATTTTAGATATGAGACCTTTGTCCTTTGTATAGTTAATGAAGATATTCTCCCAATCCGTGGGCATTCTATTGATCTTGCTAGCTATGTCCTTTGCCATGCTCAAGCTCTGCAACTTCATGCAATCCCATTTGTACAATCTTTCTTTGATTTGTTGTGTTTATAGGTCTCTATTGAGAAAATTTTGACCTGTGCCAAGGAGACCTAGGGTTTCTACTATTCCATCCTGTAATGTTTTCAGAATGTCTGCTTTGACTCCGAGGTCTTTGATCCATTTGGAGTTGATTCTGGTGCAAGGTGATATAGAAAGATCTAGCTTTAGTTTTCTACAAGTAGTTAACCAATTTTGACAGCACCATTTGCTGAAGAGGCTGTCTTTCTTCCATTCTATTTTTTTAGCTCCCTTATCGAAGATTAGATAGCTATAGGTCTGTAGGTTCATTTCTAGGTTTTCAATTCTATTGTATTGGTCCTGAGGTCTGTTCTTGTGTGGTACCAAGCTCTTTTGATTACTATGGCTTTATGGTAGAGTTTGAAATTTGGTATTGATATTCCTCCAGCAGTATTCTTTCTGTTGAGGAGCGTTTTTGCTATTCAGGGTATTTTATTGTTCCACATGAATTTTAGAGTGCCTCTTCTATTTCCTTGAAGAATGAGGTTGGAAGTTTGATAGGTATCGCATTGAATTTGTAGGTAGCCTTGGGAAGTATTGCCATTGTCACGATGTTGATCTTTCTAATCCAGGAGCATGGGAGTTTTTGCCACTTTCTTAGTTCTCTTTTGATATCCTTTTTCAATTTTTGAAAGTTTTCATCATAGAAGTCCTTCACTTATTTGGTTAAGTTAATTCCTAGGTATTTTATTTTTTGTGGGGCTATTACAAATGGAGTTGCTTTCCTAATTTCAGCCACACTTTTTTCATTGTTGGCAAACAGAAAAGCCATTGATTTTGGGGGCAGTTAATTTTATACCCTGCTACTTTGCCAAAGTTTTGAATCAGCTTGAGTAATTTGGGAGTGGAGTCTATGGGATTCTTTAAATACAAGATCATGTCATCTGCAAAGAGGGAGAGTTTTAATTCTTCTTTCCCTATTTGTATCCCCTTTATGTTTGCATCTTCTCTTCTTGCTGTTGCTAAGCATTCTAATACTAGATTGTAGAGAATTGGAGAGAGTGGACATCCGTGTCTTGTTCCTGAGTTAAGAGGAAATGGCTTTAGTTTTTCACCATTAAGTATAATGCTGGCCGTAGGTTTGTCATATACAGCCTTTATTGTATTGAGGAATGTTCCATGGATTCCTAATTTTTCCAAAACCTTCATCATAAAGATATGTTGGATCTTGTCAAATGCTTTTTCTGCATCTATTGAGATAACCATGTGGTTCTAATCCTTGCACCTGTTGATGTGATGAATTATATTAATTGATTTGCATATATTGAACCAGCTTTGCATCCCTGAAATGAATCCTGTTTAATCGTGCTTTATGATGTTTTGGATGGCTTGTTGAAGTCGATTGGCCGAAATTTTGTTGAGAAGTTTTGCATCAATGTTCATTAAAGAAATGGGTCTATAGTTCTCTTTCTTTGATGAGTCTCTGCTTGGTTTTGGGATGAGTGTTATGGTGGCTTCATATAATGTGTTCGGTAGTGAACTTTCTCTTTCAATTTCATTGAAGAGTTGAAGGAGTATAGGTGTGAACTCTGCTTTGAAAGCCTTGTAGAATTCTGCTGTAAACCATCTGGTCTTGGACTTTTCTTAGCTGGGAGGTGTCTTATTGCTGTTTCTATTTCAATGCTTGATATTGGCCTGTTAAGATGGTTTAACTCATCTTGGTTTAGTTTTGGCATGTCAATATTTGCTAGGAATAGGTCCATTTTTGCCAAGTTCTCAAACTTATTAGCATAAAGTTTTGAGAAGTATTCCCTTATAATGGTCTGAATCTTGGTTGTTTCTGTGATGATGTTTCCATTCTCATCTCTAAGTTTATTTATTTGGGTGTGTTCTCTTCTTTTTCAGTTAAGATTTGCTAAGGGTCTGTCAATTTTGTTAAGTTTTTCGAAGAACCAACTCTTTGTTTTGTTGATTCTTTCTATAGTTTTTTTTTATTCTAATTCATTTAATTCTGATTTAATTTTAATTATTTCTTTATGTTTACTGGATTGGGGTTTATCTTGCTGCTCTTTTTCATGATGGTTAAGATGTCTCATTAAATTGTTTGTTTCAGATCTCTCCAATTTGATGATATAGGAATTCAGAGCTATAAACTTGCTCCTGAGTACTGTCTTTGCTGTGTCCCAGAGGCGCTGGTAAATTCTGTGCTCATTTTTGTTGCATATCATGAACATTTGAACATCCTTTCTACTCTCTTCCATGACTCACTCGTGATTCAGCAGTGTGTTGTTCAACCTCCATGTGTTACCAGACTTTCTTTGGTGGCTTCTGGTGTTGAGTTGTAATTATATTCCCTTGTGGTCTGAGAGAATGCAAGGTATAACTTCAATGTTTCTGAATTTGGACGTTTGCTTTGTTGCCTAAATTGTGGTCTATTTTAGAAAATTTCCATATGCTGCTGAGAAAAACATGTATTCAGAAGATGTTGTGTGAAATATTCGGTAGATGTCTGTTAAATCTAATTGATCTCTGCAGTTGTTTAGATCTGCGTTTTCTCTCTTGAGTTTTTACCAAATTGTTCTACCTAGTGGGGAGAGTGGTATGTTAAAATCCCGAACATTTAATGTGTTTAGATCTATATGGGATTTGAGGGAAATTAGTGTTTCTTGGATAAATTTGGGTGTTCTGTTATTTGGCAAATAATATAGATAATAAATAAAATTAATAAGATAATATAGATAATAAATAAAATAAAGATAATTTCTTTGTTGCTTTGTATGTCCCTCCCCCACAGTATAACCCCTGCTTTCACTGTATTTGATGTTGATATAATTTGTGGAGGGGCAGGGGAAAAACAAGTCGTTTAAATAGGGATACAGGTGGACCCATTGCAACAATGAGAATTAAAAGTCTTTATGTTGAAAACGAACTTTACAACTTTGGCGGGGGGGGGGGGTGGGGAGGATTGGGTGGGGGGTGGAGGGAGGATGGGAAGGGTTGGGAAGGGGAAACAAAGGAGGAGGTTACAATGCTTGATAAGAAATGTACTCTTTATTTTGCCCATGTAATTGCAACCCCTCTGTACAGTATTTTCACAATAAAATTTAAAAAAAGAACAAAAGAGAAGTGAAAAGAATAAGAAAGAAAGAAAAAAAAGATCTGAAGTTCAGCAGAGCTAAACAACAAAAAAAAACAAAAAAAATTTAAAGAAAAAAAAAGAAAGAAAAATCCACGCACACATATACCCCTAAAATAAAAAGTATAATAGGAAAAAATGTTACTAGAAAACAATCTTTTTCAAAAAAGGTAAAAGTTAAAAATTAAAAAAAAAGGTTTAGAAAAAATTTTTTTATAAAAGTTACAAAAAAGAAAAGAAAAAAAGATGTTCTTTGATTTTTGGGGGATGGGCGGGAAAAATCCTGTATCTCCCTTATGTCCATATCCAGCCTCTTGTTGGAGACTCTGGTCTGCTTATGGTGTTTGATTTTCCTGTGGCTTAATTGGTTTCTTAAGTCAGTTTGTTTGAACAGGCAGAAAAATGCTCTGCTTTACCCAGGATTTTTTGATCCCCTCCCAGGGAGGGAGATCTGCTTTGAGTGTCACCAAAGTGGGAGATGGCTGTTTCCTCAAGTTTGGAGAAGCTGTGATGAGGCTAGGATCTGGGTAGAGTTGAGGCCTTTCAGCAAACAGTAGCTTTTCCCGTGGACTAGTTTGTGAGAAACTCCCAGAGCCCAGCCAGCAGCCACTCTCAGGGTTCATGTTTACTGAATTTCAATGGATTGTCAAGGCTGCTAATGTGAGGGGAAGCCTCTGGCTCTGATTAACCAGTGAAGAAAGCCACTCCTGTTGCTGACACCCTAGCTGGGTGACTTTTTCCTGGGTGGAGCTGAGTTTGAAAGGTCAGATTAGGTTCTTGTGACCTGCTAAATGACTCTAGTTTTCTTCCAAGGCCTGAGTTGGAGCTAGCAGCTCAGCTGAGCCTGTGTCAGTATCAAAGATGGAGATCTCCGAGAGTGTGTGGTGGAGGGGTGGCCTTCCCTCCTCTGCTCGTGAGAAGGAGTGAGGATGTTAGGCTTCTATGCACGCCGAGTCTTGGTTCCTGGGTTGTCTCTGGTCTGCAAAGTGCAGGATGAAGATGTCTGCTCCTTGTTGGTTCTTACTGGTTTTGAGTAGAATCTGCTCACCCAGCATGTCTGACTCCTTTGTCCCGGGCTCTCTGTGTTGCAGGTATGGTGGCTATGGCCGCCGCTTCCACCACTACCACCTCAGCAGCAGCTGCTGGCAAGTGCTCAGATCTGTCTCCTTGCCTGGATTTTCCCTCTCTCGCTTACCTCTGTCCTGTGATGGCACACTTGTTGTGATTCTCTGGCTTAGGACTGTTCACTGGAAAATTAAAACTGTTTTCTATGCAAGACCTTGTTTAGCCTCCAGCTTCTCCTCTGCCATCTTCCTGGAACCTCTCTTCCTTCCTGTCTTAAATAATCTACTTAAAACCAGTTTTATTAATTTTATCAATAGATCTCATAATTTATGGAATTGGTGAATTGCATAAATATTAGATTTCTTATTTCTACTGAATTAATATTTCATATATTTTACTTTTTACATATAAATCAATGACATTCTTTAGGATAAAACATGCCTGTTTTTCATTTTTATTGCCAAAATGGAATAATTAGGCACTTTGATATTTTAACTTTAAATCTAAACCTTCAAATTTCACTAGGATTTGAATTGTGTTACTTACAACTGTAATGTTAAAATAAAAGGCATTACTTAAATAGAAAGCAAAATTGTAAGTTATCACACCTGAATCCCTGAATTGACTTTATGATAAAATACAATTACATTTATATGACATGATATCCATACTGAAACAAACTGTGAGATATGCAAGCAGAAGACTCCTTTTTTGTTTTGTTTTGTTGTTGTTTATAGATTGTGATGATTCTGTCTTCTTTACCTTGTGCATGGTATATTCATTGTACATCTTCACAAAGTAGTGGTTGGACAAAGAACTTTATGAAAAGGGTGAAAAATTACAGCAATTGAGTTCATTGAACATTGCTGAAAGTGAACTATTTAACACATTTGTGGGGACAGGAGGGCGGGACTGGGATCAAGTGTGGGAACTGAATACATTTCATAAAGGAAATGTACTCATTACCTGACTCATTAAATTGTAATCCCTCTATAGATCACCTTAATAATAACAACAGAGTAAATTTATTTTAAACCGGCAAACAAAATTTTGGTTCTTAAAATCCTAGACGTTTCTTTTGTTCACTGGTGTGAACGGGTTGAGTCTTTCTCTGAAAATAGCTACAATGAAATTCATTGGTCAAATTTGTGAGCTACTAGTAGATAAGTGAATTCTGATTGTCTGTATGGTGTTTTGAGACTCTGATTCATTTATTTCTTTAATCTAATTTGTATTATTTTTCTATACCAGATGTTTGTTTGGCTTGTTCTTGTTTTTCAAGGACCTACTGGTGCATCATTAGTGCTGATTTAAGATTGTTCTAATTTGTTGATGTAATACTCAAAGCTATAGATTTCTTCTGAGTTTTGCCTGTGCTGTTGTGTCCCAGAGGAGGTAGTATTTTGTGTATTCACATCTACTGAATCCCACAAATGTTGAACCTTCCCTCCATATCTCTTCAGTGAATCACTGATGATTTAGAAATGTGTTATTCAGTCTCTGTGAGTTTCAGAATTTTCTGTGATGCCTTTTGATGTCGAGATCTACTTTGGTCCCATTGTGGTCTGACAAGCTACAAGGAGTAATTTCATTTTTATTTTTGAATTCTGACAGATTTTCCTTGTAATCTAAGATATGATTTATTTTGGAGAACGTTCCATGGACTGCTGAGAGGAATATATATTGTGACGCTTCTAGGTGAAATATTCTGTAGATATCTGTTAGGTATAGCTTGTCATTGCAGTTATTTAGCTCTGAAGTGTCTTTACTAAGTTTTCACCTGGATGGCCTATCCAGAGGTAAGAATGATGTGCTCAAGCAACAACAATGTGTTTGGATCTGCGCATATTTTTAGGTTAAGTAATATTTATTTGATGAATTTGGGAGCTCTAGGATTCAGGGCATTGATATTAGAATTGATATATCCTCCAATGGAGAGTTTTCTTTATCAATATTTAATGTTCTTCTTTGTGTCTTTTTACTTTCTTTCCAATTTTAATTTAAAGCATATTTTATCTAATAGTAGTATATCTACTCTGGCCTATTTATGAGGTCCAATTTTAATTCATAAAGATGAAGTACAGAAGGGTTACAATTACATAAGTCTATAATGAACACACTTCTTTTGAAAAATGTCACCTCATCCCTCATGTTCTCCTAGTTTTTCCCTTTCAACCTCCCTCCCCCATAAGCTGTGTAGTTCATTTTCAATGGAGTGTGTATTGAATAGCACTGCTGCATTTGTTCACCATTTGTCCCACCATTTCTGTGTTCCCACTTGCCCTTTCAAAACTTACATATGGGACAAAAGGTACAGAAATAAAAAAAAAAAACAGTAACAGAAGATAGAGGGAAAAAAACAAATTAAAGAAAAACTCTCATTTCCATTTTTTGGAGATCATTTTGATGAACATTCTTTTATATGATACTATTCATATAGCTCTTGAGCCTTTGTGATCCTCTCCAAAAGGCATTCTCCTTAGATCTCACTATGTAAATTTTTAGAGTCCTATATAATTTATCATGTTCAAGTGTCATGTTTTCTCTTTTACCATCCAACTGTGTTTACTTGTAGAATTATACGCACATTCCAATACAACAAATGAGTAAAATCATGCAACATATATACCTTTGTCTGTCTTTTTTCACTTAATGTAAGTTTGTTCCAAGTCTTTCTATTTCTTTATGAATGGTGTAATATCCTTTCTTGATCAATAGAATTGCATCAAACAGAAGAGTTTCTTCATGGCAAAAGAAAAAGTTAGCAAGATATATAGAAAGATCAGAAAGAAAGAAGATTTTTACTAGTTAAGCATTATATGATGGTTTTCTATCTAATGCATATTTAGAGATAAAAGTTTAAACTCAGCAAAAATAAACACCAAAAAAACAAGAACCCAAATAATATATGGGATAAACACTTAAAGATAAACTTCTCATAAGATGTAAGAATGACAAATAGACACATCTCTCTACATGAAAGAGATAGAAATCCAACAACACTGAGTTTCATCTCACCCCTGTCACAATGTCATTTGAAAAAAAAGGAAAATAACATATACTGATAGGAATGTAGCCTAAAGGAAACTCTATTACATTGTTGGTGGATGTAATCTTACTCAACCTGCTTATAAAACAATATGGAAGCTGCTCACAAAACTGAATAGAGAGCTAAATATTATTCAGCAATTCCATTAACGGGCATTTATCCAATAGAGCAGAAACAAGGCCACAGTGAAGCTACCAGCACAATCATGTTCATTGTTTGCATTCTTTTTTGTAGCCAACATATGGAATCAGCCCATATGCCTCTCATTGTAAAAAGGGATCAAAGAATTTTATATATGTATATATATATATGTAAATTATATATATCTAATTTTATTCATTTTTATTTACAAGTATGTATGTATGTATATACATACCTCTACATGTATATACACACATACATATATACATACATAATGGAATTCTGTTCCTCCATCAGAAAGAATAATATTGCACCATTTTTAAGGAAAATGAAAGACTTAGAAATAATCATGTTAAATGAAATAAATCAGACCCAGAGAAACTTAGGTCGTATGATTTTTCTCATTTGTGGTAGATAGAAGGTGCCTATAAATATAAAAGTAAACATACTGGATGGTATGCAAGGAGATACAAATGAATTATCCGAAGTGTTAGAGTCTATGGAGAGTGAAAATACATAATTCTCTTAAAAACTAAGCCAAAGTCCAACAAAATAAATGCTAGTGTACTGAAGAGAGGACAGTGAGAGGCAATGTGAGAGGCGTAGGAAATTGAAGGTGAAAAGGATAGAATCTAGGCAAGAATCCATTGTATACTTCCCGGAACTGAAATATACAAAAGAAAGGGTAGCGTGAAATGCGGGTGAAGATGTAGAATAGGTAAGACAATTCCAGGTTCATTTTACACATATACTTCTTAGTTCAATGGGAAGTAATTCCATACATAAGATAATATTGAGATACATAAGGACTGGGGTTGATTTGGAGGGGTGGATGAGAATGTTGAAAGGGGTGACATTGATCAAGATGCACTGTATCCATAAACTGTTTTAGTGAATGGCAACTCCTTTATACAACTACGTAAATATAATAAAAATATTTAAAAATTATTTATGATAGTTAAATAGAGAGTTTAACCGTAATTCAATTCCCAGTTAAAAATATTTTTAACCTGGAGGTTTAGAGAATAAAATTCAAATAATAAAACTTTATGAAGATTTTTAATCAGAATTTTTCGAATTTAAATCAAAACTACTTTGCTTTTTGTCACCCATTGGGCTGTTTTAAGAGAATACTTCAAATTATGTGGCTTAAAAACATCAGGAGTTTATTACTCATACTCTAGAAACATGAACACGGACTATAAAAATGGTGATGCAAAGCAATTCCTTGTCTCATGGGGGTCCATTATTTGGTTCATTATAATCTATTTGCTGGACGTTCATATGGCAAAATAGTTATATTGGGCTTCTTTTATCAAGATCATTATTTCAGAGTCATCTCTGAAAGGGTGATTCTAATGTCACTAGACAGGGGAAAAGAATTTCAACTTGTCTATATGGAAGGAGTTACATCATCCAATACCCTTGGAACTTTTGCTTTAACTCTTAGTGTAGTGTATCATTTGGATATTATTTTATATAAGAGAACTTATGGACAAGTTTATATTATGGAAATTATGTGAATGATTGTTCTTGCTTTTTGGGAATAATTATAGTGATGGCAAAGTGAAATGTGATTGCTTAGTGGCTCTTGAATCACATCACAAGTAGCCATTTAAACATGGTACGGCTTTTCTAAGGCCATTCTGATGTATATGAAAAATCTGTGATGAGTATATGAATAATCTGTTATGCTTTCAGAAATATTCGTTTTAATTATGTTCTGCTATTAGGACTTCCACAGAAACCAAAATCAGAGGATACTAGTTTCTCTGATAAAATCCAGAAAATTGTTATAATTAATATTACATGAAGACTGTAATATTAATAACATTATAAATACTAGTATTCACATTACATAATATATTGACATTCTTTGGTTACATCAATATTTACAATATTTATAACTAAATGTAAATTGTTTGCAAATACTTATTTGATGATGTATACAAAATGAAAAAAGATTTATGTACATATTTACTATAAATGCAAAGAGATTCACCTGTTATTTTTGTTCCTTCATTTGTTGGTTTCATTCATGTATGAAGAACATGCAGAGAAGTGACAATTGCAACCTTGCATTTACTAAAGGGCTAATTTCATGAAGTTTATGTTTGGCTAAGTAGTAGATTTTATAAATTAAATTGTTTTTCCCTTCTTTCCTTCCTTCCTTCCTTCCTTCCTTCCTTCCTTCCTTCCTTCCTTCCTTCCTTCCTTCCTCCCTTCCTCCCTCCCTCCCTCCCTCCCTCCCTCCCTCCCTTCCTTCCTTCCTTCCTTCCTTCCTTCCTTCCTTCCTTCCTTCCTTCCTTCCTTCCTTCCTTCCTTCCTTTGCCCTTCTTTCCTTTCTTCCTCCCTGCCTTCCTTCCTTCTTTTTTCTCCCTCTTTTCCTCCATCCCTACCTCCCTCTCTCTTTCTTTCTTCCATCCTTCCTTTCTTTCTTCCCTTCTTTCTTTCTTTTTACTTTCATTCTTCCTTTCTTTATTTTGTTCAGAATATTTCTTATGTCTATGGAAAAATTATCAGCTGTTGTACTCCAAGGTGTTATGAGTAATTTTAAATATTCACTGGATTAATATTAATTTTAATAACCTATGTTATATCTTAA
The DNA here is from genome assembly GCF_019054845.1 of Dipodomys spectabilis. Taxonomy (NCBI): domain Eukaryota; kingdom Metazoa; phylum Chordata; class Mammalia; order Rodentia; family Heteromyidae; genus Dipodomys; species Dipodomys spectabilis. The sequence continues at coordinate 3,173,235 of NW_024871098.1, read as the reverse complement.
GCCAAATTGTACTAAAAACAACTTCACAAAAGTTGCAAGACATGTAACAAATATTACTTTTCATGATATTGTTTTTTTCTTCAAACAAAAATAAGAATTTAGACATCATATTTTTTGTGTGTGTTGTTCTTGTGATTTGAACTCAACAACCTATCCCTTAGCTTTTTCACTCAAAGATATTGCTCTAACATTTGAGCACCAACTCTTCTTATGGCTTTCTGTGTGTGTGTGTATGTGTGTGTGTGTTGTGTGTGTGTGTTGTGTGTGTGTGTGTATTGTGATGAGTGTGTGTGTGATTAATTGAGATGCAGCTCAAAAACATTTTTGCCAGGGCTGGCTTTGAACCAAGCTTCTTGAGTAGCAAGGATTAAAAGCTTGAGACATCCATATTCAGCACAGATATAATATATCTAAGAATAAAATAAATTTCATATTATTTGAATTCTAGAGGCTCAAATTAACAAATTAACATTTAGATAGTTATTAGTTATTACCCCTGAACCTGCACTGTGAAAAATAATTTTCATTTTTATGAAAAAATTACACAAAAAAAGTTTAAATGACAGAATCTTTGGAATTGAAATACACTATTATTCAAAAGTGAAAACGACATCGTTAATCAAATTTCTCTTGTAAGCTAAGAGCAAAGGGCTCTGTCAGGCTGAATGAAACAATTTTTCATTAAATTAAATATTATCTATTGTGGTCACATGATTTTCTCTTCTTTAAAACCTAAAATTTTTTGACATAAAAATGTAGATTCATATATTTTTGAGTATATAAAAATCGTAGTTACAGGCCATATATTTCTGAAGTTTGATTACCAATCATTTGAGAATCACTGAATTTCATGTATTTTATGTCAACATTGATTTTTAGAAATAGAATCAATCTCAATATGAGAGAACTGAATCAAGATATTCCATTACTTATCAAATTATTCCTAAAGACTTGAATATAACTTATTTTTGAATGGCAGGAAATTCATATTATACTTACTCTCTATTAAATAATTAAGAAATAAATGATTGTGATAGTATTTATTTTTCCTTTAACTAGAAAGAAAGAACCTCACTATAGATGACAAAATCTTGAATGAAAATGCCTTAAAATTATGAAAAATTCAATTCATTATGAGTTAGATGAAATAGTTATTTTTGAAGGTCACAAAATGAAATCTCTTGAAGCTTCCTTAAGTGTTAAATAAAATGTATTTTCATTCAAAACATTTCATGCATCCCTCCAGCAATGTTGTTATAACCAATCTATCTCCATGCATAATAGCTTCTCTTATTAATTCAAGTAAATATTTAGGAATAGAATTTATAGCAATTGTATGAAAATATCCATCCCCCACTCTAGAAATTAATCTGAATTCATAAAGGATTGGGATTAATAAATAGTTTTCACTATGTTGCCATAAAGAGGAGGTGAACCTTTTCAAGTGGGCAAAATGATAGAGATTTGGTCACTGAGAACTTGGGATCAAAGAGGATGGTAAGATCAAAGTCCTTTCCTCCTCTTTCTTCTTTTTCTTCTCTGTCTCCTTTTCCTTCTTCCTCTTCCCCTTCTCCTCTTTCTCCCTCTACCACTATTCCACTTCTTCTTTACTTCCTAGCTTTTCTAAATACACATCCTCCATCACATGTTCCTGACATGGGGTATTGTGCCACCACCAACCCAAGCAATAAGGATAAAATCATGAAGTGAAATGTATAAAATCAGAAGCCAAGATTAACCTTTCCTTCTTTTAAGTTAATCTTATAAAGTATTGTCTCATATTAATAAGAGACTGACACAGCATGCTCTTTTTATTATAAGGGATAAGATTTATTGCAAATAAAAATCTGACCAACATCACCCTAATGAAATGATTGATTAAATTAATATTATAGTTGGAAAAATCTACTTTAAAATATCTAATGTACTTCAATGAGAGGTAAAAAAATACACCTCTATGGTTTGCTATGAAAAGACAGCAGAATTCTATCTGTTCCTCAAGGAAATTGACCTATAATTGGGAGTATTGTCAATTTCATAAAAGATGTAAGAAGACTGAAGAACAAATTTCAACTCAAACTTCATCATATAAAATTTACTTTGTCCCCTGAAACTACCCTTTTATTCTAGCTATGTCTGGTTCCTAAAATGATTCATATTTTATTCTAATCACATTTTTAGTTAACTTTAAGTAGTTTTGTGGAAATTGCTGTTTGGAAAAGCAGTTTATGAACATTGTTTAGTGAATACTTTTTCTTTTTTCTCTCCTGAGGTTTGAACTCGGTCTTGGCACTGTCCCTGAGCACCTTTGGGTGAACAGTAGAACTCTATCACTTGAGGCACAGCAGCACTTCCAGATTTTTCTTAGATTTAATTGGAAATAAGAATATCACAGACGTTCCTGCCTGGGCTGGCTTCAAACCTCAAGTCTCAGCCTCCTGATATCTAGGATTATAGGCATGAGACTCTAGTGCCAGGCTTAATAGAACACATCTTTTTTTTTTTTTTTTTTGGCTAGTCCTGTGACTTGAACTCAGGGCCTTGGCAATGTCTTTGAGCTTCTTTTCCTCATGCTAGTACTCTACAGCCTGTGTCATAGTGCCAATTCCATCTTTCTTTATGTAGTACTGAAGAACCAAACCTAGGGCTGCACACATGCAAGGCAAGCAGTCTACCACTAAGTCACATTCCATGGCCAATCCAATGCATCTTGATGTTCATTATCCCTCATCCTTCTCAGTCCCATGTCATCCCTCAAATTACATAACTTTGTAGAATATTCACTGACTTGCAATGGCATGTATAGTCACTCAGAGGATATATCTTAGGTCATATTTTATTGATAGACTTATCCAGTAACATACTAAAGTTAAATGCATTACAGAATTCTGTGATTTTAAATTCTAAATTATCACTCAGATTCACCCACTACTATTCGAAAATTATTCCTAAGGTTAATGCAAATGCAATCTGTAATTCTTAGATAAAGTACAATGATTCTTTTTTTTAGAAACAAGGAAAGGTAGTTTTTAATCAATACACAGTTAAAGTTCTTGAATGTACAAAGACTTTAACATAATGTCACTCTTAATAAATGCCAATATCCTTCTTAATCGTCCCTCTTTTAACAATTTCATCCACATAGCTTGAGCCTAAATTGAGACCACAGATTTAGTTTTTTATTTAAGAGTTGGAGTATAAACATCACCTTCACTTCAAGAACACCCCTACACTCTCAAAATACTCCAATATTTATTAGTAGTCACTTCCTCTCATCATTTCAACCTTCCCTCCCCTTAAGTAACTATTATTTCATATTCTACCTCTAAAGATGTGCCAATTTTAGAAAGCTCATATAATTAGAAAATGTAGTCTATTGTATTCACATCTCCCATGTAATATTAGTGTTTCCAAAGTAAGTCCATGTAAATTTTTCTCATGAATAGAGCATATTGTTTTGTATGCATGTATATAATTGTATACCGTCCTCAATAGGCATTTCAATATTTCATTATATGTTATTGTAAAAGGTTTTGCTATATGCAAAGCAGCATGTATTTAATTGAATCTGGCTTATTTCACTTACTATCATTTTTCAAGTCTTTCCATTTCCTCAGGAATGGGGATATGCCATTCTTTCCAAGGGAAGCACAGAATTCCATCAATACAACATAATTGAAGACCCAGAAATTAACCCACTCGTATAGGCATATAATCTTTGATAAGAGAGCCAGAAATGCAAGATGGAAGAAAGACAACCTCCACAAAAAAATTGTGCTGATAGAATTGGCTGTACAAAGAGAAATGAAGCTAGATCCTTATATATCCCCCCTGTACCAGAATCAACTCCAAATGGATGGAAGACCTCAATGTGAGTCCAGATACATTGAGAATGTTGCAGGAAGCGTTAGGGAGGGGAAACACAAGGGCTCAAAAGCCATAAAGAAAAAAAAGATATTATAGCGCAGATTAATTACGGAGCAAACATACAGATGAAAGCCTCAGCCAATGATAAACCCTTACTCCCTTTTCTAACTAGGTTATTTATAGTAGGTTTACCTGAATATAAGACTTTTTTGGTGGGGATTAGAAAGAAAACAACTAATACTAATATATAGATAGTTCGTGAAATGAGTTGTAGCTGGAGAAAGGGAGGGGTTAAGGCATGTGAGTCTAGTTGAAAGCCTTGTCTTTCTGCCATTTAAGTAAGTTATAGCTGCCCAAGGGAAGAGGGGGTAGAACAGGAGTGGACATAAACAAAATCGATGATCTGAAGCCTCAAAATAGGCACCCCAGACTGTGTGGACCAAAAGTCTCTAACATGAGGTTTTATTTAAATTAAGAAGCACGATTTTCAATTTTTGCAGAGTGGGATGGTGCATAGTCACTGGCAATGTCTGCTATGTCAGGTAATCCCATCTACTTTTTCACGTTACCCAATAGCCAGATTTCAACCCGAATGAGTACAATGAGATTGTACAATTGAGACTGCGAAATTTCCCTTTCATGAACCAAAATTCTGTCAAATGATTTCTCTCTTCCAGATGTTTACACATTTCTCATGGTCCTTCCTACTTTTTGTTCTTCCTTATAGACATTCATAGTAATTTTGTTGTTGTTGTCTTATGTGTATATGCCATTTTAGGGCTTGATCTGAATATTCAAAGGTCTCCCGTGTATTTTTTGCTCATGGCTGATGACACTCTATTCCTTGAGCCAGATCCTCACCTTCTCCTTCTTGCTGGATAATTGGAGATAAGTTTTCACATTTTTGTCTGTTTGGACTGATATTGAACTAATATCTTCATGTCTTAGCCGGCTGCGTTTCTAGGATTCTACAAATGAATGGCTAATACCAAGCTTTGCTTTACTGTTATTTTAATTAAGTTGTAGAAGAATGTGGAAGTATATTCATTTTAAGTGTGCAATTTTTAAATACAACTTGAATCAACTTGATATAATGTAACTGTTATCAATTTTAACTGTTAAATCAATGAATATTACATATTCCCACAGAAATACAATTAAAATAATACATATGTGTTTCCTTAAAGAAGTAATGGAACCATGAATTTCTTTCACTTTACATTTCTTGTTTTATATAATTTTAATTGGCAGACTTCCATGAATAAAATTAAATATATTAATTGTATACCACAAGAAGCAAAGCAATTATAGTTAAGAATAGATATTTTGGAAGTGGTGATGTGGCTCAAATGTTAGAGCCCTAGCCTTGAGCTGAATAGCTGAAGGACAGTGCCAAGGCCCAGAGTTCAAGGCCCACAAACGACAAAAAAAAAAAAAAGAATAGATATTTCATCACAGCCAGAAGATAAGTTTTTGAGCATTCTTACAAAAATAAATGTTACATGAAGAAATTAATGGATATGGTATAGCTTGATCATTACAAAACATAAATAAATGGGATTACTACTCAATATTTCGTAAATATGTAAAAAATAATTGTGTAGCAAGGCGCCAGGTTATTCTTATAAGCCTAGCTACTAAGGAAGCTGAGAGGTCAGAATCATCGTTAAAAGCCAGCCTAGGCAGGAAACTCTGTGAGATTCTTATCTCCAATGAGCCACCAGAAACCTGGCAGTGGCTCAAGGGTTAGAGCACTAATCTTGAGCTGAAGAGCTGAGGGACAGTGTCCAGGCCCAGAATTCATGCCCCATAAGCAACAAAAAATAAAAATGAACAGTTAAAAATAAACAAATTTTTTGACATAAATGTTAAAATTTATATTCTAAATATTTTTAAATCCTCACTAGATACAGTAGTTCATATAAATATAGAGAAGTGTATCTAGTTTTAGTTGTCATTGAATCAGTTGTGTAAATCACACATTTCTCACTCAATTCATATTTATATGTTTATATACTTATACGCCATAATATAATTAACTGATAGGAAATGCTGTTTTAGGAATCTCCCTTGGCTTTCTAATATTAACCCTTCTAACCTAACCCTCCAACCTTGTCAGAGGTTTCATCTCATTGGAGCAGAAAAGTATAAGCCATAATCATTGTTTGGAACAACTGTAACATTTTACATGCATTTCACTAATATATGAAACAAAACTTTCAAGTCATCTTAACCATGCCAGTAATAGCAAAGTGTCCTCTGAGATTTTCAGTCTCTTAAAAGATGAAAATATTTAATTATACATCTGTCTTTTTCTGCCTAACATCCTATATCTTAAGCAGATCTTTTTGTACAACCTTATGTTCCTGAGTAGAAAACCGATACAAAGGTAATAATGAAAATAGCCAAGGAAAATACTTGAAAACTATTAAAAAAAGCAATCCAGACACTCCTTTTTTCATGTATTCAAATGAGAATGTACGTTAAGTTATTATGTTTTTGTTATCATTTAAAGAGAAATAATTAAACTTTAATTAACAGTGAAAAAGGAAACAAAAAAATTTTGTAGACAGCTTGACCTTGAACAATTCAATGTAAGCATAATGGACTTATCTTGTGTTTCTATGTAGTTGCCAAAATTATAGAGAGCAACCCCCAAAAGCAGGCAAACACCAAAGCCAAAGCAGTAAAATTTTGTCTATATAATAATTGTGAGGCTCTGACTCTTTAAAAGTCAGGCTTGCAAAGAGGAAGTGTATTTGTTTAGTGTGAACAATAAAACATACAAAAATTTTTTATTAATGTTTTACATATCGTGACTAGGACTTCTTGTGTTGGAGAAGAGGAAAGGTATGAAAAAGTTCAAGATTGTTTGAATATTCCCCAAGACCGTTTTTGTGTATCAGTTAAAGCAACGGAAGTAGCCTTGGTTATTCTTAGTATCATGCTTGTTTACATTCAGAAGCATTATTTATTGCTGGGTTATAAGCTGCAAACCCTTGCGTATTAATAAAGAGTCATTTCCTAAGAGAGAAAAGTTGCTGTGTAAACAAACCTAAAATATCAAAGACTTCGCATAGGGGAAACTATTTTCTCGCTATATCACAATCTGTACGTGTAAATTTTGTTTCCCATTGTTTCACGGGACCCATTTTTGTTATCTTCTTTTTCACCATAAAGTGAGCCTATAACATCCTATACAATCCTGGGATTGCTCTATCTTTACTGGATTCTCTAATTTGTGTTGGAAACTTAGGAAGGGTATAAAATTGAATTTCTCTTCCTGTTTTACCTTATTTTTTTTATTACTTTAGAAATTGTAACTCAAAATGACATAACTTACCTTTATAATATTCAGAGACATATTTCATTTCCATATTCTTACCCTAACCTTCCACATAACTTGGTATCCAGGAATCCACAAATGTGAAAATAAAGCTAAGGAGCTTCTTATTTAATATTATTTAGAATTTCAAGACTTCATTAATGCAGGCCCCTTAGTAGTATGTGCATTATACGTGTGTACAATGCCAATGGCAACTTTTTCTTATTCTCAGAAACTAGGGCATGTGGTGTCTCTGTAGCTGCATAAGGAAAACGCTGTATTTGAGTTAGGTTACTAAATCAAATCTCCTGTAACAAATTTTACAAGTTAATTGGCTTGAATAATCCATATTTATCATTTTACATTTCTAAAGGACAGAAATCAAAAAAAAGTCTTGCCAGATTAAAAGCGAGCCACCTATAGAGCTGAAATATTTTTCAGATGATTCCAGTGGAAAAGGCATTTACTTTCTGTTTTGTTTTCCAGAAATTAAGAATCTGGGTTGTTGTCTTTTCCTTTATCTTCTAAAGTAGCATCTTTAACTCTTTCAGATGGTTCTTACCTAATCATGTCCTTTTCCAAATAGAGCTGGGACTTTCAAGTGCCCATGTAAGTATAATTCCTCCATCTGGTAATTATTCAAATTTGTGTTCCTTGGGTAATGAAAGGTGATTATTTTACACACACACACACACACACACACACACACACACACACACACACACACACACACACACACACACACACAGCAAATCTACATTTGAGGGATTAGATAATTGGGGACGATAAATATTTTTGGAAGGTATTTTACTTCCTACCACATTGAGTGTGTGGCATTCTTTCTACTATAGCCTGCTATATTTTTACTAATTTTGAACAACATATTTCTTCAATGAAATATAACTAGAATACAATTTAACCTCTGACAGCAATTAATCTTGATTAAAACATTTGTCATGTACTAGAAATTCTAAATACCAGAAAGCAGCGCCTGAAGCTGTTCTCGCATTATCCCTTTTCTTTTTTAAATTGTGAAAATACCGTACAGAGGAGTTACAATTACATGGGCAAGATAACGAGTACATTTCTTTTTTTTTGGGGGGGGGGTCCGGTGGTGGGGCCTAAACTTTGGGCCTAGGCACTGTTCCTCAGCGCTCTTCAGCTCAAGGCTAGTGCTCTACCACTTGAGACACAGTGCCACTTCCGGCCTTTTTCTTTTTGCTTATGTGGTGCTGAGAAATCGAACCCAGGGCCTCATGCTTGCAAGGCAAGTGCTCTACCACTGAGCAACTTTCCTTGCCCCACAAATACATTTCTTATGAAGCATTGTTGCCTACTCTTTGTTTCCCCTTCCCATCCCTTTCCATATACATTCTCATTAATACCTTTTCTTTTCAAGAGCATTTGATTGTTACTATTTTGGAATTAGGGGTAGTATTTATTTGACTGATTTTTTAAAGAATCTACCCCCAATGCTCATTCTCTTTTTTCTTTTATGTCTAACCTATTTATGAAAGAAACACAGCTATTAATATGACATGCATTGCTTAGTGAAGTTGAATCTATGTGGAGAGGTAAAGAAGAAAAAAGATGTCTCTGTGTGTATGTCACGTTAAAAATATACCTACAAGCTATTTATCTTAAAATCATCTATTTTTCATTATGTTTAGATTCTGATAAAATTTAGCCTCTCAACTCACACAGTGTTAATGCAGTCTTATTCCATGCCTCCCAAAAGCAAACAAGAAATTAGTATTTAGTAAAAACAAAAATTAATTTTAAAATTATTATTTAGTATAAAAACTATATTTAAAAAAATAACCATTCAAATGGTTTATTTGATATTTAGAGTCATGTTCAGACTCTATGTTGGAAACCAGAAGGGAAAAATATCATGTTTATACCCTTCCTTGAGCCATTCTGATATTTTCATCTATTTCTGAAAGAATGAAATTCTTAATATCCACAAAGTGTCATTCTTTTCTTATTAATAGGATAATTTTGAAAAAGGATGTGAATTCACACTAGAAAAAGGAGAAGAAGAAAAGAGAAAAATCTAGATATTTTGTTCTTCCTCATCTCAATCACAAGGTCTGTGCATATTAGATACAGTGCTCTAGAGTGATTAAACACATCTATAGAAAAAGATAACTCCACAAGTGATCTCATGGAGAATGTTTATGTATAAAAAAATGTAATAGCTTCCAACAGGAAATGTTATCTATTTGTGTAGTTCTTGTTTTGGTATTTGTTAAATTCTGGTGTGCTATAGTCAACTATCATAAAGGTATTCAAGAATGGTAAGAAACTAACGTCTCAATGTCATATTCTAATATTAGCTTAGTTCTTGCTATGTTATATGTATGTCGCTGTATTTGAGTTTTGCCTCATTATCACATGCTATATTCTTCCAGTTTATAAGTTGAAAGAAGGCTCCCTCTGGCAATATGCCATTATTATAGCTAAGGGAAAACAAATCAGCTGTTAGACACAGACAATAGGAGCTGAGGAACAGCACCCTGGATCAGAGTGCAAGCCCCACGACCAAAAAAAATTTGCAAATATGACTTTAAGTTTCCCCAAAATGAACAATGAAAGCAATAGTAATCTTCCCACACAGAAAAAATAATTGCAAAATGATTCAGTGCACCTACTTTTGCTGAGTTATTTGACTTATGGCTTCTTTGCTGGACATACTCTCTTCTTTTAAAAATTGCCAAATATTAGCCTTATAATAAACTTCACCTAATATTTCTTGTTTCAAAAGAGAAGTACATACAGTTGATGTCTCTTGGCTTTCTTATTATATTAGTTTACAGTCAATCAGGCAAGAGAGTCTGTCAAACTCTTATCTGTAATTAAACTCCAAAAAAATCTGAAGTGTAGTTTTGGATGAAACAGTAGAATACTAGCTTGGGTGCAAGTGGGCAGTAAAGACAAATGTTCAGGGACCTGCCTCTGAGCAAAAACTAAACAAACAAACAAAAAAACCCACATATTCCTTTGGGACCATCCTTAAAGGACTGGTTTGAGAAGGAAGAGGCTGCTTTTGCTGATCATACTCACTGGATCCTGCTCTTTTCAATCCTTATTGCCATGGAGAACTCAGGACCAAACTAAAGGAATTGATAACTGACTCCTGCCACAAGAGAATCATCTCAGGACTGAAATATCCATGAATAAGACATTTTAAAACTTCCATGTCTTTGTTCCTTTCCAGTGGAACACTTTTGAAAACAAAGTTATTTCCTTTTTTTCTATGCTAGACTTCAAATGACATTTTATTTTCTTTTGTAATACTCTCAACTAGAAGTTTACAGACAAGTTTTTTTTATTGTGAAAATACTGTACAGAGGGGTTACAATTACATGTGCAAGATAATAAGTACATTTCTTATCGAGCATTGTAGCCTCCTACTTTGTTTCCCCTTCCCATCCCTTTCCATCCTCCCCCCATCCCCACCGAATCTTCCTTCCCCCTTTCCCCCCCATCAAAGTTGTAAAGTTCATTTTTCTACATAAAGACTTGGTTTTATGTCAGTATAGAACACACTCGAACAAGTCAGGGACAGAGGTTCCTTCAAGCCTTGGATTCTTTGCTTGTACACTAAAAAGGACAGCACAAATTAACTTGAACTTTGTCATTACTCTAAGTTCAATTCCTGTCTTGGGATTAGTTTCCACTTGCAGTAACAGTTCCTTCCAGTAACAAACTATGGTGCTGCTTGAGATAAAATGAACGTTTTCTGGCGTCATTGAAATAGCACAAAGACATCTTTGGACATGAGGTAACATGCGTTTCAGAGACAGCTTAGTAAAGAGAAAATATGGAATTTATGCATGTACATATGATCATTTAAGTTGATGCTATGTGAAACGAACCCCAAGATAGGGACACAACTTGCTTTTTCTTTCTTTCTATTTTTTAATGTATCTAATATGTATTATGTGCTATTTTGTTTCTTTTCTATTTTCTTCATCCATGGTATCACCCCTGTTTTCACTGTATTTGATATCGGTGGCCTGCAAACTTGCCTATATATTTTTCTAATGTGGCAAGGAGAAGGGAAATAAAATGCTGAAACGAGGATACAGTGTGACCCATTGTAACAATGAGATGTACAATATATTATGTAGAGAACGAACTTTGCAACTTGTAGAGCGGAGCACTTAGGGAATTTGAACTTGATATACTCCAAGATTATGATTTTTTCATATTTTTATACAGAATTGGGGAGGTAGAGAGAAAAGGGTTAGCAGGGGAAAAACAAAAGAGGTCGTAACAATGCTCCATAGATAATGTATTCCTTAATTTACTTATGTAACTCTAACCCATTTGTACACCATTTTTACAATCAAAATATGAAAAAATCATTATCTTGGAGTACATCAAATTCAAATTTCCTAAGTGCTCCCTAAATTAAGACCAATTTTATGTGTGAAGAAAGTTCTCAGAAATATTGTTTTTGTGAGTGTGTGTATTATGCATTATTTCCCAAGTGTACATAAGTTAACAGTAGAAAAAACAATAAGAATAATAGAAGAAAGAGAAGTTCTGTGTTTAACTATAATGGTTCAATACATTATAGAAGACTCTGAAGATAAGACAACTTTGAAACTACAAATCCAAGGCCAGCATATAGATCTATTGGAGTGATGTAGAGAAAGCATTACTACTAAGCATTACTACTCTCTTCCATCTACCAGCTCTAAATCATGGAAGCTAATCATGAAAATTTGTAAAAAGTAGAATGGAAGAATAATTCTGGCTCCAAAGCAAGTCAGATATAAGAGCATGGACTTAACTGGAAAAGAGTCCATGTTGAGAGAGTGGGAATTATACTAGCAATGAACACATTTCTTTTTCTTTCTTTTTTCTTTTTTGATGTAGTGGGGCTTGAACTCAGGGTCTGGCCACTGTCCCTCCTCTCTTCTGCTCAAGGCTAGTGTTCTATCACTTCAGCCACAGAGCCACTTCCATTTTTCTGGTCGTTAATTGGAGATAAGTGCCTCAGAAACTTTCCTACTCATGCTGAATTTGAACTGCAATTCCCAGATCTCAGCCTCCTGAGTCAATAGGATTATAGGCTTGAGCCATCTGCACCTGGCTTAAGATCACATTTCTAACAGAGTACACTTGGGATATGCAAAATGTATGTGCATCTATCTTTATATGAATCCTTGAGTTAAAAATCTGGGCTACAGGTTAGACTTTACACTTACAAAAATGTTTCTAGTTTAAAAGTTGATATTCCTGGAAAAATAAAGCCTAAGAATGTAAAAGAGGCTGTGCATCCAGTGTGGGCAGAACGGTCTTTGAGACACTATCTATCATTAACCAGCCAAAAGCTGAATTGGAAGAATAGCTCAAGTGATGGAATACTATTTATGAGCCTGATGGCTGAATAAGAGCTTGAGGTTTTTGCATACATACATACAACCATGCACATACACACGGAGGAACTAATGTGTGCAAACACACATATGAAACAACTCTCAGAATGTATAGAAAAGTTAGAAAATAGTAGAAAATGTGTCCTGTGTAAGACTAGAATCAAGTAATAATTTTTAATATTAGAAAGTCCTAAAATGAACTTGAGAATATTATATAGGTAGGGACCAGATAGTAAGAAAGTCAAGTAATCATTATTAAAGGGATCAATCCATGGAGGAATCAATCAGAGACCCCTACAAGTGCATGTTAAAATGTTCATATCCTGTTTCAAATATTAGAACATCTTTGAAAATAGTACATAAAAAGTCTGAGCCATCAGTCTATTGGAAAATATTATCAGAGAAGTTCAGAATTGTGAGTCTGTATCCAGATAAAATAAACCAAACAACTTGGGCAGGACAATTTTATACAAGCCTAGAATTCTAGCACTCAGACTAAGACAGGATATTAGAGAGTGGAATTATGTAGCGATACCTTCCCTGGACCGGGTAGTATAATTTTGTCTCAAAACAAACCAAAAAACAAGAAAGGGATACACAGTTGGAAGTTTGAGCTAATTTTGTCATTGCAACTCATATATACTCCTCAGTTATGTGTTAAATGCTCTCTTAATTTCAGAACATTCCTAGAGGCAAAATAGCTCATGATTCCCAACCAAAAAATTTAAAAATTTAAGCATCATTCTATTGGATTCCAAAGGAAGGATGAAGGATTCCAAAAGCTTACAACTGGAAAAATTGCAAACTTCATCTAATGTAGGACTTTTTAGACCTGGCTAAATTAGAATTTGGATTTAAAATAAATATTTTGTTTGTAATTTCATATTCTATAAGATACTACAAAATTATTTCTAAGTAGAAGATTTAATTTACAAATTCACAAATGATTCCGGCATTTTATTTGCCTAAAATATTCTTTCAAGTGAGATATATTTAGAAATTATTCAGTAGATAATTCCAACAGTTCATGTATAACATGAAAATGTGAATAATCTAGACAGTTGCCAACAAATGGATATTAATTTATAAATTTAGAAAAAGAACATTTTTTTAGACTTTGGTATAACATAGTATGAAAACAGTAATTATGTGTCATCTTTTTTCTTCTACCTATACATAACACAGAAAGAAATTTCCTTAAGTACGTATCTCCTTATACAATGAGAAAAATGCTAGGTTTATGTTTGTTTTTATTTTGTTTGTGTTGTTTGGTTTGTCCTGGAGCTTGAACTCTGAGCCTGGGCACTGTACCTGAGACTGTTTTTGTTCAATGCTACTGCTCTACCACTTGAACCCCAGAGCCACTTGACTCTGGCTTTTCCTGAGCAGTTTATTGGATATAAGGATCTAAGGAACCTTCCTGCCTGGGTGGGCTATGAACCAAAACCTTCAGATCTTTGCCTCCTGAATATCTATGATAAATAAAAAGATAAGTATAAATAATATTTGCAACTGTTCTGATCTCAAGAATACCAATGGGGGAAATGATGCAGTAAAGTTTAGTGTAGTCTTTTTCCATAATAGGAAGAGCATCACATTAGCAGAAGTGTAGTGTTTTCTCACAATACTTATAAGTTAGTCATGTTGTGAATTTAGGGAATTTTAAGGTGCACCATAGAAGTTGGAAACTATTGGCTAGGATGACTTTATGGCATAAAACCTTGGGATTGATTGTCATGGAAATAATAGCATACTCTGATGAACAAATGTTTACTCTTAAGGAATTAATTATTATAGATACTTCATAGTCTTATCCACTACCAGAATGTGGCTATTTTTTCTGTTGAATTTTCAATATGTATTGCCCCATTGGAAACTGTGTCTATTGAAGAATTAAATAAATTGCAAACAAGTACTGTTTGGAATGTCTCTGTTATGGCATGTTCAGAATTTGAAAATGAGTAGTTAGTCATCTTAGAATTATGAAGAACATATATATCTTGTCCTCTTAACAATTATTCAGCTTCAAAAGTTAAGAATTTCCATAGAATTGACTTGCTTTCTGTTTTACTATGAGACAATATTAAAATATTTTTTTTCAAAATAATGGCAAGTATATTGTCAAAATATTGTATAGCTTCATAACTTTCAAGTTGATGACCCTCTGAGAAAGAAGGAGTAATTAAATCAAATTAGAAGCCAAATAGGGTTCACTTTTTAAAAAGGTAATATCCAGGAGGGGGGACCAAGATGGCGATGGGGCAGTAGGGAAACGCCACAGCTCTCCCCAACCAAAAAGATAGTTCGAGTTCCAACACTTAATCTCCCTAAGAGACCAACAACAACAAAAAGACGAACACTCAGAGAAAAACAGGAGGTGGAAAATAACAAAAAAGAAAGAGAGGAAAAGAAGAATTTCAGAACAGAGAAGAGTGAAGATCCCTCCCCCAACCTTCACTGGCCTAGCGACAGCATGCCAAGCCATGGCAAGCCAGCCCAGGGAGTCCCAGAGACACAGGGCTGCCTGCAGATTACCAGCGCAGAAGCCGCCTGAGGTACCAGTTTGCAGACCCGCTGATCACCACAAACAGAGAAACCTACCAGCTGGGAGTCTCCAGGAAGATCCTACCCACCCCTCACTCTCCATCTGAGTAAAGAGGCTCCATCCCCCACTAGGCCTCATGATGCGAAAGGGGGATAGGTTCTTGGTGCTACAGCCCTTCCCTCCCTAAGGGCACCCCCCACACGCCTCTCTGTGCCTTCACTACCTACTAAGTGCTTGACCCAGGTTGGGGGCCCAGTGAACAAGATGGGCAACAGCAACAAAAATCCAGCTGCCTCTTCCAGGCTGCCCACTAGAGTTTCTGGTCCACTGTCTACCTCTACCTATGTCTGGGGACCTGGAGACTCAAGCCTGTGCCCCACACACACTGCAAAAAAAAAAAAAAAAAGAGGCTCCATCCCACCAAAGCTGCCGGGCACCAGCAGTGAGACAAAGGGAGCTGTCTGCAGTTTGTGCAGAAGCCGCCTGAGTTACCAGTGTCAGACCCACTGATTGCAATGACCCAGCGGGGGCTGCTGGGGTCCCAGAGACACAGGGGGCTGCATACAGATCACCCGCGCAAAAGACACCTGAGGTACCAGTGTCAGACCCCCGATTGTGACGACCATGTGGGGGCCACCGGGGGTCCCAGAGACACAGGGAGCTTCATGCAGATAACTCGCACAGAAGCCACCTGAGCATGGACACTGTGGACCCGACAGCTTGGACAGAGGCAGAGACAGAAGAGAATCACACAGAGCCACCACCACCCAGCCAAGCCCGCAACCACCCCAACTGAACTTGGATTGCAACAGCAACTGACAACCTACACCACACAGGAACAACTAGTTCCAGGGTGAGTACCCCACGGGGAGAATGTATCCCTCAAGGGAGACCAGAGCTGGAGAGAATCTCCAGACCCTGACCCAGACTCTCTACCCCAAAACTCGGACCACAGGACCCACTAAAACTGAGAACTGTTTGAGAGCTCCACCAGCCCATGGAGCACACTCAACTTGCCAGGCTAGAGCAAGAGCACCCCTGGAAGGGAGCTTAAACGCCCAAGACAGGAACAGTGCCCCTGGGTCAAAACAACCAATAGTAGAAGAAATTTGAACTGTGTACCCCAGGCTGCATAACCTAGGTGGTATACACAACAGCACAGGCCCAACCGGCATGCCCCAGGTGGGGGGCCAGAACCAAGCTTGGGGATCCGGCACCTGAACAACACAACCAAATCCCCCCAACTGAAGTCAAAAGCCGAGCATAGGCCTCTGCAGAGGGGAGAAAAACAGGGAACTGCACCCCCTGGGAAGCACGCCAGTGACAACAAAAACCTGGAGGCTCAGGACAAGAGAAGCCCAAACTCCACCAAAACCTGTCCCATATACTCTAGGCAGGCAATTGGGCAACACAGACTGCCAGCACCTGATAGTAGGCAGGAGCTCAGGTTGTTAAGGTGGCTCAGCAGTAGAGTGATAGTCTTGGATGCATGGGGCCCTGGATCTGATTCCTCAGCATCACATAAGCAGAAAGGGTCAGAAGTGGTGTTGTGGCTCAAATAGTAGGGTGCCAGCCTTGAACTGAAGAGCTGAGGGACAGCACCCAAACCTAGAGTTCAAGCCCACAACCAGACCCCCCCCCAAAAAAAACAAAACAAAACAAAACAAAAAACATCAGGAGCCCATAGCAGACTCCAGCATCTGGGAGAGTGCATCCAGAGCATCAGATCTTGCCAAGAGCACCCGTAGGAGCAAACACTAGCAGTCTAGGCTGCTCAACCCTTCCAAAGGCGGGAATTGCCATAGATCTACAGCAGAGAGCCGAGAATCCTATGTAGGTCCGACCAACAGTTGGAGGTAGGCCCCCAACAGAATCCAGGTCCAACCAGCAGCTGGAGGTAGGCCCCCAACAGAACCCAGATCAGGCACAGACTCTACCAATACAGAATCAGCAACCAAACAAAGACACACCAAAACAAAATTGTACATAAGTCTCCTGAACACCCATGTGGAAATCACAGAGAAAAATTACAAGGTTTATCAACACCCAGGATAACAAGCTATTCTCAATAGCCAGCAGCCACATAGAGGGGAATCCTAGGGGAGCAAAGCAAAACTGAAAGACAAAAGCTACATCCAAGGGTTGCTGGAGACAATAACTCAAGAAATAAAGCGAGAAATAGATCAGAAATTGAAAGAGCACAAGGATGAACTATCAAAAGAGATACAGGATATCAAACAGGTGATGAATGCAAAAATAGAGGCTATACAAACCTCAGTAAGAAGTGAGATAAATGTCAAATTAGAGATAATACAAACCTCATTAAGAGGTGAGATCAGTACTTTGAAAACCAACATCGAATCCATAAAGGAATCCATTTCCTCCATGCAAACCACAATAGAAGCCACGCTCAACAGAGCGAAGGAAATGGAATGTAGAGTGTCACATACAGAAGACAGAATACACCAACTAGACCAAAAAGTGACAGATATGAAAAAATCACTCAAATTAAGCCAAAGGGAAATTCAAGAGCAAGCAGATAATGCCAAGAAATTTAACCTTCATACAATTGGAGTGGACAAAGGGGAGGAATTTCAGAGCAAGGGAATGTATCACCTATTCAACAAGACAATCAGTGAAAATTTTCCCCACCTCAAAAAAGAACATTTTACCTACATAACAGAAGCATATAGAACACCCAACAAGCCAGATCCCAGGAGTAAAAATGATCTGAATAATAAGGAAACAATCTTGCATGCAGCAAAAATGAAGAAAGAACTATACTACAAGGGAAAAAATTTAGAATCACTGCACATCTCTCCACACAAACACTAAATGCAAGATAGGCCTGGGAAAGTACCATACGAGCCCTGAGAGCCAATAACTGCCAACCCAGACTGATATACCCGGCAAAGCTAGCATTCACATTCGATGGAGAACTGAAAATTTTTAATAGCAAAGAAAAACTAAATGAATACATAAATATTAAGCCAGCATTACAAAGAATACTAAGAGGGGGGACAAAACCTGAAGAAAGTAACCAGAATTTGGGACCTGTACCCAGACAGGCATTAATCAAAATCTAACTGAGCAAGCACAGGAGGAAAGGAAAGAAGAAAAACTTAGGAAAATGGAATGACAGGGACAGCAATGCATCTCTCTATACTTTCTCTTAATATTAATGGGCTTAATTCTCCAATCAAAAGAAAAAGAACTGCAGACTGGATCAGAAAACATGACCCATCCATCTGTTGCCTTCAGTAGAAAGAGCACACCTCTCAGCCAAACATACAAACAAATTCAGAGTAAAGGGTTGGAAAAGGATCTACCAATCAAATGCCCCCAGTAAGAAAGCAGGTGTAGCTATCCTGATATCTGACAAAATAAACTTTTCATTAATATCAGTACAGAAAGTCAAGGACGGACACTGCATATTAATACAGGGAACAATCCAAGAGGAGGATATTACCATCATCAACTTATATGCCCCAAATATTGGTGCACCCAAATATATTAAACAATTCTTCTCAAATTTACAGAATAAAATAGATCCCAATACAATAATACTAGGACACTTTAACACACCACTCTCACCAAAGGACAGGTCTACCAACCAGAGGATTGGCAAAGAAGCTACCGAATTAAGTAAGGCCATACTTCAAGCGGAATTAACTGACATCTACCGAGTATTTCACCCTAAAACATCACAGTACACATTCTTCTCAGCAGCTCATGGAACTTTCTGCAAAATAGACCACATCGTAGTTCATGCAAGGAACTTAAGCAAATACAAAGGGATTGACATAATCCTCTGTATCCTATCTGACCACAGTCAAGCTAATTCTCAATAGCAAAGCATACCGCAGAAATTGCTAAGAACATTGTTCAACTACCACTTCTTATTTGCACACACCCAGTCTATGTATTAAGATATTTTTTCCATGTTAAGCAATAGCGTAGTACACACTCTCTGTGGAGTAAAGTTCCAGAGCAAAACCTTATGCCCACATTAGATGATGTAGAATTTAAAGCATTTTAAGACAAACAGTGATATTGCAATTGCAAGGCTCCTTAGGGATATTTTGTTAGAGCTCATTAGTTTACCCAGGAGAAATATAAATATCCACAAAATTTGGAGCTGATTAGTAAGTATCTGAATTAACACTAGATCCTAGATGTTGTGTTATTACAAGTCACCACTGTATTACTGTTACATCAGAATCCTTCCCTACTTGCAAATATGTATGTGAAAATAAGAGAAAGTCATTAAAGAAAAATATCTTATCATTTTAGGCATTTAATCCTAATGCTGAGGGTAATGACTGAGCATTTCCATTCAATAAAATCTTGATTTTATAAGAGCACTTCCTACATATAAGAATTTATGACAGGTTGACTGAAAGGGTTATTTCAGCACGAAGATATCCCTAACAAGAACTAGACTTAAATAGATCATATGGCAGTTATGATGTGTCAATGCTCATTGAGGCATTTCAATTATAAAGAAGAATCAATTCGAGGAGTCTTCAGTAACATCAGTAAAGCTGTGTCTTCAATCTAATACTTGGTGTTATTTGTACTGCATATAAAATGAATAGGTTGATAAGATAGCAAAACTTATCTAAAGGTATTTCAATAAAATCCCAAACTGATGTGGATACATTCATTGCTCATTGTAACTATAGGACAAATTAGTTTTGTCCGTTCTGTAGTTCAACCTATAATCTCCGGGCTAAACAAAGTCTTCAAAAATATTCACAGAATTCCTCTAAGTAAAGTTCATGACAGGTATATCTATATAATTCTCCTCAGTTCAGGATAAAAGCATTTGTTTCCAACATTTAAAATCAACAGGATCTGTTGAATTCATGGATCAAGAATTTTATGGCTTCACATTCATTTCTCAAAATTTTATCAATATGACTTTCATCTCTACCAGTTCACTAAAACACTTGTATATGAACTTGTCTATGTCCTTTTAGTTTTTAAATATAAATAGCATATTACCTTCAATATCTCTGTAACAGTTTTGACCTTTTCCTCTTGCAAATTCTTTCCTTTCTTTACTTCTGTAAATCTGTTTTTTGTTACTTTCTTGTTTCCTTATTTATCTCTTTCTTCCAATCTTGTCGACACTGGTCTTCACATTGCTCACACTTGTGTCAGAACTTTCCTTTTCTTCTTCCCTTTAATAATGTCTCCCTGATTTTATTATTATTTTGCATACTCATGGTCATGGATATTTTGATGATGTCAAAAAAGACCCATCTTTGCATCTGTTTAATAGAAACTTTAGAACTATCAGAGTTTTTTTTACCTAAATCCACCATTACCACATGTAGTCCTTATCACCAAGAATATCACTAACACAGTTGCCTGGCCAGAGATGTAGAACACTAGATTTCTTCTTACCCTTCTGCTACCACCCATTAGATAAGATGAATGGTGAAGGTTTTCTCAGTTACTGTCACTAATATGATTTCTATATACTCTTATTTATGCCCCTGACATAGTCTGTTTCAAGTCCTCATCACTGGTCACCTTGTCCTAAAACAACCGTTTACAAAGTATGCTTTTTCACCATAGTATTTTCACATTGATCCTCTCCATCACTAAATTACTCTCCTTGTAAGCACACAGAGTGAAGAGCTCAGACACAGTTTTTTTTTTGTCGGTCGTGGGCCTTGAACTCTGGGCCTGAGCACTGTCCCACAGTTCTTCTGCTCAAGTCAAGCCCTCTACCACTTGAGCTACAGCGCCACTTCCTCTCAGACACAAATTCTAATATTATTATTTACTCAGTACATTGACTGTTGACCTTATATTTCTCATCTGTAAAAGGATGTAATCTTCCAAAAATATTGAAGAATATATTTGTTGACTTCTAGAGCAAGAAAAAAGAAGAGTCTTTACATTTTCCACCTTAGCTTACAAATAAGGAAAGAATCAAATTCAGTTTGTTGATATAGATTCACAAATTGTTTTCAGCAGTTGTATAGTTCATTTTTTGACATAACGACTTCTATATCTCATGGTTGCAATTGGTCTACTAGTATCCTTATTTAAATGATATGTTATATCCTTTCCCTTCCAAAAATTATACCAACATCAAATACAGTGAAAGCAGGGGTTATTCCTTGGTGAAGGGACATACAAAGCAACAAAGAAATCAACTTATAAATATGTTAGAAACAATCATAAGAAAAACCATTTGAATCCTTATCTTTGGGTTCATTTCGCCTAACATCAATTTATCTGAACGTTTCTGCTTGTATCAGACATATATTAGTTATTGCAAATAAGGGAAACCATGGCACCTATGTTTCTCTGGGTCTGGATAACTACACTTAATATATTTTTTTCCAAATCTTTCCATTTCCTCATAAATTGGGCAATGTCATTCTTTCTGATGGAGGCATAGAATTCCATTGTGTATATATAAAACACATTATCTTTTTATTTTTGGGGGTCCCGTCGTGGTTCCTGAACTCTGGGCCTGGGTGCTGTCCCTCAGCTCTTCATCTCAAGGCTAGCACGCTACCACTTGAGCCATAGCACCACTTCCGGATTTTTTTTCTGCTTATGTGGTGCTGAGGAATCAAACCCAGGGCCTCATGCATGCAAGGCAAAAGCTCTACTACTGAGCCACCTTCTCAGGCCCTATATACAACATTTTCTTGATACATTCATCTACTGAGGGGAACCTGGGTTGTTTTCATATCTTAGCTATGGTAAATAATGCTGCAATAAGCGTAGTTGTTCTGGTAGCTTTAGTATAGTCTTGTTTGTGATCATTTGGGTAAATGCCCAAAAGTGGGATTGCTGGGTCATAGGGGAGTTTTATGTGGAGTCTTTTGAGGAACCTCCATCCTACTTTCCAATGTGTTTGAACAAGTTTACACTCCCACCAACAGTGTAGTATGGGTCACTTCTGTCCACATCCCCTCCAGCACCTCTTGTTATTAGAGTTCTTGATTACAGCCATTCTAACTGGGGTAAGGGGTATCTCAATATAGTTTTGATTTGCATTTCCTTTATTGCTAGAGAGGCTGAGTATTTCTTCATGTGTCTATTGGCCATCCTCATTTCTCCTTTGGAGAAATGTCTAAGTCTTTTTTTAAATTTTTATTGTGAAAATACTGTACAGAGGGGTTGCAATTATATGAGCAAGAGAATGAGTACATTTCTTATCAAGCATTGTAACCTCCTCCTTTGTTTCCCCTTCCCATCCCTTCCCAGCCTCCCTCTGCCCCCATACCCAATCCTCCCCTCCCCTCCCACCAAAGATGTAAAGTTCATTTTCGACATGACAAAGTGTACTTCTCATCGTTGCAACAGGTCCAACTGTATCCTTATTTAAACGACATTTTTTTCCCCTTCCCCTCCACAAATTATACCGACATCAAATACAGTGAAATCAGGGGTTATACTGTGGGGGAGGGACATACAAAGCAACTAAGAAATAATCATATAAATGCGTTAGAAACAAATGCATAAAAGAAACAAAACATTTAAATATATATCTTAGGGTTCATTTTCCTAACATCACCTTATCTGACCTTTTCTGCTTGACTCATACATATACTAGATATTGCAAATAAGGGAAACCATGGGACCTATGTTCCTTTGGGCTTGGCTTACTTCACTTAATATAATTTTTTCCAAGTCTTTCCATTTCCTAACAAATGGGGCAATGTCATTCTGATGGAGGCATAGAATTCCATTGTGTATATATACCATATTTCCTTGATATACTCATCTACTGAGGTGTATCTGGGTTGTTTTCATATCTTAACTATGGTAAATAATGCTGCAAAAAGCGTAGTTGTTCAGGTAGCTTTAGTATAATCTTGTTTGTGATCATTTGGGTAAATGCCCAAAAGTGGGTTTGCTGGGTCATAGGGGAGCTCTATGAGGAGTCTTTTGAGGAACCTCCATACTAGTTTCCAAAGTGGTTGAACAAGTTTACACTCCCACCAACAATGAAGTAAGGTTCCCTTCTGTCAACATCCCCTTCAGCATCTGTTGTTATTAGAGTTTTTGATTTTTGCCATTCTAACTGGAGTGAGGTGGTATCTTAATGTTGTTTTGATATTAATTCTCATCTCTTTAAGTCTTTAGCCCACTAATTTATTGGTCAGTTTTTTTATGGGGGGGGGCGTCCAGCAGTGGGGCCTGAACTCTGAGCCTGGGAGCTGTCCCTCAGCTCTTCAGCTCAAGGCTAGCGCTCTACCAATTGTGCCACAGCATCACTTCCAGCTCTTTTCTTTTTGCTTATATGGTGCTGAGGAATCGAACCCAGGGCCTCAGGCATGCAAGGCAAACACTCTACCACTGAGCCACCTTCCCAGTCCCTGTGAAGTTGTTTTTATGAGGGTTTTGTTAGGAGGGATTTAATTTTTTGAGTTCCAGGTAGGGAAGATATTCGCCTACAGATTGGGAAACCCATAACTTTTGAAAGTAAATAAATTGGTAAGACAGAATATATGTGTTTTTCAAAATTTCTATAACTACTAACTACTCATTTTCAAATTCTGAACATTCTATACCTGAGAGATTAAAAACAGTAACTATTTGCATGTTATGTAATTCTGCAATATATGTAGTTGCCAATGGGGTGTTACAGATTGAGGAATCAACAGAAAAATAGCCACATTCCGTTAGAGGATAAAACTACAAAGCATCTGTAATAATTAATTCTTCAAGAATAAGCAATTTTTTTATCAGAGTAGGCTCTTATTCCTATGACCATCAATCCCAAGATTTATGCCATAAAGTCATCCTAGCCCAACAGTTTCCAACTTGTAAGGTGCACCTGAAATTTCCCTTAATTCCCATCATGAATAGCTTATGTCTATTCTGAAAAAATACAATGCCTCTGCTGATGTGATGCCCTTCTTGGTCTGGGAAAAATACCACAATAAACTGGGATGCAACATTTCTCCCCCAGTGGTATTCTTGAGATCAGAACACTTGCAAATATTATTTATATTTATACTTTTTTAATTATCTTACATAGGCAAGAAGTTTCCTTTTATTCTTATCTCCAATAATATTCTCTGAAAAAGCTGGACACTAGTGGCAATGAGGTTGAAGTGGTAGGGCACGAGCCTTGAGTAAAAAACAGGCTCACAGAGAGTGTCCAAGCCCAGAGTTTAAGCCTTAAGACAAACAAATAAAACAAAAACCAATTAAAAACAAACCCCACTCCTAGCATTTTTTTCTCATTTATACAGAGGTACACAATTAAGGAATTGCTTCCTGTGTTATGAATAGATAGAAGAACCAAGATGTCACACAATTTCTCTCTTCATACCATGTTTCACTAAAGCCTCAAATAACTGTTTTTTTCTAAATTTATAAATTAATGTCATCCATTTGTTGGCAATTCTGTCTAGTTTATTCACATTGCCATTTTATATATGAACTGTTGTAATTATCTATTTACTAAGTTCTAATTGCAACTCTCTTGAAAGAATATTCTGTGCAAATAGAATGCCAGAATCATTTGCGAATTTGTCAATTAAAACCTCTATGTAAGAAGAATTTTGTAGTATCCTATAGAATATGAAATTATTAAAAAACCAAAATATTATTTTAAATCTAAATTCTACTTTAATAAGGTTTACAAAGACCTATATTAGACAAACTTTGCTATTCTTTCAGGCTTAATCTTTTGTAATCTTTCATCATTTCTTTGGAATCCAACAGAATGATGCTTACTTACTTTCTCAAATTCTTGGATGGGAATCATGAGCCATTTTGCCTCTAGTTATGTTCTGTAATGAAGACAGCATTTTAAACACAACTGAGGAGTATGTATGAGTTGCATTTAAATAGTAAACTTGACTTCTCAAAACATAATGACAAAATTAGCCCAAACTTCCAACTGTGTATTCCTTTCTTGTTTGGTTTGTTTTATTGAGACAAAATTATTCTACCAGGTCCAGGGAAGGTATCACTATGTAATTCCAGTCTCTAATATCCTGTCTATATCTGAGTGCTAGAATTCCAGGTTTATATCACATTACCCTGCCATAGTTTGTTGGTTTATTTAATGTAGATACAGACTAGCAATTTTGAACTTCTCCAATGATTTTATCCAATAGACTGACTGATTAGACTGTTTATGTTCTATTTGCAAAAATAAAATATTCTAACATTTGACACAGAATACGAACATTTTCAGATGTATCTGCAGGGGTCTCTGATTCATTCCTCCATGGATTTGATCCCTTTAATAATGATTACTAGATTCTCTCACTATTTCTCGTCCCTAACTATGTAAATTCTCAAACTTTTTTGAAGAAAGTTCACTTGAGGACTTGCTAATATTTAAAGCTATTTCTTGACTCTATTCTTACTCAGGACATAGTTTCTATTGTTTTCTAACTTTTCTACACATTCTGAGAGTTGTTTAATTTGTGTATGTGATTATATAATTGACTGTGTGTATGTGTATGTTTGTATGTATGTATGCAAAAGACTCAAGCTCTTATTCAGCACTCATGCTCATGACTGGTATTCCATCACTTGAGCTATTTTTCCAATCCAGCTTTTGGCTGGTTAATTATAGGTGGTGTCTCAAAGACTGTTCTGTCCAGGCTGTATGCAAACTGAACTTCCCAGACTCCTCTATATTCTTAGGTTTTATTTTTCCAGGAGTAACAACGTTTAAACTAGAAATATTTTTGTGAGTATGAAGTCTAAGCTGTAGCCCAGATTTTTAACTCAAGAATTCATATAAAGTTAGATGAACATACATATTACATGTCCAGAATGTACACTGTTAGAAATGTGATCTTAAGCCAAGTGCCGGTGGCTCATTCCTATAACGATAGCTACTCAGGACGCTGTGATCTGAGGATTGCACTTCAAATCCAGCATGAGTAAGAAAGTTTCTGAGGCACTTATCTCCAATTAACCACCAGAAAACTGGAATTAGTGCTGTGACTCACCTGGTAGAGTGGTATCCTTTAGCTGAAGTGCGAAGGGACAGTGCCCAAGCCCAGAGTTGAAGCACCCCAACCCTGAACATAATGGCTAAAATCAAGGACTCTAATAACAACATATGCTGGAGGGGATGTGGACAGAAGGGAACCATACTGCATTGTTGATGAGAGTGTAAACTTGTTAAACCACTTTGGAAAGTACAATGGAAGTTCCTCAAAAGACTCCACATAAAGATCCCCTATGACCCAGCAATCCCACTTTTGGGCATTTACCCAAATGATCACAAACAAGATTATACTAAAGCTACCAGAACAACTACCCTTATTGCAGCATTATTTACCATAGCTAAGATATGAAAACAACCCAGATACACCTCAGTAGATGAATATATCAAGAAAAAATATATCAAGAAAATGTGGTATATAGGGGCTGAGAAGTTGACTCAGTGGTAGAGCTTTTGCCTTGAATGCATGAGGCCCTGGGTTTGATTCCTCAGCCCCACATAAGCAGAAAAAAAATCCGGAAGTGGTGCTATGGCTCAAGTGGTAGCGTGCTAGCCTTGAGCTGAAGAGCTGAGGGACAGCACGATGGGAGCCAAAAAATAAAAAGAAAATGTGTTATATATACACAATGGAATTCTATGCCTCCATCAGAAAGAATGACATTGCCCAATTTGTGAGGAAATGGAAAGATTTGGAAAAAATTATATTAAGTGTAGTTAGCCAGGCCCAGAGAAACATAGGTGCCATGGTTTCCCTTATTTGCTATAATTAATATATGTCTGATACAAGCAGAAACGTTCAGATAAATTGATGTTAGGCGAAATGAACCCAAAGATAAGGATTCAAATGGTTTTTCTTATGAATGTTTCTAACATATTTATAAGTTGATTTCTTTGTTGCTTTGTATTTCCCTTCACCATGGAATAACGCCTGTTTTCATTATATTTGATGTTGGTATAATTTTTGGAGGGGAAAGGGAATAACATATCATTTAAATAAGAATACAGTTAGACCTATTGCAACCATGAGATATAGAAGTCGTTATGTCAAAAAATGAACTTTACAACTTTTGGATAGGGGGTTGGGGGTGGGACAAGGGAAGGGATGGGAAGGGGAAACAAAGGAGAAGGAGATAATGCTTGATAAGAAATGCACTCAATATCTTTCCCATGTAATTGTAACCCCTCTGTATGGTATTTTCACAATTAAAAAAATCAATTGATCAGAAAAAAACAGTATGGGTTTCCATAGAATTAAACTGTTTTCAGTACTTTAAGGATGATCTCAAAGAAATATGTTCTGGGTTTTTTTTCATGATTGCTTGTTTGTTTAGTGTTTGCTGATTCTGGGGCTTGAACTCAGAGGCTGGACAATGTCCCTGAACAATAGTGTCTTCCCTGTCCAACTGCCCCCCAAACCATTACTCTACTTCTGGAGAGAAAAATCCACTTCTGGCCCTTTTGATGTTTAATTACAGACAAAAATTTGACAGACTCTCTTGCCTTGGTTGGATTTGAACTGAGATAATATGAAAACCAAGTGACATCAACTGTATCAAGATTTCTGTTTTGAACCATGGAAAACTAGATGAAGTTTATTATAAATCTAATATTAATTAGCCTCTGGCTTTTTTGTGACATGACATACCAAAAATATTTCCAAATCTCACTTAGACTACGTATCCCATTTTGAATACAAGTGACCACAAAAAGCCTGGAAGCATTGAATTTACAGGAATAAACTTCACCTGATGTCTAAGCACATTCCTGGCAATAATTTTCGTGACCTATTAGCTAAATTTTTTTTTTTTCGACACAGTATTCTATTATAAGTAAAGTAGATGAATTAAGGGCTCTTGTCAGCTATCATTATGGAAAGAGTAATTATATATTTTAAGTATGGGTTCTTTATTTTGCAATTACTATCTAAATGACTTTTGGCAGTCTTGGGGCTTGAACTCAGGGTCAAAGAAATGTTCCTGAGTTTTTTTTTCTTTGCTCAAGGCTAGCATTCTACCACTTGAGCCACAGCACCACTTCCAGTGTTGTTTTTTCTGTTAATTTGGTACTGAGGAATTTAACTCAGGGTGTCATTCATGCTAGGCAATCAATGTACCATGATGCCATATTCCCAGAGCCCTAAATGACTTTCTTAAGATGTCATTACTTTTTCATTCCATTACTATGTATTATAATTTGGGGTAGGTGGTAGAAAAGAAATGGAAAAAATACTAAGTCCAGTAAGGCTTACGTTCCTATCACATCACTAAGGAAGTACAGTGTTAAGTTGTGTGGGATTCTTAGGGCTCTTGCATGTGATATTAACAGTCATCTCTGACATGCATGACATTCTGCTTCCACTTTCAAGGTCAAGAACCAAATATCTAAGCCTTTTTATTGGTTGGGTGTGTTTTCTAGGAATGAAGAAGGAGGATGAGGAAGGTTATGGTGGAAAAATATGTATATTGGCTTCTGTCCACAATTTTGCATTTTTATAAAGTGCTACTGATGAACTTCCATTTACATCTAATTGATTATGCTATCTGCATCAGATGCAGATTAAATGAAGGCATTTATTCTGGTGGATAGTCACATATATTAACAAAATCTATTTCTAAAAAAAGAGATACTAGGTAAGAAAGAATAAAGGATTGTCTATAAAATGGTTTATTTTCCTAGCAGAACAAAATTTAGTATTGAAATGATTACTCCAGCTTTCTCTGAGGTTTTATGCTCTCTCAGTATCAAAATGTTCTCTAATTCCTGTAACATCCAAGCATAAAAGACATGATTTGAAGATCTCAGTAGTTTCAGAAAAAAAAGTACATAATAGCTTCCTTCCTTCAGAGACATGTGATGGCAAGTATGATTGATCGTATTATAGTTCTCTTTGTTTTCATCTTTATCTCAAGTGGTGCATATCTTGGCATATTACATTATGTCCTGCATCAGCTCCCTGTAGGTGAGATTTACCTCTGCTCTGCAATGTCAAGATGGGTCATATGACTTACTTCAGCTTACAAAAATGAGCTAGAAGTTGTGAAAGACTATTTCTAGGAGAAGAATTCTATCTCATTGTTTGTGTCTAACAGCTGACTTGTTTTCCCTTAGCTATAAAATAGCATGTCTCCAGAGGGAGCCTTCTTTCAAATTAAATACTGGAAGAATATAACATGTGAAATTGAGGCAAAACTCAAATACAGCCACATACATATAATACAGCAAGAACTAAGCTAATATTAGAATATGATATTAAGATGTGTGTTTCTTACCATCCTTGTATACCTTTAAGATAGTTGATTATAGCACACCAGAATTTAACAAATATTAAAGAAGAACTAAACAAATAGATAACATTTCGTGTATGAGGCTATTACATTTTTTATAAATAAGCATTCACCATTTGATCACTTGTGGGATTATTTTTTCTATTGATGTGTTTAATCACTCTAGAGCACTGTATCTAATATCCCCAATGATTATCCAGACCTTGTGATTGAGATGAGGAAGAATAAAATGTCTAGATTTTTCCTTGTCTTTTCCTCTTCTGCTTTTTCTAGTGTGAATTTTCATCTTTCTCCAAATTCTCCTATTAATAAAGGAAGAATGACACATTGCAAATATCAAGCTAAAGTCTTCAAAGCAAGAATTTCATTCTTTCAAAAATAGGTGAAGTAAATCAGTGTGTCGAGGAAGAATAAAATCATGATTATTTTTCCCTGTCTAGCTTCCATCACAGTGTCTGAACATGACTATAAATATCTAATAAACCACTTGCCTTGGCTAATTTTTAAAAAAAGTTCTTTAAATAAATCGTAATTTTTAAAATTTTTTAAAAATAATTTTTAAAGAAATACTAATTTGTTGAGTGCTTATGGCAGGCATGAAATAAGACTGCATTAACATTGCTTGTTGAGAGGCTAAATTTTGTCAAAGCATAATTAAAAATAGATTATTTTAAGATAACTAGTTATATGTACATTTTTTACATGAAAGGACAATATTTATTTAAACAGAGCTCAATGTGGGACGATGGTATCCTCAGAGTGCATCCAGAGGGAAAAGGGAGGAGGGGCCAAATAAGACTCAATCAATGGCACTACCACACCTTTACTGTTTGATCAACACTGCCAGTCACCACATAGAAGGCCGTCTTGTGGAAATCCAAGAGGTAACAAAGTGTTGATGCGCAATGAGAGTTTTCATCCATCGCTTATTCTTGTAATCCCATACATGTAGGGTCTTGTCATCAGCACAACTCAAAATAAAATTTCCCCTAGAATGGAACAGAACTCCACGTACCCAGTTATCATGACCCAAAGAGTCATAAGGCACATGCCAGTACTGACATCCCACATCTTAATAGTTTTGTCTCTGGATCCAGATAGGAAGAATGGTCCAGGATTGCCACTTTTTTTAGTCTCAGATCCTGTTGCTTCAGAGATGGAAGAATATGAACTTTCTGGAGTCTAGGAAATTCATTTCACCACATGCTCATGTTCTCAGAGCTCTGCTTTGCACTCCTTTGTTGCTACAACCCACACACGACCAGTCTGGTCATTGAAACAGCTAGCTATCAGAGTGCCATCCTGATTTGGCCATAGCATACCCACCCATTCTCTGTGTCCTGTAAATGTCTTCACACAGTAGCCAGTTTGCACTTCCCACATTTTCATAGTTTTATCCCGTGAAGCAGACACTATATGATCTCCATTAGGCATGATGGCTACTGAAGAGACATTGTGTTCATGGCCATGCATGGTTCTGATGCATTCAAATCCCTGAAAATCCCATAGTTTAATGGTCATATATGCAGAACAGGAAGCCAGAAGCTTGTCACTGTGGTCAAAGGAAATATCCTGTAAAGAATCTGTATGTCCCTTAAGAGTTCATTCAGAATCTCCAGTCTCACAATCCCACACCATAATTATACCATCCTCTGAAGCAGAGACCATGACACTGAACACAGCATGGAAAATGACTCCAGTGACCACTCAATGCATATTTCTCTGGTGGATGGGGAATCCATTCTTTTGGATCTCGTTTCTGACCAAGAGGACCACTTGACATAAATACTTCTGTTGCTTCATTTAGATTTGATTCTAATTCCATAACCTTTTTTTGTAATATAATAACAGATGTCCATTTTTTTCTCAAAAGGCTAACACTCTTTGTATCTAATTCTTCATTCATATCTAATTCAGCTTCCTTTTAAAAAACCGAATATGCCTCTTCATAGCCATTTGAAAGAAGATAATCTGCTATAGCTCGATTTAGTTCATCTCATTGTCCCTGGGACAGCACCATTTTGGCTTTAATGTGAAGCTTATTTGATATAGTGGTATGGCCCTCCTACAGGAAATCAAGAAGCTTTGTAATCCTTGAATATATAATCAAATATGCCACTAAGTGCTTCCACACAGAGGAAAGTATTCTTTTGCAAGTGAATCCAGTAATCAGGAAATAGTTAATAAGTAAGGTTCATTCCACCTTAGTACTGCTTGACTTCTAGTTTTATAGGTACATTTTTAACATAACATACACACAGAGACATCCTTTTTCTTCTTTTCCTCTCCACACTTATTCTTCAATAAGCAGTTAAGGTCATTCAAATAGTTGTGTTTCTTTCAGAAATAGATAAGACACAAAAAAGTTAGAAAAAGAGAACCAGGATTGGGTGGCACCACCCAATCTTGCTATTTAAAAATAGCAGTCAAATAAATATTAACCATAATTCCAAAATAATAGCAGCCAAATGCTCTTGAAAAGAGAAGATTTGAAGCAGAATGTGTAACAATTGATAGTGCCAGGACAGCTTCAGGAGCTGCTCTCTGGGCTTTTGTGTTTTTAGTACATGACAACATTTAAATCAGGATTAATTGCTTTCAGGCACTAATTTTTGTTCTAGTTTTATTTCATTGAAGAAATATGTTGTTCAAATTTAATGAAAGAATAACAGGTTATAATAGAAAGAATGCTACACACATTGTAGGCAG
Source organism: Dipodomys spectabilis (assembly GCF_019054845.1). Classification (NCBI taxonomy): domain Eukaryota; kingdom Metazoa; phylum Chordata; class Mammalia; order Rodentia; family Heteromyidae; genus Dipodomys; species Dipodomys spectabilis. The sequence goes on along the minus strand of NW_024871098.1, from coordinate 3,141,155 downwards.
CAAAATGCCTTCCCAACATATCTATCATCCCCAAATATCTAATCCTTCAAATGTAGATGTGCAGTATATATACATGTGTGTGTGTGTGTGTGTGTGTGTGTGTGTGTGTGTGTGTGTGTTGTGTGTGTCTTTGTAAAAAATGACCTTTCATTATCCAAGGAACACAAATTTGAATAATTATCAGATAGGGAAGCATACTCAAATGGGTATTTAACAGTTCCAGCTCTAGTTGGAAAGGGACATGATTAGGTAAGAATAATCAGAAAGATGTAAAAAGGCTAAATTAGAAGATAAAGGAAAAGACAACAACCCAGATTCTGAAGTTTCTTGAAAGCAGAACAGGAAGTAAAAGTCTTTTCCACTAAAATCACCTGAAAATATTTCAGCTATGTCAGTGGCTCGATTTAAATCTAGTGAGACATCTTTTAGATTTCTGTCCTTTAGAACTCTAAAATGATAAATATGGATTATACAGGCCACGTAACTTGTAGAAATTTGTTACAGCAGATTTTGTATAGTAAACTAAGGGAATTACAGTCTTTTCCTGATACAACTGCAGGGACATTACATATCATGGTTTCTGAAAATAAGAAAAAGTTGCCACCGGCTTTGTACACATGTATGATATACATAAAACAGCACTGCTTATTACTTATCAATTAATTATACTTTTGGCATATAAGTATATAAACATATAAATATGAATTATGTGAGAAAAGTGTCATTTATCCAATTGATTCAATGACAACTAAAACCAGAAAACACGTCTTTACATTTATATAAACTAGTATATCTAGTAAGGATTTAAAAAAATTAAAATATTATTTTAACATTTACGTCAAAATATTTGTTTATTTGTGTGTTTATCTTTAATTTTTATCACTCATGGGGGCTTGAAATCTGGGCCTGGAGGCTCTCCCTCAGCTCTTCATCTCAAAGCTAGTGCTCTACCACTTGATCCACTGCCAGTTTTCTGGTGGCTCATTGGAGCTATGAGTCTCACGGACTTTCCTGCCTAGGCTGGCTTGAACCATGATTCTCAGCTCTCAGACTCCTTAGTAGCAAGGATTACAAGAAGGAACCACTGGCACCAGCTACATATTTTTTTTACACATTTATGAAGTATTGAGTTGTAATCCCATACTTTTATATGTTGTGTAATGATCAAGCTATCTCATATCCCTTAATTTCTGTATGCAACATTTCTTTTTAGTGAGACTCCTCAAAACCTTGTCTGTTGGTGGTGATGAAATACCTATTCTTAACTATAATCACTTTGCTTCTTGTAGTATTCAATTAATATATTTATTTTATTCATGGAAGTCTGCTAATTAAAATTAGATAAAACATGCATTATAAAGTCGAAGAAATTCATGGTTCCATTACTTGTTTTAGGAAAACAATTGTGCCTTTTGTTTTCAATTATATTTCTTTGGGAATGTGTAATATTCATTAATTTAAGAATTAAAATTGATAACAGTTACTTTATATCAACTTGATTCAAACGTATTTGAAAATTGCACACTTAACCCAAATATACATCCACTTTCTTCTACCACTTAATTAAAATAACAGTAAAGCAAAGCTTGTTGTTAGCTGTTCATGTGCAAAGTCCTAGAAACTCGGGCCTCTAAAGCTTGACTATTTTGGTTCAATTTCAGTCTAAACAGACAAAAATGTGAAAAGTTATCTCCAATTATCCAGCAAGAAGGAGAAGGTGATGTGGCTCAAGGAATAGAGTGTCATCAGCCATGAGCAAAAAATTCAAGGTAGACCACTAATCATTGAGTTTAAGCCCTACAAATGGCATATATACACAACACAACAATCAAAATGTACTATGAACATCAATAATGCAGACAAAATAGTAGAAAAGATCATGAGAAATGTTGTGTAAACATCTGGAAGACAGAAATCATTTGACAGAACTTTGATTTATGAGAGGGAAAATCAGTTTCATTTGTACAATCTCATTGTAGTCATTGTGTTGAAACCTGGCTACTGGGTAACTCGTGAAAGAGTAGATTAGATTACCTTTCCTAGCAGACATTGCCTGTGACTATGCAACATCCCACTCAGCAAAAATCTAAAATCTTGCTTGTTAATTTATAAATAACCTCATTTTAGAGGCTGTTTGGTTCACATAGACAGGTATCCTAATTTTGAAGCTTCAGACCAGAGCTTTTGTTAATAACCCCTTCTGCTTTAACCCCCCCCCCCACCTTCCCTTGTGCAGGTATACCTTACTTAGCTGGTAGCAAGCCAAAACATTGAACTAGACCCCCCCACACCCTGCCTTAATCCCTACTTTCCTCCAGGTATAACTCATTTCATATGCTGTCTATGTCTTAGCTTTAGTTGTTTTCTTTCTAATCCCCACAAGTGTCAAGCCACTATAAATAACCTAGTTAGAAAAGGGAGTAAGGATTTACCATTGGATGAGGCTCTCATCTGTAGTTTTGCTCCCTAATAAATCTGTGCTATATTATCTCTTTATTCTCCAGGGCCTTTGAGTCTGATAAATGATGGATTTGGTTTGATGTAATCCCATTTACCCAGACTTAAATTGATTCGTTTTGGTTTGTGATCTGTGGAAGTTCTGATGTGTGCCAAGGAGACCTCGTCTTTTCCCTAACCCTTCCTGTAACATTCTCAATGTATCTGGTCTTACATTAAGGTCTTCGATCCATTTAGAATCGCTTCTAGTGCAAGGATATATATAGGATCTAACTTCCGTTTTCTGTGTACAGCCAATTCTACCAGGACAAATTTTGAAGAGGCTGTCTATCTTCCATCCTGTGTTTCTGGGTCCCTTATCAAAGATTTTGTGCCTATAGGAGTGGTTTCATTTCTGGATCCTCAATTCTGTTGTATTGATGCAATTCTGTGCTTCCATTGAAAAGAATGGCTTTACCCCATTCTTGAGGAAATAGAAAGACTGGGAAAAAATGATATTAAGTGAAATAAACCAGATACAATTAAATATATCTTGCATGGTTTTCCTCATTTCTAATAACTAGAATATCTCCATAAATGTACACTTTAATCCAATAATTGTAAAAGACAACTAATTACATTTGGACACGATGAACTAACAGTACTCTAAGTATTCACATGGCCAGAACAAGGGAAACTATTCTTTGGAGAGGATCACAATGGCTCAATATTTATGTGCATATGACCATATAAAATATTGCTTATTGCCATGAACTCTAAGAATCAAACATACATGAGAAATACATATCTCTGTATATAATTTTAGTAGATGTCATGAAAACAACTGACTTCCCTGTAATCTCAAAAGCAAAATTCTATGTTTAGAAGATAAAATTGAGGAAAGTTTTCACCTCATAAACTAAAATATGTTGTGGGAATACTGGGAAAGAAAAGATAAGATGAAAATTAGAGTAGCTATATATTGAAGAATTCATCAACAATTTCCAAAACAAGAGAGCTTGGGTGCAGCTCAGTTGTAGGAATAGACGTATAAATGTATATAAAGCCATGGGTTAAATCTCCAAGAAAGCCTTATAATAAGTTAATAAACAGTAATAATAAAATAATTACTTGAAATAAATTCTTTCATATTAGAGAGGCCTGAATCCTAAAAAAAAAAAACCAAAATACTCTCAATTCTTGTATCCAAAGACATAAAACTACAAGAATGAAGAGGAAACAGTTTTCTTTTTCTATTCTTTCTGTTCCTTTTCTGTTTTCTTCTTTTTTTTCCTTTGGCACTATTCATGCTTGAAGTTGCTAACGTTCTGACCACTTTAGATTATTTTTCAGATGAGGTCTTAGTTTTTGGCCAAGCATCCTTTGAGAAATAACCTCTTACCTATGACTACCACAAATGTGAGATAACAGGGGAATTACACTATATCTACCTTTCTTGTTTTTGTAGTTTCTCACAATTTTTTTTTCAGAACTGGCCCTGATATCAGTCTTCTAAATAACTGCCTTCTAATTAGCAAGGTATGTTTCATCTCAAGCTTGGAACCAGACTATTTTTCAATGTAAACATTCAATATTAACTTCTGTTTTCTAGATATCATTAAATATTATTAAGGTTATGATAGACATTTATGATGTTATAGAAAAACATAGAGAAATCCCTTGAATACTTTTTCCAGTTTCTTAAATATTTATAGTATGACAGACAAGTAGGACCTTAATATTTCACAAGTACCTTATGCAGACTTCAGTTGTTTTAATTATTTTGTGCACATATTAAGTTCAATATAATTTTATCAACCCTATGTGAATATACCATATTTACAGATACATTTCTTTACCAAAAATAAGTCTGTATCATGCTTCCCTTTTAAAATTAAACCCACAACTTCTCTTTGTCCCATCCCAAACTTGTTTCATCCTGGCAACCAACACATTTTTTTTCTCCAACTTCTAAATCCTGCAATAAATAAGTTTTAGGATTGCCTTAAATCTATGGTAGATTTCCCCCAGTTGTTCTATGCCTTAATATTGTATTGCATTCACTCGAGTTGCCTTTTGGTATTAGAGAATGTAGCATAATTCATTTCCCATTCACCTGAATAAATCCGGAATTGATTTCCATTTTTTTTTTTACTAGAGGAAATAATGCTGCTATAAAACCTCCGTGTTTTGACCTTTGGGTCAATGTTACATTTTATTTCTGAGAGACCAAGCCTGAAGAGCTCAGTTCCTGTGCTGTACGGTAGGTGTTTGCGTATTTCATATTTTAGGAAACTGTCAAAATGTTTTCAAAAGTGGCTTTCCCGTTTGACATTCTTTTCAGCATCCAGTTTCTCTGTTTCTTGATAGCATTTAGTATGGTAATTATTGTATTGTATGAACTAATTCTCATCCATGTTTTATGATGTCATTTTAGTCTCAATGTTCATTTATTTGATGAATGATGAGGCTTTTCTTTTGCTTATTTTTCACAACATGTTTTTTTTTCTGGTTTCTAATTGATTTTATGGTTAGGTTTTGAGATTACTATGTAGAGTCTAGATTTGAGGCATTCTTCAGGTATAAGATTTGCAAATATTTTATCCTTGAGTATGGGTACCCTTCATCATTATCATCATCAGTATCATTATCATCATCATCATCATCATCATCATCATCATCATTACTATTAATATTACAACTATTACTTTTGCACATGTGTGTATGGTCCTGGGGCTTGAACTCAGTGTCTCTGAGATTTGTTGCACTTTGTTACAATTTACCATTTCAGTCATGCCTCACTTCTGGCTTCTTTGCTGATTAATCAGAGATAAGCTTCTCATTGACTTTATTTTGTGGACTGCCTTCAAACAGCAATACTAACATCACAGCCTACCAAGTAGCTAGAATGAGATACATGAGCCACCTGCTCCCAACTTCTATTCACTACTTGTATATGAGCTTTCACAGACTAAATTATTTTATGCTTTTATTGAGTTCTACTACATCAAGATTTCCTTTTATATGATTTTAATGCCAAATATAAGAATGCTTCTATCTCCAAATTTTTCAAGACATCTTCCTTTACTTGACATTTACATCACTCTTTTCATTTGATATGCCACCTTCAAATCTTGCTTGAAGTTAATATTTGAATAAATTGTTATGTTTAAACATTCACTTTTTAATTCTCCCCAATACTGTCTAACTTATTACCCCTTATTAAAGAGAATGTCATTCCACAAGTATTTGGTTTTACACACTTATTAAATTTTCCTAGATAATATTTATGCAGCTCTAATCTGGTACCCTATAGACCCATTGATTTGTATAACCTTTCCTCTACAAATATAACAATTTTAAACTAACAGCTTTAATATTGGACAGAAAAATATATTCCAGTATATTTTCCTTTGTCAATGAGTTAAAGAGTGTTGGTCACATGTTTTCAGAAATTGTCATAAACTTACAAATAAAACTGTGAAGGTGGGCGCTGTTGGCTCACACTTAAAATCCTAGCTGCACAAGAGGCTGAGATCTGAGGTTTGTGATTCAAATCCAGCTGGAACGGGAATGACTGTGAGACTCTCATCTCCATTAAACACAGAAAACCAGAAGTGGCACAGTTGTTCAAGGGGTAAAGCACTCACTTTGAGGTGAAGAGCTGAGGGACAGTATCCAGGCCCAGATTTCACTCCCCATGAATGACCAAACAGAAAGGGACAAGGGAAAATTAATATCTTTGGTCAATTGTATCTTCCAATCCACAAAATATATGTCTCCATTTACTTAGATTTTTGCTTTTATATTTAGCATTGTATAATTTTCAGTGACAGTGGGTGAACAACACTGAAATACATTTTGATGAGATGTGAAGATAGCACAAAAAATCGACAGAAAACCATTGAAAAATAAGGAGCAATGGGAATGGGAAAGACAGAAACAGGTTAACCAGGCCTTTGATCATTATGTGAGTGTGTAAAATATTTCAATAAGATTTCTTCCTACAATTTATATACACCAATTTATAAATATCTTTCAAAGGCATTGGTATTCAAGTATGACATAAGGGAGAAATACAGATTCTGTGGTGAAATGAAAGATAGATGAGTAAATACATTATTATGGTTATTGTATAAATAACCTAGGAAATTTGGTCAATATTCTGAGGGCTCATTAGATTAGAAGGCCATTGATATCTAAGATAATACTAAAATGTTAGACTTGAGCCTATCTTTAAGACTGCTTAATGCTATTGCTTTTGAGTCTGTATTCTCTTTGTTGTTGTTGGTGGTGGTGGTGGTGGTGGTTGTGGTGGTGGTGGTGGTCATGGCCTTGAACTCTGTGCCTGGGCACTGTCCCTCAGCTATTCAGCTCAAGGCTAGAGCTCTACCACTTGAGCCATAGTGTCACTTCTGGTTTTCTGATGGTTTATTGGTGGTAAGAGTCTCATGGACTTTTCCTGCCAGGCTGGCTTTGAACCATGATCTACAGATCTCAGCTTCCTGAGTAGCTAGCATTATAAGTGTGAGCCACTGGCACCAGGATTGAGTCAATATTCTGAGTACAAGGAAAAAATAAAATGGTTTGGAACCAACTTGTAGAACACTGCGTTTTTGGCTTCAGAATAGAGCTGGCAGGTATCTTATGAGTAGATAGCTTTAGGAAAAATTGAATATATAATTCCACATGGAATGCTACAAAACATTTTAGCAAAGTTCCAAAAATGATAAGGACATGAAATGCAAAAACTACCGTGGTAATAAAGGAAATGTTTAGGAGTTCTTTCTTTATTGATTCTGTTGTAAATGGACAATGTTATTTTATTCATTTTTCTTGTTGTTGATTCCTTTGTATGTTCTTTCCCCTATGGAATATCCCCTGTTGTCACTGTACTCAATTTTGATACCCAACATCTTGTATATACATGTCTAATCTGAGGAATGGAATGGGAATTACAAAACACTGAAAGAAGGACACATGATGAACCATTGCAACAAAGATACACACAGGAGAGTATATTGGAAACGAATTTTACCACTTCATGCTATGAAGGTTGGGTAGATTAAAATGAGGGAGCTAGGGGAGAGAAGTGATAGTGCGACAACAAGGAAGGGAAGAGGTATCAATGATCAACAAAGAAGGTACTCATTGCCTTACTCATATAACTGTAACCCCTCTTTATAACATCTCAAGAATAAAATAAAATAAAGTAAAATCAATAAAGAACATGTTTGGCAAATAAAGTAAACTGATAAGTTACAGACAAATGAAACTAATATGCACTTATACTGATATACATGTATGTACACATCTGTATATTCATATGTGTGTATACATATATAGGTATTTCTATATACATATATAGGTAGGAATATATGCATATGTACACAGTGTGTGTATACATATATATATATATATATATATATGTATTTCAAGAGATTTGAATAAGAAATACACTAAGAACATATTAATGCCAATGAAAAATTTTAACCTCCTGAATAAGTTATCAAAAATCCACATATATATCTTTACCAAAGAACATATGGAAAGATCATAACAAACCTAGACATTGCAAACAAATACAGATTTGTAAAAATAGAAAAAACAATAAGACAACACTACACAACCACTATGTAGAAATTGGTATCCTCATACATTGGTGATTGGCACTTAAAATGATATAGTCAGTTTGTTAAACATACTGGCAATCTTTAAGATATTACACATATAGTTGCCTCTATGAGCCATCATTTTGAATCATAATTTTATATACAAAATAGATTTCAACATATGTCCAATGAGACACATGTACAAGAATATGCATAGCAAAACCTTTTACAATAAGATATAATAAAATGTTGAAATGCCCATTGAGGATGTTAGACAATTATACACATGCATACAAAACAATATGGTCTAGCCATGCAAAAATTTACGTGGACTTACTTGAAAACCCTAATATTACATGGGATAAATGGATAAAATAGACTACATTTTCTAATTTTATGGGCTTTTTAAAAATTGGAACATCTGTATTGGTAGACTATGAAATTATGGTTGGTCAAGTGGAGTATAGGTTGAAATGATGACAGGAAGGGTCTACTAATAAATATTGGAGTATTTTGAGAGGGTAATGATGATAAAATGTTCTAGAACTGAAGGTGATGTTCACACTCAAACTCTTTAACATTCTAAGAATCATTTACTTTATCAGAGAATTACAGATTGCATTTGTATGAACATTAGGAAAAATTTTAGAATAGCAGTGGGTGAATCTGGGTAATAATTTAGAATTTAAAATCACAGAATTCTGTAATGCATAACTTTAGTATGCGGATGAATAAGGCTATCAATAAAATATGATCTGTGATATATCCTATGAGTGACTATGACATTGCAAGTAAGTGCATATTCCACAAAATTATGTAAATTGAGAGATGAGATAGGATTGAGGGGAATGAGGAATAATGATCATCAAGATGCACTGTATTGGGTTGGTAATGTGGCTTACAGGTAGACATAATGGTAATCTGAAGCCCTGGGTTTGATTCCTTAGTACTACATAAACAAAAAAAATTGGAATTGGCATTGTGACACAAGTTCTACAGTGCTAGTGTGAGGTAAAGCATCTCAAGGACATTGCCAAAGCACTGAGTTCAAGCCCCAAGACTGGCCAAAACCAAAAATGATGCATTGTATTAAGACAGGCACTAGCGTCTCATGCCTGTAATCCTAGATACTCAGGAGGCTGAGGATTGAGGTTTGAAGCTAGCCTAGGCAGGAAATACTGTGAGATTCTTATCTCCAATTAAATCTGAAAGTGCTGCTGTGCTTCAAGTGATAGAGTTCTAGTGTTCATTCAAAGGAGCTCAGGGTCAGCGCTCAGGCCAGGAGTTCAAACCTCAGGGGAGAAAAAAGAAAAGAAAAATAACTCACTAAACACTATTCCTAAACTACATGGTCAAACGGCAACTCCCACAAAAATTCTTAAAGTTAATTAGAAATATGATTAGAATAAAATACAGTCATTTTGTGGACCATAGTTAGAATAAAAAAGTTTTCTACAGGGGACAAAGTAAATTTTATATCTCCTCCAGTTTAAGTTGAAATTTGTTCTTCAATCTTCTTAAATCATTTATGAAATTGACAATACTGCCAATCATAGGTCAATTTCCTTGAGGAACAGATGGAATTCTGCTGTCTTTTCATAGCAAACCATAGATGTGATATATCTGATATTTTAAAGCACATTTTTGTACTATAATCATTTCATTAGGGTAATATCGGTCAGAATTTTTTCCAGTAAATCCTATCCCTTATAATAAATTAGAGCAAGCTGTGTCAGTCTCCCAGTAGTATCACAAAATAGCTTATGAAATGAACCTAAAAGGAGGAAAGATTTATCTTGACTTCTGAATTGATGCATTTCAGTTTATGTTTCTTATCCTCATTGCTTTGGGTTGGTGGTGGCACAGGACGCCATGTCAGGAAAATGTGATGGAGTATGTGTATTCATGGAAGCCAGGAAGTAAAGAAGAGGAAGAATAGGAGTGAGAGAGGGAGATAGAGGAGTAGGGGCGAGGAGAGGGAGAAGTAAAAGGAGAAGGAGACAGAGAAGAAAAAGAAGGAAGAGTAGGAAAGGACTTTGATCTTAACATCCTCTTTGACAACAAGTTCTCAGTGACCAAATTTCTACAACTCTGCCCACTTGAAAAGGTTCACCACCTCTTTATGGCAACATCGTGAAAGCTAATTATTAATCCCAATCCTTAATGATTTTAGATTTAATTTCTAGAGTGGTTGGTAAATATTTCTATACAATTGTAATAACTTTTATTGCTAAATATTTACTTGAATTAATCAGAGGAGATTTTTGTCACGGAGTTGGCTTGGTTATACCATTGCTGGAGAGATGAATGAAATATTTTGTATGCAAATATATTTTATTTAACTGATAAGGAAGCTTCAAGATATTTCACTTTGTGACCTTCAAAAATGACTATTACATCTGAGTCATAATGACTTGAAATTTTCATAATTTAAGGCATTTCTATTCAAGTTTTTGTCATCTATAGTGACCTTCTTTCTTTCTAGTCAAAGGAAAAATGAATAGTATCACAATCATTTATTTCTTAATTATTCAATAGAGAGTAAGTATAATATGAATTTCCTGCCATTCAAAAATAAGTTATATTCAAGTCTATAGGAATAATGTATAAGTCATGGAATATCTTGCTTTAGTTATCTCATATTGGGATTGATTCAATTTTAAAAAACCTCTTTTGACATAAAATAAATGAAATTCAGTTTTTCTCTGAAATGACTTGGTACTCAAACCTCAGAAATACATGAGCAGTAACTAAGATTTCTATATACTCAAAAAATTTGGCATTCAAATCTCAGAAATACATGAGCAGTAACTAAGATTTCTATATACTAAAAAAATGGATGAATCTACATTTTTATGTCAAAAAACTTAAGGGGAAAAAGAATAAAAAATTATGTGACCGCAGAAGATAACATTTAAAGTTAATGACAAATTGCTTCATTTAGCCTGACAGAGCCTATTGATTTTAGTTTAGATGAGAAATTTGATTAATGATCATTTTGTAATTTTTGAATAGTAGATTATTTCAATTTGTCCAAAGATTCTGTCATTTAAACCTTTGAGTGTACATTTTTTCATATAAATGGACAGTATTTTTCCACAGTGCAGGTTCAGATTTAATAACTAAATAAATATCCAAATGTTAATTTGTTAAATTGTCCTCTAGAATTCAAATAATAAGAAATTTATTTTATTCTTAGATATATTAAATCTGTGCTGTATATGAGTATCTCAAATTTGGAATCCTCACTACTCAGGAAGATAGGGCTCAAATACAGCCTTGGAAAGAAATTTTGTGAGACACATCTCAATTAACCACCACCCACACACATAGAAAGCCAAAAGTGAAGTTGTGGATCAAGAGTTAGGGCACTATCCTTGAGTGAAAAAAAATAAGGGGTGGGCCTTGAGTTCTAATCTCAAGAGCAACACAAACACACAAATAAAATATATCTAAATTTGTATTTTAGATTGAAGAAATAAACAATATTATGAAAAGTAATATTTGTTACATGTCCTGCAATTTTTGTGAAGTGGTTTTTAGTAAAATTTATTTTAAGATATAGCATAGGTTAAAAAAATTAATATTAATCTAGTTAATATTTATAATTACTCATAACACCTTGGGGTACAACAGTTGTTCATTTTTTGCATCCTTAAGAAGTATTCTGGGGAGTTCTGGGAAGGTGGTAGAGGAGAAGCTGGAGGCTAAAGAAGCTCTCGCATAGAAAGCAGTTTTAGGCTGGGCGCTGGTGGCTCACGCCTCTAATCCTAGCTACTCAGGAGGCTGAGATCTTAGGATCGCGGTTCAAAGCCAGCCCGGGCAGGAGAGACCGTGAGACTCCTATCTCCAATAAACCACCAGAAAACCGGAAGTGGCGCTGTAGCTCAAGTGGTAGAGCACTCCCATTGAGCTGAAGAGCTGAGGGACAGCGCCCAGGCCCAGAGTTCAAGCCCCACGACAGACAAAAAAAAAAAAAAAGAAAGAAAGCAGATTTATTGCTCCAGTGGACAGTTCTAAGCGAGAGAATCACACCAAGTTTGCCATCACAGTACAGAGATAGGCCAGAGAGGGAAAATCCAGTCAAGGAGAGAGATCTGAGCACTTGCTAGCAGACACAGCTACAGCAGTAGTGGCGGGGGTTAGCAGCAGCCGTAGCCTCCATACCTACAAGACAGAGTCCAGGACTAAGGCGTGAGATGTGGCGAGTGGATTCTACACAACTATAGAAAGAACTGAAAAGGCACAGACCGACTAGAGTTCACAGACTAGAGACGACCCAGGAACCAAGACTCTGGCGTGATTAGAAGCCTGACATCCTCACTCCTTTTCAGGGAGCAGAGGAGGAAAGGCCACCCCTCCCCCCCACTACCAGAGATCTCCATCTTTGATACTGATAAAGGCCTGTCTGAGCAGCTAGCTCCAACTCAGACCTTGGGGAAAAAAAAAAGAGTCATTTAGCAGGTCACATAATCTATCCTGACTTGCCAGGCTCAGATCCACCCAGGGAAATGTCAACCAACCAAGGGCTGCCGGGTCCAGCAGTGGCTTTCTTCATTGGGTAAACAGAGCAAGAGGTTGCCCCTCCCTACAGCAGCCTTGCCAATCAATTGAAATTCAGTAAACACAAATCCTGAGAATGGCTCCAGGCTGGGCTCTGTGAGTGTCTCAGAAGCTAGCACCTCAGGGAAAAGCTATGGTTTGCTGAAAGGCCTCAACTCTACCCAGAAACTAGCCTCAACAAAGCATATATAACTAGAGGAAACACCCATCTCCCTCTTTTGTGATACTCAAAGCAGATCTCCCTCCCATTGAACTAGCCTGGGAGGAGGATCACAAAATCTTAGGGAAAGCAGAGCATTTTTCTGCCTCAAACAAAATGACTTAAGAAACCAAACGAGCCATAGGAAAATCAAACACTGCAAGCAGACCAGAGACTCCAACAAGAGACTGGTTACAGACACAAGGGAGATACAGGATCATCCCATCCCCTCCAAAAAATCAAAGAAATTTTTTTTTGTACCTTTTCTAAAAAATTTTTGTTCTAAAACTTTTTAAAATTTTTCATTTTTAAATTTTTACAAATAATTTTGTGTTCTATTAACTTTTTTTTCCTTCCTCATAATTTTTATTTTAGAGGTATACGTGTGTGTGCTTTTTTTTTTTTTTTTAATTTTTTTTAGATTTTTTTTTTTTGTTTAGCTCTACTGACCTTTTGATCCTTTTTTTCTTTCCTTCTCATTCTTTTCACGTTTTCTTCTCTTTTGTTCTTCTTTGCCTGACTTAGTTGCTGTTCTGCTAATCCTCAGATATACCCGTAGTCTATTATTAGACCTTATCCCCCATTGTGTACACACTTAATCCACAAATTTATTACTCAATTCAAAACCTCTTAGTCTTAAATTCCTTAATAACAGTACTACCTCTTTATACCTATATAATATTTTATGCATTTTTATATTTAAGTTTTTCACGTCTCCTTTCTATCCCTCCCCTTCTCTTATACTTTCCATATTCTTCTCTGAATATTTTTTCAATTTGCATAATTTTAAGAGTTTCACTTGTTAATTTTTAATTTTTGTTTTTCTATTTTTTCTCTCTTTTTTATATTTCTCTTTCTTCTTATTTTCTCTCTACTATCATTCTATCCAATCTATTTTGCGCTTAGAGATTAGGACTTAGTTAACTCTCCCTCTGCTTTTCCACATCCCTCTATTCCTATTTTTACCCATAACTATCCATAAACCTAATAATTTTTGGTTTGTCAAATTCTTTTTTGTCCTTTGTAGCCCATTAATACATAGTTGTTTGATGTTAAATATATATATATATATATATATATATATATATATATAACAATGGATTCTATCTGCAGACTTTTTACTGTGCAACTACAGACTTCGATTGATGCTTTCCTTAAGATAGTGTTCTAGAACAAAATTGGTGTTACTTTCATCCCAAATTGGCAGAGCAAGCTGGAAAAACACAAGAAAAATGAAAATCTGGATATCTCAACTCCCACTCATGATAATCAGGGGAGAGAACGGATAATGAATAATCCAGAGGATTATTCTATGAACACTACTGGAAACATGGTAAATGAAAAGATTGAAAACCTGCAAAGGACTCTGTATGAGCGTGATAGGAAGAGAGAGTAGGCAAACCAGAGGACAATTCAGGAATATCATGAGCGTGAAGAAGCTACTCAAAGATTGATACAGGAATTGCGTGGACAACATGAGAACACTCTGAGAAATGAAGGAATGACGTGAGCAGGCTGAGATCAGTCAAAGAAATAGGGAGGAATTGTGGGAGCTGGCTGAGAACAGACAAAGAGAAAGTCAGGAATGGTGTGAACAGGCTGAGAAGACTCAAAGAGAACTACAGGAACTGCGTGAACGTGAGGAAGCTAATCAAAGAGTAATACAGGAATTGAGAGAACAGCATGAGAATACACAAAGTTCACTAAAGGCATCCATGGAATCCATAAACAGAGAGCTAAAAGAAGTCAGGGAGACCACAAAGGGAATGCTGAATGCAACCAAACAGAAGGAATGGGAGTCCAAGGAAACCATAACCAAACAACTAAGTGATTTGAGAATAAACAATGAACACCAAACTAAGGAAGTAAAGAAGTTCATACAAGATCAAAAACAAATCACCAACAAAGAATTTGAAGCCATCAAAGCCAACCAACTAGATGGAAAAGAAATTAAAAACGAAGTAGAAAGATTTATAGTAGGTTAGACCATGCAGAAGATGGAATTTCGGGGATTGACAACAGCCTAAATATTATAGAAAAACAACATACAACCATATAAGATAAATCCAAGAAATATGACAGATCTATTTAACTTTTGGTAAACACCATCAGAAGGCCTAATCTGAGGATAATGGGTGTAGAGGAGCATCTAGAAACAGAAGTTAATGGTCTAGGAAATTTGTTTAACAAGATCCTAGCAGAGAACTTCCCCAACATGTAAAAAGATAGGCCTATTAAAATATAAGAAGCTTTTAGAACTCTAAATAGACCAAACAAGAACAGGACATCCCATCGTCACATAATAATCTGCACAGGATCAATTCAGACCAAGGAAAAGATACTTAAAGCTGTCAAGGAGAAAAGATAAATCACCTATAAGGGAAAACAATCAGAATCACCTCAGATTTCTCAGCAGAGACAATCAAAGCAAGAAGAGACTAGAATGATGTATGCCATGCCCTAAAGACAAAAAACTATGAACCAAGAATACTGTACCCAGCTAAACTCTCCTTCACAACCAAAGGTCAAATAAAAACCTTCCATAGCAAAGAAAAATTGAAACCATATATCTCCACCAAAGCAGTCCTACAAAAGATTCTTAAAGATGTCCTACATATAGAAAACCAACAGGACCACAACAAAGGCCAAGAAATCACAACCAAAGTGAGTATCCAAGAATCATAGGAAAAACCCAGTTACCCCAGCACCCACGAAGGGGGATAAAAGGGCAGGAATTCCCAAATACCTCTCAGTCCTATCTCTCAACATTAATGGTATTAACTCCCCAGTTGAGCAACATAGACTGTCTAGTTGGATTAAAAAGCACGATCCTTCTATCTGCTGCCATCATGAGTCACATCTTTCAATGTTAAAGGCTGGAACAAAATCTACCAAGCAAAGGGCCCCATAAAAAGGCGGGAGTTGCAATCGTATTATCAGATAAAATAGACTACAAATTAAAATTCGTGAGAAGAGATAAAAAAGGTCGCTACATATCTATTTGCCAAACAATGGAACACCCAAATTTACCCAAGAAACACCACTTTCTCTGAAATCCTACATACATCCAAAGATATTAATTGTTGGAGACTTTAAGACTATCCCCACTAGGTAAGTCAACTCGGCAAAAACTCAACAGAGAAATTGCAGATGTAAACAAGAGCATAGATCAAATAGATTTAACAGACATATACCAAATATTTCACCCAGAAGCATCAGAATACACGTTTTTCTCAGCAACACATGGAACATTTTCCAAAATAGACCACATTTTAGGCCACAAAGCAAACTTTCAAATTCAAAAACATTGAAGTTATACTTTGCATTCTCTCAGACCACAAGGGAATAAAATTAGAACCCAACACCAGAAGCCACCAAAGAAAGTACTGTAAAAAGTGGAGACTGAACAACACACTGCTGAATCATGAGTGGGTCATGGAAAAAATTAGAAAGTAAATTCAAATGTTCATACTATTCAACAAAAATGAACACACAAATTACCACCTTGTCTGGGACACAGCAAAGGCAGCACTCAGAAGCAAGTTTATAGCTCTGAGTTCCTAAATCAACAAATTGGAGACATCTGAAATCAACAATTTAATTAGACATCTGAGCCTCCTTGAAAAAGAGCAGCAAGATAAACTCCAATCCAGTAGACATAAAGAAATAATTAAAATTAAATCAATTAAATGAATTTGAATAAAAAAAAACCATAGAAAGAATCAACAAAACAAAGAATTGGTTCTTCAAAAAAATTAACAAAATTGACAGACCCTTAGCAAATCTTATCAGTAAAAGAAGAGTACACAGCCAAATAAATAAATTCAGAGATGAGAATGGAAACATCACCACAAAAGCAAACAAGATTCAGAACATTATAAGGGAATATTTCTCAAAACTTTGTGCTAATAAGTTTGAGAACCTGGCAGAAAAGGACTGTTTCCTATCAAATAATGGCATGCGAAAACTAAAACAAGATGACCTAAACCATTGTAACAGGCCCAAATCAAGTATTGAAATAAAAACAGCAATAAGAAACCTCCCAACTAAAAAAGCCAAGGACCATATAATTGTGCAGCGGAATTCTACAAGGCCTTCAAAGCAGAGCTCACACCAATACTCCTCCAACTCTTCAATGAAATTGAAAGAGAAAGTCGACTCCCAAACTCATTCTATGAAGCCATCATAACCTTCATCCCAAAACCAGGCAGGGACTCATCAAAGAAAGAGAACTATAGACCCATTTCTTTGATGAACATTGATGCAATCCTTCTCAACACAATTCTGGCCAATCGATTTCAACAATTCATCAAAAAATCATACACCACGATCAAACAAGGTTCATTTCAGGGATGCAAAACTGGTTCAATATACACAAAACAATATAATTCATCACATAAAGAGGAGCAAGGATGAGAACCACATGGTTATCTCAATAGATTCAGAAAAAGCAGTTGACAAGATCCAACATCCCTTTAAGATGAAGGTTCTGGAAAAATTAGGAATCCATGGAATATTCTTCAATACAATAAAGGCTGCATATGACAAACCTACAGCCAGCATTATACTTAATGGTTAAAAACTAAAGCCATTTCCTCTTAACTCAGGAACAAGACAAGGATGTCCACTCTCCCCACTTCTCTTCAATATAGTATTAGTACGCCTAGCAATTAGAAAAAAATGCAAAGATAAAGGGGATCCAAGTAGGGAAAGAAGAAGTAAACTTTCTTTCTTTACCGATGACATGATCTTGTATTTATGGAATCCCACAGACTCCACTCCCAAATTACTCAAGCTGATTCAAAACTTTGGCAAAGTAGAATGGTATAAAATTAATCTTCAAAAATCAATGGCTTTTCTGTATGGCAACAATGTGAAAAGTGTGGCTGAAAGTAGGAAAGCAACTTCATTCATAGTAGCTCCACAAAAAATAAAGCACCTAGGAATTAACTTAATCAAAGAAGTGAAGGACCTATAAGATGAAAACTTTAAAAACTTGAAAAAGAAAATCAAAACAGAACTTAGAAAGTGGCAAAAACTCCCATGTTCCTGGACTGGAAAGATCAACATTGTGACAATGGCAATACTTCCCAAGGCTATCTACAAATTCAATGAGATACCTATCAATATTCCAACCTAATTCTTCAAGGAAATAGAAGAGGCAATCCAAAAATTCATATGCAACAATAAAAGACCCCGAATAGCAAAAAAGATCCTCAACAGGAAGAACAATGCTGGTGGAATATCTATACCAAATTTCAAACCCTACTACAAAGCCATAGTAATCAAAATAGATTGTTACTGGCACAAGAACAGACCTCAGGATCAATGGAATGGAATTGAAAACCCAGAAATGGACCTACAGACCTCTAGCCATCTAATCTTCGATAAGGGAGCTAAAAAAATGGAATGGAAGAAAGACAGCCTCTTAAGTAAATGGTGCTGGCAAAATTGGTTACCTACTTGTAGAAACCTAAAGCTAGATGCTTATATATCACCCTGCACCAGAATCAACTCCAAATGGATCAAAGACCTTGGAGTCAAAGCAGACACTCTGAAAACATTACAGGATGGAATAGGAGAAACCCTAGGACTCCTTGGCACAGGCTGAAAATTTCTTAATAGAGACATAGAAACACAACAAATGTAACATAGGTTGGAAAAATGTCGTTGCACGAAATTGCAGAGCTTCTGCATGGCAAAGGACATAGCTAGCAAGATCAATAGAAAGCCCACGGATTGGGAGAAGATCTTCAATAGCCATACAACGGACAAGGGTATCATATCTAAAATATACTTGGAACTCAAAAAGCTAAATCTCCCAACAACAAATCCTCAAAGAAACAACTGCCCAATAAATAAGTGGGCTAAAGTCTTAAAGAGAAACTTCTCTGAAGAGGAAAGAAGGATGGCCAATAGGCACGTGAAGAAATACCCAACCTTCCTAGCCATAAAAGAAATGCAAATCAAAATAGCATTAAGATACCACCACACCCCAGTTAGAATGGCTGTAATCAAGCACTCTAATAACAACAGATGCTAGAGCGGATGTGGACAGAAGGGAACTTCTGGACTGTTGGTGAGAGTGTAAACCTGTTCAACCATTTTGGAAAGCATTATTTAGGTCCCTCAAAAGACTCCACATAGAGCTCCCCTATGTCCTAGCAATTTCATTTTTGGGCATTTACCCAAATGTTCACAAACAAGACCAAACTAAAGCTACAATCACAACTAGGTTTATTGCAGCATTATTTACCATAATTGAGATATTAAACCAACCCAGATGCCCCTCAGTAGATGAATGGTTTAAGAAAATGTGGTATACATACACAATGGAATTCTATGTCTCCATCAGAAATTATGACATTATCCCATTTGTTAGTAAATGGAAAGCCTTGGAAAAAAATATATTAAGTGTAGTAATCCAGTCCCAAAGAAACATAGATCCCATGATTTCTCTTATTTGCAATAACTAGTATATGTCTGAGTCAAGCAGAAAAGTTCAGATAAGTTGATGTTAGGGAAATGGAACCCTAAGATATGTATTCAAATATTTTTTCTTTCATGCGATTGTTTCTAACACATTTATAATATTATTGCTTTGTTGCTTTGTATTGCCTTCCCCTCATGGTATAACCGCTGCTTTCACTGTATTTGAGGTTGGTACAATTTGTGGGGGGGAAGGGAACAAACAAATCATTTAACTAGGGATACAGTTGGTCCCATTGCAACCATGAGATATAGAAGTCGTTATGTCGAAAAACGAACTTTACAACTTTTGTTGGGGGGAAGTGCGGAGGAGGACTGGGTGGGGAGGTGGGGGGAAGATGGGAAGGGGAAACAAAGAAGGAGGTTACAATGCTTGATAAGAAATGTACTCATTATCTTGCCCATGTAATTGTAACTCCTCTATAAATTATTTTCAGAATTTAAAAAAATGGGAAAAAAGTATTCTGATTAGAAGAAATAAAGAAAGAATGGAAAAAAAATCAAAAGACAATCAGTCAGAAGACAGACAATAAGAAAGGAAAGAAAGAAAGAAAGAAAGAAAGAAAGAAAGAAAGAAAGAAAGAAAGAAAGAAAGAAAGAAAGAAAGAAAGAAAGAAAGAAAGAAAGAAAGAAAGAAAGAAAGAAAGAAAGGAAGAAAGGAAGGAAGGAAGGAAGGAAGGAAGAAAGAAAGAAAGAAAGAAAGGAAGAAAGAAAGAAAAGAAGAAAGGAAAAAAGAAAGGAAGAAAGGAAGGAAGAAAGAAAAGACAGAAGAAAGAAAGAAGAAAAGAAAGAAGGAAGGAAGGAAGGAAGGAAGGAAGGAAGAAAGAAAGAAAGAAAGAAAGATGAGAGAGAAAGAAAGGGGGAGAGAAAGAAGTTAGGGAGAGAAAGAAGTTAGGGAGAGAAAGAGATAGGGATGGAGGGAAGGAGGGAGTGAAGAAAGAAGAAAGGGTGGAAGGAAGTAGGGAGGAGGGAAGGAAGAAAGAAAGGAAGGAAGGAAAAATCAAAGGAAGGAAGGAAGTTAAAAAACAATTTAATTTATATATTCTGCTATTTAGCCCAACATAAATTTCATGTAAGTTAACCCTTTAGTAAATGCAACATTACAATTGTCACTTCTCTGCCGGTTCTCCATGCATGAATGAAACCAACAAATGAAGGATCAGAAATAACCAGGTGATTCTTTTTGCATCTGGAGTAAATATGTATACAAATCTTTTTCTCATTTTCTATACATCATCAAATAACTATTTGCTAACAATTTACCTTTAGTTATAAATATTCTAATAATTGATTTAACCAAATGATATCAATATATTATATAACGGGAACACTAGTATTTATAATGCTATTAATATTACAGTCTTCCTGTCATATTAATTATAATAATTTTATTATTTATTTTATCAGAGAAATTAGCATCCTCTGATATTGGTGTCTGTGGGAGTCCTAATAGCAGACTATAGTTAAAATTAAGGGAGATCTGCATTTCCGAAAGCATTTAACTCATTAGAGATTGTTCAAATACATCAGAAGGTCCTTAGAAAGGCTGCACTATGTAGACATGGTAACCTATGATGTGATTCAAGAGCACTAAACAATCATACTTCACTTTGCTGTCATCATAATTATTTCCATTCACATATTTTCTACAATATAGGTTTGTCCTTCAGATATTATTTTCTGTGAAATAATATCCAAATGATACACTACACTAAGAGTTAAAGCAAAAGTTTCAAAGGGTATTGGATGATGTAATACCTTCCAGATACACATGTTGAAATTCTATTCCCCTATCTAGTGTCATTAGAATCACCCTTTCAGAGATGTCCCTGAAATAATGATCCTGATAAAAGAAGCCCAATATGACTACTCTGTCATGTGAACGTCCAGCAAATAGATTATAATGAACCAGAAAGTGGACCCCCATGAGACAAGGAATTGCTTTGAATAAGCATTTTTATAATCAATGTTTAATCTCCTAGAGTATGGGTAATATATTCCTGATACTTACTTTGAAGTATTTTCTTATATCAGACCAATGGCTGACAAAATCAAGGTAGTTTTGTTTTAAATCTCAAAAATTCTGTAAAAGAATTTTCATGTTTTATTATTTGAATTTTTTTCTAAACCTCCAGGTTAAAAATATTTTTTACTGGGAATTTAATTGAGGTTCAACTCTCTATTCAACTATCGTAATTAATCTGTTGAATATTCTTATTATCTTTA
This sequence comes from Dipodomys spectabilis, assembly GCF_019054845.1. NCBI lineage: Eukaryota > Metazoa > Chordata > Mammalia > Rodentia > Heteromyidae > Dipodomys > Dipodomys spectabilis. Next base: position 3,119,630 of record NW_024871098.1, on the reverse strand, counting down.
TGTAGTCGTACAAAGGAATTGCCATTCACCCAAAACAGTTTATGGATACAGTGCATCTTGATCAATGTTACCACTTTCAACATCGCATCCACCCATCCCAATCAACCCCAGTCCTTACATATCTCAATATTATGTTATGTATGGAATTACTTCATATTTAACTAAGCAGTGTATATGTAAAATGCACCTGGAATGATCTTCCCTCTTCAATATCTTCACTCCCATTTCACACTATCCCTTCCTTTGTATATTTCAATTCTGGGAAGTATCCAATGGATTCTTCCCTTTATTCTATCCTTTTCCCCTTCATTTTCCTGCCCCTCTCACATTGCCCCCACACACTGTCCTCTCTTGCACATTTACTTGTATTTATTTTGTTGGGCTTTGACTTAGACATGGCAATGGTGGTTTTGTAGCAACAACTTAACAGTGGGGATGGGAGGAGACATCCCTGAAGAAGAGACAGTTGATCTGAGAGCCATCATCCAGGCAATTATGTAGGAGCAGGTACTCCAAACAGTAAGAACAGCAAGTATATCCCCCATTAATGGGAATGGGTGTGACTTGCTTCAGAAAAAGAAAAGAGCACTGACATGCTTGCTTGTGAAGTAAGAATAGAAGGATACAATGAAGTAAAAAGAGATCCGAAATGAAAGTAGGAATAAATTAGATAGATTGTGGGTGCCACGTGTTACAAGAAGAAAAGTTCTTATTTTAGTCTAAATTTGACATGATCCACTGGAACCAAAGTGGTAAAATAGTAGTCAGACACATCTGATTCACCTAAAGAATGCTATTAAAATGTGATACTTGCTGGGGTCTGGTGGCTCACAATTGGAATCCTAGTGACTCAGGAGGTTGATATCGGAGGATCAGGTTTGAAGCAAGCCCAAAGAGGAAATTTGGTAAGCGTGATCTCCAAATAACCACCAGAAATATGTATATGAAGCTGTGGTTCAACTGGTTGAGCACTAGCCTTGAGGAAAAAACTAAGGGACAGTACACAGTTTGTAGGTCCAAATCCCAGGCTTCACAAAACAAAGAATGCAACAAATAAAATTTGGTGCTCTGTCATTCATTACTTAGCATTCTAGTTCAATATATTTGGTATGAGACATGGAAATTATATCCTTAGCAAATGCTTTCCCGTGATATTTGGCTTCATTACCAGCTTTCAAAGTCCTGGCATCACCAATGCCTCCTCCCAGTTAGCATAGCGGTCTAGTACTAGAAATTTCACGGTATATTTTATTTATGATAAAAATTCTGTTCATCTATCCACATACATCAAATGAATAGTAGCCACATTCCACTATTCTGAATGTTTTTAATCTCCCTTTGAGTTAATATGTATTAAGGCTTAAAAGCTCTAGAGTGGTTATCAAATTAATTCAACAGTCATCATTCTTCCACCCAATCTTGTAACGTAAGTTTAAAAAAGGAGAGACTATATGAAAGTGTGCACATGATACCTTCTAATAATACTCTCAACAAGTGGGGTTTTACGGAAACATTCTGATTGCTTTGAAAAGCATAGGGTAAGAGATTTAAATAAGCTGCCAAACATCACAGATGGAAAATGCTATTGGCTTTAGAGCAAATTCATTTGCCTAGAACTGAGGAAATGAGTTTCAGAAATGACAGAGGCAAAGGGTATTATTCAAAGCACCTTATGAGATACAAGCAGCCTATCTAGATCAACCTTCCAGGAAAAAAAAGAATGAAAAGAAATTAATGCTTCTAATACAAGCCACTTGGTGGTGGTTCATGCTTGTTATCCTAGCTACTTAGAAGTCTAAGATGAAAGGATCTCAATTCAAACCCAGGCCAGGAAGGAAATACTCCTCTCTGCAACCAGCAGACAGAAAGCAACAGTTCTGTGCCTGAAGCCCAGCTGGACGGCCTCTGGACATGATCATCCAGACTCCCAAGGCTCCCCCGCCATCTGAATTATTACCAAATACATTCAGATAGTATCTCTTGTTTTTGAGAGAATACTTAAAAGATGTATCAAAAACATTTCACTGAGTTCCAATTAAAAAAGGCATAGTGAAAGTGGAAATATGTACTCACTCACTGAAAGGTAAGTTACTGACCAGCATGATGTAAATGGGATTAGAGGCCCATTTGGTAATTTATCCACACAAACATCTTTCCTCACAACTTATCAGTCAGCATGTATAGTGAGATTTTTGAACGCAAGGAACGTGTGTGAGCATGTAGCTTATAAAATAATAATGAAAATCTAGCACTGGAGGCTCAGGCTTGTAAAACTAGGTACTCAGAACCCTGAGATATGAGGAACTCAGTTCAAAGCCAACTGAGCAAAAAGACTCCAATGCAACAGTAAATGCAGAAAGCTGAACCGTGCTTCAAAAGGCAGAGTGCTAGCATCGCATACAAAAGCTAAGGGACAGTATCTAGGTCCTGAATTCAAACCCCAGTACTGACTCTCATACACATAATAATCATGACAACACCACAGTATATGCATATGTTAACAAGGGATGTAGATGAATTGGATAATGACACCATTTACTTCACCTTTAGTCTCAAGCATTCTGTACAGCATAGCCTAGTCCTTGAAAAGCCCTAGGTGAAATCTTTCCTAAAAATCAGTAGATACATCCTCATTTCCCTCTGCAAATTTATATCATGTGCATACACACACATACACACACACACACACACACACACACACACACACACACACACACACACACACACACACACAAAGTGCTATATTTTTCTAACCGATTTTTAAATACATAACCATACACACATGCTTCAGAATTATGTGCCCTTGTTTAGGTTTCGTAGGGAGCACAATATTTCCAGGGTCTGGCTCATTCTTGTAATCTTAGCTGCTCAGGAGGGTGGGATGTGAGAATCACAATTTCACGCCAACCCAAGCTAATAAATACTCAAGATTCTTATCTTCAATTAAGTAGCAAAAAGCCAGAAGTGGAGATATGGTTAGAGTGGCACAGTGACAGCCTTGAGTATAATAATCTAAGCAAGAGCTTCAAACCCTCAATTCAAGTCTGAGTACTGCTCCACTAACACTCCAAAAGCCAAAAAAAAAACCCACAAAACCAAAAATATGTCAAAATATTTTGTAACTTTTGAAGCAAATTCCAATGAGGCAACAGAGTTTCTAGTTAATTGAAGATTTGGTGTGGAATTACCAAATTCAACATGTATTTAAGTGATGAAATGAACAAGCAACCAAATATAATTTCCCAGTAAAGAATCTTCCTTAGTATTTATTGGGACCCTTGACAAAGAGATTTTTATCTACGCTTTTTGAAAATCAGTGGGTTTTTTTTCCAGTATGGTAAATAGTAAAACGTTTACTGTAAGTTATAGGAGTCATTGGAAGCTCCAAGTGAATTGAATGTACAACAAAAGCACACATTAGTACAAGTTTATATGCCTCTGTTGAGTCACTACAAATCTATAATAGTGTAGCCTCTCAGAAAGCGAAGGAGGATGCTCAGCATCACTGCTCATAAAACAAATGCAAATCAAAACCAAAACCACATTTAGATTCCACTCACCCCAGTTAGAATGGTTTATCAAGAGAACAAATAATGACAGATGCTGGGGTGGATGTGGCTAAATAGGAACACTACTACACTGATGGTAGGAATGCAAGCTGGTTCAGCCACTCTGGAAGGCAGTATGAAGGTTCCTAAAAAGACGAAACATAGAACTCCCCTAAGATCCAACAATCCCACTCCTCAGCATTTATCCAATTGATCTCAAACTAGAGCACAATACGCGACCAGCAGAACTATGTTCATTGCAGCATTGTTTACCATAGCTGAGATAGAGAGCCAACCCAGTTGCCCCTCAACAGATGAATGGATCAAGAAAATGAGGTATATTTATACAGTGGAATTTTAGGCTGCTATCAGAAAGAATGACATCGTCCCTTTTGTAAGAAACTGAAAAGATTTGGAAAAAAATCATATTAAGTGAAGCAAACCAGGCCCAAAGAAACATGAGCTCTATGATTTCCCTCATTTGCACAGATTAGCATTAGCCTGTTACTCCTAAAGTGGATCATGATAGCTCAAGAGTTATGAACATATATATGACCATACAAAATGATGCTAATTAAAATGAACTCTAAGACAGAAACAGCAGGTCTTATTTCATGTAGTTGTCAAGCTTAATGTAGCCAATGAACTGCAGTTTGTTTTTTGTTCTAATTTATGTCATTTTTCTTTGCCTATTGGTTTTATCCATGGCAATGACTGATTCTGGTACCCTGTATGCTGTATATGCATATATCTGGTTGGGGGAAGGGAAGGGAAATAAAATGCTGAAAGAAGTACAAAAGGTGAATCATTGCAACAATGATACTCACAAGACACTATGGCAGAAATTAACTTTACAATGTCACGTGGGTGACTCGAGGGAAGGGACGGGGGAGAAATACACTGGTTTTGGCAACAATGTTCAATGATAATGTAAATTACTCATGTACATGTGACCCCTTTGTACAACATCTTTAGAGTAAAATAGATTTTTTAAAATATAAAAATTAAAAAAGTTATTTTTTTCATAAAATCTCAAACTTATATCAATGAAACTTCTGAGTTCATGTCAAAGAGTTTTTTTACGACTTTCAAGAAGTTAGTACTAAGTATATATAACCACAATTAAGGGATGAATGCTAGAACTCTATCACTTGAGGCACAGCAACACTTTCAGTTTTTTTCTGAAATTTAATTAGAGATAAGAATCTCACAGACTCCTGCCTGGGCTGGCTTCAAACCTCAATCCTCAGACTCCTGATTATCTAGAATTATAGGCGGATGCCACGAGTGCCCAGCTTAAAACAATGCATCTTTTTTTTTCTTTTGGCTAGTTCTGGGGATTGAACTCAGGGTCTTGAGCTTCTTTTCCTCACGCTAACAATCTACCAAGTGTGACATAAGGTCAATTCCAGCTTTGATGTAGTACTGAGGAATCAAACCCAGGACTTCACATATACAAGGCAAGCAGTTTACCACTAATCCTTATTCCACGGCCAAAACTATGCATCTTGATGATCATTAGCCCTCATCCCTCTCAATCCTATCTCATCCCTCTATATAATTTTGTAGACTATTCACTGACTCACAATATCATGTACAGTCACTCCGATGATATATTACAGATCACATTTTATTGATAGTCTTATTCATCCACATACTAAAATTATGCGTTACAGAATTCTGTTATTTTAAATTCTAAATTATCATTCAGATTCTCTCATACTATTCTAAAATTTTTTCTAAGTGTTATGCAAATGAAATCTGTAATTCTTCGATAAAGTACAATGACTCATAGAATGTTAAAGTGTTGGACTATGAACATCACCTTCAGTTCTAGGATATTTTATCATCACTACCCTCTCAAAATTCTCCAATATTTCTTGGTAGTCACTTCCTGTCATCATTTCAACTTACCCTCCCATTGAGCAACTATTATTTCATATTATATCTCTACAGATGTTCCAAATTTTAAAAAGCTCATATAATTAGAAAATGTAGTCTTTTTATCCATTTCTCCCATCTACTATTACTGTTTCCAAAGTAAGTCCATGCAAATTTTTCTCATGGATAGAGCATATTGTTTTGTATGAATGTGTGTAATTGTATAATGTCCTCAATGGGCATTTCAATATTTTATTATATGTTATTGTAAAAGGTTTTTCTATGTATATTCTTGTACATGTGTCTCATAGGACATATGTTGAAATATATTTTTATATAAAATTATGATTCAAAATGCTGGATCATAGAGGCATCTATATGTGTACTATCTTAAAGATCCCCTCTGGAGATGAGGTCTCTCTTCTTATTTGGTGTTAGTATTTTCTCAACCTGGCGAGTCCAAAAAGCTTGAGTGAAATGGGTGTATGTTGAACCAAAGTGCAGTTTCCAACCCAGTTGGCCTGTAAGGTCTTCAACACTCATCCTCTGCAATAACAGGCACCTTTCTAGGACTTAAATAATAAAGTTGCTTTTGGATTCTAGTTTGTCCTTTGATGATCAAACCTTGCCCATAATAGTTAGTGGGTTTGAGCTAACTGATTAAGTAGTGGGCCTAGCTCACTTGAGGTCATGTGGTTCCCACCTTTTCAATTACCTGGAAGATCCAGGATATAAACAGAGTTTATCTTTATAAAAAGGAAGGTTTTCACATGTCCAGGCTCACCTTTTTCTGGCGTTCTAACTTCTGACAGTCATGCTTCATAAGCTCTGACAACAGCCCTCCCATTAAATATTTTGTTGGTTTTTCACAATTGCTTAGATGTTAAGTCATGCCTCCACCTGCACATTCCTCACCCAAGGCTGTTTGAAACATGTTTTTTTTTTCAGTCATGGTGCCTGAATTCTGGGCCTGGGCACTGTCCCTCAGCCCTTTAGCTCAATATTAGCACTTTACCACTTGAGCCACAACACCATTTCTGGATTTTTCTGCATATGTGGTGTTGAGGAATCAAACCCAGAGCCTCATGCATGCAAAGTAAACAATTTACCATTGACCTTCCTTCCCAGCCCTTGAAACAATCTTGACTGGTTCATTATATAACTATTTCAAAAACATGTACTCATCATTCTTATGTTTCCTCTATTTGTTGGTCTTTCCTCTTTTATAAAACCTTCAAACTTAAATAACAATCTTTTAAATAAAATATTCAGGAAAAATAATCCTATATGAAATTTTTATGCAATATCATAAAAAGAATATTGTAAATAACCGAATTTCAAGAGCCTTTTGTTATTAGCTCAGTTACTTACTGAATGCCTGTAACAGATCCGTCTGAAGATATTTACACATACACAGGTATATAGACGATTTAGTTTATCAAGTGCACATTAAAAATAGAGCTCAAAAATACAAATCAGCCTTAACACATATTTTTGTATCTTTCCTCACATTCTCCCTAAAACATGACAATATTAAGAATGTCTGAGTGAGCCTTCTTAGTTCCCATTTTCTTGGGCTTCCTAGGTTTAAAATTCTTTGATCATATAGACATGCTGTAATGGGAATATGATTTTTTGGTGGACTTGCCCTTCAGACTGTGTTTCTTGTTCACCCCTTTTCTCAACTCCATTACTAGAGATTTTTCTCAGAGATGACTCCATCATCAACTTTTCATTCTTCCAAGCTGGAAAAATGAAGTTGCAGATCAAGACGCTTAGACAAAAAAAAAATGTAAGAGACTGAATCTAAGACACTTCTCTCATACACAGTCCCTGCAAACATACAAATCGCAAAACAGTACTTATAGTTTCATATTTTTCTAACATGGCCAATGCATGAGGTTGCTTGCTTCTGTGGGTGGCTGTTTGGGCCTCTTCCTGATGATGCGGATTAAGTTTACATCTCAGGTCCATTTTCAGCTAAAAAGGATGGCAGGTTTAGCCCATCCATGAGGTTGGCTGAACAGATGGCTGGATGTGTCTCCTCTTGAGGGGCTCCTAAGATCCCTCATGAATGGCATGCAAGATCTATGTTGCAAATACCAGGGGACATTAAGGTATACTACAAACACCAACTCAGCAAGGCAAAGTTTACTCCAGCAGAACGTATCCAGTCTGTCGCAAGGCCAAGTTGAATAACCACACTGCATAGGCAGCCCATCTCTGGCTATCATGAATTTGAATTTTGGGATCATCTTTCATGATGGTTCAAATATCCCTTTCAAACTGTCAAAAGTTTTAATAATCAGTCAAATCCAAATCACCTGGCCATATTAAAAGAAAAACATCCACTTTTTACCCAGTTGTTGTTCTACCACTAGTGCCATTCCCCTATCCCCTAGCACCTCCAATAACATTGGTAAGGTTGTGATTACCTTTACAAGGGCAGTGCTTATATCAGTCAAACACTTCATGATTTAACTTGGGAAATGTGATCACTATTTTCCTTAGCTTGGACTTCATTTAAATCGAAAAGTGTCTCTATTGATTCAGAAAGAAAGAGTGGATATTATGCATTAGTTTCTTTCTTTTTTTTTTTTTTTTTTTTTGGGTCCGGTCGTGGGGCCTGAACTCTGGGCCTGGGCACTGTCCCTCAGCTCTTCAGCTCAAGGCTAGTGCTCTACAACTTGAGCCACAGCGCCACTTCTGGCTATTTTCTTTTTGCTTATTTGGTGCTGGGAATCGAACCCAGGGCCTCAGGCTTGCAAGGCAAGCACTTTACCACTGAGCCACCTTCCCAGCCCCAGGAAGAGTGGATATTATGGTAGGCACCTGAGATGTTTTGCTATGTATATCAAGGGCTGTAGACCTCATGTGTAATATTTTACTAATTTTTATGGGGAATAGATGATGCATTTTATGTGCAACTAGAAACAACTTTCAAGCATAAGAAAAAGAGAAAACGTATCTCATATGCTACATATGCTATTATATATTGAAAATGTGTATGATAACATCCAAATTATGGCAAATTGACAATGCATTTTGTACAAAAGGGGTGATTTCCCTGAGCGTACTCTCATTACATTAAAAAACAGTCTCACTGCACTGAAGGGACGGAAGCCAGGAGGAGGAACAGAATGAGTGTTAAATGGGACAGCATACAACAAAGGGGCTTCTCAGCTGCATTGGTCATAGAAGGAAAAGAACGAAGCAACCCAAAGACAGTGATGGGAAGGGAGCAATAAGAGGGAAAGAGAGAATAACCTACAGTAAGCAAAAGCAAGAAATGCAAACACCAACTCTGCAAGGCAAAGTTTTCTTCTGCAGAAGGCCTCCTGTCTGTTGAATAAGCACTCCACTTGAATAAGCCCACCACTGGCTCCCACAAATTTTAACTTTGGTATCATCTTTCATGATGGCTCAAAGTTTTAACCCCTTTCAAACTAGTCAAAAGCTTTAATAATCAACCACAAACACATCAGCTGGCCATATTAAACAAAAAATATCCACCTTTTTCCCAGCTGGTGTTCTACCACGAGTGCCATGCCTGTAGCTCCTAAGACTTCTGTAAAATAGCATTGGTAACGTTGTGACTACCTTTACAAGTGCAGTACTTATATTAGTCAAGAACTTCAAGATTTAACTTCTACAATTTTCTCATCTGATTTTACTTTCTTTTCTTCCAACCTAGTAAGCACTAACTTTCCAATTCAGCAGTATCCAATAGGATATTTTGATTTAAAAAGGTGTTTGGTTAAGGCAGTTTTTCAGTCACTGAACAAAACCTCTTATACAAGAGATAAAGCACCCATCTACACATCACTCTGCAAACAATTATTAAAGTGGTAAATATTGACACCATGATTCATTCTTAAAATGCTTGTTCCACCCTCAAACTAGTAAAGGGTCTGACACCAGACACGGACACACAAACGTTTTCTCTTTTTAATGTGACTGTGGGCTGGTCTTGGGTTTGATCTCATGCTCTGGGCATTGTCCCTGAGCATTTTTGCTCAAGGCTACCACTCTAGCCACAACTCCAGTAGTATCTTTTTGCAGGTTAGTTAGAAATAAAAGTCTCATCTGTCCTGCCTGGGTTGGCTTCAAACAGAGATCCTCAGTACTCAGACACCTGAGCATCTAGGATTACACTCAACATCATCTCAGTTTTTATGTAATTTGTTTGCCATTACTTAACCTTTGTAAGTCTTTCTGCAGCATTGGCCTTCAACCACCACACAGATTCCCTTTCAAATATATTTATTGTTTTTTGAACAGGTTTATTGTGAAAATATTGTACAGAAGAATTATGTACATGAGCATGGTGAAGTGCACTTTTCCTATCAAGCATTGTTACCTCCTCCTTTGTTTTTCCATCTTTAACCTTCCAGCTCCACAACTACACTATATACTCCCCCCTCCCCCTAAATTGTAAAGTTTGTTTTTCAACAGTGTCTTGTGCATCTCATTGTTAGAATAGGTCAACCTCTATCCCTATTTAAGTGTTTTGTATTTTTCCCTTTCACTCCCCAAATTAGAGAAGTGCATATACAAGGTGCAGGTCACGTTGGAAACACAGTGGAAACAGAGGTTATACCGTAGAGGAGTGGGGAATACAATGAAACAAAAATCACATGGAACATTATAATATGTTAGAAACAAGAGCAAGAAAGAAAAATCACTCCTGTCCCTATCTTGGGGTTCATTTCACGTATCTTCATCTTATATGGTCAAATTTAGGCCAAAATTTTCGCATTCAATCCTACCAGTGGCTCCTACTTACTTTTCCTTGGTGGTATTTCCAATTAACAAACACTGCTGATAAATAAAAGTGCATATTGGAAGAATCCGATTAGGGACACCATAGATTGTGGAGATCAACAGAATAAAACTAATTTGAGCTTCCGTTTCTGGTTTCTAGCTTTAAGCTCTTTGGAAAAGATTCAGGGGCCCCTAAATAGCATAGTTGTAAATATGAAGTTTGAATGACCCCCTACCTATGAAGTCTGTCCTTACTTAATTGAAGGTTTTTGAGACTGGTCAGGTGTAGGTTGGCTAATTGAACCAAAGCACAGATTTCACTCCAGTTGGCTAGTAACATCTCCAATAGTGGTCTTCTGCAATACCACCAGACATTTCCCCTTGCTATGATTAGTATTTATTGCTCATCTCAAAGGGTTTGCCTTCAATACATCCATGTAATTTTTGCAGAAATGTCAAATTTTCCCCAGGTATAGTTGACTTGAAAGAATGGATTCGGTCAGTTTCACTGGTTTTTGAAGTAAACTCTTGCTTCTGAGAAGAGCAACAGCGTGTTCCATGATGTCTCATATCACATTTGGCTGACCTATCATGAATTTCATGCCCATGGGGTCTGAGCTCCATGGCAGCACAAAGAGAACCTCTTGTGTGGCCTTCCTGCCACACAGTTACAGCAGTATTTAGTATGTAGACAGAATCACGCACAGTACTTACCTAGCTTATACAGTCTCAATTTCAATCTGGGTAGACTCAAAATTGAAAGTCATACACAAAGTATCTGCTCCAAGGATGAAATTGCCATCATATCATAGGATTAACTAGAGGGTCTACTGTGGCCCTGGAACTAAGCATGGTCACTTTAAGGGCATCAAGACTTTTTGGAGTTCCCCAAGCAGGATGTTTTCACAAGTGAATAGCTGACAAATATTAGACACTTATCTGGGCATTATGAAACTGAATCATGTTTTGACCAATTTAATTATTAACTCCCTCCTTACTAGAAGGTAATGCCCTCCCCACTAGAAGGGAAATTTTCATTCCCTCCCATACTCCCCCCAAACTCCCTCCCTCTTGGTAGGAAACCCTCCCTCCCTCTTGGTAGGAAACCCTTTAGGTGTAGCTTGCCTTTGTTTTGTTGTTGTGGTTCGTTCTTGGAACTGAAATCTGGGCCTGGGTGATGTCCTTTAGCTCTTCAGCTCAAGGCTAGTGCTCTACCACTTGAGCAACAACACCACTTCCCGTTTTCTGAGTGGTTTATTGGTGATAAGAGTCTCACAGAATTTACCTGCCTTGCCCAGCTGTGAACAGCTATACTCAGATCACAGCCTTCAGAGTAGCTAGAATTACAGACGTGAGCCACACAATCCCATTTTTTCTCTTTTCTCTTTTCTTTAATTTGTAAGTTGTGAGGCCTGAAATCTGGGCCTGGACACTGTTCCTCAGCTCTTCAGCTGAAGGTTAGCACTCTACCAGTTGAGCCACAGTGCCACATTTGGCTTTTTCTGCTTATCTGGTGCTGTGGTATCAAACCTCGGGGCTCATGCATGCAAAGCAAGCACTCTACCACTCAGCCACCTTCTCAGACCTCATCTGAGTTTTTAATTAATTCACTTGCCAAAGTTCAATCCTTCTAAGATCTTTGTGCAGCTTTGGCCTCCAACCACCACACAAACTCTTCCGATTTCAGATAATTTTCTGGAACTAATTTTCCCATGACATCCTACTACAGCATTTAGTTTATGGGTTTAAAAAAATCTTTTAGTATATTTAATAAACCTCTGTTTATCTTATTCTACTCTACATTTTATTTTTGCCAGTCCTGGGACTCCCTTAGCTTCTTTTGCTCAAGACTAGCACTTTACCAGTTGAGCCACAGTGCCATTTCCAGCCTTTTCTGTTTATGTGGTTCTGAGGAATAAAACCCAGGGCTTCATGCATGCTAGACAAACAATTTACCACAAAGCCATAATCCCAGCCCCTAAACAATATTTTATTTGTACTAATCATCAGAATAAAAATGATTCATAAGCTGCTATCTGGTTTCGGGCTTTGATCTTTTTGGAAACTCGGTGTGGGGTGGGGGGAGGAATCCTGAAAAGCACCTATGTAAATAGGAAATATGAATGACCTGCTAGGGAAGGGGTGTCTCCTAACTAGTATAAAATGTTTGAGAGTGGACAGGTGGATGAAATTCTAGGGTGAAAGGAATGGCCAATTGAACCAAAGCACAGGTTCTACTCTATTTGTCCAGGAAGGTCTCAAACAGTGGTCCTCTACAATACAATTAGACATTTCCCCTGGCTATGTTTAGAGCTTACTGCTCATCTCTTCATAGGTTCAGCCTTCACTGCATCTTGATAAGTTTCCCAGAAATGCCTATTGTTCCCCCTACCTAGAGAGGCAAGTGGTATAGTTGGCCTTGGGAATATAGGGTTTTTGTCTTAGATCCTTACTCTTGCGAGCAGCAACAGCAGGGTCTTACAAGTTTCCCCACGGATGTGGCTCCTCCTGAGGCACACCCCACATCCCACTTGTGAAACAAGGAACCTGGACAAGTCCCCAAATTGTTGGGACTACTCCTACAGGGTAACCCTATATCCCAAGAAAGACCACCAAGTTGAAAGGAACTTAACACAGCATTAGTTCTGTTAAAGGGCATGTTATTGACAGGAAGCCAATTAAGCAATCACCTTGAATAGGTTTTACCCCTAAAGAGTTACTACTTCTGGTATTAATAAGAAATTGAGTTCACAATCTTGCTCAATTGGCTCTTCTGAGACTCAGCTGGCTAGTTTGAAAGGGGTTATCAGTTTCAGAGCAATCCACTAAACCAGGACAACTTGGCCAGAAATGGTTAGAAAATTCTTACTCAGCTTGTTCTCTATGAATTAAATTATGCCTCAAGTCCATAGAACGATTTTAGTGACAAGATATACTTTAGTTAAAAGAGCTTTTGTAAGATGATGGCTACACTTAGTCAGTCTTTTCCCTCAAGCCATCACTTTCAGAGAAAAACATTCTAACTTCTTCACAGTCCATTCTCAGACAGAATTTATTATCAGCAGCAGCCTCTTTGGAATGGAGGCTTATGAGCTTCCAGGTGAAAACACCTTATTCACATATAGCCTTGGTTCCCTTAGGCAAACTTGCTTCAGCAAGCGGTTATGAAATCAACAGCTGTGTGTGGCCGCATCATTATAGAGATCCTGTCTTGTACTTCTGCTCCTACTGCTAATAGAAAGAGGAATTCCTGCTCTCTGGTGGCACATAGCACACATATTGAACCCTGAGCCCAGAGCACAAATTGGGCTGCAGCATTTTCAGAGCCATAGATGAATCAGTCAGATCGCAGCTGCTTGGCTGACCACAGGGCACACTTTTGATGCCACATTTCTGAGGCAAAACAGTTCTAAGATGCCAAGACACTATGGTAGGGAGAGGCCTGAGGGAGAATTCTTGGTGGGAAGGAGAAGGTGAAAGTTTGGATTTACGTTTTAAAAAGGCAAGCCACATTCTGAATTGCTTGAGGCAGTGAGCAGATCAACATATTTTCTAGCCCTCTAGATGCAGCGTATAAGACCACTTCCCACATCTCACCCTCAATCCCTCCTGCCTGGCAGTCTTCAATTCGCTCTTACATGAGTTAAGCAGTTTTTAACACAGCAAAAGTCAGCAAACCTGATCTAGCTGGTGAAGAAAGCATATCCTCTGGCTTTAGAATAGATCAATTTCTATCTCAGAACAAGAGGAAGAAAAGAAACCACATTCTACAGAATTTAACACCTCAAAGATGCTAGTTTGCTGCCTAAACTTTTCAATTAGATTCATACAAGAAAAAAAGAAAACCTGAGAATTTCTGGAGCCTTTACTAGCCTAGTACTGTGCTCTTGTTGGAATTTTTTGTTTGTTTTGAATTTTTCCTAATACTTTAGAGATCCTAGTTAGAAGAACTGAGACAATGTAGACATTAGCCTGGTTCAGATTAATCTGAAACCACAGCACCTAAATGATCGAATTCTATATCGAGTCTGAAAGCTAAAGGCCAAGGCTTCCATCCCCCCCAACATCTTCAGAATAGTAGAATTGTCTAGGTCTCGGGTTTGTTTCATTTAAAGAATTAGAAAGCAAAAAAGTTTTTAAAGCAGTTTCTTCTTCTAAGCAAAAACAGAACAGTGAAACAGTCTCCTCCTTAAAGCAAAAACAGATTAGTGAAACAGACTCCCCAGCGACAATAGGGACAAAGAGCTGGTTGGAAGGAGCCCAAATCCCTCAGGTAGATGTAGAACCCTTTGTCTCTGCCCATTAGGGCTTGTTCCTAGATTGATTGGTCAATGGGTGGGCTTGTGCTCCAGGCTGTCTCACAATTGGTTTCCCAGTCTCAGAGCATGTGTATGGAATTTTCCTTATTGGATGTCCCATCTCAGAGCACAAGCACAGAAAACACTTTTGATTGAATGGGAGTTAAAGGGACACTCCCCAGACCATAGTCAGAAAAAATGCATTTGTTAGCACCTAATCATTGATGGAAACAAGGTGTGTATTTTTTTGGCTGCATCATTCATCCCCACCATGTTGGAGCCAGTTCCAACCATCACCTTTTATCCATAACTACCCATCTGAAGTGGTTTTACATCTCCTGAGTGGCATATCTCCACTTGTCACTCACAGGGCACTGTACATTGTGGTTTCCCATGAAACACTATGTTGACAGAGAGATTGGATATCTAAATTGCTGTTTTGAAGCAGCAAAGCTCTTAAACTTGCACATTTACCTTGAATTCAATTTGATTTCTATTTATAGAAGGCAAATTTAGTTCTGGTTTGAGCCAACATGTTAAGATATCTTTAACAAATCTAGGGCAGAATAACTGGACTGTATTTTTAAAGTCCAGTTGAGGTAGGCGCCACCATTCCCTGAGTTCTTGTATAATTTCTCCAGAAGGTACATTTTGAGCTGCATTCAGGCTGAAGATCGTCTTTGTGCATCTGAAAGCATATACCTAGGAATCTAAACTGCAGATGAAGCAAGTTCTTAGTAGCAGAATAGTATGTTCAATATATAACTGGTAATGACTTTTGATGAACAAATTAAAGAAAAATGATAAAAGGAGTGTTATAGATCAAGCTACATTGTATTTATTATCTGACTTGTGCAATGATGACCATTTTTCCAAGTACTTAAAGGAAAATCTATCTATCTATCTATCTATCTATCTATCTATCTATCTATATATCTATCTCTACATACATATATATGTATAATATATATATATATATATATATTTAAAAGCAATACTATGTATTTTCTGTGAGTGCATATTGATCCACAGTGTAAGTATCTTAAGGACAAGAGAACTCAAATCATCACAAAAATTCCACTAGTAATGGTTTTTTCTCTGATCTGTTGAAAGTCAAGAGGAAGATTACTTTCATGAAATTTCCAAGAAGATGGAAGCATAGTGCAGCATTAGGATATAGCCCTCACTGTCTTGGCCCAAGGAGACTCCTAAAATGCCAGTAATCACTTCCATGTTCCGGGAAGTGAGGTGAAGTAACAGAAAGAAGGAAATAAAGAAATACAGAACATGTGTGTACTGTCCTTTAAGACAATCTCCTAGATGGTATCAGGTAATATTTTTATCTGTATTATCTAAATATTACCACTATTAGGAAATGTTATCGCTATTTTACTTAGCTTGGACTTCAGTTAAATGGAAAAGTATCTCCATTGATTCAGAAAGGAAGAGTGGATATTATGGTAGGCACCTGAGATGTTTTGCTATGTATATCAAGGGCTGTAGACCTCATGTGTAATATTTTACTAATTTTTATGGGGAATAGATGATGCATTTTATGTGCAACTAGAAACAACTTTCAAGCATAAGAAAAAGAGAAAACATATCTCATATGCTACATATGCTATTATATATTGAAAATGTGTATGATAACATCCAAATTATGGCAAATTGACAATGCATTTTGTACTAAAGGGGTGATTTCCCTGAGCGTACTCTCATTATATTAAAACAGTCTCAGTGCACTCTACGGAGGGAAGCCAGGAGGAAGAACAGAATGAGTGGGAAATGGAACAACATACACCAAAGGAGCCTCTCAGCTGCATTGGTCATAGAAGGAAAAGAACTAAGCAACCCAAAGACAGTGATGGGAAGGGAGGAATAAAAGGGAAAGAGGGAATAGCCTACAGCAGGCAAAAGCAAGAAATGTAAACATCTCCTGATATGTAAGAAATAGTTTGTATTGTCAAAGCTAATAGTATTCACAATCTTTATAGACTATTATAATGATAAATTTTCTTGTGAAGGTTAAAATATGTTTGTGATTTTAACTTAGTATCATGATTTCGCAATACTGTGACATGTGTGAAAATAATGGAAACACCTATCTCAATTTAAAAAAATGGACAAGGGTTGGGTTAGTAAGGATGGTAGAAAATATTGTCAGACACCTTGTATTCATATACTGTTTCGTAGAATGGTAATTTGTTTGTACAACTGCCCAAAGATAATAATAATAACTTGTTTAAAAAATCCGCCTCACACACTTAAATTAGATATAGTTTTGACCCCAGGTTCATTGCATACTGACAATTTAAATTGTTTTCCCAGCTTGTGGTTGTTGATTTTTCTTTTTTCAATATTTTGGGTTAAATGCAAAAAACTTAAAATTTATTATCTTTATTAAACTCTGTGTTAGCATAACCTAGTTAAATAAGTGGATTTCATTTTTATATATCCACATAAGCGTACAATGTACCTTGATTATACTTACCCCTTCAACATTCTCCTTCTTTTCCCCAGGTTTTATTACCTTAATCATTTTGAGAATACTTCATAGTTGTAGTAAGTACATTTACAATATTCTACAAGCTCAATGTCCACACTCTTTTCATCCTCCAAGATTCAAATTCTATATTCATTTAAACAATTTTCCACTCTCCTTTGCTTCAAGATATGCATCAAGTCTGATTTTGCTTCCTGTCTCTATCAATTTGACTGTTCTATGTAACTGATATGAGTAGAATCATGTAATATTTGATCTTTTTATGACTGCCTAATTTAACTTAGAACACTGTCCCAAAGATTTATCCATAAAATAGCATCTGTTACAACATATTTAAAGATGAAATTATATACCCCTGTATGTATAAAGCACATTTGCTTTAGCTGTTAATTTGTTGATGGCCACTTTGATTGCCTCCATGTTTTGAGTATTGTACAAAGTGAATACGAGTGTACAATATCTCTTACAGACTTTGTGTTTAGATGTTTAGAGAATATGCCCAGAAATGGAGTCAATGGATCATATGACAATTTTCTTTTCTTTCTGTTTTTATTTTCTGTCATGGGGCTTGAACTCAGGATCACGTCACTGTCCTTGAACTTTTCCTCAAGGCTGGTGTTTTATCACTTTAAACCACAAATCCACTTCCAGTTTTCTGCCCAGGCTGGCTTTGAACCAAGATCTTTGGATTTCAGCCTCCTGTTCTGAGTGTTTAGGATTACAGGTTTGAATAATCCAGTTTTTAATTGTTTGAAAAGATGCCATACTGTTTCCCATAGAAAGGTTCCAATTTTACCACACTTTTGTCAATATTGTTACTTTATTTTTTTGGAGTTATCCTACCTAATTCATATGAAATGGTAATTTTCTTCATTATTTTGACTTACACTTTCTTGGTGATTAGTGATGTAAAACACCTTTTTTGTGGGCTTCTTAACACTTTGTCTTCTCTGGAGAAACATCTGTGTTCTTTGTACATTGTAAAATCAGATTTCGTGTTGTTGTTTGGATGATGTTCTTTATAAATTCTTGATGTGAACCACTTATCAAATATATGTTTGCAATGACTTTATCCCATTCTGTGTTGGTTTTTTGGACACTGGTGATTGCATCCTTTGGTACATCCTGATTTGTGTTTTCCTACAAAGTATGACCCTTCTCTGATGTCATTGTCCAGTATGACTTCTGGCCCTGTAACTACAAACCATCATATTGATTTGAACTCTTGTTATGGTAACAGTGAACTAAAGCTACATAATTATGCTCTGGTCACCTATCTACTTTCCTCTTTTGGATCTCTCTCCTTCAGTTTTTGGTAATGGCTTTGGGGCATATCCACAACTTATTAGGTCCTTAAAAACCTGTAGAAAGTTACAGCTCCTAAATTTAGTTAGTCCTAAAGGAAATATGTGACTTCTAATTTCTTTTTGTTTCCTTTTTGAACGTTTTTGATGGTAAGAATACTGTACAGAGGGGTTACACTTACATGAGCAAGGTAATGAGTACATTTCCTATCGAGCATTGTTACATTCTCCAGGCAAACAAGATAAAAATTGAGAACTTCATAATATAGAAGCACACCAAAACTCTCGGTATATATTTTTTGTCATATGAGTATTTAGAAATGTGTGAATCTAGATATTTAACCTACTTGCAAGTTAATAATGAACTTGTAACATTTCCATGGATGCTAGGTGATTTATAATGCTCTTGGGTCAGAGACAAAAAGTACTTAATTTTTACAGCAGTAGTGAAAGCCAGTGAGATATGCATGTGTATGTGTGTTTGTGTATGTGTATTCGTATATTTGAAGTGAATCTCCTAGCCCTCAATGCCACTGAGTGAAGCAAAGATAGTCATGAGAAACCTATACAAACAATGGGTTCTGATTTTGAGCAACTGCAATCTATATAATGAGGAATAGGCATGCCTGAACTTTACTCTAGAAGATGACAAAAGCTTAGAAATAGCTTGTAAAGAGTTCCAGGAAGATGGCAGAGGAGAAGCTGGAGGTTAAACAAGCTCTCGCATAGAAAGAAAACTTTTAGTGTTCCAGTGAACAGTCCTAAGGCAGAGAATCACACCAAGTGTGCCATCACAGTACAGAGAGTTATGCCAGAGAGGGAAAATCCAGGCAAGGAGACAGATTTGAGCACTTGCCAGCAGCCGTGGCTGTGGCTTCAGCTGCAGTGGTGACAGCCATAGCCACCAGACCAGCAACAGAGAGAGTCTGGGACAAAGGAGCCAGACACAGCGTGCTAGCGGATTCTACTCAACACCAACAAGAACTGGCAAGGAGCAGACATCTTCATCCTGCAGTTCGCAGACCAGAGACAACCCAGGAACCACGACTAGGTGTGAGTAGAAGCCTGACATCCCGTCTCCCCTCGGCCACCATAGCTTCATGTTTGATGAGGAGGATGGCGATGGGGAGGATGAGGAGTCCAAGGATGGACAGGCCTGAGACCCAACGACCCAGGTGGAAAGCCTGAGCGGATTGGATTTACAGGGGTGCGCCAGATAGTAGACTTGAGTTCCAGGAAGTTGGCAGAAGAAAAGCTGGAGGCTAAACAAGCTCTCGCATAGAAAGCAGTTTTAGTGTTCCAATGAACAATCCTAAGCCAGAGAATCACACCAAGTGTGCCATCACAGTACAGAGAGTCAGGCCAAGACGGAAAATCTAGGCAAGGAGAAAGGTCTGAGCACTTGCCAGCAGTTGTGGCTGCGCCTGAGGCTGCAGCGACAGGCAAGTGGATTCTACTCAAAACCAGCAAGAACCGACAAAGAGCAGACATCTTCATCCTGCAGTTTGCAGACCAGAGACGACCCAGGAACCAACAAGTCTCAGTGTGAGTAGAAGCCTGACATACACACTCTTTCTCAGGGAGCAGAGGAGGGAAGGCCACTCCTCCCCCACACACTCCCAGAGATCTCCATCTTTGATACTGACAAAGGCCCAGCTGAGCTGCTAGCTCCAAGTCAGGCCTTGGAAGAAAACTAGAGTCATTTAGCAGGTCACAAAAACCAAACTGACCTGCCAGACTCAGCTCCACCCAGGGAAATATCAGGCAGCTCGGGCCACCAGCCACAAAAGTGTCTTTCTTGACTGGGTAAACAGAGCCAGAGGCTGCCCCTCCCTTTAGCAGCCTGGAAAATCAATTGAAATTCAGTTAACATAAACCCTGAGAATGGCCCCAGGCTGGGCTCATTGAATGTCTCAGAAAATAGCCCATCAAGGACTACTGTTTGCTGAAAGGCTTCAACTCTACCCAGAACCTAGCCTCATCACAGCATCTCCAAAATTGAGGAAACAGCCATCTCCCTCTTTTGTGATACTCAAAGCAGATCTCCCTCCCATTGAACTAACCTGGGAGGAGGATCACAAAATCCTGGGTAACACAGAGCATTTTTCTGCCTGCTCAAACAAACTGACATAAGAAACCAACCAAGCAACAGGAAAATCAAACACCATAAGCAGACCAGAGACTCCAACAAGAGGCTGGTTACAGACACAAGGGAGATACAAGATATTCCCACATCTCCCACAAAAATCAAAGAATTTACTTTTGTATCTTTTATAATTTTTTTTGTAAAACTCTTTTTAAATTTAAAATTTTAACATTTTTTAAAAAAATTGTTTTCTAGTAACTTTTTTTTCTCCCTCTTATAATTTTTATTTTAGGGGTATATGTGTGTGTGCATCTTTCTTTCTTTTTTTTTTTTTTTTTGAAATTTTTTTTTCTTTTTTGTTTAGCTCTACAGAACTTTTGATCTTTTCTTTCTCTCTCATTTTTTTTCACCTTCTCTTCTCTTTCGTTCTTCTTTGTGTAACTTATTATATCCTCAGATATACCCATAGTCGATTATTTAGACCTTATCCCCCATTGTGTACACACTTAAACCAGAAATTTATTACGCAATTCAAAACCTCTTAGACTTAAATTCCTTAATAGCAGTATTAACTCTTTATACCTATGTAATATTTTAAGTATTTTTATTTTTAAATTTTTCATGTCTCCTTTATATCCCTCCCCTTCTCTCATTATATAAACGTTCTTCTCTGAATATTTCGTTTTCAAATTTGCATAATTTTAAGCATTGCACTTTTTAATTTTTAATTTTTGCTTTTCTATTTTTTCCTGTATCTTTTTTCTCTTTCTCATTCTCTCTCTCTCTCTCTCTCTCTCTCTCTCTCTCTCTCTGCTTTCATCCCATCCCAACTATTTCTTGCTTTGAGATTAGGACATAGTTAAGTTAACTCTCCCTGTGCCTTCCCACATCTCTCTATTCCTATTTTACCCAAACCTCTCCCTAAACCTAATAATTTCTGGTTTGCCAAATTCTTCTTTGTGGTTCATAGCCCATTAATATTTAGTTGTTTGATGTTGAATAGATATATCTGTTGAACTAGATTGTATCTGTTGACTTTTGACTGTGCAACTACAGACTATAGGTGATGCTTGCCTTAATATAGTGTTCTACCACAAAACTGGTGTTACTTTCACCTCAAAGGGGCAGAGTAAGTTGGAAAAACACAAGAAAAATGCCAATTCCGGGTATCCCCACTCCCAATCATGATAATTAGGGGTCAGAACAGATAATGAATAATCCAGAAGAGAGTTCCCAAATAGCTCTTCAAACACTGCTGGCAAACATGGTAAATGAAAAGATTGAAAACCTACAAAGGACTCTGTATGAGCGTGATAGGTAGAGAGAGGAGGCAAACCAAAGGTCAGTACAGGAAAAATTGAAAAACTACAAAGAGCTCTGTGTGAGTGTGATAGGGAGGGAGAGAAGGCAAAACAAGGTTAATACAGGAATATCATGAGCATGAGGAAGCTACTCAAAAACTGACAAAGGAATTGTGTGTGTAGCTTGAGAAAACTCAAAGAGAAAGGCAGGAATGGCGTGAACATGAGAAAGCAAAGCAAAGAACAGTACAGGAATGGAGAGAGCAGGATGAGAATACACAAAGATCATTAAAGGCATTCATGGAATCCATTAACAAAGAGCTGAAGGAAGTCAGGGAGACCACAAAGGAATGCTGATTTGAACCCAACAAAAGGAATGGGAGTCCAAGGAAACCATAAAAAATCAACTAAGTCATTTGAGAATAAAGAGTGAACACCAAATTAAGGAAGCAAAGAAGTTCATACAAGATCTAAAACAAAGCTTCAAAAAGAAATTGAAGCCATAAACGCTGACCAATTAGAAGGAAAAGAAAAAACAAAGTAGAAAGTATTGACAGCAAGTTAGACCATGCAGAACATCGAATCTAGGGCATTAAAGACAGCCTAGATACTGCAGAGAAAGAATATACCACCATTCAAGACAAATCCAAGAAATATGATAGATCTATTT
Organism: Dipodomys spectabilis; assembly: GCF_019054845.1. NCBI lineage: Eukaryota > Metazoa > Chordata > Mammalia > Rodentia > Heteromyidae > Dipodomys > Dipodomys spectabilis. Next base: position 3,097,275 of record NW_024871098.1, on the reverse strand, counting down.
AGCACTTGGAAGAAACCATCAGAAGGCCTAATCTGAGGATAATGGGTGTCGAGGAGCACCTAGAAACAGAAGTTAATGGTCTAGGAAATTTGTTTCACAGGATCCTAACAGAGAACTTCCCAAACATGCAAAAAGATAGGCCTATTGAGATCCAAGAAGCTTTTAGAACTCCAAATAGACCAGAACAGAATAGAAAATCCAACTGTCACATTATAATCCACACAGGATCAATTCAGACCAAGGAAAAGATCTTTAAAGTTGTCAAGGGGGAAAGATCAATCACCTATAAAAGGAAACCAATTAGAATCACCTCAGATTTCTCAGCAGAGACAATCATAGCAAGACGAGCCTGGAATGATGTATGCCATGCCCTAAAAAGAAACCACTATCAACCAAGAATACTGTACCCAGCTAAACTCCCGTTCATAACTGAAGGCCAAATAAAAAACTTTCATAGCAAAGAAAAATTGAAACAATATATCTCCACCAAACCAGCCCTACAAAAGATTCTTAAAGATGTCCTACACATAGAAAACCAACAAGACCACAATAAAGGCCAAGAAACTGCACCCAAACTGAGAATCCAAGAACCATAGGAAGAACCCAGTAGCTGCAAACCCCAAGAGGTGGATTAAATGGCAGGTTCTCCCAAATTCCTCTCAGTCCTATCTCTCAACATTAATGGACTTAACTCTTCAATTAATCGCCATGGACTGTCTAGTTGGGTTACACAGCAAGATCCTTCTACCTGCTGCCTTCAAGAGTCAAATCTTGCCCATAAAAGCAAACACATTTTCATTGTTAAAGACTGGAACAAAATCTACCAAGCAAATGGCTCCCATAAACAGGTGGGAGTTGTAATCCTAATATCAGATAAAATAGACTTCAAATTAAAATTCGTGAGAAGATATAAAGAAGGTAGCTACATACTAATTAACAGATCTCTTCTTAAGGAGGATATTACAATTCTAAATATCTACTCGCCAAACAACGGAGCACCCAATTTATCCAAGAAACATTGCTTTCCCTCAAATGCCACATAGATCCAAAGACATTAATTGTTGGGGATTTTAACACACCACTTTCCCGACTAGATAGACCAACTCGGCAAATACTCAACAAAGAAAATGCAGATTTAAACAACTGCATAGATCAAGCAGATTTAACAGATACCTACTCAATATTTCACCCAGCAGTATCAGAATACATGTTTTACTCAGCAGCACATGGAACACTTTCTAAAATAGACCACATTTTACGCCACAAAGCAAACTTGTCTAAATTCAGAATCATTGAAGTTAGACCTTGCATTCTTTCAGACCACAAGGGAATAATATCAGAACTCAACACCAAAAGCCACCAAAGAAAGTCCGGTCACACAAGGAGGCTGAACAACACACTACTGAATCACGAGTAGGTCATGGAAGAGATTAGAAAGAAAATTTAAATGTTTATGATATTCAACAAGAATGAGCACACATATTACCAGCTCCACAGGACACAGCAAAGGCAGTACTCAGGGGCAAGTTTATAGCTCTGAGTTCCTACATCAAAAAACTGGAGAGTTCTGAAACCAACAATTTAATGTGACATCTGAACCTCCTTGAAAAAGAGCAGCAAAATAAGCCCCAATCCAGTCGACGGAAAGAAATCATTAAAATTATATGAGAATTAAATGAATTAGAATCAAAAAAAAAAACTATAGAAAGAATCAACAAAGAGTTAGTTCTTTGAAAAAATTAACAAAATTGACAGATCCTTAGCAAATCATATCAGAAAAAGAAGGGATCACACCCAAATAAATAAACTCAGAGATGAGAATGGAAACATCACCACAAACAGCCAAGATTCAGAGCATTATAAGGGAATACTTCTCAAAACTTTATGCTAATAAGTTTGAGGACTTGGCAAAAATGGAGCTTTTCCTAACAAATATTGACATGCCAAAACTAAACCAAGATGAGTTAAACCATATTAAGAAGCCCATATGAAGTATTGAAATAGAAACAGAAATAAGAGACCTTCCATCTAAGAAAAGTCCAGGACCAGATGGTTTTACAGCAGAATTCTACAAAGCTTTCAAAGCAGAGCTGACACCAATACTCCTGCGACTCTTCAGTGAAATTGAAAGAGAAAGTTCACTACTGAACACATTCTATGAAGCCATCATAACCCTCATCACAAAACCAGGCAGGGACTCATCAAAGAAAGAGAATTATAGACCCATTTCTTTGATGAACATTGATGCAAAACTCCTCCACAAAATTTTGGCCAATTGACTTCAACAATTCATCCAAAAAATCATACACCACGATCGAACAGGACTCAATTCAGGGGTGCAAAGCTGGTTCAATATACGGAAATCAATTAATATAACTCATCACATCAACAGGAGCAAGGATGAGAACCACATGGTTATCTCAATAGATGCAGAAAAAGCATTCAACAAGATCCAACACCCCTTTATGATGAAGGTTCTGGAAAAATAAGGAATCCATGGAACATTCCTCAATACAATAAAGGCTGTATATGACAAACCTACAGCCAGGATTATACTTAATGGTGAAAAACTAAAGTCATTTCCTCTTAACTCAGGAACAAGACAAGAATGTCCATTCTCTCCACTTCTCTTCAATCTAGTACTAGAATGCCTAGCTACAGCAATAAGACAAGTTGCAAATATAAAGGAGATCCAAATAGGGAAAGAAGAAATAAAACTCTCCCTCTTTGCAGATGACATGATTTGTATTTAAAGAATCCCATAGACTCCACTCCCAAATAACTCAAGCTGATTCAAAACTTTGGCAAAGTAGCAGGGTGTAAAATTAACCCTCCCAAAACAATGGCTTTTTTGTATGCCAACAATGAGAAAAGTTTGGCTGAAATTAGGAAAGCAACTCCATTCGTAATAGCCCCACAAAAAAATAAAATACCTAGGAATTAACTGAACCAAATAAGTGAAGGACCTCTATGATGAAACCTTTAAAAACTTGTAAAAGGAAATCAAAATATAACTAAGAAAGTGGCAAAAACTTCATGCTCCTGGATTGGAAAGATCAACATCATGAAAATGGCAATACTTCCCAAGGCTATCTACAAATTCAATGGGATACCTATCAAAATTCCAACCTTATTCTTCAAGGAAATAGAAGAGGAATTCCAAAAATTCATATGGAACAATAAAAGACCCCGAATAGCAAATACGATGTTCAACAGAAAGAACATTGCTGGAGGAATATCAATACCAAATTTCAAACTCTACTCTAAAGCCATAGTAATCAAAACAGAATGATCCTGGTATAAGAATAGACTTCAGGACCAAAGGAATAGAATCAAAAACCCAGAAATTCACCTAGAGATCTATAGCCATCTAATATTCAATTAGGGAGCTAAAACAATGGAATGGAATAAAGACAGACTCTTCAGTATATGGTGCTAGCAAAATTGGTTAACTACTTGTAGAAAACTAAAACTAGATCCTTATATATCACCCTGCACCAGAATCAACTCCAAATGGATCAAAGACCTCGAAGTCAAACAGACACTCTGAAAACATTACAGGATGGAATAGGAGAAACCCTAGTTCTCCTTGGCGCAGGCCGAAATTTTCTTAATAGAGACCCAGAAACAAAACAAATCAAAGAAAGGTTGGACTAATGACATTGCGTGAAATTGCAGAGCTTCTGCATGTCAAAGGACATAGCTAGCAAGATCAATAGAAAGCCCACGGATTGGGAGAAGACCTTTACTAGCCATACAACGGACAAAGGTCTCATATCCAAATATTCTTGGAACTCAAACAATTAAATCCCCCAACAACAAAGATCTAAAGTTTATTCAAGGGCCTATCATGGAATAGAATGTAGAAAATTTCTATATATTGTTTGTATATTTACAGAATTCGCTTCTCTGACTTCTCTCCCATTTTGAAAAAGAGAGCACCTGTTTGACATATTGAAATACAAATATTATTTTTCTACCTACAGGATGCTACACACTTGGCTTTGTACAAAATATAGAAAAGATTTATGCACAACCCTCATCCTGAAGGAGCAATTATCAGTATCCCAAGTAGCTTGTGTTTATCTCCCACAACTTTCCTTCCAGCTGTCAAACTAGGTGAGTGATGACTGAATTCTACAAGACAGAAAAGCTCAGATAATTCACAGGCATGCATTTAGTATCCAATGGAACCTTCTTCACTTGGATTATATTTTATCACATCTTTGTTAGAGCTTCAGGTTCCTTATTTGTTAACTCAGCTCTCCAGTTAACAGTGAGTAGATGAATCTCATTATTTAAAATTTCATTTAACTGAAATTGGAAGAATTAATTTCTCAGACACTATTCACATTTGAGATTCAGTAGCCACATATGGCCTGTGGCTACTCTGTTAGACAATGCATATATAGAAATGCATATATAGAATATTTCCAGTATCACAGTTGTTTCTGTTAGAACTATTTTAGAGCGTGTTTATGCTTGTTATGGGATGGTCCATGTTCATAAACTTCATATACTCCATAATGGGTACTCAGAGTGAAGATCAGACGAGAAAGACTAGACACCCATGAACTTAAGGTATAGATATACATTGTTCTACATAGGCACATTTATTTGTGAGGAGGAATTGGATCAAACAGTCAACAGCAGCAGAATCACCCGTATCAACTCTAGGAATGAATAGATGAAAATTTTAGCAATTCTTTGCAGCTTTGCTTCTGTGATTGAAATTTGCTGTGGTATTCTCAAAGGTGATTTTGTTGGAAAGTATAAATGTGAAATTATCACAGAAGAAATAGGGTTTGTTCTTTATAAATATCATTTGGTATTTACATGTGACATTTCAATTTTTCCTGGTATCAATACACCACATATATCTTTTTATGGTTTCTGAGTTGTTTCTTTCATTAATTTTGATTCTTCTTTCAGCAGACACTTTAAAAACTAGAGGAAAAGTTAAGAATTTCTTGTGTTTTATAATCCCATTAGTACTCAATAAACTTAATAAAGAATGAGAACCCAAAAACTATGTGAAGAAATTCTATCTATAATCACCTGTTCCTTTTCATTAATTAGTGGAGCAAAAAAGAACTGTCTCCCTAGAATCTCACTTTCAGAATTCAAGAATGAGGTGGGAATAAGACAAGGACAGAGAGACATAGTAACTTACACTGAAGTTGCTGTGCTGTAACAATGAACATCTGTTCCCATGCAAACTTTTTGAATCCCACTGTTAGCTTTTATGTGGTTTTTATTACTATGACAAAGATGACTGACTTTTCCAGATTCGGAGTTGGAAATGTGTGGGACACATTCCTTTATCTATGGAATCTTCCTTAAAATTATATATCATCCACTTTGGCTCTCTGTGCCTTTTCCATCCTTGTCTCAAGTATGTATTTCTACAAATGGAGACGTTGGTTCATCATTTGCCTTTAAATGATTAAATTATGTGGATTTGGGAGACTGTGTGATTTCTGTAGAAGCAAGGTATTATGCATAGGACCCTTTGGTCCATGTTGACAGTTGTTTGTGGAATTATTATTGGGATCCTCATTCACGTACTCATGTGAAAGTAATTCTCTCCATATTCAAGTATAATCCAATAGAGTGGGGCAATGCATTACAAATTTAAAACATGCCTTATAAATATGTTAGAAACAATAGCAAGAAAGAAAAGAAAAACATTTGAATCCTTACCTTGGGATTCATTTCGCCTAACATCAACTTATCTGACCGTTTCTGCTTGTCTCAGACATATACTAGTTACTGCAAATAAGGGAAACCATGGGACCTATGTTCTTTGAGCCTGGCTTATTTCACTTCATATAACTTTTTCCAAGTCTTTCTATTTCCTAACAAATGGGGCACTGTCATCATTGCAACAATGACATGTACAAAATGTTATGTCGAAAAACAAACTTTACAACTTCGGCGGCGGGTGTGTATGGGGGGGGTGGGGGGTAGATGGGAAGGGGAAACTAAGGAGGAAGCAACAATGCTTGAGAAGAAGTGTACTCATTACCTTGGCCATGTAATTTTAACCCCTCTGTATGGTATTTTCACAATAAAAAAACTCAAAAATATAAATAATAAATTAAAATAAAGGAATTTAAAACATACATATAATTCTTCTAAAACTATATATATTAATTATTATTTATTTTGATAATACTGTACAGAGGGGTTACAATTAGATGGGCAAGACAAGCATTGTAGCCTCCTCCTTTGTTTCCCCTTCCCATTCCTTCCCTCGCCCCACCCTCCCACCAATCCTCCCCCACTCCACCAAAGTTGTAAAGTTCGTTTTCGACATGACAACTTGTACTTCTCATTGTTGCAACGGATCCACCTGTATCCTTATTTAAACGACTTGTTTTTCCCCTTCCCCTCCACAAATTTTACCAACATCAAATACAGTAAAAGCAGGGGTTACACTGTGGGGAAAGGACATACAAAGCAACAAAGAAATAATCTTATAAATGCTTATGTATATGTGTGTGTGTGTGTGTGTGTGTGTGTATCAGGTTTTGTCAATTCAATCATCGACTGAGTGGCATATTTGTATAAAACATGATTGCATGTAAGTGTCACTTAGGGTCATTCAAACATGACAGATGCCACTTCTCCAGACATTCTAAAATCACGATTTCTAAGTAAGATAGGATTTTATGGTAGTACAAGTGTTGAGATATCTGCATGACTGTAATGTATATCTTGGAGTGAATTAGGCAGTAAGAAATCCAATATCACATAAGACAAAAATGGTAGTGACAGAATACTCCCTTGAGAAAAATATAGGAGGCTGCCAGAAGTATGAAGAAATTTAGATAATTTTGAAGAATTTAGAATTGCAAGCTCAAGTATGTCTCTTTAAATAAAAATTATATAAGTGGAAGGGTAAAAGAAGTTAGAGAGAAGAAAATAACTGACAGTAAATCATAGTCCCAACATAGAGTATAAAAGACATAATCTATAAATTCCAAGTAAAAAAGAGACCAATATAATATGTCCCACTTAATTTAGGTACATGCAAAATATTTACTTGGCTTTTTCTTATTTTAATGCTTCAAAATAAAGAAGACTTAAGAAAAGTTATGTGATTGTCATTACTTCAACCTGAACTCTTACTGTAATGAGCCCTCTTTTTCTCACTTTGCACTTGGAAAATAGTCCCTAAGTTGATGATGTTTTGGCTAATTAGGGTCAGAGTTAGGGGCTTCTATGTGTACAATAAACACAGAATAATTTAAAACAGCTTTCCTCAAGGTATCCAACCACATTTTCTGAAGCTGGACTTTGAAAACACCATCATACCTGAGCACCTAATTGAATTCACACTTCAGCATTTCCTTGGCACATTCTACTTTGTACCTTCCTTCTTTTTTATACATTCCTTTTGAGTTTATAGTTGCCCTATTTCCATTTCATCTGTACAAACTTCTAAGAACATGGTTCAACTACCACTTCTTGTTTGCACACACCCAGTCTATGAAAGAAGGTACTTTGTCCATGTTAAGCAATAGAGTAGTACTCACTCTCTGAGGAGAAAACTTCCACATTTTAACCCTATACCCACATTAGAGGATGTAAAATGCAAAGCATTTGACACAAACAGTGATACTAGAATTGAAAGGCTCCTTTGGGACATTTTCTGGAGCTCAATTTGCCCAGGAGAAATATAAATATCCAGAAATTTGGAGCCAATTAGTAACTAACCAAATTAATACTAGATCATAGATGTTGTGTTAATACACATCACCATTGTATTATTATTACATCAGAATCATTCCCTACTTGCAAATGTGTATGAGAAAATGAAAGAAAGGCATTAAAGCAAAATGTCTTACCATTTTAAGGATTTAATCTTTGTGGGGACGGTAATGTCTGAACTCTTCCATTCAATAAAAGCTTGAAGTATATAAGAGCACTTCCTACATATAATAATTTCTGGCAGGTTGATTGACAGGGTTATTTCAGTATGGAGATATCTCTAACAATAACTTGACTTAAGTAGAGTGTATGGCACTTATGATGGGTCAATGGCTATTGTGGCATTTTCTGTTTTAAAGAAAAATCAATTTGAGGAGCCTTCAGTAACATCAGTAAAGCTGTATGTTCAACCTAATACTTGGTGTTTCTTTTCCTACGTTTATAATAAGTAGGCTGATAAGATATCCAAACATATCTAAAGATATTTCAATAAAATCCTAAACAAATATGGATACATGGGTCACTTGTCTGTGCTGTAGTTCAATCTGTAATCTCCTGGCTAAACAAAGTCTTCAAAAATATTCGCAAAATAACTCTAAATAAAGTTCATGAGAGTTATATATGTATAATTCTTCTAAGGTCAGGATAAAAGCATTTGTTCCCAACACTTAAAATCAATAGGAACTGTTGAATTCATGGATCAAGAATTTTATGGCTTCATATTCATATCCCAAAATTTTTTCAATATGACTTTCACCAAAACACTGTTCTTATTGAACTTATTTATGTCCTTTTAATTTTCATAACCAAAACACTGTTCTTATTCAACTCATTTATGTCCTTTTAATTTTCATGACCAAAACACTGTTCTTACTGAACTCATTTATGTCCTTTTAATTTTCATATCCAAATAGTATATTTCTTTCAATACCTTCCTGCAAATTCTCTCCTTTCTTTACTTCCATAAATCTGTTTTTATTACATTTTTGTTTCCTTATATATCTCTTTTTTTTAAACTTGTTCACGCTGTTGCTCACATTGCTCACACTTGTGTTAGAACCTTCCTTTACCTCTTCCCTTTAATAATTTCCCCGATTTTATTACTGTTTTTCACATTCATGGTCGTGGATATTTTCATGATGTCTAAACAGACTTATCTTTCCATCTGTTTAATAAAATCTTTAGAACTATCAGAGGGGTTTTCCCCCTACATCCATCATTTGCACATGTAGTCCTTATCACCGAGAATATAACTCACACAGTTGCCTGGCCAGAGATGTAGAAGCCCTTTACATTTCTTCTTACCCTTCTATTCCCGTTCATTAGGTCAGATATATGATGAAGGTTTTCTCAATTTATATGATTTCTATGTACTCCTTTTTATGCCCCTGACACAAGCCTGTTTCAAGTACTGATCACTGGTCACATAGTCCTAAAACAACTATTTACAAAGTATGCTTTTTCCCCATAGTATTTTCATATTGGTCCTCGCCATCACCAAATTATTCTCCTTGTAAGTACACAGAGTGAAGAGCTCAGACACAAATTCTAGTATTATTTACTCAGTGTTGACTGTTGGCCTTACATTTCTCATCTGTAAATGGATGTAATCTACCAGAAATATTCAAGAATAAACTTGTTGACTTCTAGAGCAAGAAAAAAGAAAAGTGAAGAGTTCTTACATTTTCCACCTTAGCTTACAAATAAGGAAAGAATCAAATTCAGTTTGCTGATGTAAAGTCACAAATTGCTTCATGCAGAAATAAAAATAAATTTTAGCTCCTCGCTCTAAGAACTGTGTCCTTTTAAGGCAATTACAGATATGTACGTGTTATTAGGTAAATTGTGTCAGGTGTTTTCAGCTCTATTGAATATTCTCTCAATATATCATTAGAAAACATTGGTTAGTGAATAGTATCTATATGAGAATGTTATTTGAACTAATCACACTAAGTTGAAAACTACATCTTAGTCCATCAAAATGTGGAAAAAAATAATTTTATTTATAAGATAACAATACCACTAAGAAAAGTGAGTATACATTAGAGAGATTGCAGGAATAACATTAGAGTTTTTACTGTCTCTACCTGTTTATGTGATTGTATTTCTTGATATTGAAACTCTCCTCTTGTTATTCTTGATGTATACAATCCAACGCTGTCTATTACTATGTATTCAATGTGGGAAATAAAGCTTCAACAATATCTAAACTTTTTTCCTTTTCCATTATAACGTCATTATCAGGGTACACTGCGGTCATCATCATCTACATCAAAATTATTATTAACATCATAAGTGCTAATTATTGAAAATCTGATATGTCTATGGTTTTGTTATTATTTGTCTTTTGATTAATAATTTTAATGTTACCACTGTGTATGCATCCATATTTAACTTTTGAACAAATATAGAAACAAAAAACACTAAACCATATCAAGTAGCTTGACTATGTGCTTATAACAAATTATGGAATAGATTTTTGATGAACTGCAAATTCCTAACCAGTATGAATTAACTTATTCCCTCCCCATCATACTCACAAATATTTAAGAGTTTGAACAGATATTTTTCAAGTTATATACTGTAAATGTTACTACAATATCCTATATATATAAATCTAAAATTGGGTTGAAAGTAATAAACTTTAGTTTCTATTGAGATATTATGTATATATCCTAGGAAACTTTTAGAAAAATGGACTGTATATCTTTGAAATGGAAAAGGTAAAAAAGGTAAAAATAAATAGTGGCATAAAAGTTTTAGAGGGAGTCTGTATTCAGAAATATATATATATATATACATATATATATATATATATATATAAATGTTATGTGTAGGAAGACATACATTTTTAGAGATTATTTGTCATCAGAAATATATACATATATCTAAATTTATGTGTACAACGGCGTACATTATAGTGAAACAAAAATCTTAAAACATAATTAAAATTAAAACCTAGTGCCAGTAAGTCACACCTATAATTTGAGCTATTCTGGGTGCTGAGATCTTATAATTGTGCTCGAAACTAGCCCAGAGAGAAAAGTAATTTTAAGATTTTTTTTTGGTATGGTCTTGGGGCCTGAATTCTGGGCCTTGGCGCTGTCCCTCAGCTCTTCAGCTCAGTCTAGCACTCTACCACTTGAGCCACATTGCCACTTCTGGCTTTTTTTTCTGCTTATGTGGTGCTGAAGAATCGAACCCAGGGCCTCATTCATACAAAGCAAGCACTGTACCACTAAGTCACCTTCCAGCCTTAATTTTTTACATTCTTATCTCCAGTTAACCACTAAAAAACAGAAATTAGCTCTGTGGCTCAAGTTGTAGATTGCTGTCTTTGAGCATAAACAGTCTTAGGGACAATGCCCAGGTCTTGCAAACAGCAATAACAACAACAACAAAATCTATCAAATTCATTTCACAAAAGTATCTTTTAACTGCTGTGAACATTTCTTAGAAACATAAATATATGCCCCTGGAAAATGTTAAGTAAAAAGTATAGAATGTTTATGTCTTTGATAAAGACATAACTGTTTAGATTGTTTAAGATATTTAGGCAATGATTAGGAATTAAGAATAATGAAAGCTAGGTAGTATATTGGGACTGGTCTTTTATTCTATTTCACAATAGTATTAAAATGGTTCATCTGTTTCTCTAGATATTTCCCATGAGACTATCTAGCCAGATCACCAAGTTGCCACCAGTTGGAATTAATGAGATCCTTTGATTAATAATAAATAACATTTATACCAGTGGTCCATAATATTATAATGTTCATGTAACTGACATGACAATGTCCCAACATAAAGCATTGCTCCTGCATTAGAACTGATAGTGGTGTAAACAAATCTAACATATTGCCAGTGATAATAAAAGTATAACACATACAACTTTGTAAAGTGCATAATGTTTATAAAATATAATACATTATAAATAACTATATCATTTAATAATACATGATAATTAAATATAACAAATCTCTTTTACTGGCTCTGTACTTGCCGTACTGTACATTATGACATCACTTTCAAACTTATTAACATTTACTGTAAAATGGTATGTAGTTACCCAGATAGTACCCTGATACAGGTTTGTGTTTGTCTCTTTCATTTTCTATTTATTAGCATATATTAATTGCATAAAGATATTTCCTTGTAATATTTCCATACATGCATAGAATGTACTTTGATCAATTCTGTCCTTTTTGTTACTCATTCTTAACCTCCCTCTCCTATATCAAATTTCTTTTTAAAATTCCATTTTATTGATTGGTATTGTTATTATTATCATCCTTATCTTTAAGTTGTTGTACAAAGAGTCTCCATTTAACAAAGCAGTTTACAAATACAATATATCTTTTTTAAAATTTTTATTGTGAAAACAATAAGCCAGATTCAGAATGAAGATTATAAGTTTTCGCTCATATATGGATTCTAGACCTAATATGTAAATATATACATAAACATAAAAAATAGTATTAAAATGATATTTAAAATGATTATATAAAATTACTCTTGCTTATTATTTGAGTTGTAATAAGTGACAAACATTTTTAATGATTTCCAAAGAAAAGGATCATTTTCTTAGTGGCATCAATTATTTTGTAATTTCAAAACAATTAAGAAAAGTATTTCAAGGATGGTTCGTTTGAAGATGATATTTGTTTTTTTGTTCTAGTTTTCATATGCTCACAGAATTAAAATTCTAAAAATTCAATGATGTTGGAATTCTGGTATATTTCATAGATACTAATATTTTAGTCCCTTAAGTGGAATTGTTTTATTTCATTTGTTATTTTCACAAATAACTCAAGATGATTGTGTATTTTTTATTATTTCACTGCTATTGGCTCTTGAGAATACTTTTTTCCTAGCAAAGTAAAGAAAAGCAATTGGATTGAGCAAGTTACATATGGCTTTAATAAAATGCAGATGCATAGATTTGTGTCTTTTGTCATTTCCTAGAAGTTTCTTCCAGAAAAGATTATCAGTTACTTATAAGTGATGCGTAATTCCTAGGTATTCCAGTTATAACATACACTTTTTGATTGAGTTATCTCTGTATAAACTCAAAATACACAGACAAAAACTAAAAAACAAACAGAAATTACATCTTTGTATTAAAATTTGTAGTTTACAAAGAGTTTCTAGCCAAGACTGAAAACATCTTTTTAGGTATTCCGCATTTTCTGTGAATTATTTTTAACAGTAGTTGTTTTCTTTGCTGACATGTAATTCACATGCAATACATTACTTCTTTTATCGTATTCATTTTAGTGCTTTAGAAGTGAATTGTACAATCACAGGGTTTCTAAGCCTAATTTTCACAAACTTGCATTTCTTCAAATAAAAATGCTGTAAACTTTAGAACAGATATTAAAATAGATATAAAATTAACTTACAGGAATTTGTCCAGCATACATCCTCTGTAGTGTGTCTTTTGAAAATTTGTTTTGGGGGATCATTTCGAGATTCTCACACATACTAATAAATCGCATTCTCAATGAACTACATTCCCTTTGCAAACAAGGTTTTTACATAAATAGAAATGTAATGGCTGGATCATATACAATTCTCTTTGACCTTTTGAAGACTTGAAAACTTGCTTGCTACAATGATTGAAGTATTATAAAAATCAATCCACTATGTGGAGTATATAAAATTCTCCACAAATGCATTATTATGTTTTGTGTCTTTTTATATTATGGTCATACTAGTGAGTTTTCTTTTTTTTTCTTAGATACCACAGAGGAGCCTATTTCAAATGCTCCTCCTATTGACTATTAATTTACAAAAATCCTTTAAAGAAATAGCCTATTCGGGAAAAACTTATATGAAATTAGACCATATAAAAATTCTTAACTCAGGATCATTGTAAGAGTAACACTGTAGCATTAACAAATATGTGCCTTCTATCTGTTAAATATGTTTTTATTTCTGTTATAGTGTCATTTGAATTATGAAAGGTTATCAAATTTATTCTTAACTTTCTTTTTTATTTTTATTTTTTATTGTGAAAATAATGTACAGAGGGGTTACAATTACTTGGGCAAGATAATGAGTACATTTCTTATAAAGCATTGTAGCCACATCTTGCCCGAAAAAACAAACACATTTTCAATGTTAAAGGCTGGAACAAAACCGAGCAAACGGCCACCATAAACAGGCGGTAGTTGCAATTCTAATATCAGATAAAATAGACTTCAAATTAAAATTCATGAGAAGAGATAAAGAAGGTCACTGCATACTAATTAAGGGATCTCTCCTTAAGGAGGATATTACAATTCTAAATATCTATTCGCCAAACAACGAAACACCCAAATTTATCCAAGAAACACTACTTTCCTTCAAATCCCACATAGATACAAAGACATTAATTGTTGGGGATTTTGACACACCACTCTCCCAACTAGATAGATCAACTCAGCAAAAACTCAACAGACAAACCGCAGATTTAAACAACTGCATAGATCAACTAGATTTAACAGACATCTACCGAATATTTCACCCAGAAGCAATAAAATACCCGTTTTTCTCAGCAGCACATGGAACATTTCTAAAATAAACCACATTTTAGGCCACAAAGCAAACTTGTCCAAATTCAGAAACATTGAAGTTATACCTTGCATTCTCTCTGACCACAAGGGAATAAAATTAAAAATCAACACCAAAAGACACCAAAGAAAGTCCGGTAACATATGGAGGCTGAACAACACACTGCTGAATCACGAATGGATCATGGAAGAGATTAGAATGGAAATTCAAATGTTCATGCTATCCAACAAAAATGAGCACACTAATTACCAGATCCTCTGGGACACAGCAATGGCAATACTGAGAGGCAACTTTACAGCTCTGAATTCCTACATCAACAAATTGGAGAGATCTGAAACCAACAATTTAATGAGACATCTGAACCTCCTTGAAAAAAGAGCATCAAGATAAACCCCAATCGAGTAGATGGAAAGAAATAATTAAAATTAAATCAGAATTAAATGAATTAGAATTAAAAAAAAAACAATAGAAAGAATCAAAAAAACAAAGAATTGGTTCTTCAAAAAATTGACAGACCCTTAGCAAATCTTATAAGAAAAAAAGAGAACACACCCAAATAAATAAACTCAGAGATGAGAATGGAAACATCACCACAGAAAAAAACCAAGATTCAGAACATTATAAGGGAATACTTCTCAAAACTTAATGCTAATGAGTTTGGGAACTTGGCAGAAATGGACCTTTTCCTAGCAAATATTGACATGCCAAAACTAAACCAAGATGACTTAAACCAGCTTAACAAGCCTATATCGAGCATTGAAATAGAAACAGCAAGAAGAGACCTCCCATCTAAGTAGAGTCCAGGACCAGATGGTTTTACAGCAGAATTCTGCAAAGCCTTCAAAGCAGAGCTCACACCAATACTCCTCAACTCTTTAATGAAAATGAAAGAGAAAGTTCACTGCAGAACTGATTCTATGAAGCCATCATAACCCTCATCCCAAAACCAGGCAGGGACTCATCAAAGAAACAGAATTATAGACCCATTTCTTTGATGAACATTGATGCAAAACTTCTCAACAAAATTATGGCCAATCGACTTCAACAATTCATCCAAAAAAGCATACACCGAGATCAAACAGGATTCAGTTCAGTGATGCAAATCTGGTTCAATATATGCAAATCAACAAATATAATGCATCACATCAACAGGAGCAAGGATAAGAACAACACGGTTATCTCAATAGATGCAGAAAAAGCATTTCACAAGATCCAACACCCATTTATGATGAAGGTTCTGGAAAAATTAGGAATCCATGGAACATACCTCAATACAATAAAGGCTGTAAATGACAAACTTACAGCAAGCATTATACTTAATGGTGAAAAACTAAAACCATTTCATCTTAACTCTGGAACAAGACAAGGATGTCCACTCTCTCCACTTCTCTTCAACTAGTATTAGAATGCCTAGCTACAGCAATAAGATAAGATGCAAACATCAAAGGCATCCAAATAGGGAAAGAAGAAATAAAACTCTCCCTCTTTGCAGATGACATGATCATCTATTTAAAGAATCCCATAGACTCCACTCCCAAATTACTCAAGCTGTTTCAAAATTTGACAATGTAGCAGGGCATAAAATTTACCCCCCAAAATCAATGGCTTTTCTGTATGCCAACAATGAGAAAAGTGTGGAAGAAATTAGGAAAGCAACTACATTTGTAATAGCCCCACAAAAAATAAAGTACCTAGGAATTAACTTAACCAAAGAAATGAAGGACCTTTATGATGAAAACCTTAAAAACTTGAAAAAAGATATCAAAATAGAACTTAGAAAACGGCAAAAACTCCTATGCTCCTGGATTGGAAAGATCAACATCATGAAAATGGTAATACTTCCCAAGGCTATCTACAATTTCAGTGCGATACCTATCAAAATTCCAACCACATTCTTCAAGGTAATAGAAGAGGCAATCCAAAAATTCATATAGAACAATAAAAGACCCCGAAAAGCAAAAACGTTCCGCAACAGAAAAACACTGCTGGAGGAATATCAATACCAAATTTCAAACTCTACTATAAAGCCATATTATTCAAAACAGCATGGTACTGACACAAAAACAGACCTCAGGAACAATGGAATAGAATTGAAAACCCAGAAATGAACCTACAGACCTATAGCCATCTGAACTTCGATAAGGGAGCTAAAAAAATCGAATGGAAGACACACACCCTCTTCAGTAAATAGTGCTGGCAAAATTGGTTAACTAATTGTAGAAAACTAAAGTTAGATCCTTATCTATCAACCTGCACCAGAATCAACTCCAAATGGATCAAAGAGTTCGGAGTCAAAGCAGACACTCTGAAAACATTACAGGATGGGATAGGAGAAAACCTAAGTCTTGTTGGCCCAGGCCGAAATTTTCTTAATACAGACCTGGAAACAAAGCAAATCAAAGAAAGTTTGGACAAATGGGATTGCATGAGGTTGCAGAGCTTCTGCATGGACATAACTAGCAAGATCAATAGAAAGTCCACAGATTGGGAGAAGATCTTCACTAGGCATACAATGGACAAGAGTCTCATATCTAAAATATAATTGGAACTCAAAAAATTAAATCCCCCAACAACAAATCCTCAAAGAAACAACTGCCCAATAAATAAGTGGGCTAAATACTTAAAGAGAAACTTCTGTGAAGAAGAAAGGATGGCCAACAGACACATGTAGAAATGCTCAACCTCCTTAGCCATAACAATAATGCAAATTAAAAAACATTAAGATACCACCTCACCCCAGTTAGAATGGCAAAAATCAAGAACTCTAGTAACAACAGATGCTGGAGGGAATGTGGACAGAAGGGAACCTTACTTCATTGTTTGTGGGAGTGTAAACGTGTTCAACCACTTTGGAAATTAGTATGGAGTTTTCTCAAATAACTCCACATAGTGCTCCCCTATTACCCAGCAATCCCAGTTTTGGGCTTTTAACCAAATGTTTACAAACAAGACCACACTAAAGCTACCAGCACAACTATGTTTATTGCAGCATCATTTACTATAGATAAAATATGGAACCAACCCAGATGCCCCTCAGTAGATGAATGGATCAAGAAAAGGTGGTATATACACACAGTGGAATTCTATGCCTCCATCAGAAAGAATGACATTGCCCCATTAGTTAAGAAATGGAAAGACTTAGAAAAAATTATATTAAGTGAAATAAGCCAAGCCCAAAGAAAAATAAGTCCCATGGTTTCCCTTATTTGCAATATCTAGTATATGTCTGAGTCAAGCAGAAATGGTCAGATAAGGTGATGTTAGATATGTATTCAATTGTTTTTTTGATATGTATTCAAGATATGTATTCAAATTTTTTTTCTTTCATGCGACTATTTCTAACGCATTTTCAAGATTATTTCTTTGTTGCTTTGTATGTCCCTCCCCCACAGTATGACGCCTGCTTTCACTGTATTTGATGTCGCTATAATTTGTTGAGGGGAAGGGGAAAAACAAGTCGTTTAAATAAGGATTCAGGTGAACCCGTTACAACAATGAGAAGTACAAGTTTTTATGTCAAAAATGAACTTTACATATTTGGTGGTTGGGGGCAGGGAGGATTGTGGGGGGGGTTGAGGGAGGATAGGAAGGGATGAGAAGGTGACATAGGAGTCTACAATGCTTGATAAGATATGTACTCATTATCTTGCACATGTAATTGTAACCTCTCTATACAGTATTTTCATAAGAAAAAATAAATAAAAATTTAAAAAGCATTGTAGCCTCTTCCTTTCTTTCCCCTTCCATTCCCTTCCCATCCTCCCGCTGCCCCTCACCCAATCCTCCATGCTACCCCCAACCCCGCACCAAAGTTGTAAAGTTCATTTTTCGACATAACGACTTGTACATCTCATTGTTGCAATGGGTCCACCTGTATCACTAGTTAAACGATTTGTTTTTCCCCTTCCCCTCCACAAATTATACTGACATCAATACAGTAAAAGCACGGGGTATACTGTGGGTGAGGGACAAACAAGGCAACAAAGAAATAATCTTATAAATGTGTCAGAAACAATCGCATGAAAGAAATAAAAGCATTTGAATACATATCTTAGGGTTCATTTCCCTAACATCACCTTATCTGACCTTTTTGGCTTGACTCAGACATATATTAAATATTGAAATAAGGGAAACCATGGGACCGATGTTTCTTTGGGCCTGGCTTACTTCACTTAATATAATTTTTTCCCAGCGTTTGCATTTCCTAACAAATGGGGCAATGTCATTTTTTCTGATGGAGGCATAGAATTCCATTGTGTATATATACCACATTTTCTTGATCCATTCATATACTGAGGGGCATCTAGGTTGGTTCCATATCTTAGCTATACTAAATAGTGCTGCAGTATACATAGTCGTCCTGGTAGCTTTAGTGTGGTCTTGTTTGTAAACATTTGGGTAAATGCCCAAAAGTCGGATTGCTGGGTCATAGGGGAGCCACTAATGCTTTCCATTTCAAATTTTTAGAAATCTTTACGGATCCAATGTCATGAAATTTTACATAATATTTTATAGGTTTTTACGTCTCACATTAAGTTTGATAAACATTTTTTATTTTAAATTTTTGTACAAGGATTCAGTTAGTAGTCTAAGATCATTCCTTAAATCTAGAGAGGCAATAGTACCAGTACATCCATTTAAGATTCTATTTTTATTTCATGAAGTGTTGGCATCTTTTTCAATATCTATTGACTATAAAACTACGAATTTATTTTTGACAAATCTGTTACATTCTTCTGTGTATCTGTTCTTATAGTAGAGCTATGTTGTCTTTACTACTGAATATATAACATTCAAATATAATTTGAGCGCTCAAGCTACACCATTTTACAAGATTGTTCTGACTGACCTGTATTTCTTGAATGTACGTACCATTTTTTTGAGCAATTGGACCAATATTCTACAGAGATATCTGTGTGTTTGATAGTCACTCATATTTTGCACCTTGTAAAACATAAAACTGGAAATATTATATATAGAAAAATGTGTATAGAGAATGCTTGAAACAACTAAAATTAATTTAGGAATGAGTTAAGATTTAGATAAGTCTATATCATAATATAACTGAATGATAACTAATTGAGCTGTACAACAGAGGAGAGTGAGAGGGGATAGAATGATGGAACACATAGGAGTTTTATGTCATTATTATTGTGTTTCAAAAAGCAAAAAGACTTCAGAGAAGAGAACAAGGAAAATAATCAAAGCGTACTGAATCAAGTTCCTTTTTAATCCATCTAATAGTTTGGACTGAATGACAGAGAACATGGAAAAAAATAAAATAGAAAATAAAGCATTGTATAGACCTGTTACAATGTAAAGAAACTGTAATAAGAATATAATAATTAAATTCCAAAAAATAAGAAAAAGAATAGGTAAACGCTAAAGGGAAAAAGAATTAAGAGTGAAAAGAAGCAAAGTAAAACCTTTATCAATAACAAATACAAGAGTTTGGAAGTGGAAAGACAGTGGAAATATTCTAAATAAAAATAACATAACAATAAAAATTGCTAACATGGATAGATGATGGATCACATTTTATCATATATAATTTTGAAAAAAACATACTAGGAATGAAAATTTAAAAGTCATAATTTAAAACACTACTTAGATTATAGCTAGACAGTATAGCTAAGTGTCAAAATATTGGCCTAGCATACGTGAAGCAATCGTGTAATCTCCCATGCATTACAAAGTACACACAAAGCACACACACACACACACACACAAAAGCACATACACACACAACACATACACACATTTGGAATATTGCTATTATCATATTATACAGAGGAAATTATCACAAATAGTAAAAGTATGTTAATACATGAAATCATAATATTTCTCTTACTATATAACAGTTTAGTAGAAATAATATAGTCACAATATACTTGGATTCTTATTGATTAAGTAAATTGAAAATTAAGACATAGAAAATATGAGAACCTCTGTAAACAAGTTTTAAATAATAAACATTTTGAAACATGCATCCTTTTATTTTGACAAAATATTGATGTTACTGGTGTTGTAACTAAAGATTTGAATATGATAACCAGGTGTCAATATCTTGCAAGCGATTTATATATTTCTAAACATTTCCCTCTGTATATTTTTAGAATAAGGTCTCATAGTTTCTCTGGCTCTCCCAAATCACAAACCCAATTTGTACTTCCCACCATAGCTAGAAAATGGAAGCCACAAATCACCATGCCCAGCTCAAACTTTTATTTTTATTCAAGTACTAATATTTACAAAAAAGTGACTAGGTAATGAATACTTTCATAATAAATTATAGGCTTCTTGAAATTACAGTATTTGTTACATGGACAAATATGTTTAGAAGTATAAGAAAATAAATTTGTTTACATTCACCAACCATATAATAATTAAGAAAATAATTTTAAATATTCACATGTTAAATATTTTATTTTTTTGGGGGGGGGGGGTCCAGTCGTGGGGCCTGAACTCCGGGCCTAGGCACTGTCCTTTAGCTCTTCAGTACAAGGCTAGCACTCTACAGCGCCACTTCCGGTTTTTTTTTTCTTTTTGCTTATGTGGTGCTGAGGAATCGAACCCAGGGCCTCAGGCATGCAAGGCAAGCGCTCTACCACTGAGCCAACTTCCCAGCCCTGTTAAATATTTTAAAAGAAAATATATTTGTCAGAATAATTTACATGTATAAAAACATGTAAAATTAAATTAACTAATCCTACAAATCTGAAAAAAGAATTACCCTAAACAAACAAATGAAAATAAGTAATTAATTCAAAATTGAAAATTTAGAAAATAAAATGAAGTGTGCTCTTGATTTGACTTAAGTCACTGTAAACCCTCTCTACATCAATTTCGTAATAAAATACGTGTGAACAAAGAAAGCAAAAATACCCATTAATCAATAGCAACAGCAAAAACGTCAGTAGTTCTTTTTTTTTTTTTTGAGTGTAAAAAAATTGCTGAAGGATATAACAATGTTCCTTCCATACGAAAGGTACTCATTACCTTACTTAGGTAACTGTAACCCCTCTGTACATTACCTTTATGATAAAATTAAATTGAAATTAAAAATAAACCAAACAATATATCAATTAAGAATTCTTAGAAGCCATTGGTTAAAAACTTTGTAAAACACTGCCTTAAGTACCCAAGGAATATACTGTGATGTTACTATTTAAATACTTAAATTTCACCAGAGAAGCAAAAAGTTTAAAAACTGTTACAAAGTAAAGTAATAAATCAGAATATATTACTAACAATACTAATCATAAAATGAATTTATAGTGGTAGTCAAAGATGTAAGAAATGAGGCAATTTGCTATTCATTTGTATTTAATAATTGAGAAAGAATTTTCTATGTCTTTTTAAATACATCTTAAGTTTAAGGAAGAAACTATTCTGTCACATTATATGATAATCAGATAAAGCTGATATTTTAGCAAAGAACAGATTGTATTAAGCTTTTGGATATTAATATATATACTTCTTTTAGTTGTCGGAAATTGTGGGGATTTCAACTTGGGGTATTGTTCTTCCTAGGCTGGTGTCATATCAGTGGTTAATTTAAGATAGGGGTTTCCTTTCCACAAGAACATGCACCTGATCTTCCTTTTACCCTTCCCATCATCAATGGCATCAGAATTGCACACCAATTACTCTAGAATCCTACCTTGGCTGGCCTGGATTCTTCAGTCCTTCCAATCTTAGCATCTAGATAATGCAGGATGATGGAAATGATCCAATGCACCCAGCTATAGATTGAAAAGGACGTCCACTAAACTTTTGGCCTGGGTTCTCTTTTCATGCCTCCTATGTAGTTAAGAGTACATATGGGTCCCCGTGGTGCCAAGGAGTAACAGTATTTTTAAAGCAAGTAGACATATATATGACTTAGGTTTGGATTACCTCAGGAAAAGAATAAAAGAACAGTGAAGCATAGAGGACAGGCAGAATTTTATCTAGTTACTCAGAGGCTGAATAAGATTAGCTAGCTAATCAGGAGGGTGAAATCTGAAGACCACTGTTCCAAGCCAGTCCAATCATGAAAATACATGTGATTATCTCCAAAAAACCCGAAGTGGAGCAGTGGTTCAACTGGTAGACCAATATCCTTAGGCACAGAAGATAGGAATAGTGCCCAGGCACTATCAAGCTTCAACAATAATGAATGCACGCTTGAGCACAAGCACAAGTGTGTGCGCATACTCGCACTAGCGTGCACAGACACACACACACATACACACACACACACACACACACACACACACACACACACACAAATGAGTATTTCAATGTGAAGTTCTTTATTTTATCCCTTGCTGTACTTTATTTCCCTGTATTAGTTCAAAAATTAACAAAATCAGGTAAGCATCTATTTACATACAACTTATGTTTCTCTAAATTCTACTCTCTTTTTGGAAGCCTGCTTTTATTTGACCCAAAAGTAAATTATTCAGGAGGTCAATTCATCTGTCTCAACTTTATAGTGTTAAATGTTTGTGTAGATTCCTCCTAGTAATATGATTTCATGAAATCCTGCATCAAGCAGCATATTTCTTTCACGAGAAAGGGGTTCTCTGTCAAACAATTAATAATAGATTTTTCTCCTCCTGGAAAGCATCCGTAGTATTATTATCTTCATATAATTCATGAACTGTCTGTGTATGCCAAAGACTGCTGTGAAAATAAAAAGACACTTCTCATTGCTTAGCTTTCGTAAAGCATTCATAGATATGAAGGTGTTTAAATATTACTGAAATTGCTTTGGACTAAATAATGTTCACCTTGATTATCTTGAGAAAGAAGAATTGGTTTCTCAGCACAATAGGTAAGAACGTGAGTGAAAGAAACAAAAGTAAAAGTGAAGAACAACTCAACACATACATACAAATGAAACAAAACAAATGAAAAAAATTAATTCAGTACTCAAGAACCTGCAGGAAATGCAGAGATTTAAAAAAAAAAAACAGCTATGATAAGCTTATGAAAATCCTGACTATATGGGAGTCCACTGTTGTGAGGATATTGGTTAAATCCCAGACTGGACAGAAAAATCTGTACACAATACCAGGCACCTGTTATTCTAAATTCTAGGAATAATAACATCAAGTGGACTGAGGCCACCATCATTCACAAGTAGGAAGCTAGATTCTATCTGAAAATTAATCAGGATAACTTATGGCTAGGGGCATGACAAAGTGGTAAGAACACCCATTTAGGAGACACAAGACACTCAATTCAAACTCTAATATTATGGGTATTAAATACTTGGAATAATTGTAACATTTGAGTATTTCAGTGGAGAAAAATCCATGAGATAGAGTAAACCCATGTTGCAATGCTTTCTACTTAAGTGATAATGTTATGTGGTACTCCAGACATAACAGAGTTACCTTGCAAATGAGCGTGGATGTGCATTTGCGTGATAGAGATACTCTACTTACACAGGTGTAAATTAAATAGATATTTTTGGGTAGATTGTATTTCTTGAACTAAGAGGCTGGGTGATGTTCCTTAGCTTTTTCTCTCAAGGCTATCACTCTACTACTTTGAGCCACAGTTCCAATTCTGATTTTCTGTTGGTTGTTTGGAGATGAGAGGCTCATGGATTTTCCTGCCCAGGATGGCTTCAAACCATGATCGTCAGAGCTCAGCATCCCGAGTAAGCAGGATTCCATGCATGAGCCATCTATATTTTTAATAATTTAGTAAATTGTACAGTTACAGAAGTTATAAATTTTCATTATAACCTGTATAATATATATGTGTGTATGTGTATATTAATGCATACGGATAGAAACATTTTAACATATTTTTTGTATCTATAGTAGATTTATGAAATCATTCATTGTTATATAATTAAATGGAAACAAAAGTTATTGAGGAGCAAAACAAAGGGAATTATCACATGTTTCTTGTTGTTAAATGGAATATGAATTCCGAGAATCAGTTTGGGGAAACAATCTTTAACAAAATGGATAATGGCTATTAATTCCAATCGATTCATTTGCCCATATTGTGCATCCTCATACATGAATGTCAAAATCAAATCACACTTTTTTGCCTTGGTATTTAAATCACCAGTTATAATACAGGGCATAGATGAAGTAATCAAATAAAGTTTAAAATAATAATAAGTGATGCTATGAGTTAGAGCTGAAAATGATTTTAAATATGATAATAGCTAAATACATTGCATATTTCTTATTTTACTCTATTGTCATGTCCCTCATTCCCACATTAGGAAACTAGATAGAAGGTTCTATCTAAATTATTTGTACAATTATGAAAAAGGTATTGAAAGAATATGGACACAGTGTGGTTTTAGTCTATTGAGACTTGTAGTAGGTAGTGTGTTTTTAAGGACTTGCAAAACGTTGTGATGGAGATAAAGGGAGAGATGTGCTTATTCGGGAAAATTGGCTGGAGCATTGCTCCCAGAAAGAGAGTGATGAGTTCTTCCAGAAGGATACAGTAAAATCACTTTCACAAACATGTTCACTGCTGCACTATTCACCGTAACCAAGTTATGGAAAAATCCCAGATGCCCTTTGATGGAGGGATGGTTGGAGAAATTGTGCACATATACATAATTGTATTGCACCCATCCATTATGAAGATTGTTACATCATTTGCAAAGAAATGGATAGATCTAAAAATATGTTAAGTAAATAAAATCAGAACCAAACACACAAAGGACCCATGTTCTGTCGCATATTTGGAAGATGGAACTTTATGCAAGTTTACACAACAGTATTAACAAAAGCATGCTATTTGCAGAAGAGTATTTAAACGATGAAATTTCTTATAAAATTGACCTTTTAATCCAACGAAATAAATATCACAAAACTGTCACTTGGAAGATGTGTGGGGAAGTCAAAGGGAAGGAATAAAGAGAGTTATGGAGGAAGAGTGTGAAAGCATAATATTCAATACAGATAGTATGCAACTATAAATAATAAATGTGGGGTCAGATTTGGAAGGGTATGTGAAAGTTATGAAAAATCCATTGTACTTATAAACTGATTTGTTGAATTGAAATTCCCTCATACAACTATTTAATATAAATATAATTAAACACAATAGAGACATCTGATCTTAAGCTACGTTCTCTTACACCATGAGCCAATATAATGGTTTCCTCCTCAGAAATTTTCTTTGCAGGTATTTTCCTCATAATGACAGAAAAGTGAACAACTCAATAAATATCAATACATCACATTGCATATCCTAAGTAGACACAATATAAAAATCACAGTAAAAATGTTCGAATTCATCACATGATAAAATATCAGGTAGAAAGTATCAAATGCTGATTATTTTTCCAAGTACTATACTTGTGGTATCTAATTTTCTCTGCCCAATAATCCATAAAGTGAAACTGCTTCTATTTTTATTTTTCAGACGATGATAATGAAGTCTTCAGAGTTAGAATTACTACTACAACATTGCACACATTGTAAGTGTTAGGCTGTGGCCCATTCCCACCATATCAAATAACCTCATTCTATTTTATGACTAAAATACCAGTACTTAGTCTACTAATTCTAGGAAAATTTCCCAAAATTATTGTGCACACTCTAATAATATTTCACTTTATCTTTGTTAGAAAGTAGGTAACTAAACTGGAGGCCGGTGGCTCCTGCCTGTAATCCTACCTACTCAGGAGGCTTAGGTCTGAAGATCCCAGTTCAATGCCAGCTCAGGCAGTCAAGTTCGTGAGACTCTTATCTCTGATAAACCTCTAATAAATCGGAAGTGGCACTGTGGCTCAAGCAGTAGAGTGCTTGCCTTGAGTGGAAGAGTGCAAGGACAGTGCCCAAGCCCAGAGTTCAAGCGTCACGACAGACCCAAAAGAAAGAAAAAAGAAAAATAGATTAAAAAAAGAAAATAGGTAACTGTAATATGAAACTCCAAGTCCGTAATAAATTTATACCTCCCTGGTGAAAGGAACTGCTAAAGTATAACATTCTTGAATTCTAGCTCAAAATAGTAGAAATCATATTCTATCCCATGACACAACACTGCACTGCCTTGGGACCCCATCTCTGTTTAAAACAGTCATACTGAAAGAATGACCTGCCCAATTACTGATGGAAACAGACTGCAGGCCTTATGGACCAATAATTTCCACATTTTGGCTCAACAAAGTTGTTTACCATTGGAAGTATTCTGATTGCATTTTATACCCAACATTTTGAGAGAAATGTACTACTTTAAAATGTTTAAAGGAAAGACTGATATAAAAATCACCTTTGACACCAGATAAATATTTTACCGTTCATATACCTAAAAATGCAGTCTGACCTGTGATTAATGTAAGGAAAGAGAGGTTAAAAATCATAGGGAAGGGGTGACACTCTCCAAAAAGATATGTACTTAATACGTGATTTAACTGAAACCCCTCTGTACAATAAAACTCCTCTTTACAATAAAAATTATTTTTTAAAAAATTAAAAATTCATATATACCAAGACCTAAGCATGAATTAAAGACCCTCCAACTTGTAAACACAATTGTTTTAAAAAGACATCAACACTACTGCATTTTTAATTCCTTATAATAATGATCATGATAATGAAAAACTATTAACACTTGAAAATAACTTATTTTCATTTTTTAGCTTTTTTTGTTTAATTTTTTTTATTAATACTGTACAGAGGGGTTACAATAACATGGGCAAGATAATGAGCACATTTCTTATCAAGCATTGTAGCCTCCTCCTTTGTTTCCCCTACCCATCCCTTCCCATCCTCCCCCTGCACCCCTCACCAAACCCTTCCCGTCCCTCCCAAAGTTGTAAAGTTCATTTTCTACATAACGACTTGTACTTCTCATTGCTGCAAGGGTCCACCTGTATCCCTATTTTTGAACGAATTGTTTTTCCCCTTCCCCTCCACAAATTTTACCGACATCAAATACAGTGAAAGAACAGGTTTTACTGTGGGGGAGGGATGTACAAAGCAACAAAGAAATAATTGTATAAATGTGTTAGAATCAATCGCATGAATGAAAAAAAAACATTTGAATACATATTTTAAGGTTAATTTCCCTAATATCACCTTATTTGACCTTTTCTGCTTGACTCAGACATCTGCTAGATATTGCAAATAAGGGAAACCATGGGACCTATGTTTCTTTGGGCTTGGCTTACTTCACTTAATATAATTTTTTCCAAGTCTTTCCATTTCAATATAATAATGGCTGTACATGACAAACGTACAGCCAGCATTATACTTAATGGTGAAAAAATAAACCATTTCCTCTTCACTCAGGAACAAGACAAGGATGTCCATTCTCTCCACTTCTCTTCAATCTAGTATTAGAATGCCTAGCTACAGCAATAAGACAAGATGCAAACATCAAGGGGATCCAAATAGGGAAAGCAGAAGTAAAACTCTCCCTTTTTGGAGATGACATGATCTTGTATTTAAAGAATCCTATAGACTCCACTCCCAAATTACTCAAGCTGATTCAAAACTTTGGCAAAGTAGTAGGGTATAAAATTATCCCCCCAAATCAATAGCTTTTCTGTATGCCAACAATGAGAAAAGTGTGTCTGAAATGAAGAAAGCAACTCCATTTGTAACAGCTCCACAAAAAATAAAATACCTTAACCAAAGAAGTGAAGGACCTCTATGATGAAACCTTTAAAAACTTGAAAAAGGATATCAAAACAGAACTTAGGAAATGGCAAAAACTCCCATGCTCCTGGATTGGAAAGATCATCGTCATGAAAATGGCAATTCTTCCCAAGGCTATCTACAATTTCAATGCGATACCTATCAAAATTCCAACCACATTCTTCAAGGTAACAGAAGAGGCAATCCAAAAATTCATATGGAACAATGAAAGACCCCGAATAGCAAAAACGTTCCTCAACAGAAAGAACACTGCTGGAGGAATATCAATACCAAATTTCAAACTCTACTATAAAGCCATAGTAATCAAAACATCATGGTACTGGCACAAGAACAGACCTCACGAGCAATGGAATAGAATTGAAAACCCAGAAATGAACCTACAGACCTATAGCCATGTAATCTTGAATAAGGGAGCTAAAAAAATAGAATAGAAGAAAGACAGCCTCTTCAGTAAATGGTGCTGGCAAAATTGGTTAACTATTGGTAGAAAACTAAAGCTAGTTCCTTATATATCACCCTGCACCAGAATCAACTCCAAATGGATCAAAGACCTTGGGGTCAAAACAGACACTCTGAAAACATTAAAAGATTGAATAGGAGAAACCCTAGGACTCCTTGGCGCAGGCCGAAATTTTCTTAATACAGATCCAGGAACACAACAAATCAAAGAAAGGTTGAACAAATAGGATTGCATGAAGTTGCAGAGCTTCTGCATGGCAAAGGACATAGCTAGCAAGATCAATAGAAAACCCACAGATTGGGAGAAGATCTTCACTAGCCATACACCGAACCAGGGTCTCATAACTTAAGTTTACTTGGAACTCAAAAAATTAAATCCCCCAACAACAAATCCTCAAAGAAACAACTGCCCAATAAGTAAGTGGGCTAAAGACTTAAAGAGAAACTTCTCTGAAGAGGAAAGAAGAATGGCCAATTGACACATGAAGAACTGCTCAACCTCCCTAGCCATAAAAGAAATGCAAATCAAAATAACATTTAGATACCACTTCACCCCAGTTGGAATGGCAAAAATCAACAACTCTAATAACTTACTTTGTTGAGAGTAGGACACAAAACACAAGATTAATCTTAATCATTTTAAAAGACCTTTATTTATACTACAAATTCACTCTTATAACTATAAAGATTCTAAAACTAACTGAAGTGCATAGACACAATGGAAATAATTTAACTTTATCATCTACATTCAAAGGACTGTGTTAATAGAAAAGAGTTATACTAATAATTAGCTTACCAAATTCACTTACATTCTTTTATTCTATTTCATTTAGTTTCATATAAACTGGCTTTTCATAAAATGATGCATAAAAAGCCTATATACCCACTTACATTTTCATATCTTAATATTTATTTCAGAAATGTCTTTAGCTGCATAGTCAATGAACTGAAATAATACTTAAATATTCAAAGGCTTTTCAGAAATTGCAAGACTCTCTCTGGGATGTTATTTTTATTGGAAAAGATATTCAAAAAGCTCTATTTGTTAAAGTTGTGATATTTACTCCCACAAAACAGTCATTAGTGAAGTTCCCTTTGCATGTACAAAACAACTTCACATATATTCACAATCTGGAGATGACACATGATTTTTGTTTGTTTATGAAAGGAATATCTAACAAGCATAACTACAATACTTATTTTCAGTCAATAAGATGGGGTATTCAAACGTAATATGGGATTGATTATCTCTTAGTGAGAAGAGATATGATCTTACAAAGAAAGTTATTTTCAATAGAAATCCGGAAAGAGTTTATTCACCTTGGATTTCACAGGAATAACCAGAAAGTAATACTTGTTTGGTCAAGTCAGTCAAACTTACTTCATGAGTGTAACTTAAATTTATAACCCATATAAGATCCCAGATACATATTTTGTACTGACAGTCATCATATAGTAATAACTTACTACCTAATTATTTCTGTATCTTCTAACCTAACATATAAGAGCTGAAAGCAGTCTCTTTTATATAACTTAATGTTGTAAATGCTTTGGTTATGATGATGTTATTATTTGACAAATAAAATGTACAGAAGGGTGGTTCCAATGAAATGACATGACAGAACACTGATAAATAAAAACATTATAACATTTAACTCTTTTCAGCCTCACCCTGTCCACATTGGCAAGCAACATTGCAACAGCACATGCACACATATACACAACACACATGTGCGCACATGTACACACACATATACATGCATGAAAAATTCAGGGTTTATTGTACAAAAAAGTTTAAATAAAATATTAGTGATTAGGAGAAATGATAATTTGCCTTATTACAAAATAATACATAATCTAGTCACCACAGGTTTTACATTTTACCTACCTCTCCACATGTGACCACTTAATTTATTTCTAATTAATTAATTACCTAAATAATTAATTCATTTCTTTGGTGCTAATACTATGGCTTGAACTCAGGGTCTGGCCCTGAGCCAGAATTTGTTATTTTGTTTTGTTTTAGTTTTCTTCAAGGCAAGCATTTTTCTGCTTGTACCACAGCTCCATTTCTAGCTTTTGCTGGTTACTTTCAAATCAGAGTCTAATGGATTTTTTTTCTTAGTCTGGTTTCAAATCACAATCCTCAGATTTCATCTTTCGTATTAGCTAGGATTAAAGACATGAGTCATCAGTGTGGCTTCTACTTTTTTCTCTATACTTATGTAATGCACACATTTAGATAGTAATTTGAAACTGAAAGTATGAAAGCAAGATGTACAATGATGATATTGTCTTGTCAGAAATTCAAGTTAGTAATGTAAAGTTCTTCTTAATACCATACACAAAAATACCATGATATAATGTAAGAGAACTCATTATTGAATATATGAGCTTAGGAGCTTTCTAATAGATCCATTATTTATTGTTACCCAACATTAGAAAAAAAAATGTATAATGTAGTAGTAAAATGGAAGTCCTTTGCATGACTACTTAAATGCCTTGTGTTTTTAATGACACTTGATTTCATCTAAATAAGTAGGCCTGTCTATTGTCTTCATGTGATTTTGATGATTGAAAGTGCTTAATGAGAAGTTAAAATGTATTAGTAGTCCTTTGCTATCAATTCTCACTTTTTCTTCTTGGAGTATATAATGTTCAAAGCAATAGTTCAGAATCAGCACACACAAAAAAAAAGTTCAGAATCATGCTTCCACTTACACTGGAAGCATGATTGGCCTGACTTCTCTAGCTGCTTTCCTAGCCTGGACCTATTCCTTCACTGTACAGGAAAAGTGGGATTCAATTGATTTCAGTCAGATCTGTTACTAGAATTATCAAGGATTTAGATTCTTATCTGTAATTTGGTCAAAGATGTTTCTCTCTATATAGGCTACTAAAAATGTATTTACTAATTTCAAGTAAATACATACATTCTATTCCCATCATTTAAAAAAAATTTTTTTGCTTGCTCAATAAATTGATCAGAGGCATGGATTTTGTTGCTAACTAGGTCATTGCACATCTCTCTTCCTCTCTCCTTCATGGTTCTCATAGATAATATGATTGCTCCATAATTATCCTAATTTAATTTGCTTTTATATTTTTGGTTGCATCATTTCATTTTCTGCTCTGCCATTCCCCAAATCATTTATACAGAAGGCATTATTTCATACTTTCTCATTCCTAGAAGGAGCTGCACATGAAGACACCACTGGTCCTCATTTTCAGTCTTTACCTTTGAATACGGTGTAACATCTTTCCTCTGCTCTCCATCAATTCCCTACACCCTAGTTAGAATAATTTTGAATAGTAAAAATGGAAAAAGAGAAAATAAATCATGGTTAAAAACATAAGCAAGAATTCACCAGATATTTCTGACCAGTTCTATCAATGTGAATTATTAGGGAAATACATGGACACCTCATTCCCACTGGGAAATACATGGACACCTCATTCCCACTGGTATCAAAGTCTCTGGTTAGGCAATTCTGATGAAGATGAAGAAAAGGATGAAAAAGTAAGGAATGGTATCAATTACAAGAAAAAAATGGAGAAGGATCCAAACAAATTTCTTTGGGCTGCTGAAAATGATCGGCTTACTACAGTGCGGCGACTACTTCAAAATGGCCACTCATGTGAATACTAGGGATGACAATGTGTATACCCCTCTTCACCGGGAAGCCTACAGTGGACACTTAGACATTATCTGTGAGTTGGTGGCTCAAGAGGAACATACAATAACTGTAGATGCCTGGACACCCCTGCACAGTGTATATATGTGGAATAATACCAGAGTGGCTTCTTTTTTACTTCATCATGATGCAGATACCAATGACAAAATTAAAGGCCTCTTGTCCCCCTTGCTGCTGAGAATTGAGATAGCAAAGATATTCTGGATCTCCTCCTGTTGAACCATTATGTCAATCCAGGCCTGAAGAACAACTTGGAAGAAACTGCATTTGATATTGCCAAAAGGATAAATATGTATCACTACCGCTTGGAAATTGTGGAAGGCTTTACGAATTGTTCTTCTAAGTTCTAATAGTTCAGTTAAGTTTCTTAAATTTCAAAAATGCCAATCCGTCCTTTGTCTCCATACAAAATATTTTCACAATACAAATAACAGCAATCAATATCTTGTTTTGTGGGGTTTTTTTTGGTCAGTTGTGGGGCTTGAACTCTGGGCTTGGGCTCTATCCCTGCACTCTTCAGCTCAAGGAGAGCTCTCTAGCGCTTGAGCCACAGCTCCACATCTGGTTTTCTAGTGGTTTATTTGAGAAAAGAGTCTTATGGACTCTCCTGCCCGTGCTTTTAACTGTGATGCTCAGATTTCAGTCTCCTGAGTAGCTAGGATTATAGGCGTGAGCCTCCAGCGCCCAGCAACAGCAATATCTTACTGTAAAAATTCATGGATTCCGTGGAATTCTTCCAAGTGAATTGCCTGCCTTTGATGTCAAAATGTATTCAAGAGTTTTTGTATACATCTATAATGAGTTCTGCAGAGTGTGTGATTTCTTAATCAGAAAGAATTTTCTTACCTGTTGAAATCAGTAGTACAGAAACTAAAGTATTTCTGATGCTTGGCTGGAAAAGTATATTTTAAAATATTCTACATTCTATGTTTGTATAATGCCTATAATCTATTTTATCCTCTCCTAGGTATACTCTGAATTCTACATTGTTTTATAATATATAGGTTCATTATTGCATCCTTTCAGATTGCATTCCATATAGAAACAGTTTAAGATTCCTTTTTTTCCTAGGTCCTTATAGTATTATATTTCTTTGGGATAAAATGTCAAAGTTGTATAATTTCAAAAGTTTTGTAAAGTTTATGCTACATAAAGGCTTTTCTAGTGTGAAGATTTAATACACTGATGTCAAACTAACTTTTAATTATATGAATTACGTGTATTGATACACTTGTAATTTTGTAATCAAGTTTTTAATAACTTTTTTCATTTCTTGTATCTGTAGAATGAAAAATATGGAATATTCACAAATTTTCATATCATCCTTGTGCAAGTGCCATGTTAATCTCTGTATTTTAATTTGGGTATATGTGCTACAGAAGCATGTAGTATCCTCTAAATTTAAGTAGTTAATGAGACAAACTTTATACAGGCGTATATCCTTGGTTGCCTAACAATGCTATTGATCTTATTTCCCTAAAATTCTGTGAATATTGGAAAAAAATTATATTGTTCAGTCGATTGCTCACATACGCAATTTTTTTATCCGTGACAATTTTAAGTCTTTTTAATGTGGGATTTAATCGTACTTTCAAGTATTTATATATAGGTCCAAAGGTGATGGCTTTTTCAAGTACTTATTTATCCAACTGAGCATTGTGGAGCTAATGGATTCAAAGTAAGCCTTGCGTAAGAGCTACTTCTAAACTTCTACAACTGAAATTTTCCAAATGAGGTCTTACTGACACAAATGTTTACCTGGTCCTTTACTCTTCTTCCCTGTAGGAACAGACCAACCAGAATATCTTACCCTGAGAGTATAGATTATATTACTTGAACAAAATTAATCTTAGTTACAAGGTATCATAGAGAGAGGAACAGTTCAGACAGAACTTTTCATACTAAAATATAATTAATCAAAATATAATTGTTTATAATACCTACCATTTCAAAAGTAGCTAAAGCCAAGAAGGTGAAAAAATTGTTCATATGCATGATGACCTAATGTCCTGGCCTGTCTATCATCCAACCAGGCAGGAACTTACACTGCTGCCTTTCTATAACCAAATATTTTCATAGTTGCAGGAGGAGTCCATATGTTTCTCCTCAATATTAGGCTTTAAATTGATAATGTATTAATCATAATATTTCCTCTTACCTCCAGGCTGTAAATCTACAAGTGGTAAACCTTTAGGTCTAACTCTATCAAACACTGAGGTAGAGATAATGCAATAATACTTTAAAACAGAGTTGCCTTTGATACACTAACTACAACAGAACAATGTAAAACACGTGCCTTTTCATTATGTTATATATTATTATATATTTTATATTTATATGTGCTGATTTTTTATTTCACACAGTGAAACTTACTAGAATTAGTTGATAATTTGACAAATATATTGATATTTATTTATTCCAATAAAGAGAATTGGAATGTAAATAATTAGGTTTAGAATATATATTAGAATATAAAAAAATAGTGCAATGTCTTCGGCATAAACTTGTGATACCTTCTAAGTGTTCTTGGTCTTCTGAATTCACAGGGTAAAAAAACAATGTTGTTTTCCTCTAATCTATAAGGGATTTTACTCTGCTGCTCTAGTTATTGTTTTAACTCATTATTCCCAAACTGTTTTTCTCCATATTTCTGAAGCATTCCTACTGATTATGGCCAAATTTTGCTGATATGATGTCTAAAAAAATATTATTATTCTGCAGGACCCGTGGGTCCTAGGATCCCAGGTTCCAGTTACCTGCATCATCAGATAATAGTCGCAAAACTTCTCACCTAGGCCTATGTAACATGCCAACAGAAAGTAATTGAAGACCCATCTCAATTTCTCATTTCCTATATTTCAGGACCCCAATTCCTCAAGATGAAGAAATTAGCAGTAAGCAATTTTATAATGCAAGGCAACTTAAAATAGAGGCTGAGATCACAAACTCTGAGAGAAAGTACTGTAATTCAAACTTTCAATTTACAGATGACAAGCCCATATGAGTGAACAAGATCACGAAGTGTCATAAGATTATTTTTAATATCCCTCCCCTATGATTAATGAAATATTTCAATCCAGCATAAGTGGGCAAAAAAATAGTTCCTGGAAGGCTAGATCCTTAATTGGTTTAACAAGTCCCTGAAAACTTAACTTAGAGGTCAAATTTAATTCAGAAAAACATTAATTGAGAAAACCCTTAGTGATTCAAAATATTGGTACTTCAGTAAAACTTGGTTCTCTGGTATAAAAATGTTGTCATTCTCAAACCAATGATAACCTACATTTAATCTCCTGAAAATATATTCCTTTTCAAATAAGCTTTTTAATATCACATTTGCCAAAATAACATTTGACAAGTAGATGATAACTAGGGACATTACAAGTGTTTCAAGTGTATGGAGAAAGTTACAATAGAGTTGATTTATTTACCCACCACTAATTCCAAACAGGTTCAACCATTCATTAAAGTGGAGAAAGAGTACCACCCACCATTGTGTTGTTCAGTAGGTGCCTTCCAGAAATGTGTTAAGTAGATCAGCATCCCATATTTCAAACCCAAACATTAGCACATAAAGAAAATTTCATTACTTAATAAGGTACATTTAATTAATTAATTTATTTTATTTATTTTTTATTTTGAAAATACTGTACAGAAGGGTTACAATTACATGGGCAAGATAATGAATGCATTTCTTTTTTTTTTTTTTTTTGGTCCAGTCGTGGGGCTTGAACTCTGGGCCTGAGCGCTGTCCCTCAGCTCTTCAGCTCAAGGCTAGCGCTCTACCACTTGAGCCACAGCGCCACTTCCGGCTTTTTTCTTTTTGCTTATGTGGTGTTGAGGAATCGAACCCAGGGCCTCGAGCATGCAAGGCAAGCGCTCTACCACTGAGCCACCTTCCCAGCCCATGAGTGCATTTCTTATCAGCATTGTAGCCTCCTCCTTTGTTTCCCCATCCCATCCCTTTCCATCCTTCCCCTGCCACGCCCAGACCTCCCCGCCACCCTCCCCCCCCAACTAAAGTTGTAAAGTTCGTTTTCGACATAACGATTTGTACTTCTCATTGTTGCGACGGGTCCAACTGTATCGTTACTTAAATGACTTGTTTTCCCCCCTCTACAAATTATACCGACATCAAATACAGTGAAAGCGGGGGTTACTCTGTGGGGGGAGGGATATACAAAGCAACAAAGAAATAAAATTATAAATGCATTAGAAACAATCACATGAAAAATAAACATTTGAATACATATCTTAGGGTTCTTTTCCCTAACATCACCAATAAGGTACATTTTAAAAAGTCATAAATATTTGCCTCATCATATGTTCTTTTATGTTTTCCTTATCTGTCCAATGTAGTAAGAAATATGACTTTAATTCTTTAATATGGTATTCATCATAGATATGACAAACATAAAATCTATCTTGTATTTCTATCATATTTATCTATAGTAGTAAATTTTAGTTTTTTTGTTTTTCCAAAACTTATAGGTAGTAGAAAATATTTTCCCATGTAAAATAAATTAATCACACCATTGTAAAAGGGCATTTATAAAAATTGGTAGTTAGGAATATATTCTAAGCCATTTTTAAACTTTCTTGTTGACTAAAATTAATCATACAAATGGATGAGAATTAAATTATGTTTAGGTGCTTTACGTCTCCAGCCTTTAAATTGTTATTGCAGATGAATAAGTTATTTAAATCTAAGCTGGCACCAGTTCAAGTATATGCAGGATTGTAACTCCATGGAATGTATATTAACCTTTCAAAGTATTAACAGACAGTTTAACAGAATGACTAACAGGAAGTTGAAACCAGAGAGTACGCAATGTACACATGTGATGAAGGAAGTGCAAAATCGTAAATAAATCTTGGAATAGGCGTTAGTTGAGAATCATAAGAGTGACTCTGACCTAGGTGCATTGGACAATTAGATGGATATATTTAATTGTAACACACTTGCACAATCTTCTGTAATTCAGTTAAAAACCACAACCAAAACAAAAACACACAAAAATCACAACCAAACAGCAATCTCTAGAGAGTATGAATATGACCTCTCAAAATTTTAAGCAGTTTATGAAGAGCAGTCTAAAGAGGGCAGTTTGGGGTAGGGGAGAATTTTGAACAAATTTAAATAGTTTGTCTAAGGTTATAAATCACATACATCTGCTGCAAATGTTATCTTTCTTCTGTGAGTTCTCTTTGTCTAACTGGATACTCTAGTCCTGAGACACACTTGATAGCTTGTGAAGGTAGAATGGAAGAAATAAGATCAAGAACCCATTACTCCAAATGTTTTGGCCTCCCTCCACTGCAGAAGCCAATACGCTTAACTAGTGCTTCTAAGAACGTGTTTTCTTACCTTTTCCATTTTCTAAATTCTTTGCCAAACCCGAAATTTTTTAGCTTATGTAATAAGAGATTTGTTCACTATCTCATGTTAATAAGGATTTTATTTTTTGTGAGCCACTTAGAACTGTGAAATCATTTGTTTGAAGTATCCAATCAGTTATTTTTTCTGTGTTTCACTGCTTCACATGCAAAGATATTGTGGAACGTGTTACAAACAGAGAAGTGTAAACCCAATACCTTCTTTCATTGTGGAGGGAACTTTCTCCCTAAATATTTTGATCCAAGTTATCTTTTTCAGAGAATTACTGCTTGGTAATTAAAGGTTAATTCACAAAATTTGATGCCTTGTTTTTTTAAGAACTTTGAATTTAAATTCCACTACAACTTTGTTTCACAGAGTGAGAGTATATTTCCTGCGTAAGGACAATTCTCAAGGAAACCTACAGGATTTACAGCAAGTTTTCTGAGGTTTGTTTGTTTACTGTGAAAAAGAGCCATCTTCACCCACATTGCTCCCTCTCTACCAAGTCTCCATCGATATCTTTCAATGAAAGCCTATTCTCCCAGGCAATTTTAACTTTTATTAATAGGCTAAGTTGTTAAAAAGTTTTAACAATTAAAATTTAACTGTCATAACTTTAATACTCTTCTGAAATTTTTTATCAGAACCATGAATTCAACATTCAGGTAACTCTTTAGCACCATGGGTGAAGGCAAAACTCACTCTCCTTGTGGAAAAGAAATTCAGTCTAGAGTTCGCAGAGTCTGATTGAAGGCCATGCAAAGGAAAAATATTTCTACATATGTGTAATATATGTTTACTTGTGTATGTTTATTACATATTATGATTTTTATTAATTATTTTGTATTTATTTTATTTTTTACTTGATTTATTTATTGTTTGTTTGTTGTATTTAGTGTTATTATACACATAATATTTAGTACATTTTGTATATCTATTATCAAATTATATACAATAATTTAGGACATTGACTAATTTTTCATTAATACATTTTTAAGTGTTGAAACATGATATATAATTTAATGGAAGCATTTGTCACAGTCTTCACATGCTTAAAGTCTCTCCAAATATGAGCTTTGTCTTATTTGTCTTTGGACACTTCCTATAGGCATTTTTTAGATGATTTATACTCACAAGCCTTTTCTTGAGGATAGGCAATTTGAGGGATAAAATTGCAAGGCTGGGGCTAGAAATGTGGCATATTGGTAGAGCTTGCTCAGCATGCCTGAATGCCAGGGTTTGAATCCTCAGTGCCACATACTCAGAAAAAGCCAGAAACTGTGGAGTGGCTCACATGGTAGAGTGCTAGCCTTGAGAAAAGAAGCTCAGAGACAGTACCCAGCCCCTAAGATTAAGCCCCAGGATTGTCAAAACAATAGGCCAGATGCCTGTGGCTCACAACTGGAACCCTGGC
Source organism: Dipodomys spectabilis (assembly GCF_019054845.1). Classification (NCBI taxonomy): domain Eukaryota; kingdom Metazoa; phylum Chordata; class Mammalia; order Rodentia; family Heteromyidae; genus Dipodomys; species Dipodomys spectabilis. Next base: position 3,058,419 of record NW_024871098.1, on the reverse strand, counting down.
TTTTCGGGAAGCTAAGATTTGAAGACCACAGTTCAAAAACAGCCTAGGCAAGGAAAGCCTGTTAGACTCGTATCTCCAATGAACAAGAAAAAGACCCCACCTGACGATGTGGGTCAAGTGGTCGAATGTTCACCTTGAGCTGAAGGGCTCAGGGACCGATGCCCAGGCTTGAGCTGGAGGCACACAAATGGAAAAAAAAAGTGAGGGTTAATCAAATTACTTTCCTTATTTGCTAATTAGGAGAACATTGTATGTAAAATGAATGCTGGTGTACACCAGAATTGGAGTCAGAGCTCAAGGTTCAATTGTAGCACATCCATATGCCCAGCCTCTCAGATTCTAGCATTATAAACTTATGTCATACAGGGTTCTGAATGGTCCATTGTTGAAAGGCTTTCCAAGCCCCTTGTGATAAGCAGTGGACTTGTATTGTCAATGTCATTACAGTTCTGAACCTAGCAGAGCACCCGTAGCTCACGCCTGTTACCCAAGCTCAGAAGGCTGAGGTCTGAGGATCACAGGGTAAAGCCAGCCAGGACCGGAAAATGTATGACACTTTAACTTCCACTTCTGAAAGGTCAGATGTTCAAGAGCTTCTTGTGTTTCCTTTGGTGATGAGAAGTTCTCGAGCTATAGAAGCAGGAAAAAACATTATTGACCCATCATGTGTTCAAATGAAGTTCTCAGGATCCAAACCCTAGCCCTGTTAGCATGATGAACTCCAGTGTAACACTATATTTGAAGGACAGAAAACAGTTGCAAAAGCCAGGCTAGGTGAAGAGATCTATGCCTGCAGGATTAGGTGACAGAATGTACACACTCAACAGGGATGTGAGCTGGAAAACCACTTCATTCATTCCAGGCACAGACAGCATTGTGGGGAAACCTGAAATATTTATTAGAGTTACACCATGGTCAGGCTTTTCTCTGCCTCTTCAAACAATGACTAATTAACCTTCCTCCCTCAGGTGAAGGGAGCCTCAGCCTATCTTTAGGTTAACAATAGAGCACCAATTTAGTGGGGAAGAAGGGAGGAACAGAGCAGAAAAACCTTGCCATCTGGTCTTAAGGAATGGGTTTTTGACTCTCCATCTGTCAGATTTGAAGACCCTTCTTCTACCTCTGCCAGTCTTTTCTCCTTCCTTCATTCTCCACATCATTAATGCAAGTCCCCAGTCCAAGGAGAGGCAGGGCCCTTTCTCTTCTGTCGCCAAGCACCTGAGTTAGAACCTGGCTCTGCCCACTTGACTCTGGGGCCCTCAGTTGCCTGAGAAGTGGGAAAGAGACAGTCTTCCTGCTCTGTGGTAGTGTGAAGGCAATGCTGGTGGCCTGGCACACTGCAGAAGGCCTCATGACTGGGACTTATTCCCTTCTTTCCTCCTGACATCCAAGACCATATTCATCTCTCATCTTTCTATGTATCTAGTATCTATCTATGTATCTATCTATGTGTCTATCTATGTATCTATCTATGTGTCTATGTATTTATGTATCTATGTATCTATGTATCTATCTATCTATCTATCTATCTATCTATCTATCTATCTATCTATACTTATCTGCATGCCTGCCTACCTACCTACCTACCTATCTTTTTGCCTGCACTTGGGTTGAACTCATGGCCTGGGCACTGTATGCTGCACTCTACAACTTGAGCCAAAGCATCAATTCTGGCTATTTCTGTGAATGTCTATTGAGGAATTGAACCCAGGGCTTCTTGCATGCTAGGCAAGCACTCTCTCACTACTCCACATTCCCAACCTCCTCTTCTTTTTTTCTTTTTTGAATTGTTTTTGGGTCTGGTCATAGGGCCTAAACTCTGGGCCTGGGCACTGTCCCTCAGCTCTTTAGCTCAAGGCTAGCACTCTATCACTTGAGCCACAGCACCACTTCCTGCTTTTTTTTTTCTTTTTGCTTATTTGGTGCTGAGCAATCAATCCCAGGGCCTGGGGCATGCAAGGCAAGTGCTCTTCCACTGAGCTACCTTCCCAGCCCCACCCCTTATCTTTTTCTTCATGGTAGTTTTTACATAAGTATGCTACCATTTTACTTCCCCATGTTTAATTTTCTGAATACTGGTTACTTCTGAGAAACCTGATTTTTTTCTTCCCCTGCCTGGTTTGTGACTGTTCCTGCATTGGCCTCATAATAAAATGTAAATAAAGGCTGCTGTGTGTGACCTGCTTTATCCAGATGTCTGCACAGATTTCTGTGTATGTCTTTTTGTTGCCAGTCCCGGACCGCTGACTCAGGATCTGGGCACAGCCCATGAGCTGCTTTTGCTTAAGGCTAGCCCTCTACCACTGGAGCCATATGGCTCTACTTCTGGCTTTGTTAGCACAGAAGGTGGACAGGTGTCTCAAGGACTTTTCTGCCTAGGGTGACTTTGACAATGATCTTCCTATCACAGCCTTGTAAGTATCAAGGAGGACTGCTGAGAGCGAATGGTGCCTGCTTAATCACTGGTCTTGCTGATGTTCATAGATAGACCAGTGAGTTCCCTATGCTGAGGTTAAGGTGGTGGGAGCTGGATCCCACAGTTGGAATCATGGTCCTGCCACCTCCAAATGGCAGGAGATCCTAAGAAATACATTCCTGTCTAAATGAATACCAATGGAATGTCATGTATGTTATGATTTAATGGGCACTTCTTGAATGATTCTAGGATAAAATTATACATACACTCACAAACATATAAATATGTTTGTGGGGGACTGAACTCTGGGCCTGGGCTCTGTCTCTTAGTTCTTCAGCTCAGGGCTAGCACTCTACCACTTGAGCCACAGGGACACTTCTGACTTTTTTCTTTTTGCTTATGTGGTGCTGAGGAATCGAACCCAGGGCCTCATGCATGCAACTCTAGCACTCTAACACTGAGCCACCTTCCCAGCCCAAAATTATACACAATTATATTATGGTACTCTGATCCGTTTTAATTAATAAGTTATGAAGCATTTAAACAATCACATTCATTAAATGGAGGCATAATGAAATACCTAAGAATTGGGCGTCACATAGTATAGAGATACCATATTTTTCTGCCAGGACTTTCTTTCGTTAATTGGAATATACCATTTTCTGAATGTAGTTTGATATATGAAACTAGGATATATTATACCTGACCAGAAAATCAATTATTCATACATTTTTATCACAAATGCTTATAGCAAAATGTAGAGGTAAATCCAAATTATGTATATTTGAAGGCAATGCTTGGTTAGTCCTCTTCTCACATTCCCCATTCCCTTGATGAGAGTAATACATATTGTAAGGAAATGCTTAGAAGGTTTTAGAGAAATAGGTTGACTTTAAACCAGTGAGTTACTCTATGTTGTATGTTGTTTACTTATATCCTGAAAAGGTAAGTTCTTACTTCATCATTTTCCTTAGGCTTTATACTCAGATTTAATCTCTGATGGGTGAAAAATAAAGATATAAACATTTTTTAACAGTGGCTAAATTTAGGATGAGGAATCTAGGTACAATGGTACTCATGCAGATACTTCTCAAAAGTCATGGGACCATGATATCAAAATGTTAACCAATGCTAACTTGTGTCATGCTTATGAAATTTTGTGTATTATAAACAGTGGTTATTAGAAATTTTGTAATTAACATCATTTTATTGGTTAGGAACTGAAGTGAGTCATTATAATCAGAACAAAATTTAAGGAGGCATCCTAAATTAGTTACCAAGATATACATCATGTAACACAATGCTTTAAAAATGCAAGCTAATTGAAATAATTTATGAAAAAAATCAACATTTGCAATAAATATAGAATCATTGTGGCTGATTTTTCTTTTACTCCAGTTGCAATACAGCTTACGTGATGACTTTTCGGGTTATATGTTTAGTTAGGTTTTGATATTTAATTGGAGAAGTTCTGTTCTTTTATATATTCATTTGTCAGATCAAAGAGGAAATGAATTGCATGCCAAAGTCAACATCCATAATAATGTTACAGATGTATCCTGCTACTTTGCCAAAGTTTCAAATCAACTCGAGGAACTTGGGTCTTTTTATTTGGATCTATCTAAATAGGTATTCAATTTTGTCAGTACTAGACAGATTATTTTCCAGAAACTACTTCTCTCTTTTCATAGATTTTTAATTTAATTTCTATTATGTGTTGATGTTTTCCTTTAGATAAGCCACATTCAGTCTTCTACAAAGTATAATTTGGAGTAGTTTCAAATTATATACACTCATGTACACTGCTCAGATTCTGTTATTTACGTATTTTTTCTTGTTAAATAAGTAGGAATTAGGTCTCAATATGGATACTATTAGACTTATTCGTTGCATTTCTGAATTTTTTAAGTATGTCATGACTTTGTTATTTTATTCTTTTAGATATGTGCAGGTCTCACTCCGCATACAGTCACATTTGTTTTAAACAATTTGATCCCTTCAATGGATTTGCTATGTTAGGTTCATTTTGATGAATTTAATTACAAATTAACACAACCGTTTTTCTTAGACACAGTTATCTTTATGGCTCTACTCCAATTTAACATGTAATTGAGGTTTTAGTGCTTAAAAAAACTGGGCACAACCTGTTTTTGTTCCTGGGGGAGTTCTACTTTGTTGGTTGTTTTTCCAGTTGGGGCGACTTCAACATATGTTTGTATTTTATTTCAATTGTTTTTTGTCTATATTTTGTTTCATATAAGGGAAAGTACAAAAAAAAAAATCAGTGATTTAGAACTTTTCCAAATAGAGTTATTAGAGAGACACTTGAAATTTTGTGACAACTGGGAATGGGCAGGTCTTCATAGTGGACGGGGTAGCAGAATAAAAGACATTGTGTGACATAATATGAATTCTTCCTCCTCTTGCCTCACTATTTCCAATAGTATTACTTCAAGGTGTTTAGTGGAAAGAAAATAATTTTGTGTGTATGAACTCTGAATTTTTGGTTCAATTGGGACACACTACACATTCATATTTGATTTTAAATCTAAAATCTTCTTTCTTTCGTTTAAAAATCACAAATGTGAATTTATAATGCTAAAATAACATCTACTAATTTATCTCAAATGGTCCAAACTATTTTCACTTCAAACTATATGTAATATAAAGGGTAATAATAATTGTGAGTAATAAAGTATATAATAATTGACTTTGGGGAAAGTCAATTACAGTGGATTTTTGTGAGATACTGAGTAATAGTAAAACATATTTGATTCTATTAAAGATTCACAGTTACATGTAAAAATAATTCATAGTTATAAAATAATGCTGAAAAAGTAAGATAATTTATTGGAAAAAGACAGAAGTTTTAATAAATTTGCTTTTTTTTTTAATTGTCTTGAATCTGCGCTTTAGTGGCTCATACCTGTAATCCTAGCTACCTAAAAGTCTGAGATCTGAGGATAGTGGTTCAAAGCCAGCCTGGGCATAAAAAGTCTGTGAGACTCTTATCTTCAATATATCTCTTGAAAACTAAAAACAGCACTGTAACTCAAGTGGTACAGTGGTAACCTTGAACTGAAGAGCTAATGGACAGTGCCAGGCCCAGAGTTCAAGCCCCAAGGCCGACAAAAAAACTTGACATGATTTTTACTTTATTATTTCATGATTTTTTTTATTGTGAAAATACATACAGAAGGTTTATAAGTACTTGAACAAGGTAATGAGTAAATTTCTTATCAATCATTGTTGTCTTCTCCTTTGTTTCCCCTTCCCATCTCCCCTTCTTCCCGCCTAAAGCCGCACCAAAGTTGGAAAGTTCGTTTTTGGACATAATGTCTTCTATATGTCATTGTTGCAATGGGTCCACCTGTATCCCAATTTGTTTTTACCTTGCCCTCCCCAAATTATACCCACATCAAACACAGTGAAAACAAGGGTTATACCGTGGGGGAGAAGCATGGAAAGCAACAATGAAATAATCTTATAATCATGCTAGAAACAATAGCAAGAAAAAAAAACCATTTGAGTCTTTATCTTGGTGTTCATTTCACCGAACATCAACCTGTCTGACAGTTTCTCTTTGTATTAGACATATACTAGTTTTTGCAATTAAGGGAAACCATAGGACCTACGTTTCTCTGGGCCTGGCTTACTTCACTTAATATAATTTTTTCCAAGTCTTTCAGTTTCCTAACAAATGTGGCAATGTCATTCTTTCTGATGGAGACATAGAATTTCATTGTGTATATATACCACATTTTCTTGATCCATTCGTCTACTGATGGGCATCTGGTTTGGTTCTGTATCTTAGCTATGGTAAATAATGTTGCAGTAAACATAGTTGTGCTGGTAGCTTTCATATGGTCTCGTGTGTGAACATCTGGGTAAATGCCCAAAAGTGGGATTGCTGGGTCTTCGGGGAGCGCTATGTAGTCTTTTGAGGAACCTCCATACTACTTTCCAAAGTTGTTGAACAAGTTTACAGTCGCACCAACATCTCCTGCAGCTTCTCTTGTTATTAGTTTTATTATAGCCATCCTAAGTGGGATGAGGTGGTATGTCAGTTTTTAGATTTGCATTTCTTTTATGGCTAGGGAGCTTGAGAATTTTTTCATGTGCCTATTGGCTATCCTTCCTTCCTCTTCAGAGAAGTTTCCCTGTAAGCCTGTAGCCCTCTTATTTATTGGGCAGTTGTTTCTTTGAGGATTTTTTGTTGGGGGATTTAATGTTTTGAGTTCGAGGTATATTTTAGATATGAGACCCTGTCTGTTGTATTTCCAGTGAAGATCTTCACCCAATCCGTGGGCTTTCCTTTGAACTTGCTAGCTTTGCCCTTTGTCATGTTGTGTTTCTGGGTCGCTATTAAAATTTCAGCCTGTGCCTAGGAGACCTAGGATATCTCCTATTTTTCCTGTAATGTTTAGTTTTCTACAAATGATTAACCAATTATGCCAGCACCATTTACTGAAGAGGTTGTCTGTCTTACATTCTATTTTTTTAGCTACCTTCTCAAAGATTAGGTGGCTATAGATCTGTGGGTTCATTTCTGGGATTTCAATTATATGCCCTTGGTCCTGGGGTCTCTTCTTGTGCCACTACCAAGCTACTTTGATTACTATCGCTTTGTAGCAGACTTTAAAATTTGGTATTGATATTCCTCCAGCACTCTTCCGTTAAGGATCATTTTTACTATAGGGCATCTTTTATTGTTTTATATAAATTTTTAGATTGCCTCTTCTATTTTCTTGACGAATGAGTTTGGAATATTGATAGGTATCACATTGAATTTGTAAATAGCCTTGGGAGGTCTTGCCATTTTCACAATGTTGATCCTTCCAATCCAGGAGCATGGGAGGCTTTTCCACTTTCTAAATTCTGATTTGGTTTCCTTTTTCATAGTTTTAATCATAAGGATTCTTCACTTCTTTGATTAAGTTAATTCCTAGGTATTTTATTTTTTGTGGGGCTATTTCGAATGGAGTTGCTTTCCTGATTTCAGCCATGCTTTTCTAATTGTTGGCATACAGAAAAGTCATTGTTTTTTTGAGAGTTAATTTTCTACCCTGCTACTTTGCCAAAGTTTTGAACCAGCATGAGTAATTTGGGAGTGGAGTCTGTGGGATTCTTTACATACATGATCATGTCATCTGCAAAGAGGGAGAGATTTACATCATCTTTCCCTATTTGGATTCCTTTTATGTTTCCCTCTTGTCTATTGCTCTAGCTAGGTATTCTAATACTAAATTGAGAACTGCAGAGAGTGGACATCCTTGTCTCTTTCCTGAGTTAAGAGGAAATGGCTTTAGTTTTTCATCATTAATATAATGCTGGCTGGAGGTTTGCCATATACAGCCTTTATTATATTGAGGAATGTTCCCTGGATTCATAGTTTTTCCAGACTCTTCATCATAAAGGGGTGTTGGATCTTGTCAAAAGCTTTTTCTGCATCTATTGAGATAGCCATTTGGTTGTTCCAAACCGCTTGTATTTTTTCCTTGTACTAAGAATATGACTCATGCCCGGTGTCAGTGGCTCACATCTATTATACTAGCTACTCAGGAGGCTGAGATCTGAGGATCACAGTTCAAAGCCAACCTGGGCAGGAAAAGTCCATGAGACTCTTATCATCAATAAACCAACAGAAACCTGGAAGTGGCACTATGACTAGCCTCGAGCTGAAGAGCTGAGGGACTGTGCCCAAGCCCAGAGTTCAAGGCTCAGGACCACCACCCACAACACCAACACCTCCACCACCACCAACAAAAAGAATACTGACTCCAAAACAATAGTATTAAGCAGTCTGAAAGATAGGCTAAAATCTAACTTTTTATTATTATCTTATATACCAACAGCTTTCTAGTCCAATGAGCCATGAGCCCTCAGAATGTTGACCAAATTTCTTAGTTTATTTACACAATTATAATAAGTAGGTATTTGTATTTTCTCATCTATCTTTCTTTCATTTCACTACAGAATCTGTATATATCCTTTATGTTATACTTGAAAACCAATGCCTTTGGAAGATATTTCTTAATTGGTGTATATTAATTGTACGAAGAAATCTTGCTGAAATACTTTACTCACTCCCATATTGATCAAGGGCCTGATTAACCTATTTCTGTCTTGCTCCATTTCCATTGCCCTTTATTTTTCAACTGTTTTCTGTGAATATTTTGTGCTATCTTCAAACACAGTCAAAATGTATTAAAGTGCTGTTCACCCACCGTCATTGAAGATTATACAATGTTGAATAAAAAAGCAAAAATATAAATACATGGAGACATATAGTTTTTGTTGATTGGAGGATACAATTGAGCAAAGATATAAATTGTCTCCTCCCCTTTTTTTGGTCATTCATGGGGCTTGAAATCTGGGCCTGGGCACTGTCCCAATGCTCTTCAGCTCAAAGTGAGTTCTCTACATATTGAGCAACTGTGTCACCTCTCTTCTGGTTTTCCGGTGGTTAGTTGGACATAAGAGTCTTACGGACATTCCTGTTCCAGCTGGGTTTGAACCGCAAACTTCAGATCTCAGCCTCCTATGAAGGTAGGATTACAAGCATGAGCCAGCATCGCCCAGCTTCACAGTTTTATTTATGTGTATAACAATTTCTAAAAACACCTGAACAGCACTCTTTGACTCATTGACAAACGAAAATAAACTGGAATGTAATTCTCAGTCCAATATTAAACTGTAAATGTAAAATTGTTATATTTGTAGAGGAAAGATTATACATCTCAATGGGTCTGTGGGCATGATTAGCTCCACATAAATATTATCAAGGAATATTTAATAAGGGGTAAAACCAAACATTTGTGGAATGACATTCTCTTTAATAAGTGGTGATAGGTTAGACAGTATTGGGGAGAATTAAAAAGTAAACATTGACTTAAACTTAACAGTTTACTCAAATATTAAATTCAAGCAGGATTAAAACGTGGCATATAAAACAAAAAGAGTGATGTAAATGTAAAGCAAAGGAAGATGTCTTGACAATTTTGGAGATGAAGCATTCTGAAATTTGGCATTAAAATCATAGGCAAGGAAAACGATATAGTAGAACTCAATGAAAGTGTAAAAAAATTTGGTCTGTGAAAGCTCATATACAAATAGTGAATAGAATTTGGGAGCAGTAGCTCATTTATCTCATCCTAGCTACTTGGGAGGCTGTGATTTGAGTATTGCTGTTTGAAGCCAGCCCCCACAAATTAAAGTCTCTGAGAATCTTATTGCTGATTAATCAGCAAAAAAGCCAGAAGTGTGACATGACTGAAATGGTAAATTGTTAACAAATTGCAACAAATCTCAGGGACCCTGAGTTCAAGCCCCAAGACCATACATGCATGTTAAAAAGTAATATTAATAATTCTAATAGTGATGATGATGATGATGATGATGATGATGATGATGATGATGATGATGATAATGATGATGAAGTGTACCCATAGTCAAGGATATAATATTTGCAAATCCTATACCTGAAGAATGCTTCAAATCTAGATTTTACATAAAATTCTCAAAACCCAATGTTTAAGAGAACATCAGTTAGATACAGCAAAATATATCTTGTGAAAAATAAGCACAAGAAATCATCAGTCATCAAATAAATGCATATTAAAACTAAAATGACAACATAAAACATGCATGAGAATTACTTCCCATAATAAAATAATGACCATATTAAATGCTATCAGTAAACAGAGAAAATGGATGCTGGCAGAAATGTCAAGTGGGAAAGCCACTTCTGAAAACATTTTTACAGGTTCCTAGAATATGAAATAAGCAAATACCCACTGCATAGCACAGTAATTGAGCTCTCCAGGCTTTGTCTCATAGAAAAAAAATGTAACATTGACCCAAAGGCCAAAACACAGAGGATTATAGCAGCATTATTTTCTCTAGTCAAAGAAATGGACATCAATTCAGGCTTTCTTCAGGTGAATGGTAAAGGAATTGTGCTACATTCTCTAATAACAGGACCAAAAGGCAACTCGAGGGAATTCAGTACAATATTAAGGCATACAATAACTGGGAATAATCTATCATGTATTTGAAGGCAATCTTAAAAGTTTATTTATTGCATGTTCTAGAAGTCAGAGAAAAAAATATATTGGTTGCCAGGATGAAACACGTTTGGGATGGGAGAAAGAGAAGTAGTGGTTTTAATTATAAAAGGGAAATATGAGTCAAACTTATTTTTGGTAAATAAACATATCTCTAAATATTGTATATTCATATAGATTTGATAAAATTATATTGGACTTAATATGTGCACAATTTAATTAAAATAACTGGTCTGCATAAGGTGCTTGTGACATATTAATGTCCTATTTGTGATGTCATACTAGAAATATTGAAATAAATTGGAAAAAGTATTCAAGGGATTTATCTGTGTTCTTATAACATCATAAAGATCCATATTAACCTCATATCAAGAAAACAGAAGTCAATACTGAATGTTTACATTGACAAATAGTGTGGGTCCAAGCTTGAAATGAAATATACCTTGTTAATTAGAAAGCAGAGATTTAGAAGACTGATATCAAGGCCAGTTCTGAAAAACAAAAATTCATGAGAAACTACAAAAGCAAAGAAAGCTAGATATAGTGTAATTTCTCTGTTTTCTCACGTTTATGGAAGACATAGGTAAGCGATCATTGCTCAAGGGTGGCTTGGCCTGAAAAATAATCTAAAGTGGTTAGAGCCTTAGCAACAAAAATATCTGTCTCATGCTTCCCTTTTATAATTAAACCACTACTTTTCTTTGTCCCAACCTGTTAAAACAGGAGTGTTTATAAACAAAAGCACTGGTCTGAAGCCTCAAAACAAGGACCCAGTCTGTGTGGACCAAACAGTCTCTAACATGAGATTTTATTTAAATTAACAAGCATGATTTTAGATTTTGCAGAGTGGGATGATGCATAATCACAGGTAATATCTGCTATGTCAGGTAATCCAATCTACTCTTTCACTGTTACTCAATAGCCAGGTTTCAACACAAATGACTACAATGAGATTGTACAAATAAGACTACGACTTTTCCCTCTCATGAAACAATATTCTGTCAAATGATTTCTGTCTTCCAGCTGTTCACATATTTCTCACGATCTTTTCTACTACGTTGTCTTCATTATTGATGTTCATATTACCTTTTGTTGCTGTCTTGTGTGTATATGCCATTTTTAGGGATGGAACTCAATGTTTAATGGTCTTTCTTGAAGTTTTTGCTCATGGCTGATGACATTCTTTTCATGAGCAACATTCTCACCTGCTGCTTCTGGCTGGATAATTGGAGACAAGTTTTCACATTTTTGTCTGTTTGGGCTGACATTGAACTAAAGTATTCAGTTCTTAGCCTCCTGAGTTTCTAAGATTCAACACATGAGTGGCTAACACCAATCTTTGCTTTACTGTTATTTTAATTATGTGGTAGAGGAAAGTGGAAGTTTATTTGTGTTAAGTGTGCAATTTTCAAATGCAAGTTTGAATCAAATTGATATAATGTAATTGTTAATCAAATTTAACAGTTAAATCAATAACTATTACACATTCCCACAGACATATAATTGAAAATAAAAGGCATGATTGTTTTCTTTTTTCTTTCTTTTTTTTTTTTAGGTCCAGTCGTGGGGCCTGAACTCTGGGCCTGGGCACTGTCCCTCAGCTCTTCAACTCAAGGCTAACACTCTACCACTTGAGCTACAGTGCAACTTCCGGCTTTTTTCTTTTTGCTTATGTGGTGCTGAGGAATCAAACCCAGGGCCTTAGACATGCAAGGCAAGCACTCTACCACTGAGCCAACTTCCCAGCCCGCATAATTGTTTTCTTAAAACAAGTAATAGAACCATGAATTTCTCTCACTTTACAAATCATGTTTTATAAAACTTTAATTAGCAGACTTCTATGACTAAAAGTAAATCTAATAATTGTGTACAACAAGAAGCAAGGCAATTATAGCTAAGAATAAATATTTCATCACAGCCAGAAGATAAGTTTTAGAGCATTCTCACTAAAAAGAAATGTTACATGCAGAAATTAATAGATATGATGTAGATTGATCATTACACAACGTATAAGTTAATGGGATTACCACTTAATACTTAATGAATATGTAAAAATAATTATGTAGGAAGGAGCCAGAGGCTCATGCTTTTAACCCTAGCTACTATGGAGTCTGAGAGCTGAGAATCATGGTTCAAAGTCAGCCTAAGCAGGAAAGTCCCTGACAATCTTATCTCCAATGAGCCAAAAGAAAACTGGCAGTGGCTCAAGTGGTAGAACACTAATCTTGAGCTGAAGAGCTGAGGGACAGTGTCCAGGTCCAGATTTCAAGCCCCACAACTGAAAATAATTAAAAATAAAGAGTTACAAATAAACAATATTTTGACATAAATGTTAAAATATATATTCTAAAATTTTCAAATCCTCACTAAATATAATAGTTTATATAAATATATGGAAGTGTTTTCTGGTTTTAGTTATTGAATCAATTGTGTAAATCACACATTTCTCATTCAATTCTTATTTATAGGTTTATATACTTATATGACATAAGTGTAATGTGATACGTGATAGGCAGTGCTGTTTTAGGAATCCCCCTTGGCATTCTAACATTAACACTTATCCCCTAAAATCGATATGCCCTCCAACCTTGTAAGAGGTTTCATCTCATTGGAGCAGAAAAGTATAAGCCATAATCATTGTTTGGAACAGCTGTAACATTTTACATGTATTACACTTAGTTGAAGAACCAAAACATTCAAGTCATTTTAACCATGTCAGTAATAGCAAAATATCTTCTGAGCTTTTCAGTTTCTTAAAAGATGAAAATCTTTAATTATACATCTATTTATTTCTGCCTAATATCCTATATCTTAGGAAGATTTTTTTGTGTAACCATGTGTTCCTGACTAGAAGACCGGAACAAAGGAAATAATGAAAATAGTGAAGGAAAATACTTGAAAACAATTAAAAAAGCAATCACAGACACTCTTGTTTTCACCAGTTTCAATGAAAATATACGTTAAAGTATGACGTTTTTGTTATCAAAGAACAATAATTAAAATTTAATTAGCAGTGAAGAAGGGAACAGAAAACTATGCTTGAAGACAGCTTGACTTTGAAAAATTCAAAATAAGCATAATGGTTTTATCTTGTTTTTCGATGTAATTGCCATAAAAATAGAGAGCAGTACCCAAAGGCAGGAAAACACCTAAGCCAAAGCAGTAAATTTTGTCTATAAAATAATTGTGAGAGTAAAAGAAAAAAAGATGTCTCTGTGGGTATGTCACGTTAAAAATGTGTATACAAGCTATTTATCTTAAAATTAGTCATTTTGCATTATGTTTAGATTCTGATAAAATTTAGACTCTCAACTCAAACAGTGTTAATACAGTTTTATTTCATGTCTCCCAAAAGCAAACAACAAATTACTATTTATTTAAAATTTATTTCTTTTAAATTTCAAAATTATTATTCATTTAACTAACTCTTTTTTTAAAAAGTTGGCCAAGGGAAATGGTTTATTAGATATTTATATTCAGACTCTATAGTAGAAGCCAGAAAGAGAAAAAACATCATGTTTTTATTCTTCATTGAGCCACACTGTTTTATTCACCTATATCTGAAAGAATGAAATTCTTTATTTGAAGCATTTTACTTGATATCCCCAATGTATCATTCTTCCTTTATGAATAGGAGTATTTGGACAAAGGATGAGAATTCATACTAGAAAAAGGAGAAGAGGAAAAGAGAAGGAGAAATCTAGATATTTTGTTCTTCCTCGTCTGATTAACTAGATCTGGAGTGATTAAACCCATCTAGATAAAAAGATAACCTCAAAAGTGATCACATAGAGAATACTTATTTATAAAAAAATTGTAATAATTTCCAACAGGAAATGTTATCTATTGTTGTAGTTCTTGTTTCATATTTATTAAATTCTGGTGGGCTATAGTGAACTATCATAAAGATATACAAGAATGGTAAGAAATTAACATCTTAAGAAATTAACATCTTAATATCATATTCTAATATTAGCTTAATTCTTCTTCTTGTTATATGTATGAACTTGCATGTGAGTTTTGTCTCAATTTCACATACTATATTCTTCCAGTATATAAGTTGAAAGAAGACTTCTTCTGGAAATATGCTATTTTTATAACTAAGGGAAACAAGTCAGCTGTTAGACACAGACAGTTATACAGAAATCTTCCCCCAGAAATAGACTTTGACCACTTCTGGTTCATTTTTGTAAGATGAGGTAAGTCACATGACCCATCTTTACATTGCAGAGTAGAGGTAAATCTCACCTACAGGAAGCTGATGCAGGACATAAAGTAATATGCCCATTTATGCAACACTTGAGATAAAGAGGGAAAAAAGAGAACTATAGTACAATCAATCATACTTGCTATCACAAGGCTCTGTAGGAAGGAAGCTATTATGTACCTTTGTTTCTAAAAGTACTGAGATCTTCAAATCATGTATTTTATGCTTGGATGTTACAAGAATTAGAGAACATTTTGATACTGAGACAGCATAAAATCTAAAAGAAAGCTGGAGTAAGCATTTCAGTACTAACTTTGGTTCTCAAGGAAAAGAAACCATTTTATAGACAATACTTTATACTTTCTTACCTAGTATTTTTTCCCAGAAATGGATTTTGATAATATATGTGACTATCCACCAGAATAAATTTCTTTATTTACATGCATCTTGTGCAGACAGTATAGTCAATTATATGTAAGTGCGAGTTTCATCAGTAGCAGTTTTTAAAAATGCAAAAAATGTGGACAGGTGGCCAATATACATATTTTCCACCATCACTTTCTACATCCTCCTTCTTCCTTCCTAGGAATCACTCCCTATCAATAAAAAGGTTTAGATTTGGCTCTTGACCTTGAAAATGGAAGCTGAATGCTATGGATGTCAGAGATGATGGTTAATAGTGTTTTACATAATAATGTCACTTGCAACAGCGGTACGAATCTTGCGGGTCTTAGCACTACTTCCTTAGAGATGTGATAGGAATGTCAACCTTACTTGACCTAGTATTGTTTTCCAATTCCTTTTCTACCACCTGGCCTAAATTATAATACATAGTAATGGAAGGAAAAAGTAATGCTGTCTTAATCAAGTCCCATTGCTACAATGAGATGTACAAGACGTTATGTTGAAAAACGAAGTTTACAACTTTGGCAGGTGTGGAGGGAATCAGTGGGCAAGGATGGTAAGGGGAAGGAAGAGGCCACAATGCTTGCTAAGGAATGTACTAATTGCCTTGCTCATGTAATTGTAACCCCTCTGTACGATATTTTCACAATAATAAACTTAATATAAAAAAGAAAGAAAGTCATTTAGCGTTCCAGGAACGTGGCTTAAAGGAACAGTTATTGCTTAGCATGCATGGAACCCTAGGTTCAATTCTTCAGTACCACATAAATAGAAAAAGAAACACTGGAAGTAGAGCTGTGCCTCAAGCGGTAGAGTGCTAGCCTTGAACAAAAATAAAAGAGCTCAGGAACAGTTCCCTGGCCTTGAGTTCAAGCCCCAAGACTGGCAAAAAAGTCATTTAGCTAGTAAATGCAAAATAAAGAACCCATACTTGGAATATATTATTGCTCATTCTAACTGATATCTAACAATAGTCCTTAATTCATTTATTATACTATATTTGAATACTGTTTAAAAAAACAACGTTGTATTAATAGGTTACCACAATTAATGCCAAGAATGTGCTTAGATATCAGGTTAAGATTAAAGCAGGCTTTTGAGTGGTCACTGCTAATCACAATGAGAAGGGTAGTCTAAGTGAGATTTGGAAATCTTTTTGGTAAGTCATGACATCAAGAAGGCAGAGACTAATTAATAGTTTTGACAGAAGAGAAGGAATAATTGCAGATGGAAGGAATAAATGATAGTAATAACTATGTTATACCACAAACCGTTCTCGGAAACCATTTTTGGTTATTAAAGAGCTAGTTATCAACTAGGCTTATTCCACATTGCCTTTAGCATTTCAGCCACTTAGGCTAATTCCTAATCTCTGTGTGATAAATTGTATATCCTTCTATGCTGTTCTTTCATACCTGATCTCCATTTCTTTCTAAAAATCTCAGTCTTTTATATTTCTCTATGAACAATTTCTGATACTAAGTCGACAAACACAGACAGTAGAGGATGCTAATGTAAAAGTCCCATAAGACCTGAGTCATTAATACAACAACATGGAAAAGGAGGATATATTTATTGCTACCTCAATTTTTCTGAAAAGCTGCAATGTCATAATTTGATTCAAATTTCCATTCTTTGTCTACATAGTGTCATTAATTGCACATAAATGCAAGTATAAGACAGATGCTGGGGGCTCACGCCTGTAATCCTTGCTACTCAGAAAGTTGAGACCAGAAGATTGTGATTCAAAGCCAGCCTGGTCAGGAAAGTCCAAGAGACTTTTATCTTTAATTAACCACCAAAAACCCAGAAGTGGTGCTCTACCAAAAGTGGCAGACTGCTCAACTTGATTTGAAGAGCTGAGGGACAGCACCCAGGATCAGAGTTCAAGCCCCACGACCAAAAAAAACTGCAAATATGACTTTAAGTTTCCTGAAAAGGAACGATGAAGTCAAAAGTAATCTTCCCAAGCAGAAAAAAATAATTCCAAAATGTTTCAGTGCACCTACTTTTGCTGAGTTATTTAAGTTATGGCTTCTTTGCTGGACATATTCTCTTCTTTTAAAAATTGTCAAATATTAGCTTTATAATAAACTTCATCTAATATTTCTTGGTTCAAAAGAGAAGTCCATACTGTTGATGTCACTTAGATTTATAACTCTCAGTTCAAAGCCAACCCAGGCAGGAGAGTCTGTCAAACTCTTATCTGTAATTAAAAACTAAAAATCCAGAAGTGCAGTTTTGGTTCAAGCAGTAGAGTACTAGCTTATTGGGCATGTGGGGAGGAAAGATGACTCTACAGGGACAGGGTCCACCCTCTGGGTTTAAGCACCAGAACCAGCACAAACTAAACAAACAAACAAGCAAATGCAAAAACCCACATGTTTCTTTGGGACCATCTTTAAAGCACTGGTTTGAGAAGAGTCTCCTTTTGCTGATCATACTCACTGGATACTGCTTTTTTGGAATCCTTATTGCTGTAGCGAACTCATGACCAGACCAAAGAAATGGGTAACTGACTCCTGCATCAGGAGAATAATCTCAGGAGTTAAATATCTGTGCATAAGTCACCTTAAAACTTCCATTATATTAAGTGAAGTAATCCAGGCCCAAAGAAACATAGGTCCCATGGTTTCCCTTATTTGCAATACCTAGTATATGTCTGAGTCAAGCAGAAAAGGTCAGATAAGTTGATGTTAGGGGAATGAACCCAAAGATAAGTATTCAAATGTGTTTTTTTTGTCTTTTTTTTTTTCCTTTCATGCAATTATTTCTATCATATTTATAGGATGATTTTTATGTTGCTTTGTATGTCCCTCCCCCACAATATAACCCATATTTTCATCGTTTTTGATGTTGGTATAATTTGTGGAGGAGAAGGTGAAAAAATCATTTAACTAGGGATACAGGCGGACCAATTGCAACAATGAGATGTACAAGTTGTTATGCCGAAAAACAAACTGAACAACTTTGGTGTGGGTGGGAGGAAGATCGGGTAGGGGGAGAGGAGGAGTATGGGAAGGGAAGGGAAGGGGAAACAACGAGGAGGCAACAATGCTTGATATGAAATGTACTCATAATCTTGCCATTGTAATTGTAACTCCTTTGTACGGTATTCTCAAAATTAAAAAAATTTAAAAATTTAAAAAATTTAAAAAATTAAAAAATAAAACCTCCAGGTCTTTGTTTCTTTGCATTAGAACACTTTTAAAACAAAGTTATTTCCTTTTATTCTATGCTGGCCTTCAAGTGGCATATTGTTACCTTTTGTAATACTCTGAACTA
Organism: Dipodomys spectabilis; assembly: GCF_019054845.1. Classification (NCBI taxonomy): domain Eukaryota; kingdom Metazoa; phylum Chordata; class Mammalia; order Rodentia; family Heteromyidae; genus Dipodomys; species Dipodomys spectabilis. The sequence goes on along the minus strand of NW_024871098.1, from coordinate 3,040,040 downwards.
GAAGTTTACAGGCAAGTTTTGTATAAGTAATGGACACACTCGAAAAAGTCAAGGACAGAGTTTCCTTCAGACCTTAGATTCTTTTAATGTAACATAAAAAGGACAGCACAGATTAACTTGAACTTTGTCATTTCTCTGTGTTCAATTTCTCTTTGGGGATCAATTCCCACTTGCAGTAACAGTTCCTTCCACTCACTTCCAGTAACAATCTATGGTGCTGCTCCAGATAAAATGAATGTTTTCTGGCTTCATTGAAATAGCACAAGTATATCTTTGGACATGAGGTAGCATGTGTTTCAGATATAACTTTGTAACGAGAAAATATGGGATTTAAATGGCTTATAAAACATTATCCATGTACACATGGCCATATAAGATGATGTTAAGTGAAATGGACCCCAAGATAGGGACACAACTTGCTTCTTCTTTCTTGCTATTGATTTTAATGTATCTAACATGTAGTATGTAAGTTGTTTTTGTTTCTCCTCTATTTTCATCCTTCATAGGATAACCCCTGTTTTTACTATATTTGTTGTCAGCAACCTACATATTGCATATAAATTTTTCTAATGTGGGGAGGGGAAGGGAAATAAAAAAATGCTGAATCCAGAAATGGAGAAGGAGAGACTGACCAGAACACATTTGCATTTCTCTCAATGTGCAATGAATGGCAGGGGAGTACTTAAGAAGCTCCCCATGTTTTCAGTTAGCTAGTACCACCTAAATTCCAGCACTAATCTTGATAAACTGATACAGAAGTTAGCTTGTTGTACCAGATTCACAGCTAGAGAGGTAGATGAGAAAGTGGAAGGGCTTGGTGTGAAAGCCACAGGTTGATATGAAGCAGAATTCAAAGGATGCGGAGATGAAGTGAGCTACGTGGAAGGGAAAGGAGAGGCAGCTGAAGAAGAAGAGCACCTAGAGAGAGAAGATAGAGCACGTTTGAGGCCACCTGGACATCAAGGTAACCCATCTGAGGTACAACAGTCTGGTTGTGCAGAGCCACAGAGAGAAGTTGCAAGAACATCAGCAAGTGCTCTTGCCCATTTCTAGGGAGCTCCCAGAATGACAGGGCAAGAATTGGTAGCTTCCCAGAGCACTGCTGCTGAGCACATCTCAGATCCCTTGCTACCATGATAATTGACATTGGAGAGGAGAGCAAGAGTTCCATGAGGTGATTGCAACTCACTATGTGTAGACTGTTCTGCAGCATTGTGGAGTGTGGTCTCTCAGGATGCTTAGGGCAAAGAACCTATAGCTGGTGTCAGAGAATGCAATCTACTTGGAGTAGACATTGATAGATGGCACGTGCCTGAACACAACAAGCTGATAATGAGCTGCTAGAGGTAGTTTCCCTAAAGATCTAACAGCCAAAACTGGACAGGCAAACCCAGAGCTCTGCATCACATCAGGCCACCATGCCAATTGCTTCTACCATAGTACTGGCTACCCAGTTTGCACACCCATGACCTTGTTACCCTGATTGTGCCCCCAATCCCTCACAAATTTTACTGTTTCACTTTGTCTATGCTTCCTTGTCCCTGCTAAACAGTTCTGGATACCTGTGTTAACCACCCCAACGCTTGCAAAGCTGTTGCAGCTAACCAATTTCCTGACACTGGAACTCAGCAATTACAGTCACAGTTAACCTTTACCTTGTATCCTAGTCTCTACTACTCTTTTTTCTACCCATAATTCATAACATCGTGGTTCCAACCACCTGAACCCTGACATCCCTGTCTCCCCTGTCTCTGATACCCCATTCCCAAACAAAGCAAGGGAAGAATGGGCACAGAAAGTTGACTTGGATACTCCTCTTGCAGGCATATTGGGACAAGTTATTCCTCAGGTATTTAACGTGAGGGACTAACTTATGGTGGAAAGAAAACAGCTTAGTCAAAGTTGACTAAAATCCAAGAATATGGCTTATAACTTATTGCTAGGGAAAGAAGGCCCTGCAGTGAAAGTTAATGAGAAAGAAAATTTTACAAATAGTATTGGGAAGGATGCAAAAGGTTGAGGTTAGTCTCTTCTACAAGTGGTCTGAATTATTTTATGACATATGATATGTAACTACATTGCATTTTAAAAATTATATGAAGATGCACATCTATGTGGTATTAATATTAATTGATGGAATAGTTACATAGGATCACGTTAATGATATTCAATAGTTTATGCTCTATGATATGCCCATGGGTCTGCCTTTGGAAATATGTATTGAGCTCTTTAACAACAAATGGTATTTCATTGTCAAATACTACAAGGAGATAATTCGTGCTAGTACCAAAATGAAAGTGGGAACAAGAAAACTGAATAAAGCTAAAAGTTTGAAGTGAGGGGGTCAGTGGTAAGGGGTATGATAAAAGAGAAATTCTTCACCATGGAATCTTGGAAGAATGCAATGTGCTTTATTGAATTACTAACTTTTATAACATTCTTAGAAAGCAAAACATTGTTTTTTATTCTTGCTATTTGGAACCTCTTTAATGAATAGTTTAAAAAATTATCAATACGACTTTGAAAATTCAATGATGTGAATTATCAGATTAACATTATACTCAAAATTGCCTTGAGATACAGGCAGGCTGCATTCCTTTTCTATTAAATTAATGGAATGAGTTTCCTTTTGAATGGTTGGACAGTCTATGACACTTGTTCCAAAACAAGAAAATATACTGGAGAGAAAAAAAAGAGGAGTAGCTCCAGGAAGATGGCAGAGGAGAACCTGGAGGCTAAACAAGCTATCACCTAGAAAGCAGTTTTAGTGTTCCAGTGTACAGTCCTAGGCGGGAGAATTACACCAAGTGTGCCTTCTGAGTACAGAGAGTTTTGCCAGAAAGGGAAAATCCTGGCAAGGAAACAGATCTGAGCACTTGCCTGTAGCTGTGGCTGTGGTGGCAGTGGCGGTAGCAGTGGCCATTGCTGGCATACCTACTAAACAGAGAGTCCTGGACAAATGTGCCAGACACAGCGAATGATCAGATTCTACCCAACACCAGCAAGAGCTGACAAGGAGCAGGTATCTTCATCCTGCAGATCACAGACCAGAGACGACCCAGGAACAAAGACACTGGCATGAGTAGAATCCTTACATAATAACACCTTCTCAGGGAGCAGAGGAGGCAAGGTCACCCTCCCCCCTCCCTCTCCCCACTGTGCCACTCCCTGAGATCTCCATCTTTCATACTGGCAAAGGTATGGTTGAGAATATAGCTCCAACCCAGGACTTGGAGGAAAAAAAAGAGTCATTTAGCAGGTCACAGGAACCTGACCTGACCTGACATGCTCAGCTCCACCCAGGAGAAAGTCACCCAATCCAGGCAGTGAAAACTCAGTCCACAGAGGAATGTCTTTCTTCACTGGGTAAACAGAGCCAGAGGCTTCCCCTCCCTATAGCAGCTTAGACAATCAATTGAAATACAGTTAACATAAACCCTGAGAATGGCTCCATGCTGGGCTCTGTGAGTGTCTCACTAGGTAGCCCCTCAGGGAAAAGCTACTGTTTGCTGAAAGGCCTCAACTCCACCCAGAACCTAGCCTTATCACAGCATCTACAAACAAGAGGAAACAGCCAACTCCCTCTTTTGTGAGAAACAAAGCAGAATTACCTCCCACTGAACTAGCCTGGAAGGAGGATCACAAAATTCTGGGTAAAGCAGAGCATTTTTCTGCCTGCCAAACAAACTAACTTAAGAAACCAATGAAGCAACAGGAAAACCAAACACCACAAGCATACCAGAGACTCCACCAAGAGACTAGTTATGGACACAAGGGAGATGCAGGATCTTCCCATAGAACACCCCCCCCACAGAACACTTTCTTTGTACCTTTTTATTAACTTGTAATTTTTTTTAAAAAATTGTTTTCTATTAATCTTGTTTTTCCTGTTATTATTTTTATTTTAAGTGTATATGTGTGGGCACTTTTGTATTTTTATTTTATCTCTACTGAAATTTTAATCCTTTTTCTTTCTTCCTTTCTCATTCTTTTCACTTTTTCTTCTCTTGATTCTTTTTTGGGTGACTTAATTGCTGTTCTGCTCATCCTCAGATATACCCTTCATTAATTATTAGACCTTATTCCACATCGTTTACACACTTAATCCAGAAATTTATCACTTATTTCAAAAACTCTCAGGCTTAAATTCCTTAATAACGGTATTATCCTTAATAATGGTATTATCTCATAATACCTATATAATATTATAACAATTTTTATTTTTTATTTTTATTGTAAGTATTTTTAGTTCTTCATATCTCCTTTCTACTCCTCCCCTCCTCTCATCCTATTCCCATTCTTCTCTCAATATTTCTTCTTTAAACTTGCATCATTTTTGTGTTTCAATTTTTAAATTTAAAATTTTGTTTTTCCATTTTTTCTTGCCTCTTTTATTTTCTCTTCTCTTTCTCCTATTATTTTGTCCAATCCATTTTCCTCTTTGAGATTAGGACTTGGTTAATTTCACTCTCCTTTTACCTTTCCACAGTGCTCTAATCCTATTTTTTCCCACTTTTCTCCCTAAAAATAATAATTTCTGGTTTGCCAAATTCTACTTTGCTGTTCTTAGCCCATTATTACATTGTTGTTTAACATTGAACAGATTGCATCTGTTGAAATAGATTGTATCTGTCCACTTTTGATTTGCAACTACAGGACTTTGGTGGATGCTTGCCTTAAAATAGTGTTCTAGCACAAAACTGGTGTTACTTGCATACCAAATAGAGGCATACGTGGAATCCATTAAAAGAAAGCTGAAAAAATCAGGGAGACCGAAAGGGAATGTTGAATGGAGCCCAACAGAAGGAATGGGAGTCCAAGGAAACCATAACCAATCAACTAAATGATTTGAGAATAAGCCCTGAACATGAAATGAAGGAAGTAAGCAAGTTCAAACAAGATCTAAAACAAAGCTCCAACAAAGAATTTGAAGCCATCAAAGCCGACTAATTAGAAGGAAAAGAAATAAATAAAACAAAGTAGAAATTCTTGACAGTAGGTTAGACCATGCAGAAGACTGAAACTCGGGGATTGAAGACAGCCTATATATTATAGAGGAAGAACATACAACTATCTATGAAAAAATCCAAGAAATATGATAGATCTATTCAACATTTGGAAGACACCATCAGAAAGCCTAATCTGAGGATAATAGGTGCAGAGGAGCACCTAGAAACAGAAGGTCTAGGAAATTTGATTCACAGGATCCTAGCAGAAAACTTCCCAAACATGCAAAAAGATAGGCCTATTCAGATACAAGAAGCTTTTAGAACCCCAAATAGACCAGACCAGAACAAGACATCACAACTCCACATTATAATATCCACAGGATCAAGTCAGAACAAGGAAAAGATCCTTAAAGTTGTCAAGGAGAAAAGATCAATCACCTATAAGTGAAACCAATTAGAATCACCTCAGATTTCTCAGCAGAGACAATTAAAGCAAGAAGAGCCTGGAATGATGTAGGCCATGCCCTAAAGACAAAGAACTATAAATCAAGAATACTGTACCCAGCTATAATCTCCTTCATGCCTGAAGGACAAATAAAAATTTTCCATACCAAAGAAAAAGTGAAACAATATATCTCTACCAATCCAGCCCTACAAAAGTTACTTAAAGATGTCCTACACAGAGAAAACCAACGAGACCACAATAAAGGCTAAGAAACTGCACCCAAATTGAGAATCCAAGAACCATAGGAAGAACCCAGTGGGCGCAGCCCCCAAGAAGGTGCATAAAATGGCAAGAACTACCAAATATCTCTCAGTACTATCTCCCAACATTAACAAACTTAACAATACAATTAAGCAACATAGACTGTTTAGTTGGATTAAAAAAAATCCTTCTGTCTGCTGCATTCTGGAGTCACAACTTGCTCATAAAAACAAACACATGTTTAGAGTGAAAGGCTGGAACAAAATCTAAGAAGCAAACGGCCTCATAAACAGGAAGGAGTTGGAATCCTAATATCAGATAAAATATATTTCAAATTAAAATTCGTGAGAAGAGATAAAGAAAGTTACTATATACTTATTAAGGGATCTCTCCTTCAGGAGGATATTACAATTCTAAATATCTATTCCCCACAGGAGCACCCAAATTTATCCAAGAAACTGTACTTTTTCTCATATCTCCCATAGATCCAAAGACATTAATTGTTGGGAAATTTAACACCCACTCTCCCCACTAGATATATCAACTTGGCAAAAAATCAACAGAGAAACCATGGATATAAAAATAACTGCATAGATCACCTAGATTTAACAGACATCTACCGAATATTTCACCCAGCAGCATCAGAATACACGTTTTTCTCAGCAGCACAGGGAATTTTTTCTAAAATAGACCACATTTAGGTCACAAAGCAAACTTGCCCAAATACAAAAACATTGAAGTTATACCTTGCATTCTCTCAGACCACAAGGGAATAAAATTAGAACTCAACATCAAAAGCCACCAATGAAAGTCCACATAGAGGCTGAACAACACACTGTTGAATAACCAGTGGGTCATGGAAGAGATCAGAAACGAACTTCAAATGTTTATAATATTCGACAAAAATGAACACTCACAATACCAGCTCCTCTGGGACATTGCAAATTCAGTACTCAGAGGCATCAACAAATTGGAGTGATCCGAAACCAACAATTTACTGAGACATCAGAGCCTCCTTGAAAAAGAGCAGCAAGATAAACCCCAATCCAGTACATGGAAAGAAATAACTAAAATTAAATCAAAATTAAATGAATTAGAATTTTAAAAGCATAGAAAGAATCAACAAAACAGAGTTGGTTCTTTGAAAAATTAACAAATTGACAGACCCTTAACAAATCTTATTAGAAGAACAAGAGAGCACACTCAAATAAATAAACTCAGAGATGAGAATGGAAACTTCACCACAGAAACAACCAAGATTCAGTATATTATTAGGAATACTTCTCAAACATTTAGGCTAATAAGTTTGAGAACTTGTTAGAAATGTACTGTTTCTTAGTAAATATAGACATGCCGAAACTAAACCAAGGTGAGTTAAACCAACTTAACTGGCCCATATTAAGCAATGAAATAGAAATAGCAATAAGAGACCACCCATCTAAGAAAAGCCCGGGACCAGATATTTTTACAGCGGAAATCTACAAGACCTTTACAGCAGAGCTCACATCAATACTACTTCAAGTCTTCAATGAAATTGAAAGAGAAAGTTCACTACCGAACTCATTCTATGAAACCATCAAAACCTCATCCCCAAACTATGCAGGGACTCATCAAAAAAAGAGAACTATAGATCCATTTCTTTGATGAAGATTGATGCAAAACTTCTCAACAAAATTTTGGTGAATCGACTTTCACAATTCATCCAAAAAATCATACATCATGATCAAACAGGATTAATTTCAGGGATGTAAAGCTGCTTCAATATACACAAACCAATTAATACAATAAATCACATCAACAAGAGCAAGCATAAGAACCACATGGTTACCTCAATAGATGCAGAAAAAGGATTTGACAAGATCGAACACCCCTTTATGATGAAGATTCTGGAAAAATTAGGAATTCAGGGAACATTCCTCAATACAATAAAGGATGCATATGACAAACCTACTTCTAGCATTTTACTTAATGGTGAAAAAATAAAGGTATTTCCTCTTAACTAAGGAATGAGATAAAGATGTCCACTCACTCCACTTCCCTTTAAACTAGGATTAGAATGCCTAGCTACAGCAATAAGATAAGATTCAAATATAAAAGGGAATCCAAATAGGGAAAGAAGAAGCTCTACCTCTTTGCAGATGACATGAACTTGGATTTAAAGAATCCCACGGACTCCACTCCCAAATTATTCAAGCTGATTCAAAACTTTGACAAAGTAACAGGGTATAAATTAACCCTCAAAAAACAATGGCTTTTCTGTATGCCAACAATGAGAAAAGTATGACTGAAATCAGGAAAGCAACTCCATTCGTAATAGCCCAACAAAAAATAAAATACCTACTACTTAACAAAGAAAAAAAGACCTCAATGATGAAAACTTTAAAAACCTGAAAAAGGAAATCAAAACCAAACTTAGAAAGTGGAAAGATCAACATCGTGAAAATCGCAATACTTCCCAAGGCTATCTACAAATTCAATATGAAACCTATCAATATTCCAGCCTCATTCTTTTAGTAAAAAGAAGAGGTAATCCAAAAATTCATATGGAAAAATAAAATACCCCGAATAGCAAAAACGATATTTAACGGAAACAACATTGCTGGAGGAATATCAATACCAAATTTCAAACTCTTCTACAAAGCCATAGTAATTAAAACAGCTTGATACTGTCTCAAGAACAGCCCATAGGACCAATGGACTAGACAAGGAAACCCAGAAATGAAACTATAGACCTATAGACATCTAATGTTTGATAAGAGAGCTAAAAAATTAGAATGGAAGAGACAATCTCTTCAGTAAATGGTGTTGGCAAAATTGGTTAACTACTTGTAGAAAACTAAAGTTAGATCTTTATATATCATCCTGCACCAGAATGAACCCCAAATGGGTCAAAGACCTCGGAGTCAAACAGACACTCTGAAAACATTAAAGAATGGAATAGGAGAAACAGTAGGTCTCCTTTTCACAGGCTGAAATTTTCTTACTAGAGACCCAGAATTACAACAAACCAAAGAAAAGTTGGACAAATGGGATTGCATGAAATTGCAGAGCTTCTGCATGGCAAAGGACATAGCTAGCAAAATCAATTGAAAGCCCATTGACTGGGAGAAGCTCTTCACTACCGTACAACAGACAAGGGTCTCATATCTAAAATATACCTGGAACTCAAAAAAATTAAGTTCCTCAACAACAAATCCTCAAAGAAACAACTGCCAAATAAATAAGTGGGATAAAGACTTAAATAGAAACTCCTCTGAAGATGAAAGAAGGATGGCCAATATACACATGAAGAAATGCTCTACCTCCCTAGCCATAACAGAAATGCAAATCAAAACAACATTGAGATAGCACATCACCCCAGTTAGAATGGGTATAATGAAGAACTCTAATAACAACAGATGCTAGAGGGGATGTGGGCATAAGGGAAATTTATTGCATTGTTTGTGGGCATGTAAACTTGTTCAACCACTTTGGAAAGTAGTATGGAGGTTCCTCAAAAGATTATACAGAGAGCTCCCCTATGATCCAGCAATCCGACTTTTGGGCATTTACCCAAATGGTCACAAACAAGACCGTATTAAAGCTACCAGCACAATTATGTTTATTGAACCATTATTTACCATAGCTAACATATGGAACCAACCCAGATGTCCCTCAGTAGATGCATGGATCAATAAAATGTGGTATATATATGTACACAATGGAATTCTATGCCTCTATCTGAAAGAATGACATTGCCCGATTTGTTAGGAAATGGATAGACTTGGAAAAATTTATATTAAGAGAATAAACCAGTCCCAATGAAACATAGGTCCCATGGTTTCCTTTATTTGCAATAACCAGTATATTTCTGAGATAAGCAGAAAACATCAGACAAGTTGATGTTGAGTGAAATGAACCACAAGATAAGGATTCAATTTTTTTTCTTGCAATTGTTTCTAACATATTTATAAGATGATTTCTATATTGCTTTGTATGTCCCTCCCCCACAGTAAAGCCCCTGCTTTCACGGTATTTGATGTTGGTATAATTTGTGGAGGGGAAGGGAAAAAACTGATCTTTTAACTCGGGATACAGGTAGACCCATTGCAACAATGAGATATACAAGTCCTTAGGTCGAAAAACGAACTTTACAGCTTTGATGGGGGGTGGAGGGAGGATCGGATGGGGAGAGGGGGATAGTATGGAAAGGGATGGGAAGGGGAAACACAGAGGCGGCAACAATGCTTGATAAGAAATGTACTCGTTATCTTGCCCATGTAATTGTAACTCGTCCGTTGGTATTCTCACTATAAAAAATAAACAAATAAAAAATAAAAGAAAAACGAACTTTACAACTTGGCCGGCGAGGGTGGGGGACGGGCAAAAGGGTGTCTGGAGAACAATGGGGGGGGTAGGGGCAGATGAGAACAGATGGGAAGGGGAAACAAATGAGGAGGCAACAATGCTTGATGAGTAATGTACTCATTATCTTGCCCATGTAGTTGTTACCCATCTGCATGGTATTTTCACAAATAAATAGATAAATAAATAAATAAATAAATACGAAGGAGACTCAAGGCTGCTGAAATGAGCATATTTCCCATTTGGACTTTAATGGGATTTTTCTACAAACAACAAGATTTTCATCTTAACATAATAATTTCAAAATGTATTGCTACAGAATAGATTGTAAATGTAATATTTAATACTATTGGAATACTTGAAGACAGAAAACTGCAATATTCCAATAAATACATAGAAGAAATATAATTTAAAAATTCACTGATCAAAGCAAACCCTGGCGGGAATATCTGAAAGACGCTTATCTGAAAACAGAAATTGGCACTGTGGCTCAAGTGGTAGAGGGCTCCACTTGAGCTGAAGAACTCAGGAATATGTTAACAACCTGAGATTAAACCACAGGACTGACAAAAATACAATTTAAAGAATTGAAGCATTAAGGCTGGGAAGGAGACTCAGTGGTAGAGTGCTTGTCCTGAATGCATGAGGTTCTGGGTTCAATTCCTCAGCACCACATAAGCAGAAAAATGTGGAGATGGCTCTGTGGCTCAAGTGGTAGAACACTAGCCTTGAGCTGAAAAGCTCATCAGGTACAGCAACCAGACCCAGAGTTGAGGCCCTCCTACCACCACCACCACCAACAACAAATTAAAGCATCAAACAACCTGAAGTTGTTATACAGAATAATGAGTGTGGCATTACCAGTTTAAACGACTTATTGACTTTAAACCTAGTTTAAAAGGGGAGGTAGTGGGCAATTTGTGTGTTTGCCAAAACCTGCAAAATTATTTTGTACTTTACCAAGGAGGAAGAAAGGAGGGAATGGGGGGAGGAGGGAAGGTGTTTGGTGACTTTGCCTTTTGGTTCAGTGATTATTTTCTGGAGTCGAATTCAGAGAAATTCGAATTCAGAGAAATTCGGCTTGCAATCCTAGTTGCATGGGGGCGGGGGGGGGGGGGGGGATGAAGAAGCAATGCCCTGGAAGTGGTTTTGTCCTGTACTTGGCCTAGTTCCAACTATCACTGGATAATCCAAGTCCCACTTCAGGACCAAGAAACCTTGAAGAATACTGATCCACTAGGCAGATGGCCCTAACCACAGCCAGAAAAGGCAAAAAAATGCAATGCCGAGTGCAGCACTGGAAATCTATACCAGGAAGAGAGTTTTATATTTTTTATTGTAAAAATACGATACAGAGGGTTTACAGTTACATAAGTAGGGTAATGAGTACATTTCCTATTGAGCATTGTTTTTCCTATTGACCTTTGTTTTTCCCCTACTCTCCAACTCTTCCCTCCTTGACCATTACCCGACATTGTAAATTCATTTTCGACACAGTGTCCTCTACATCTCATCATCCCAATGGGTCAACCTGCATCCCCATTTCAGCATTCTTCTATAACCTTTCCACTCCCCAAATTACAAAAATGTATATAAAAATGCAGAATACTGGAATCAAATACAATGAAAACAGGGATTATACCATGGGAGGATGAACTTACAAAAGAATCACATAGCACATTATAAGTATATTAAAAACAAAAACAAGAAAGAAAAAATCACTTGTGTGTCTGACTTGGAGTACCTTTCACTTAATGTCATCTTATATGGTTATACGTCCATAGCCTTTGATCTTCTCTGCTTGTCCTAGACATGCACTAGTCCTTGCAAACAAGGGAAACCATGGGACGTATGTTTCTTTGGGCCTGGCTTACTACACTTAATATAATATTTACCAAGTCTTTCCATTTCCTAAAAATTGTGACAACCTCATTCTTTCTAATGGAGGCATAGAATACCAGTGTGTGTGTGTGTGTGTGTGTGTGTGTGTGTGTATCACATTTTCTTGATCCATTCATGAACTGAGGAGCATTGAGGTTGGTTCCATAAACATGGTTGCACAGGCAACTTTGGTATGACTTTGTTTGTGATCATTTGGGTAAATGCCTAAATGCCCATAAGTGGGATTGCTGGGACATAGGGGAACTTTACATGGAGTCTTTTGAAGAACTTCCATACTGCTTTCCAAAGTGGTTAAATAAGTTTACACTCCCACCATCAATGAAATAGGGTTCCGTTTTAGCCACATCCCCTCCAACATGTTGTTATTAAATTTCTTGATTAGGAGCCGGGAAGGTGACTCAGTAGTAGAGTGTTTTGCCTTGTATGCATGAGGCCCTGGGTTCGATTCCTCAGCACCACATAAACAAAAAAAAATTTCTTGATTATAGCCATTCTAACTAGAGTAATGTACAATCGCAATGTTCTCTTGATTTGCATTTCTTTTGTGGCTAGAATAGTTGAGCATTTCTTCATGTATCTAATGGCCATTTTTATTTCCTCTTCAGAGAAGTCTCTCTTTAAGTTTTTAGCCCACTTAATTATCGAGCAGTTGTTTCTCTGAGGATTTGCTGTTGGGGGATTTAATTTTTTGAGTCCTAAGTACATTTTAGATATAAGACCTTGTCTGTTTTATAACTCGTGAAGATCTTCTCCCAGAACGTGTACTTTCTATTGATATTGCTAGTTATGACCTTTGTCTTGCAGAAGCTCTCATGTTTCATGCAATCCGATTTGTCCAACCTTTCTTTGATTTCTTTTTTTTTGACTATTGTAATATGTTTATTACATACAGACTGTATCATCATCCTGTAATAGTAAATTACTTGTTTCATAAAGAGATGAATTAAGGAATGAATTTCTTAAACTTATTTTTCTTTACTCTTTGTTTCTGGCTCTCTATTAAGAAAATTTCGGTATGTGCTAAAATGCCCTAGAGTTTATCCTATTCCTACATGTAGTGTTTTCATGGTGTCCTCTTATATTTTGAGGTCTGAACCATTTGGAGTTGATTCTTGTGCAGGGTGATATATACGGATGCAGCTTTAGTTTAACAGATGTTTAACCAATTTTGGCCAGACCATTTACTCAAAAGGCTGTCTTTCTTCCATTCTCTTTTTTTTAGCTCCCTTGTCAAAGTTTAGGTGGCTATCAGTCAGGGGCTCATTTCTGAGTCTTCAGTCCTATTCCATTGGTCCTCAGGTCTGTTCTTGTGCCAGAACCAAGCTGTTCTTATTACTATGGCTTTTTAGTAGCATTTGAAATTTGGAACTAATATTGCTCTAGTGCTGTTCTTTCTGCTAAGAATTGACAAACCTACAGCCAGCATTATACTTAATGGTGAGAAGTTAAACCCATTTCTTATAAATTCAGAAATAAGATAAGGATATCTGTTCTCTCCACTCCTTTTCAACTTAGTATTAGAATGCTAGCTGGGGCAATAAGATAAGATGCAATCTTAAAGGGATCCAAATAGCAAAAGATGAAGTAAAACACTCCGTCTTTGAAGATGATATGGTCTTGTATTTAATGAAACCCATGGACTCCATTCCCAAGTTACTTGAGCTGATCAGAAACTTTGGCAAACTAGCAGAGTATAAAATTAACCCTCAGAAAATAAAGGCTTTCCTGTGTTCCAATAACGATAAGAGTACAGCTGAAATTAGGAAAGCAACCCCTTTTTAATAGCCGCACAAAAATAAAATACCTAGGAGTTAACTTAAGAGGTGAAGGACCTCTATGATGGGAACTTTAAAAACCTGAAAAAGAAAATTAAAGCAGAGCTTTGGAAGTGGGAAACTTCCCATTCTCCTGGATTGGGAGGATTAACATCATGAAAATGGCAATACTGCCAAAGGATATATCCAAATTCAATGTGATACCTACCAATATCCCAATGTCACTCTTCAATGAAATAGAAGAAGCAATCCAAAAATTCATATGGAGCAATAAAAGACCCCAAATTGCAATTTTGTATTGCAACCTTGATTCTACAATGTCAATTATGAATTTTAACTTTCTTCCCTCCCTTTGGATACAGCTCACAAACACCCTGCCTCTAGCTCCTAGACACTTAACTCTTAGCTCTGGACAATTGTTCCTAGATAGTGAGTTACTTCATTGTATTTTGAGCACATAAAACTAGCACATTTTGACCTTATGAGAAAGCAGCCTTTTTTTCCCTCTCAAGTTATTTCCTGATAGGCATTTTTATAGAGAATCTGTTTTCATTTATAAATGAAAGACTGGTAGGAAACTATGTTCATAATCTGGCTCCTTTTCTCGCACCTCAACACCTAAAACACAAAGTTCACAAAGCATTTACAAGGAACAATATAAAAACCAAACATTGAGAATGTTCAGATGCAGAACGTTTTACAATACCCAGAATAACTCTGCTGTCTGAGGGAGGGGATGTCTGTATAAATTAACAAACAAACCCAAAAGAACAGCCAGGAGTACCAGACGTGAGTGTCCCTGGCTGCTACTTCATGGACAAGGATCATGGAAGGGCTTCCTGAGCCTGCTGGAGAGTGCATGGAGGAATGTTTCCTTGCCAGCCTGAGTACAAAAATTTGGCTTCACCTGCCTGGGTCTGTCTTTCTTGTTTTCTCCCCACAGCAGAGCAGAATTGTCCCCTGCTCTAAGGAGAATAAATACTGTACCAGCCAATCTGCAGAGTGGCTTCTGTTTGGTCTGCACATCTTCCTAGGTAGGCGCCCCCTGCCCCACGGTGTGTGTATGCTCCCAGGGGCTGATCCTCAGGGCCCAAGCCCACGGGGCAGGCATGTGTTAGATGTGAGTCAGTGACACTGTGTCATTCACACAGCAGCTGCTGGGTTTCTGCCCTAGCTGAACAGCAGGTGCACCCTGATCTTCTCCCACAGTCCCAGGTGAGGTGCCCGCAATGGCCCGATATGGGCAGGCTGCCACTAGGATCCTACTTCACCAGACAGACCAGCATGCCAGATGAAATGGCTGCCACCTGAATTATTAATTATTTTATGGAGCAGTATTAAACAAAGTGATACACATTACTGTATGATATGTAATACTATATCCTTGAGTCTCTAGTCCAAAATCATTGAACTTTATACTAGCAAGAATGGATCTTATTGTTTGTATTCATAAGGCCATAATGGAAAACTGAAATAAAAGTACAACAAAACACTTATCCATAAACACGTGATTGAATCTCAGAATTTGAAAAAAATTGTAAGTAGTGCAAATGAAATTATACAATAGTTAAATACACACAAAATACATTACATTAGTTACATTCAAATGTAAAATAAGTAATTACTGACAGAATTCCTACTGTATATGAAAAATATTACAATGATTTAGAAGGTTGAAGTGATATAGGTTATATATTTTGTTTTTATAAAGCTTATTTATATTTCCAAGTTCTGTTTATCTCAGTGAAGGAAAATGTTAGAAAGTAGATATATGTGGCACCTCTTGCTTGTAGTACCACGAAGGGGAGTGGCACTTCCTAATGGGAGTCCTGAGATGAAACCCACACCCAGCCCACGTAGACCCATCAGAGTCCATGTGGGGACGCTAAGGGGGTCTAGGACACTGCATTGCTGCCGCAGCAGGTGCAGGACCTTTGCGGTGGTCTGTAGCCAACAAGGTTCCATTAATGACCAAGCCAAGCAACCTAGACTCAGGTGCCAAAGCCAGGGAGGAAGGCAGGGCAGATGCCAAGTCCTGCCTTCCATCTGTGCAGCCTACATTTCCAAGGCCATGTCCTTTCCCCTGCTTTGGAGAACAACAAGGGTAGGGGATGACCCCATTGCCTCCAAATGGAGTATCCCTGGAATGGCACCCAGACCTGGGCCCATGTGGGCCAGAAGGGCGAAGGAGGAGGCTACACAGCAAAGCAAGAGGGCCTTCATTCCCTTGGTGCTGCAGCTGGTGTGCTGCAAGTCCAGGCTTCTCTGGCACTGATTGGCATATGTACAGTTGGTCCTGTACCAGAGTCCACAAGGACCAGAAAATGGAGGTCCACAGAAATGCTGAAGGGTCTCCAGGTTGCTGAGCTGCTGCAGCTGTCACAAGCCAGCTGGCAGAGGGGCCAACACATGGCTCCAGTACCCAGACCCCCTTAAAGACTAATGAGGTAAACCACGGCTGGGCTGCCTGTCCCCAAGGGGGCAGACTGCATGCCCAGCCTTCCTTTACCCATGGACTGTGCAGTGTACAAACATGATGTCCCCCACACCGTACTCATGGGGTCAGGCAGTGACCCCAGAACAGAGTCTCCCTAGGATGAGCCATGCACTCAGGAGCACAGAAGACCAGTACCGTCACAACTGCAGGAGGAGAGGGCAGCAGTGGCCTCAACTCCAGACCCATGGCTGCCAGCTCTTGGGTGAAATGGAGCAACTGAGACTGGGAAGTTAGGTGGGAAGGGTAGGCGGGGCTCATCTGGCATTGCTGGGGAGCATGCACACACATCCACTCACTGCACATCCACCATAAAGGAGTTGGCCACACATCTCAACGGGTGACCAGAGGAGGCACCCACACCAACAGGGACTACAGAAATGGAGTTTCACTTGGTGACTTGGAAAGGGATCCAGGGCACAGCCTTGGAGGAATGAACAACTAGCAAAAACAAAAACGAAAACAAAAACAAAACAAAAAGAAAAACGAAAAAAGTCCAGTAAATCTTTTCATCAATGATAGCCTATTATACATTATATTTTCCTTTTGTACTATATTTTTGTATAGGGCCCTCTGAATTAACCAGAAATCTCCAGGATTTCTTCATGCATAGTAATACAAATAAATATAGCTTCTATTCTTTTTTAATTAAGGGAAGATGCATTTAGTTCTTTCCATTGTTTGATTCATGAAAAAGAACTCCTGAAGTATATCTGTAAATCACCGAACTCAGCATTTCTTCTCAACTCCTCACTGAAGAAAGAGAATAAAATGACTGAGCAACAGGTATCACCCATATTGTCATTGTGCTAGCTGTCTTTCTGATTAGAAAATAACCTTGCCATGCACATGCAAATCACTTATGCAAAATGTTTTCCAACAATTCTTGCTGTTATATTGCATTTATCTTCCTCCTCCTGTCTCCTCTCCTGCTGCTCTTCCCCAGGGTCCTGTTTCCCTCTTCCTTCTCTCCTGCCTCTACTTTCTCCCTGTCCCCTCCTCTTCTCTCTCCTGCTATGCCCTTCCTCCTCTCTTACCCCTTCCTCCTCCTTTCCTTTTCTCTTTCTCTTACACTTTCTCTTCTACTTCTTTATGGTCCTAGGGGTGGGACACACACTAAGCAGATGCTCTCCTGCTCGCTACAGGCCTCCAGTTTGGACTTCATTTCAATGACACTCTATTTCTTTGGTGCAAACCCAACAAAGTCTTTTGATTCAGGGTTCAATTCATTGTACATATTCTACACCATGAATATGTGCTACTTCATACAGTGTGGCTAATAGGTATGGATTATGTATTGGGCTTCAGTTAAACTCATCAGAAATAATGTGATCCTGTTACTCCCACATTAATGAACTGGTTACTTCATATCTTGCACGAGTACTTTCATATTGCTCCCAGTTTAATGAACTGTCACTTTGTGGTAGCACCCACAGTATCACTAACCCAAGGATTACTGGGGATCAGGAGATTAAGTCCAGAAAGGAAAATCCATGAGGTATTTATCTCAAAATAACTACTAAAAAGCCAGAAGAAAGCCTTTGGCTACGTGGATTAGTGCCATACTTCCACAGAATAAGCTGACGACAGGACCCAGGCCTGATTTGAAGACCTGTGGTGGGTGCATACAAACACTCAAACACACACACACACACACACACACACACACACACACACACACACACACACACACACAATTTCCCAGCTAGAGCAAGTATCTGTTTTCTCAATAACATAACTTAGTTCCAATCTTATGTGTTTGGATATTTTTGAAAGTTTTATCATCAACTTACCTAATTTTAATAAATGACACCCTGTTCACTATTATTTAATCCTGGTTGGAAAATATTTTAAGACACATTTTCATGTAGAAAATTGTTTTTTCCCCAACTCATGACTGTCTTGGTTTGTAAGAATGAAAGAATTGTGCCTTTAATTCATTAGTTCATAAATTAGAAAAGTAACCCTAACCCTAAAACCAATTGCCTTTGGATTCTAAAAGCCACAAAAGTACATTAAATTTATACATCCTGTCTTTGATTCAACTCATCTTTCTCAAAATAGTTTCTAGTTTTACTCAATACCTTGCCATTTTTCTAACACAACATTCAGGGTAACCCTCACACTAATCATCCCTTAATCCTAATATTATTAGCAGTTTCCTATTTCATATTCATCCTAATTCGATCTTGACTTGTTATTCACAGATTTACTTTCAGTTTGACCCTAAATTTTCCATTTCCCTGATGCTAACACTCAGCCCAGCTGGAACTGAAACCTAATTTTCAACCTAATAATAGTCCAAAATTAATATTAAAAATACTCTAGTTTTGATTCATTGTAATGAATATTCCAGTTTGCACTCTGGAAATGAGTTTCAATTTGCCCTAATTTACAACAAATTTCCTGACTCTACCTGTGAAGTTATCTTCTTCCCTAACATGAACCATTATATTACTTGTCCTCAAATTCTCTTACCAGGAAAAAATACTGTAGTTTCCATTAATCCTACATTTTCCTGAACCACTGTATCCTAAAACAATTTCAGATTTACATATCATCTAGTCTTTTACTTAACGCTAACTCTCAACCTAAACCTGGCTGGAAAACTCTCATTAATCATTACAAGAATTATCACTGAGAAATAAATATAATGATAATGCTCTAGTTACTATTCAGGCTCACATTTTTGCTTCTACTTGTTAGGGAAAACTCAATTTTATAGTAAAACTTTCCTATTCATAACACTAATCATAATCAGAACAAAATACTGACCCTGATTTTAATCCAAATAATATGTCAATACTAACACTAACTAGTTAGTGTTACACTATTTTTTATTCATCCTATTTGATTCAAATAAGCCTTCCAAACATAGGTTTCAATTTTTTTTCAATATCTTAGTCATTTTCTAACCCTAAACTTAATCGTAACTGGAACATTGAGAATAAATATAAGCCTAATTGCAAGCAGATTCTAATATGAATAGCAATACTCTAGTTCACATTCATTGTAATTCTTACCAGGCTTGTATTACAATTTACCCTCAATTTGACCCTCATTTTTTTTCTCCTTCACTCTAAGCCTAACAATGGCTGGAATCCTAACCATAACCTTAATACTAAAGGTATCCCAATTCTAAAATTTATAAAAAATGCTCGTTTTGTGCAATCCTACCTGAAATTCCATTGTAATCCTCGAAATAAATTGCAGGTTTTCCTAAACCCTACAGATTTTCTCACTCTTATCTCTGAACCTATCTTGTTCCATAACAGGAATCATTATAACCATTGATCTCAAATCCTGATATTATGAAATACATTGTACTTCCATTATCCCAGATTTTCCTGAATTCCTAGAACCTAAAAAAGTTCAGCTTTACTTAACATTTAACACATTTCTTTTTTTATTCTTTTTGTTGGTCGTGGGGCTTGAACTCTGGGCCTGGACACAATCCCTGAGTTCTTTAGCTCAAGGTGTGCGCTTGTACCACTTGAGCCACAGCACCACTTTCTGATTTCCTGGTAGTCAATTGGAGATAAAATTCTCACAGACTTTCCTGACTGGGCTGGCTTTGAACTGAGGTCCTCAGAATTCAGCTTCCTGAGTAGGTAATGAGGCTGACAGAGGGATTACTGTTAAATGTGTAAGGTAATGAGTACATTTCTTGTTGACCATTGTTACCCCCTTCTATGTTGTTGTCCAACTATCCCTTCCCTCTCCCATCTCCATCACTCTTCTCTCCCCATGGTGTAAAATTCATTTTCAGTACAGTGTGCTGTGAGTATTATTGTTGCAATAGGTCATCCTGTGTTGAACCTGAATTTGATATTTCTCTAACCCTAACTCTAATTCTGTCTGGTATCCTAACTCTAACCATAATAATAATGATAGTTCAATTCAGAAGTTAACAAAAAATATTCGTTTTTGTTCATCCTGTTAATCTTCTGTACATCTTGCATTAAGTTGCAGTTTAGCTTAAATCTTCCAAATGAGTTTATATGTGCATATATAAAAATATAATTTTATGTAAAAAACATGATCTTTGGAGGAAGGAGTAACAAAAAGGAAATAGAGGGAGTATAATCAAATGTTTTAAATATATTATGGAAAGAGAATTACGAAACTGCCACTTCTGAAAATTAATAACCATTAATAAAATAACTAAAAATTAGTAAATAACACACAGCCTTCCAGTGTTCTTGAAGAGAGCCATGATATGTCTTGTGAAAGAAATACTTGTTCTAAACTTTGTTCATGCATAATTTATATTGTTATTGGCCAATTATTTAACTTAATGAATAAAACTTTATCAAATAGGATTCCATGTAAAAAAATATAAAAGTTACCTAGTAATTGTTTGAGAAAAAGTTATAGTCATGAGTTGTAAGAATCTTTCTATTTCCCTACAAAGCAATGGTTTAGGTTTACTAATCTAGTATTTGTAGTAAGTTTAGAGAACATAATAGGCATGAAAAACAATGAACTGTACATCTTCTTTCTTGGATGAGTGATATTTTAAACATTGTCTTTTATTCAAATTAATACTTTTGTTTTCTTTTCAAAATAAATGCCATTTTATCTACTTTCAGAACAAGTACTTGCCCTGCAATTAAATGTATTAGTATATTCAGATATTTAAAAGCTAAATTTTCTATGTTTGTTATGTAGCTCTACATATTCAGAATGACATGATTTTTCTATTCGTAAATGTCTAAACTCTGGGATTTTTTGCTTCATCAGTATAAATTATCTCATGAAGATTTTATGAAGGCTCCAGTAACTAGTGTGGTCAAAAACATTTCATGAATTCTAAATTTTAAATCTAATCATTTTTAGCCTTTGATTATATCAGTTATTGACTCTTCAGGACAACTAAAATAAATACTACTTTTTAAACATTTCACTCACATTTTAAATAATATTAACATGGGTCAAACAGAGACTAATCATTTCAAACTCACCATATTTGATGATCTCAGTGTGAAGAATGTTGAGTGTATAAGAACCTTATACTCAATAATATTTTTGGTTAAATTAAATTAAATTATATATCTAGATTTCTAAATTGCAGGTAAATCACATGGAAATAAGGAAATAATAAAAAATAATTACTTTGGGATCATTTTCTTCTTAATTTTTTTATTATGAAAATATCTTACAGAGGGGTTACAATTATATGGGCAAAGTAATATTTCTTATCAAGCATTGTTTCCTCTTCCTTTGTTTCCCCTTCCATCCTTACCCATCTCCACACTCTCGCCAGCCAAAGTTGTAAAGTTCATCTTTCTACATAACGTCTTGTACATCTCATTATTACCATGGGTCCAACGGTATCCCTAAAATTATGAAACAAAAATATCTCCAGGAAATATATTTTTCAATAAAATGTTTCAATCCTTAGGTAAAGTGAATTATACTTCAATATAAGGTTTATCTCAAAATAGAAATTCTGCAACTAATCTAAAGTATGTATTCATGCAAAAAATTCTGTGACTTCTCGTCTTATTATGTGATTTTAATTATATTTTTATTGTGAAATGAGCCCTACTTATATTTATTACAAACTTCTGTAACTATACAAATCATGCCTGTACATGGTAATTTACATAACGTAATACACAAACAAAATTATCTTTTTTCTTGTCTCCCACAGGGAAGCATGAGGTGCTGAAGTATATTAAATTAAAGCACTCTAAAAGAGAGTCTATATGGGATGGAAATTTGCAACATGAGAATGGGAACATCAACACTTTCTACTTGGATGAACAAGAATTCTTGTTTCTACAGTACTTTCTTCCCATTTAATCACACAGGGAAAGCCACAAAATTTGAAGTTCATATGAAGGAATGACATTCCTAAAAGTTGTGGCAACCCTGCTCAAAAGCTCAATCTTATTACAAATTCTTTGTGCTTGCTGGCTGATCTATTTCTCTATCACAGGTTTCATATTATTAAGCATATTAGTAATTCAGCTGGAATTACATGGCAGGAGACTCCTGAAATTACATCTATTGCAGTGTAATATTTAGAAGAGAGGAAAAAAGATTATATTGATCTCCAATTCCTCCCTTTGGCCTTCAATGTAATAATCAATTGTCAAAACAATCGTGTAAGATGTTAGTTTATTTTCCCTATTTAATTAGAGATTAAGCAAGTGTTTTTTTTTGTAGTAAAGTGATGACAGTATTATCACAGCTCTGATATGAGTACCTCCTCCCTAACAAGTAGTGCTCTATGGACTCTACATATGGAAGCCACACTAAATTCTCTCTCTGTCTGTCTCTCTTTCTCTCTATCTACTCACACACACACACACACACACACACACACACACACACACACACACACAAACACATAAAGCTGCCACCCCGACACATCAGAAATCAGTTCCATTCCTTTGTAATTATAGTTGATTGATGTTTGCGCTCCCTTGCTTTTCTTTGCTTCAGGATCTTGCGTGGACCTGTATGTTTCCCTGAGATCAAGTCCCTTGTTCTTAGTATACTATGTATCTTTGTATGTTTCAAGCCAATTAAGAGTACCCTGAATACAATATCTTCATACTTGACATTCAAGTCAAACTCCATGAATTCATACTACTGTTCCAAGATACTAGAATGTATTGGATCTAGAGATAAAAAAACGCCCACCTTGTTATTTTAGAAGGAATTGAAATCATGAAATAGAAGAATATCAATCAGGAACTGAGCTAAGAGAACGGGAGTATGTGGGAAAATGTAGAATGCTGTATGTGTGTTAGAGATACAGATTAATAGGCTCATTTATTGAAAACTTGTCATCCTATATTAAAAGCTCAATTTAAGCATACAATTTTCCTGTTACTTTGCTTACCTATCACTTCTGATCACAAATTCTCTTATGTTTATAGTATCTTTGAATAAATCACACGATTTGCAGGTACTTAACACCTTAAGGAAAGACAGTCTGCTTCTACATTTTTCATTCTATGTGACAAACGCTTATTTTTTGTTTCCCTGTTTGCTGAATAAATGTATACCTGGAAACAGGATATTGACAGCAAATCTCAGTGTAATTTTCATTTTGTAAATTTCAAATATAATATAAACTTTGTATTGACTAGTCATTTTTAAAAAATGAGTGATATTCATGAACACAATATTTTGATGTCTTTATGTTATTTGAGAATTGCTATGGTAGTTCTTGTGTCTAATTGACTTAACCATTATATTATTCATGTATAAACATTGCATTGCACTTTTTATTTTTATATATAAAATAATCCCCAAAGGTTTATTTTAAAGTGATAATAGGGGAGTTGTCTTCATGTTCCAAACTTTATATTTACTTCAGTAAAAGTACTAGAAACACATGATGTTTACAGGAGCAATTTAAAAGCTGAGAATGCATTTCTAAAGAGAATCGATTTATTGATGAAAACATAGAATAGAGTAAAAAAAGGTTTCTTGCTTGAGACTGCATAAATTTCATATGAATGTAGCTCAAGATGAGACTCACAGATAAATTAATATTTATATTACTGAGATTTACATCACAATATAATCAATATAGGCATTTTAAGGAATTGGTCATTCAAAGCCCTCGATACATAATGGATGAAGAATGGAATTGAATATAGCAAAGGGAAAACAATTCAACATGCAGCTATTATGATTTTATAATACTAATATGGAAGTAATGGAGCTTTTACCTTTCTGAAGAAGAACGTTTAGCCAGTAATTTCAATGTAAGTCATCAATTGTAATGAGTCTAAAGTCTTTACTCCGAGATACCCAAGAGTACCATACTCATCCTCTGAAGAGTAAATAAGTAATTATTTTCATTAGCTTTGCTTAATATTAATTTACTTATAGTAAATAGGTTTAAATGTCTTCTCTTTCTCTCAATTTAATAAAATATATTTCTGTCTCTTTCTGTTTCTTCTTACAAGCTTGAAATCACTATTTCCAAGTAGTATAAGCAGGAAAACAAAATAACCTGATACAACAATCACAAATCCTAAATTATGTGAAAAAATCCACAATATAAAAAATAAATATGAGGAAAAACAATGACAGAATAACAACAGAAAATTATCCTAGAAATCTCTAATGAAACAGAAATTTAGGGTCCTAGCAGGTACTCCACATCTAGAGGGTCACATCAAATCAGCTATAATTATAGATATGCAGCTATAAATATAGACATAATTATAGACATACAATTCATAAGAAGATTTTATACTGTCTTCACAAGAAATCAGAAATCTATGAAAAGGTGCCATCAGGAACACATTGGGCAACACATTCAAAAGCACATGTGCAGTGTGGAAATAAAAGGCAACATGGAAAAAAGCAGGAACAGAAGTGTACATTAGAGAAAGCCACATCCATACACATAGACATTTCACCATGCCAGTGGACAGTCCAAATGGTCACTGGAACCACAAATATTAACATCACAACATCTCACCACAACTGATTTCTATTCTTACACTGAATGGACTCGACAAAAATGCAATTCCAGAAAAACAAATCACAACAGGAAACCAAACCAAGACCCTGCAAATCAACCAAGAACATAGAGAGTCACCTATTAATATCATAGATCCCCCAAAAGAAAGCCTCCAAATGGACAGAACAAATCAGAAAAATACAAGAAAAGTGATGTCAAATTAGTATAATTCACAGTAAATAACCAGGCATTAAAACAGACAATCAAGGACGTAGAAGATAGTTATCAAAATGTATTACAGATGCTGCTGAAAAATGTGATTAATGGAAAGATAGAAAACCTCTACAAGGAAATTTGTGAACAAGATGAGACCAACCAGTCATTAGCAAAATAATTCATGGAGACTTCAAACAGAAAGATAAATAAATTCTGAGAAGGCAAGGGAGTCCAAGAAAAAATGGATGCCTAGTTAAAAGATATGAGAGAAGACACAGCTAAGAAAACAACCCTTACATCTCCCCCAACCAAAGAAAAAATTTACAGAAAGTCCGTACAAAACCTAAAACAAAGCTTTAATAAAGAGACAGAACCCCTAAAAAATGACCAATTGGAAGACAGTGAAATCAAAAACAAAGTAAAAAGTCTCCACAGCAAATAGATGAGATAGAAGATAATCTCAGGGTCAAAGACAGAATAGATCTAATAGGAAAGAGGAAATAATCATTTAGAACAAATCCAAGAAATAAGAAATGATCTTGCCAGAACTTCAAGACACAGATAGAAGATCAAATTTCGGGGGGATAGGTATCAGGAAGGAGAAGAGCAAGAAACTAAATGGATGGGAAGCATATTACAGAATTCTAGCAGAGAACATGCCAAACATCCAAAGAGATAGGCTCATTCGGAGAAGAGAAGCCTTTAGAAACCAATCAGAATTCTAGAACTGAACAATCCACCATGATATCATAATCCATTAGAGGATTATTAAAGATCAAGGAAGGATTCTTAAAGATGCCATAGAGAAAAGATTGATTATTTATAAAGGATATACAGTCAGAATAAATACAGGTTTCTTAGGTGATATGGTAAAAAGGAAAGCCTGGCATTACATATGACAAACATTAAAGGTAAACAACTACCAACCATGAATACAGTCCCAAACCAACTCTCCTTTACATATAAACATATTTCATGACAAAGAAAACTTGAAATAACGTATGTCCACCAAATTACCAGGAAAGAATATAATCAAATATATACTACATAGAGAAGATCAAGAAGAAGAGGAACTGGTTATATAAAATGCTCCCTACCAGAAAACGAGGTAAATATGTTAAGAGTAGATGAGGCACAGCTCCTAATAACAGGTGTATAACATAGCAGGACTTATCAGATATTTCTGTCTTAACCCTCAATATCAATGGACTTAAATTTCCAAATAGAATACATAGATTAGATAGTAGTATCAAAAACCAAGATGCATCATCCATTTAGTATCTGTGAGAGACACATTATCAAACCCATTCTATGAAGCTAGAATTAGACTCCTCGCGAAATCACATAGGGATTCACCAAAGAAAGAGAACGATGAACCAAACTCTTTGATAAGCATTAATGCAGAACTTCTTAATAAAATTCTCATTAACAATTTCAGCAACTAACTAAAAAAATCATATGGTATGATCAAATAGGATTCATCTTGGATACGATTTGATTCAATATTCTTGTCAATAAACATAATAGGAACCATCAGCAGAAGCAGGGACAAAAAACACATGATCATTAATAGGGTGTAGAACTAGTTTTTAACAAGCTCCAATACCCCTTTATGATTAAAAGGTCTGAAAACCTAGGAATGCATGGAACATTCCTCAATATTAAACTGAGCATGTATATGACAGAGATAATTAGCATTTAGCTAAGTATGGAAGCATGAAGACATTAACATGAAGAATGAGAAAAGGATGTTCACTCTCTACTACTCTTCAATATGATAGTGGACTTTCTTGCAAGAGCAATAGACAAAAGAAAAACATAAAGCAGATCCAAATAGGGAAGAAGTAAAACTATCCCTTTTTACAGATGAAATGACCCTGTATTTAAAGGAGCCTATGGATTCCTCCCTCAAGTTAGTAAAGGTGATGCTAACCTTCATCAATGTAGCAGGATATAAAAACCACAAGAATCAGTAGTTTTTCTGTTACCAACAATGGGAAGATCCACGCTGAAATCCAAAAAACAACCTCATATACTAGCCTCAAAATCAAATCAAATCTAAACAAAACAAAACAACAACAACAAAACTAGGAATTAATTAACTAAAATTGTGAAGGACCTATATGTGAAAACTTTAAAAATATAAAAAGGGAAATTGAAGGAGATTCAAGGAAATAGAAAGTCTGTCAATGTTCCTAGTTGGAAGAATTAACATTTTGAAAACTGCAATACTTCCCCTAAACAATTGGCAATGCAATACTCATCAAAATCCCAACAATATTTTCAATGTAGAAGAGAAAGCAATGCAACTATAATATTGAATTACAAAATTACAGATGAAACAGAATGCTTAGAAATGAATTCATAGGACTATAGTAATCTTACACACACACTCACACACACACACACACACACACACAATGGAATTATATTCACCCATCAGAAAGATGACTTTACACCAGTGGTAAGGAAAATGAAAGGTTTGGGAAAATTATGTTAAGAGAAAAGAGAAAGGAATGCAGACTCAGAGCAATATAGTTTTCATGGATTCCTTCATTTATTGTAGCTAGAAGATGCATACAAATCTTTAAGTAAAAAAGACAGATTCTACCTCGTCCATCAGAATGGACATTACTAAGAAAACTAACAATAGCAAACGCTGGCATGGATGTAGCCAATTGGGAACTCGATTACTCTGTTGATTGGAAATTAAACATGTTCAACCACTGTGGAATGCAGTAAGAGTTTCCTGAAATGAGTAAATATAGATCTCCCTTAAGACCCAGTAATTCCCCTTATGGGTAGTAATCCAATAGATAACAAACAAGCTCACATGAAAGCTACCAGTATAACCATGTTCAGAGCTCAGGCCCAGAGTTCAAGGACTGGAAAAAAGTTACCACTGCTGGTATTTGTTTCCGCAAATATGAACCGTTCTATATAAGATACCAAATCAATCTATTTGCAGTAGCTAGATTAGGACTTAAATGTAGTGGGTGATAAAATGGCTCCTTTGTTGAATGTTAGCAAGAGATGTAGGTAGTCCATGAAAGGGAGATTTTCTGTTGTTGCTGATTGAGGGGCTTGAAGTCTGGACTTGGGCACTGTCCCTGAACTCTTCAACTCCAGGTGGGTGCTCTACCACTTGAGCGACAGTGCCACTTCTGGTTTTCTGATGGTTAAATGGAAATAATATTCTTTCTTGCCCAGGCTGGCTTTGAACCGTAGTCCTCAGATCTCAGCTTCCTGAGTACCTAGGATTACAGCTGTGAGCCACTGCCATGATTTTTAGAAAAGAAAATCCACCTCTTCACCTGTGTCTAAACCTCAGATATTACTATTAGAACATGTCACCTTCACCTCATTTCATCAGACATTTGTAAATTCTCTCTTTTCCTTCATGTGGTAATACTGTAGTCAATATCAACTCAGCTGGGGGACTGGATCAATTGAAGGTAATTGCTAGCACCTAATTTAAGAACTTTTACATCAAAAGAAATGAAACCCTCATTTGGAATAATTGTTTTCTCTTTTTATTACAAATCTGTGCTTGATTACTTCCTAATGTGATATTGGACTTCCTAATAGAGTGATGAAATTTTCTTTCTTTTCAACCTTCTCCCACATCTGGTCAAATATTTAAAAATTCAAAGATTTGCACTGATAATTGATTAAGCTGACTTCTAAGAAAATGTGCATTTTTTGAATTTGGTCTTCTGTCTTGTTCTTACATGCACAAGGGTTCTATGATTTATTTGTTCTACAAGGAATTCTACTTTCCAATCTTTGTGTGACCAATTTTAGTCTCTCTGATCAGTCTTTCAGTCCTTTCCCTGGAGTCTCATTTGAGTCTGCCTCATAAAAAATATATTAATTATCAGCTAAATGACTCTCAGCTTCTGTTTTTTGCCTGACTTCATATAGGCTGTCATAGCAACCCTGCCTGGCTGTGCTTACTGGAGTGTGTGTGTGTGTGTGTGTGTGTGTGTGTGTGTGTGTGTGTGTGTTTTGTTTTAGATGTCTAGGATTACTATTCAAGGTAGTAGTTTCTCTGGGCCCTGTGATGCCCTGGTCTAGAGTCAATGGGTTTTTCTCCTAAAGATACAAAGAACAATTGACTAAATGCCTGTTAATTGTCTCAAAATGAGGCAATCAGGCATCCTTGCAAAGCCATCAATAATGCTTTGTAACCACTTACCAAAGTCATCTATCAAGATGGCTTTTCAAGGTTGACTGTGAAAAATGTTCATTTCCAAGTAGGCACCACAAAGCAGATCATATTCCTGGGATCAGAAATTTGGAAGAAAGGTTCCCATTCCTTCCTTCTCTTATGATAGATCAAACAGTAATATTTTTCAGTTGTGGCCAGCCTGGATCACATATTCCCAAGAATATTCTGTAGTGTAAAAGAGGACCAACTCTCAAAATAATGGTGTAAATACTTGTCTACTACAGACTGATTTATCTTGCTTTTATCTATTGTTATTTTCATTACTTCAAACACATGGATAATTTATATTGGGATTAGAGAAAGGATTAATGGAATAAACATTCAGTTTACTTTCATATATCCAATATAATACACTTAACCCATAATGGACAAATAAATCCAACTCTATAAACAATGTCAGGAATATAAAATAAGCCATAATACATATAATCTGGCACACAAATTCAGTCTCTCTGTAAATATTTATTCAGTATGAAATAATAAAAATTTAATTAATGAATATGACTTTTAAGAATCATCTGAAATAGTCCTCGTGTATATAATTGTAAATAATTTTATAGATGTAACCTAGACAAGAATTTAACATGCATGTAGAAATCAAATTTCCACAATTTAAGCTATATGAGAGGGGTCATACCCTCGTGTACTATGCAGTGTGAATTTTACCACAGTGCTGAATCGTTCCAACTAATACCAACAGTCATGTGCAATAATTTATTATTTGCTATTAAGATGAGTGCTAAATGTAGAATACACTTTGAATTATTACATTAAATTACAGAAATGAAGGAATAATGATATGTTATTTGTTTAAACTCTAATGCTTCTCAATTTTACAATTCATAAATATATTATTAAAATTATTTTCACTTTCTTCTTTTCTATAGCTGCTGAAATTAAAATTATATATTAAACATTCAATATTAAGAAATCAATAATAAATAAACTATTTTTAAAATGATATACTATTAAACTGTGATTTGAATTTTACTTCAAACAAATTGTGATCTAAACAAGTCAATAGAATTAAGGGTGATCATTTTTAAAATTAGCAGCTTGTTTTTTTTATTTTATTTTATTTTTTGGGTCCAATCATGGGGCCTGAACTCGGGGCCTGGGTGCTCTACCTCAGCATTTCAGCTCAAGGCTAGCGCTTTACCACTTGAGACACAGCACCACCTCCGGCTTGTTTATTTTTGCTTATGTGGTGCTGAGAAATCAAACCCAGGGTCTCAGGCATGCAAGGCAAGCACTCTTCTACTGAGTCACCTTCCCAGCCCAGCAGCTTGTTATTTGTTTCCTAATTGTGTCATTTGTTATTCTTGGTCCAAGTCATCTTTTCATCTTAATTGTTTAGTTTTCTATTTTATCTCTATTGGTTTGCTGATTATGCATTATGTTTAACCTTCTTAATGACTGACATGAGGCTGAAAAGCTGTATGCTAGAATATTACTTGCTATGTTAATGTAAAATTACTGCTTTCCACAGCTGTTCTACTCTATGATACTGCAGTATTTCCCCCAGTTCCATCTCCTGTATTGCTGCTCTCATATATTTCATTTTATTTTTTATTTAAATTTTATTGTCAAGGTAATGTACATATGGGGATATAGTTACATAAGTAAGGTAATTAATTTATTTTTTTTTCTCATTTTTTACCCTTTTCCCTATTTTTCTCCCTCTTCGCTCCCAGCACCCTCCCCTCCCCCAAGATTTTTTACAGCATATTGTCTTGTGAATACTATTGTTGCATAGGTTCCCGCTTTGTCCTTTGTCTCACCATTTTGGTTTTTTTTCCTTTCCCTTCCCTAGTTCAGATCAACATATTTAAAATGCCCAAGGTATAAAAATCAAATACAGTGAGTACAGGGGATAAACCATAAGTGGGGAAAACACAAAAAGATCAAAAGAAATCACATAGTTCATTAAGAACAACCACAACAAAGAACATGTCTTGTAGTTCAGTTCACTTGGAATCAACTTATTCGATCATATGTACACAGCTATTGAGCTATTCTGCTCATCTACTAAGATTATTCTTGATGTACACAATAATGCTCCCTTATTACCCAGTAATCCCACTTCTGGGCATATAACCAGGTGATCAAAACAAGGCCACAGTAAAGCTATTACTGTGTATTACAGTAATATTTACCAAAAATGACACACACACATACACACACACAGACACACATATAAACACATACACACATATAAACACATGTGCAAAACTATGCTTCCATCACAGAGAATGTGACCACCTCATTTGTAACAAAATGGAAGATCTTGGAAAAAATCATATTAAGTGAAGTAAGCCAGACTTAAAGAAACCTAGGTTCCATGGTTTCCCTTATTTGTAATAGTTAGTTTACATCAAGGATAATCTCATGTATTTTAATTTGACATTTTGTTCTATGTTGAGCGTGCAACAGTATTGCTATATTGTTTGTTATTATTTCTGCAAATAGGCAGGTATACTTAAAGAATTACATTAATCTTACCATTATTGAAGGAAGAAAAACTAAAAGAGTAACCACTACTAGGAAGAACAACTCCTACTTACTTAGTTTCATTCTTATGTAAGGCCAATGTTGTCCCCTGTATCTTCATGTTGTACATTACAACTCTGTACCTGGTCATAATGTATATCTAGTATCTTATGCATAAATTCCCCAGAAGTTCCACTTTGCTTTACTTTAAAAAAAAAATCTGTCTTAATGTTTGCGAATGCTGTGTGTGTGTGTGTGTATGTGTGTGTGTGTGTGTGTGTGTGTGTGTGTGTGTGTGTTTCCAAAGATCAGAACATAACATTTTTCTTCATTTCGAATACATCTTTCAGGTCATTGTAAGTTGTGGCTAATGGGAGAAATCTCTTGTTATTTTAAGGATGAAACAAAAAGATATTTGTGCATGTACAACAGTTGCTTTATTAATGTAGTTGAACACAGAACTTCAATTTATATGTTGGCTGTTGTGAATAATGTGAATAACAATGAACTACAGATATATTTACGAGTTACCCAGAGAAAAATAATCACATGATTGGTGGATCAGATGATATTTCAACTATGATTTCTTTAGAAAACCGCATACTACTTTCTACAAGGAGAATATTAACCTGTATTTTGACCAAGGGTGTAGAAAATTTCCTTTTCTTCACACTCTCACCAACATTATTATCTTTTATTTAAAAGGTAATAAAGGGCAAGTTTTTATTATCTTCACTACCCCAGACTGGCTTAAGACTGAAATCCAACCACCTAAATGATTGGAATTACATACCTTTACCACCACACCTGGTTCCTTTGATTTATTTTGATAAGAGTTCTAATAGTTATAAAGTAGTATCATAGTAATTTTGAATTACATTTCTCTAATGACTTCTGCTCACAAAGCATTAAGCCAGCACAGAAGTTGTATTAAACACAAATGTGTAAACCCCTGGTGATATAGAGTGGTTTATGGAAAATATGTCTATTCGAACTTTTGTCCATTTTTAATCGTTTCTTGTTAATCTCATCTTTAATCTCTCTATACAAAAATAATTAATTCAAGGTAGTAAAAAGGAAAAAATTAAGCAAATCCTAACATTTTTCAATTTTCAATAACATGATATTGCTTAAATCATTTTCTGTTTATGCTTGAGACTATATAACAATTTAGTTAGACCTTCTACATAGCTATATGTATTTTATTCATTTTACATTGATAGCTTTTTCTAAAGCCTGCATGTCTAATTTTGGTGTTTTTCAGTCTTAAGTAGTTCAGATTTCAAACTGAAGAATAAATGGAAGTAAACAAACAAAAAATACAGTTCCTCTCATCTGATAATGCCTCTACAAGAATGAGAAAGAGTTCATCATTCTAAGGACCCTTAATTCTTAAGATAACATTTGCTATAATGCTAATGTTATTACCATTTTAGTGTTGGGAAAAATTGTAATTAAAGGCAGTAAGTGCATGGCCCAAGACACACAGTGAGGAAGGAAATGAGTCAAGTTTTCCAAAAGTCTTTCAGCAATACACAAAAGGTAGATAAACTCTCTCCATTCTCTGACACTCTTAATTCAATATTCATATTGTCCAAGAAATAATAGCATAGCAATTATTGCCATGGTGAATGTTTTCTGTTACATTTTTCTTCAATACAGACTGTGTTGGTGACATTGGGTTAACATGCACAGAGCTGAGCTTAAAAATTATGGTTCAAGGAGAGGCAAATATCTTCTGTCCCATAGTTCCAGTACTGTTTTTAAAAAGTACTAAATCTTTTATATATCATCACTTACTGTATTTTAAGATTTCAAGAATGAAAAAAAAATACATATAATCACTCCAAAATGCTTTACAACTAGGAGATGATAAAACAGGCCTCCGTGAAGTAAATTTTCTTCTACTTTTAAAATTATTAAGAATGCCTTGTGCTGGTTTGTCACACCTGTAAACCTAACTACTTGGGATAACTACTCAGGAGCCTAAGATGTGTGGATAACATTTGGAAGCCAATCAGGGCAAAATAAATTCATGAGATTATTTTTCAAAAATTTTAATGAACTAACAAAGGGCCAGGAATGGAGATGTAGATCATATAGTAGCTCACCAATCTAGAGAGAAAGACATAACGAGACCGTGAAGCCCTGATTTTAAACTCTGAGCATGCCAACACGCAGGAATGCACACACACTCACTTTTTCAAAATATCTTCATATCAGTGTTTTGCATTAATTTCTTTGTTAATGATATTATATGGGTAAAATAGGCAAAATAAACTCTTCCATCTAAAAACATGTTTATACCTTTTTGTTGTAAAAATACTGTACAGAGGGGTTATAGTTACATGAGCAAAGTAATAAGTATATTTCCTATCAAGCATTGTTACCTCCTCCTTTGTTTCTCCTCCACCATTCCTTCCCTTCCACCTCCACAAGTACACTCCTCACACCCCCAAGCCCCACCCAATGTCCCCAACCTAAATTGTAAAGTTTGTTCTTCAAAATAATGTCTTGTGCATCTATTGTTAGACAATGGGTCAAACTGTATTCCTACCTATTTAAGCATGTTGTTTTTTCCCTTTCCCTCCCCAAATTAGAGAAGTGTATATACAAGATGCAGGTGTACCAACATCAAACAAAGTGAAAATAGGGGTTATATTGTTGGGGAGGAACGTATAAAAAACAAGAACAAAATCACTTCGTACATTATAAATATGTGAGAAACAACAGCAAGAAAGAAAAAACCACTTGTGTCTCTATCTTGGGGTCATTTAGCTTAACATTTATTTATCTATTCATATATACATAGCTTTTCAACTTTTCTGCTTATCGCAGACATACACTAGTTATTGCAAATAAGGGATACCATGGGACCTATGTTTACTTGGACTTGGCTTACATCAGTTAATATAATTTTTTTCCAAGTCTTTCCATTTCCTAAAAATTGGGCAATGCCATTCTTTCTGATAGAGGCATAGAATTAATATATATACACATATATATGTATATATATAGTATATGTGTGTGTACACACATATACACACAGAACATTTTCCTTTTTTGTTTTTTAGAGCAACTTAGTTTTCCACCTTCACCATTTTTTCAAATGTTTTTATTGTGGTTAAGTGGTTACATAATTTCCCAAATTTCACAATATTGTGGGATAGTGATGCTTAGTTAAAGTCACAAACACATTCTAACTTTGATGGAGCAAATTGTCTATCATGGTCTGCAACACTTATGAGGTCTATGAGCTTTGCAATAGAGTTATTTCTTCCATAGGTATACTTTTTTGTTTTGAAATATGTATATTTCTTTTGTTTTGCATAGCATCCGCTGTTCCCTCTTTCCCACTTGTTCCCTCTCTCCCTTCAGTGACATTGAGTTGCTTAGTTCATTTTGTTCAATGTCCAGTGCAGCTGATGGATCCCACGTTGTATGTTTTTCCCTGATTCCCTCTAGTTCTGTGTCGTCCTCCTGGTTTCCCTTCAGTGTGCAAATATGATCAGCAGAATGGGGTTATTTAGTAGTGATTCAATCAGATGAGTGGAAGTCTTTGGTTTCTTAAGTGTTGTAATTTTGTTGTATCACTTTACATTTTGGATTTAACCTCCACTTACCATGGAGACCATTTGCTGTTTGTCTCTTTGCTTTTGTCTTACCTCGCTCAACATGATTTCCTGTAGCTTGATTGATTTCCCTGCTAATGCCATTATTTTGTCCTTTATAATGGCTGGAAAATATTCCATTGTGTATAGTTACCATAGTTTTTGTATCCATTCATCTCTGGTGGGTCATATGGATTGTTTTCATGTCATGGCTATTGTGAACAGTGCTGCAATAAACATGAAGGTGCATGTGTCCTTGAATATTGGTACCTGTTGTTCAGGATAGATGCCTAGAAGTGGTATGAGTGGGCCATAAGGAAGGTCAATATTTAGCTTTCTGAGGACTCACAAGACTGCTTTCCAACGTGGTTGTGTAAGTGTACGTTCACACACACACACACACACACACACACACACACACACACACACACAGAACGTTTTCTTGATCCATTCTTCTACTGAGGGGAATCGGTGTTGGTTCCATATCTTAGCTATGGCAAATAATGCTACAATAAACATTGTTGTGGTGGTAGTTCTAGTATGGACTTGTTTGTGATCATTTGGGTGAATGCCCAAAAATGGGATTGCTGTGTAATAGGGGAGCTCTATGTGGAGTCTTTTGAGGAACCTCCAAACCGCTTTCCAAAGTGGATGAACAAATTTACACTCCCACCAAGAATGCAGTAGGCTTCCCTTCTGGCCATATCCCTTCCAGCATCTGTTGTTGTAAAAATATGGAACGATTCATTAATTTGCATGTCATCCTTGTGCAGGGACCATGCTAATCTTCTCTGTATGTTCCAATTTTAGTGTATGTGCAGGCAAATTGAGCACAGAACATTTTTTTATATATAAAGTGTAATTGATTTTCTTAAACTAGACAATTCAACAAAAAGTAAGTTCAAAAGAATTGTGAAATTTTACAACCATGTATTTCTTACATAGGCACACATTTAAGAACAAAGTCAAGATTGACATGCCAAAAACAAAATAATTCCAGATATTTGTTGTTCATGAGTTGTGTAGGAGGAGGAATTCAATTATTCTACACAAGGCACCTGTCATAATGTTCATTGCAGCAAATGTTAAGGTTTGTTAAAAGTTTTAATGTTTTAAATATGTTTCATTTTAGGATTTGCTTATATACGGCAAAATTAAGACTGGTTGGCAGGTCAGAAAAATTTTCGATAAAGTATATAATATTTCTGGTAGCATGTACTAGTAAGTATGTACATTTCAGAGTTTATAGAAACTTTACTAATGAGAAGTTGCAAAGACTGTGTAAAGAAGCAGAGTGAAGAGTTAAGGTTTTAAGTAGACAGTTTCTGTTAAGTCTTTAGGGCTCCCTTACGTTATATGTTAGTGATGAACAAAGAATGATATAAGCCACATACAAATGATGAGATGAACTATAAATACTAATCTTAGTGGGTAAATTTAAAGGCTACTCATAGCTTTATCCAGTTTTGAATGTACAGGAATATGAGAAAATAGTAAAATCTACTCTGTACTTCTCAAATACTGAAAACCCTGGTAATGGTTTTGTTTTTTATTTTAGTAATCATTAACATATAATTATTGTTTTCTTTATTTATAGCATTTTTCCTTGTTGTAATAGAATACAACTTTTTGTGAGTCGTGATTAAGAAGTACTTTGAGAATATTATTGGGATGGCCACACCATTTTTTATAGGTGCATGTGAATTTACAAAGAGCAAAACTAAAAACAAAATATTGATTAAAAATTATATCAAGTAGAGTCTGAATCAGGAGTGTTGATAAATGTCCACACCTAAAATCTTAACCCTAGGCTGAAGTAGTGGTATTACAGAGTTGACGCCACAAAATTGAGAAACTATGTTTTGTTTTGTTTTGTTTTTTGCTTTGGTTTTGTTGGTTGTGGGGCTTGAACTCTGTGTCTTGGGTACTGTCCCTCAGCTCTTCAGCTCAAGGCTAGTGCTATCACTTGATCCACAGCACCACTTTCATCTTTTTCTGCTTATGTCGTGCTGAGGAATGAAATCCGGGACCTCATGTATGCAAGGCAAGCACTCTACCACTGAGCCACCTTCCCAGCACCTGAGAAACGGTGATTTAAAAAAATCATCTGAACAATATTTGCTTTCTGCTTTGGGTTATATA
This sequence comes from Dipodomys spectabilis, assembly GCF_019054845.1. Taxonomy (NCBI): domain Eukaryota; kingdom Metazoa; phylum Chordata; class Mammalia; order Rodentia; family Heteromyidae; genus Dipodomys; species Dipodomys spectabilis. Next base: position 3,002,743 of record NW_024871098.1, on the reverse strand, counting down.
ATGAAATATGTGAATATATTTTTATATTTTTGTGAATTGTCATACTTCTAAATTTATACTAACTGCAGCCAGTTTATCCTTTTCAAAGTCAAGGAATATTTCTGAGAGTTTGCTTCTGTGAAGAATGTTTTTGCATTTATAATTTCTTCTGGGCCATTTTTATTTATTATCAAAATCACTTTATACTTTATGTTGATGAGTTATCACACATCAAATATCTTCAAATGTACATGTAGAGTCTCAAGATAGCAGTATGAATATTCTCATACACCTCTTGTTTATCTGTTATGCACTTTAATATTATGATATTTTTCTCTCTCTTTCATTCTCTCATTTCTGCTCTTTCTCTTTCATGCTCCATGTCTGCTACTTAGAATTTCTGTTGGTCTACTATTGTCCTTCAAGATCCACTGGTTTTGTGGGAACATGATGGGGACCATCAGTTACCCTTGCATTCTTTAAGAGTTATAACAGTGACGTGAAATTATTCTTTGCCGTTCTAAATGGCAAAACAACAGATCTAGGAATTCCTTTTCACTTTTAGTACTATTATAAATTTTATCTCATATGAATCATTGGGACTGATAATGTACTTTTAGCCTGGGACTCAAAAGTTCTTTTTCTTTTACAAACAACCTTTTTCTTTTATTATCAGTAAGTAACAAAAACAAAGCTATCCTATGGGAAAGTAGGCTGAAGTTGTTCACAGGGATGAAAAACAAGTTAATGGGGGAAGTGAGTACAAAGGACACCCCTCATATAGCACAGATCCTTAGAGCAGTTTATCATGTATACTTTGTGATAAGGACAATGTGCTGGGAACTCTAGATTAAATCACTCAACATCTGATATTTATGTATGCCCATGTATTTATATATGTATATTTATTTATATATGCATATATGTGTACATCGGCCCATATATGTACACATGAATGTTACTATACACACAAATACACACATACATACACATATGCACAAATGGAAAAAGACACATAGATATAGCCAACACAAGTTTCACTAGTTGTTGAATATGCCTTAGAGAGAATACTTGGAAACAAATGTGTTGAAGATGTATTTGTCTCTAAGAGTTCTTTTACCACTCCTCTTATCTCTTCCAACTGGTAGCTTTAGAGAGATTCAACTTGATAAATGCAGTACAAGTGATAGCAATTCACTCGAAAATCTCAATAAGTATAGGTAATATTGTGTCTCCCTGCTTCCCATGGAATGCTTGCTCTTGTAAACACTCTCAACAGCCAAAGTAGTAGGACAATATCCTTGTTAAGAATAAAATTATAAGGCTTTAAATGGCATCTTTCCTTGGGCTCTTTTCCAACAGCCAGCATCAATTCCTAAGCAGATGAGTGACTCCCCAGAAGACTGGAGCGCAGGTCAAAATTTAACCAACCCATATGAAAAGTCTAGTGAGCAATTCTGACTGAGGTCATGCCGATGTCCTGGGCACGAAAATGAGAAAAAAAGAAAGTTTTTTATGTATTAAAATTTGAGAATAATTTGTAACCTGTTAATAAATGTGTAGAACACAATTATACTAACTGACAAAAGATGATGTGTATTTCATTTATGTGCTTTTGGACTTGGAAAGTGTATTTAAGTGTGTCTACACAGTAGAATCAGCATGAAACAAGCCAGCATTTCTTCATTTAAGATGCAAGGAAAGGATACAGGTTGACCCATTGTAACAATGAAATTTGCAAGATACTATTAGAGGGGGGTGGACAGAGGTGTTGGGGTTGTGTGAAGGTAAGGAATAGTAGGGGAAAAACAAAGGAGGTGGTAAAAATGGTCAATAAGAAATGTACTCATTACCTTACTTATGTAACTGTAACCTCTCCGTACAGTACTGAGCTTCTTCAGTAAAAGTGCAGGCAAAATTGGTTAATCACTCATAGAAAACTAAAACTATATCCTTATATATCATCCTGTACCGAATCAACTCCAAATGTATCAAAGACCCCGGAGTCAAAGCAGACACCCTGAAAACATTACAGGATGGAGTAGGACATTCCCAAGGTCTCCTGTGCAGAGGCTGAAATTTTCTTTTTTTTTTTTTCATTTTATTTTATTTTACTTTTTTTGTGAACATACCGTACAGTGGGGTTACAATTACATGGACAGGATAATGCACACATTTCTTATCAAGCATTGCAGCCTCCTCCTTTGTTTACCCTTCACATCCCTTCCCAGCCTCCCCACCAACCCCCCAACCAATCCCCTCTCCCTCCGCCACACACCAATATTGTAAATTTCGTTTTCGACATGACAACTTGTACTTCTCATTGTTGCAACAAGTCCACCTGTTTCCTTAAACGACTTGTTTTTCCCCATCTCCTTCACAAGTTTTACTGACATCAAATATAGTGAAAGCAGGGGTTATACTGTGGGGGAGGGACATACAAAGCAACAAAGAAATAATCTTATAAATGCGTTAGAAACAAATGCATGAAAGAAAAAAAACCATTAAAATACATATCTAAAGGTTCATTTTGCTAACATCACATTATCTGACCTTTTCCGCTTGACTCATACATATACTAGATATTGCAAATAAGGGAAACCATGGGACCTATGTTTTTTGGGCCTGGCTTACTTCACTTAATATAATTTTTTCTAAGTCTTTCCATTTCCTAACAAATGTGGCAATATCTTAATAGAGACCCAGAAGCACAAGAAATCAAAGAAAGTTTGGACAAAAGGGATTGTATGAAATTGCAGAGCTTCTGCATGGCGTAGGACATAGCTAGCAAGATCAATAGAAAGCCCATTGATTGGGAGAAGATCTTCGCTAGCCATACAATACAGAAGGGTCTCATATCTAAAATATATGTGGAACTCAAAACATTAAATCCCCCAACACCAAATCTAAAAGAAACAACTTCCCAATAAATAAGTAAAGACTTCAAGAGAAACTTCTTTGAAAAGAAAAGAAGGAAGGCCAATAGACACATGAAGAAATGCTCAACCCCCCAAGCCATAAAAGAAAAGCAAATCAAAACAACATTGAGATACCACCTCACCCCATTTAGAATGGCTATAATCAAGAACTCTATTAACAACAGATCCTTCAGGGGATGTGGCCAGAAGGGTACCTTACTGCATTGTTGGTGGGAGTGTAACTTGTTCAACTACTTTGGAGTAGTATGGAGGTTCCTCAGAAGATTCCACCTAGAACTTCCCTATGACCCAGCAATCTACCTTTTGGGCATTTACCCAAATCATCACAAAGAAGACCATACTAACTCTACCAGCACAACTATATTTATTGCAGCATTATTTAACATAGCTAAGATATGGAATCAACCCAGATGCCCCTCAGTAGATGGATGGATCGGGAAAACGTGGTATTTAACCAAGTCCTTATCTTAGAGAGGGAAATGGTTTGGATAGAATGATAGGAGAGAGATTACAAAAAAAACGAACAAGAAAAAATGGAAAAACCAAAATTTAAATTTAAGTAGTGAAACACTTAAAAATTATGTAAGTTTAAACAACTGATATTGAGAGAAGAAAAGGATAAGATGAGAAGAAAGGATGGATTGAAAGGAGAAATGAAAACTAAAAAATAAAAATTCTTAAAATTAGTTACTTGAAAATTATATACATATAAAGAGATAATACTACTATTAAAGAATTTAAGCCTAAGAGGTTCTGAATTGAGTAATATTTTTCTGGATTAAAAGTATACACAATGGGGTATTACGTCTAATAATCAACGACGGGTATATATCTGGGAATGAGCCGAACAGAAATTTAGTCAATCAAAAAATGAATGAAACAGAAAAAAATGAAAAGAATACTTAAAAAGGACCAAAAGTTTAGAAGCTATAAAAAAAAGCACACACACACACACATATACACCTAAAATAAAAATTATGGGAGGAAAATAAGATTAATAGAAAATAATTTAAAAAATTAAATTTTTTTAAAAGGTTCAAATAAGAGTTCTTTGATTGCAACAATGAGCTGAAGAGTGTAGGACCAGCACCAAGGCCCAGAGTTCAAGCCTCAAGACCGACCAAATAAACAAAACAAAACAACAACAAAAAAACCAAAAACTCTCTGATTCTATGACAGCATAAATTTTGTGGGTAATGGTTAAGACCAGGTTGCCATTCTAAAAAAATATATATATCACCCCCCAAAAAGAGGAACAATAGGAAATATATTGCAGGAAACTTACAAATCTTAATGGACTAACAGTCTGTCAGTTTGTTTTAACTTTTTATCAAAAATGAAAGTAATACTTTATAATATTTTATTAAGGCTTTAAATTTCTTTGACCTTGACATTTAAGATTCACTTTAAAAAGAAATTCAACAGGTGACAGTGTTTTCTCCTTACTTTTCCAAAGAAATGATTATTTCATCATTATATTGTATAGCACAATATAACCAGAAAGCATTTGTTAAGGAAAAAAAAATTCCCATTCTTTGTTTTGCTTGTCTGTATTTAAAGCTGCATACCATATCCTACCCACCCTATTGTCTGTCTTCTCATATGAAACATTTCAGTAAATGTGTCTGCCAGCAAAGTTTTACAAAATAGCATGCCTTCATTCATTGTGCTTTCCAAAATATATCTCACAAATGCCAACAACGAAACACAACTTGAAACATCTGTGGATTTTTCTATTTAAGGTGCAAAGTAATCACTTTCCATAATCCTTAGAATCAGTTCTTCACAGGCATTAAATGCTCTTTCACTTCCATGCTTTAGAACAGCAGCATGTAACAATGGTGTACATGTTAATTTGTTCACCATATCTGGTTTGTTTACAGCAAGGACTGTCTTCATGGAAGATAGTAATAGATGAGTTGTGCAATTATGTAGTTTAAAAGGGCTCTGAGTTGGGGATAGAGAATATCCATTTATGTGACTAAATAATTAAATTAAATCCTATAATGTATACTTCTTCAATTTTCTGGCTAAAATGTTCTACATTCTAGGTATTTTTAAAAGAAATATTTTATGTTGTTTCCTTGGTGACAACATAATTGGAAGACTTAAAATTTTCCTATACCATGGCCATCTGAAATGAGATGGATGTACTTAGGTTAACATAAAGAAATTTTGGGACAGCATTAATGTTTGAATCTTGGATGGGATTTGATTGGGAATTATGATAGGCTTTCATAGTATGAGAAGAAAAACAAAAGACCATACTAATACTTTTATCTGCCACATTGTTTTATTAGTTTATTCAAACACACACATATAAACACACAGATACACATTATGAAGACCCAGTCAGTCTGCAAGAGAATATTTTAATAGGAACTCCATAAAATATTTAGTCTGCTGAGATCTGATTAGAATTTATAGAAATATCTATTGGCTTCCACCCCTGGACAAGTTATTATCATTGGTGAATATGTTGCCATTTGATTTTAGAATGCCCCAGAAAGACCTATGTGTTAAAGAAAAATGACATTCCAATTCCTCCCAGACTGTGGAGCATACCTGAATAGTTCTTCTGGAGATTAAGTTCTTCAGAGTGAAACCCATGAGAAAATAGACTCTCATATTCTTTCTTCTTTTATCTTTTAATCATTCTAGGTAAAAAAACATTTCTCTTTGACATACTCCCCTCCTTGACATTGTCTTGGCACTGGCCACCAAAGCAATGAAACCAGCTGAAACATTCAATCTTGTAAATCTGAGTAAGCCTTTCTGCTTAATAAATGGACAATATCACTTATTATGGTAGGTTATAAAGCTGACCAAACGTTCTTGTCTTTCTAACAATGTAGAGTATATTAAAATATGCTTCATTATAAAATATCTAACTCCATGTTGTATATTGTGTTTTTTTTCTGTTGATCCTAAAGCTTACAATCAGGACCTAACTGTAAAACTGCTTGCAATAAATAATCACATTACTTTTATGATTCTATAATTTAACTTGTTTTCCTACAAATTTATAGAATAGTGTAGCTATGGAAAATCAATAAATATTGAATTTTGATATAGGATTACCTATCACTGCAAGTTTTGTCAAAATTTATTTACACTGAAATGATTGCCATTGATATTGTTCTCAAGATTCCAAATGTTTATACTTTCAGCTGACCTTTTACAAAACTCATACCCCAAACATAATTTTTAGTTTGTTCATGCAATCATAGGAACATAAATATATGGCACAAAATGTTAATTAATTTTATCCGCTGCCATTAATGGAGTATACCTAATAGAATTAAGTACATACCCTCAGGGAAATAAGATACTTCCTTCTAAATGCAGACTTGCAGGCAGACAGAGAGACACCCACACCCACACACATGCACACATACTCACACACACACTCACACACACACACACACACACACACACTTACCACTCTGACTCAGGTTAGATTCCAGATATTGGGTATCAGACAATGATCAATTAATCAAATTTTCTTGTCCAGACATAAAATACATTCATAATTCCACACATACAAAAACACCAGATCATTCAAAATCGTGAGAATATTTAACACAACCACCCCGCTCTGGGCCATCTACTCCCTGATTTCATTCATTCATGTCGATGCATTTTTCATGTCATAATTAAAAATCTTTTTGTATCTCTCTGATTAACAGATAATATGTTATCATATATGGGAAAACGTAGGTAAAATTACATATGAAAATTGCATATGAAATAATGACATTCCTAAGGATAAAACATGCCCGCTTTTCAGTTTGGTTGCCAAAATGGAACTTTTAGACCTTTTGAATATTTAACTTTAAATCTGAACCTTCAAATTTCACTAGGATTTGAATTATGTTACTTACAACATTAATGTAAAATAAAAGCATTACTAAATAGAAAGAAAATTATAAGTTTATCACACCTTAATTCCAGAATTGACTTTATTATAAAAACAATTACATTTATATAACATGATAAACATCCTGAAACAAACTATAAGGTATGGAAACAGAAGACTCTGTTTTTTGTTTAGTGTATGTTGTTGTTATTTATAGTTTGTGATGATTCTGTCTTCTTTACCTTATGCATGGTATATTCATTATACATCTTCAGAAAGGTGGGGGTGGGCACAGAGCTTTAGGGAAAGGGTGAAAAAATGAAGCAGTGGAGTTCTTTGAACATTGATGAAAGTGAACTATTTAACACATGAGTGGGGAAAGAAGGAAGGGAATGGGAAAATATGAGGGAACTGAAGACATTGCATAAAAGGAAATGTACCCATTACCTGACTCAAGTAATTGTAATCCATCTATAAATCAACTTAACAACAGAATAAATTTATTTTAAAAAGTCGAACAAAACATTGTTTCTTAGAATCGTACAAGTATGTTTTGTTCACTGGTTTGAGCTGGTTGAGGCTATCTCTGAAAATAGCTACATTTACATTCATTGGGCGAATTTTTGAGCTACTAGTAGTTAGAAGCCAATTATGATTGTATGTTTTTCTGAGACTCTAATTCATTTATTTCTTTAATCTAATTTGTATGATTTCTATCTACCAGTTTTTGAATTGCCTTGTTCCTGTTTTTCAAGGACCTAGTGGTGTATTATTAGTGCTGAATTAAGATTGTTCTAATTTGTTGATGTATATACTCAAAGCTATAAATTTTCCTGAGTATTGCCTATGTTCTTGTGTCCTAGAGGAGGTAATATTTTGTCTGTTCACTTCCGGTTATTGTTGTTTTTCTGTTTATGTTACGTAGAAATAGTGATATCAGGCTTGTATGAAGAGACAGTAATGATATGAAATATATATTATTACATTGAAAGAAAGAGCAGACATTTTAACCTTTTTGCTTCAAGTAAATTAATATTAAGCAAAGCTTATTAAAATAATTACTTATTTAGCCTGGCGCTGGTAGCTCACGCCTGTAATCCTAGCTACTCAGGAGGCTGAGATCTGAGGATCGCGGTTCAAAGCCAGCCCGGGCAGGAGAGACCGTGAGACTCCTATCTCCAATAAACCACCAGAAAACCGGAAGTGGCGCTGTAGCTCAAGTGGTAGAGCACTCGCCTTGAGCCGAAGAGCTGAAGGACAGCGCCCAGGCCCAGAGTTCAAGCCCCACGGCCAAAAAAAAAAAATTACTTATTTACTTTTCAGAGGATGAGTATAGTACTCTTGGATATCTTGGAGGAAAGATATTAGACTCATCACAGCTGATGCGTTATACTGAATTTACAAGCTAAACTTTCTTTTTCAGAAGACTAAAGCTTCAGTTCTTTCATATTAGTATTATAAAATCATAATCCCTGCATTTTGATTTGTTATCCTCTGCTATTTTCAATTCCATTCTTCCTCCATTATATATCAAGGGCTTTGAATAACCAATTCCTTAAAATAACTATATTTCCTATATTGTGATGTAAACCTCAGTGATATGTATATGAATTTATCTCTCAGTCTCATCTTGAGCTGCATTCATATGAAATTTATACAGTCCAAAGCAAGAAACATGACTATTTACTCTTTTCTATGTTTTAATCAATAAATCTATTCTAATACTTTAATTGAAATATATATAAAGTTTTTAACATGAAGACAACCCTCCCCATTATACTTTAAAGTAAAACCTTGGGGACTATTTTATATATAAAAATACAAAAGTCAAGGCTGGGAAGGTGGCTCAGTGGTAGAGTGCTTGCCTTGCATGCATGAGGCCCTGGGATCGATTCCTCAGCACCACATAAGCAGAAAAAAAAGCCAGAAGTGGCGCTGTGGCTCAAGTTGTAGAGTGCTAGCCTTGAACTGAGGAGCTGAGGGACAGGGCCCAGGCCCAGATTTCAGGTCCCATGACCGGACCCCTCCAAAAAAAGATTAAAAAAATAAAAAAGTGCAATGCATATGTTTATACATGAATAATCTAATGATTAAATCAACTAGACGCAAGAACTACCATACCACATCAAGTCTCAATTTACTTAAAAGCACCAAGATGTTAGTGTTCATGAATATCATTCATTGTTAAAAAATGACTAGTCAAAACAAAGTTTAAAATATATTTGAAAAATGAAAATTACACACAGATTTGCTGTTAATATCTTGTTTCCATGGATACATTTTTTTCAGCATATAGGGAAACAAAAAATAAGGGTTTGTCACATAGAATAAAAATATAAAAGTAGACTGCCTTTCCTTAAGATGATAAGTACATGCAAATCGTGTGATTTATTCAAAAATACTATAAAATTCATAAGAGGATTTATGATCGATCAGAACTGATAGGTAAGCAAAATACCTGGAAAACTGTAAATGTTAATTGTGCTTTCAATATAGGAAGACAAGTTTTCAATTCATGAGCCTATAGAAGAAGACTTTTGAATCTGTAACACAATCCACTTTTAACTGCTAAAAGCACTTGCTTAATCTCTCATTAGAAAGGGAAAAATGAATTAACATCTTACATGATTGTTTTGACAATTATTTGGTATATTGACGGTCAAAGGGAGGAATTGGAGATTAATATAATCTTTTTCCTCTCTTCTGATTATTACACAGCAATAGCTGTGAATTCAGGAGTCTCATGCAATGTACTCACAGCTGAATAACTAATATGCTTAAAAATATGGAACATAGGATAAAGAACTAGATCAGCCAGCAAGCTGATAAGATCAAACTTTTGAGCAGGATTGCCACATCATTTAGGAATGCAATTCCTTCATATGAACTTCAAATGTTGTGGCCTTCCTTGTGTGATTAAAAGGTAAGAAAGCACTGTAGAAACAAGAATTCCTGTTCAGCCAAGTAGAACATCCACATGTTGCAAATTTTCATTCCATAAAGACTCTTTGTTAGAGTACTTTCATTTAATATACTTCAGCACATCATCCTTCCCGGTTGGAGACAGGAAAAAAGATAATTTTGTTAGAATATTATCTTACATAAATTAGTGTGAACAGGGATGATTTGTATAATAACAGATGTTTGTAATAAATGTAAATAGGGATCATGTCTAGAAGTCACAGAATTTTGGGCATGAAAACATACATTAGATTAGTTGCAGAATTTCTATTTTGAGAAAAACTTTATATTAAAGTATAATGCACTTTACTAAGAGTTGAAACATTTTATTGAAAAATATATTCTTATATATATTTTTGCTTCATAATTTTAAGAAGAAAAATGATCCCAAAATAATTACTCCTTTATTGTTTTCCTGTTTCCATGTGATTAACCTTCAAATTAGAAATCCAGATATATGATTTAATTTAACCAAAAATATTTATTGAATATAAAAACCTTCTACTCTCTACATTCTTCACACTAAGATCACCAAATATGTTGAATCTTAAATAATTAGTCTCTTTTTGACCTATGTTAATACTATTTACAATGTGAGTGAAATGTTTAAAAATAGTACTTATTTTAGCTTAATTGCTCTGAAGAGACTAAAAATGATATTATCAAAGCCTAAAAATTATTAGATTTAAAATTTAAAATTCAGGAAGTGATTTTTACCACTCTGCTTACTGGAGCCTTCACTAAAACCTCATGAGACAATTTATATTGGTGAAGCAAAAATATAAGGTTAGACATTTATGAATAAAAATCATGTCATTCTGAATACGTAGAGCTACATATAAAACAGAAAAAAATAGCTTTTAAACATCTGAATATGCTAATACATTTAATTGCAGGGCAAGTACTTGTTCTGAAAGGAGATAAAATTGCAATATTCTGAAATGTAAATCTAAGTATTCATTTGAATAAAAGACAATGTTTAAAATATCACTCATTCAAGAGAAGATGTACTGTTAGATGTTTTTCATGCCAATTATGTTCTCTAAACTTACTACAAATACTAGATTAGTAAACCTAATTCATTCCTTTGTAGGGAAATAGAAATTCAGTTTCCAAAAACGCATGACTATAACTATTTCTCAAACAATTACAAAGTAAATGTTTTATATTTTTTGTCATGGAATCTTATTTCATATATTTTTATTCATTTAGTTAAATAATTGGCCAAAAACAATATAAATTATGCATGAACAAAGTTTATCTAACGTAAGTATTACTTTCACAAGACATGTCATAGCTCTCTTAAAGAACACTAGAAGGCAGTGTACTTTTTATTAATTTTTAGTTATTTTGTTAATGGATATTAATTGTCAGAAGTGGCAATTCCATAATATATTTAAAGTATTTGATTATACTCCTCTATTTCCTTTTCATTACTCCTACCTCCAAAGATCTTTTGTTTTTCACATAAAATTACATCTTTATATATGTGCATATAAACTAATTTGGAAAAGTTAAGCTAAACTGCAACTTAACTCAAGATGTACAGTGGATTAATAGGATGAATAAACTTTTTTAACTTTTGAATTGAGCTATCATTATTATTATGGTTTTATGGTTAATGTTAGCATCCCAGAAAGAATTAGAATTAGGATTAGAGAAATAGAAAATTTAGGTTCATCATAGGATGAACCATTTCAACAATGATACTCACAAGACACTATGTTGAAAATGATGTTTTCCTTAATGCTAACACTAATCCCAGCTGGAACTGAGACCTAACTTTCACCTTAATTATAGTACAATTCTAATGTTTAAGAAAAAGACTCTAGTTTTTAATCATTCTAATGAATACTCCAGTTTGCACTCTGGAAATGAGTACAGTTTGCCATAATTCCCAACAATTTCCTAACTCTACCTCTGAAGTTATCTTGTTCCCTAACATGAACCATTTTATTACTTGTCCTCAAATTATCTTATCAGGAAAAATACTGTAGTTTCTATTGATCCTACCTTTTTCTGAACCCCTGTACCCTAAAACAGTTTCAGATTTACTTACCACCTAGTCCATTACTTAACGCTTTCAACCTAAACCTGGCTGGAAAACTCTCATTAATCATTATAAGAAGGATCACTAAGAAATAAATATAATGATAATGCTCTAGTTACTGTTCATTGTCATATTTTTTATTCTTCTTGTTAGTGAAAACTCAATTTTATAGTAAAAACTTTCTTATTCATAACAGTAATCATAATCAGAACAAGTATTGACCCTGGTCTTAATCCAAATTATATGACAATAACACTAACACAAGTTAATTAGTTTTCACTCATCCTAACTTGATTCAAATAAACCTTCCAAACATAGGTTTCAATTTTTTCCAATATCTTAGTCATTTTCTAACCTAAACATAATCTTAACTGGAACATTGAGAATAAACATAAGCCTAATTTTAAGTAGAATCTAAGATTAATAGCAATACTCTAGTTCACATTCATTGTAATTCATACCAGGATTATATTAAAATTTACTTTGAATTTGAGCCTCAGTTTTTCTCCTTCACTCTAACGCTAACCATGGCTGGAATCCTAACCATAACCTTGAGACTAATAGTATCCCAATTCAAAAATTTATGAAAAATGCTTGTTTTGTGGAATCCTAACTGAAATTCCACTTGCAATTCTTGAAATAAACTGCAGGTATTCTTAAACCCTACAGATTTTCTCACTCTTATCTCTGAATGTATCTTGTTTCATAACAGGAATCATTATACCCATTGATCTCAAATCCTGATATTATGAAATACATTGTACTCCCATTATGCCTGTTTTTCCTGAATTCCTAGAACCTAAATAACATTCAGCTTTACTTAACATTTAACACATTTCTTTTTTTCTTTCTTTTGTCCGGCATGGGGCTTGATCTCTGGGCCTGGGCACTATCCAGAGTTCTTTAGCTCAAGGTGTGAGCTGAACCACTTGAGCCAGAGCACCACTTTTGAGTTTTCTGGTGGTTAATTGGAGATAAAAGTCTCACAGACTTTCCTGTGATCCTCAGAAATTGAACTGTGATCCTCAGAAATCAGCTTCCTGAGTAGCTAGGATAATAGGCATGAGCCACAAGCTTAACCCATTTCTTTACTCTATCCTCAACCACAGTTAACCAGAAACCTAATCCTAAGCACAGACTGATTTAACACCAACTGGTTAATGTAAGGAAAATTATTTAGAATTTATTCAATCGCACATTTTTTTGCTTCTATTTCTTAGTGGAAAACTAAAATTTACCTTAAAGCTTATCCTTCCCTTACCCTAACCAGAACAAAAAAGTATCTCACTCTTTAAACCAAATTATATCTGAATCTTGAAAGTAACACAGACATTCGTTTTCATTCATTCTAACTTTGATTCATTCTTCTTAAAATATGTGACAGTTTTACACAATATCTTACGTCTTTTTTTCATCCCAACCCCAACTCTAACTAGATCACTTTGCCTAAGCCTACATATAACTGAATCATCATGTTAGCAAGCCTCTTTTTTCACATTTATCCTAACTCTTGCTCAGAGTGTAGGTCTAAATTTTACTTGCAATTTGAACCTAAATTTTTTAAATGTTTTTCGATTTCCTGTCAAGTTTTATATTTCATTATTTTAAAAAATTATTTTGTTGTTAGGATGATTTAAAGAGAGTTTAGTTACATGTGTAAGGGAAGGAATACATTAAAGCAAATCTTATCTAATATTAATATAACTACTCTGGCCTGTTTATGAGGTCCATTTTTAATTTGTAAAGATGATGTACAGAAGGGATCCAATTACATAAGTCAGATAATGAGCACATTTCTTTTTCAACAGAGTCACCTCTTCCTTCATGTTCTCCCAGTTTTTCCCTTTCAACCTCCCTCCCCCATAAGTTGTATAGTTCATTACAAGATAGTGTCTATTGAGTGGCATTGCTACATTTGTTCACCCTTTGTCCCACCATTTCTGTGTTTCCCCTTGCCCTTTCCAAACTTACATATAAGACCAAAGGTGCAGAAATTAAAACAAAAAAACAGCATCCGAATTCAGATGGAAAAAGCAAAATAATAAATAAAAACTCTCATTATCATTTCTTGGAGATGAATATGATGAACATTATTTTATATGATAATATTCATATACCTATTGAGCCTTTGTGATCCTCTCCAAAGGGCATCCTCCTTTGATCTTACTGTATAAACGTTCAGAATTCAATGTAATTTATCATATCCAAATGTAATGTTTTCTCTTTTACCATCCAAGTGTTTTAAGTTGTAGAATTAGAGGCACATTCTAATACAACAAATGAGGGAAATTGGGCAACCTATATTTCTTTGAGTCTGACTTTCTTCACTTAATATAGGTTTGTTCCAAGTCTTTCCATTTCCTTATGAATGGTGCAATATCATTTTTTCTGGGTGAATAGAGTTGCATCATACTGAAGAGTTTCTTCATGGGAAAGGAAAAATTTAGCAGGGTATATAGAAAGAGAATAGTATGGAAGAAGATTTTTACTAACTAAGCATTAGACAAGGGTTTATATAACTAACTCATATTTACAGATCAAATTAACAAGAGCCCAATTAATATATGGGATAATGACTTAAGGAGAACTTCTTAGAAGAAAAGTAACAATGACAAATAGACATATCCCTCTCCATGAAAAAAAATGCAAATCCAAACAACACCGAGATTCTTCTCACTCCTGTTACAATGCCATTATGAAAAAACGAACAATTACAGATACTGATAGGGAAGTGATCCAAAAGAAACGCTATTACATTGTTGGTGGAAATGTAATCTTGTTCAACGACTTTGGAAAACACTATGGAGGTTGCTCACAAAACTGAATAGAGAGCTCCCTATGATCCAGCAATTCCACTTATTGCCATTTATCCAATAAAGCAGAAGACCACACTGAAGGTGCCAGCACAATCATGTTCATTGTTGCACTATTTTCTGTAGCCAACATATGGAATCAACCCAGATGCCTCTCACTGCAAAAAGGGATCAAGAATTGTGTGCGTGTGTGTATATGAATTATATATATATATAATTTTATTGATCACTATTTACAAGTATGCCTGTATATATACATACATAACCAAATTTTATTCATCAATCAGAAAAAAATAATATTGCACCATTCTTTTTTTTGGGGGGGCAGTCCAGTCATGGGGCCTGAGCTCTGGGGCCCTGGCGCTGTCCCTCAGCACTGTAGCTCAAGGCTAGTGCTCTACCACTTGAGCCACAGTGCCACTTCCGGCTTTTTTCTTTTCGCTTATGTGGTGCTGAGAAATCGAACCCAGGGCCTCATGCCTGTAAGGCAAGCGCTCTACCACTGAGCCACCTTCCCAGCCCCTATTGCACCATTTTAAGGAAAATGAAAGACTTAGAAATAATCATATTAAGTGAAATTAACTGGAACCAGAGAAAATTAGGTTGTATGATTTTCCTTATGTTTGGTAGACAGAAGGTGCGTATAAATGTAAAATTAAACATACTGGCTGATATGCAAGGAGGTAAACGTATTATCTGAAGTGTCAGAGTCCATGGCAAGTGAAAATAGTATAGTTCTCTTAAAAGATTAAGTCAAAACCCAACAAAATAAATACCAGTAAATGTGTACTACAAGAGAGGACAGTGGGGGGCAAGGTGAGAGGGGTAGGAAATTGAAAAGGATAGAATACATTGCATACTTCCCAGAATTGAAATATACAAAACAATGGGTAGTGTGAAATGGGAGTAAAGTTGTTGAAGTGGTAACACAATTCCAGGTGTATTGTATACATAAAATGTTTTGTTAAATGGCAAGTAATACCATACAAAACATAATATTGAGATAAGTAAGGACTGGGTTGATTGGGAGGGGTGGATGAGAGTGTTGAAAGGGGTGACACTGTATTCATAAACTGTTTCAGTGAATGGCAACTCCTTTGTACAAATACTTAAAGATAATAAAAATATTCCAAATGTTAATTATGATAGTTGAATAGAGCATTGAACCTCAATTCAATTCCCATTTAATAATATTTGTAACCTGGAGGTTTGGAGAATAAAGTTCAAATAATAAAACATTATGAATAGTTTTTTAAAAAAATTTGAAATTTAAATCAATACTACTTTGCTTTTTGTTCTCTATTGGGATGTTATAAGAAAATACTTCAAAATAAGTGGATTAAATACATCAAGATTATATTACCCATACTCTAGAAGCTTGAACATTGATTATAAAAATGGTTATTCAAAGCAAACCTTTGTCTTACAGGGGTCTACTTTCTGGTTCATTATAATCTGTTTGCTGACTAGTTATATTGAGCTTCTTTTATCAGGATCATTATTGCAGGGTCATCTCTGAAAGTCTGATCCTAATGTCACCAGATAGGGGAATAGAATTTCAATGCGTGTAATTGGAAGGAGTTACAGTGTCCAATACATTATGCAACTTTTTCTTTAACTCAGTGTAGTGTATCATTTCTATATTATTTCAAAGATAATAATAACTTAAGGACAAACCTATATCGTGTAAATTATGTGAATGATTCTTACAATGGGAATAATTGTAGTGATGACAAAGTGAAGTATGATTGTTTTGTGGCTCTTGTGTCACATCATAGGTAATCATGTAAACATGTTCAGCCTTTCTAAGGCCCTTCTGATGTATTTGAACAATCTCCAATGAGTTAACTACTTCCAGAAATACAGATTTCCTTAGATTTTAATTGCTGTCTGCTATTAAGACTCCCACAGACACCAAATCAGAGTATGCTAATTTCTCTGATAAAATATATAATTGTTATAATTAATATAATACGAAGACTGTAATATTAATAACATTATAAATACTAGTGTTCACATTATATAATATATTGACATACTTTGGTTACATCAATTTTTAGAATATTTATAACAATGCAAATAGTTATTTGATGATGTATAGAAAATGAAAAAAGATTTGTGTACATATTTACTAGACATGCAAACAGATTCATCTCGTTATTTCTGATCCTTCCTTTGTTGGGTTCATTCACGCATGGAAAACATGCAGAGAAGTGACAAGTGTATCCTTGTGTTTACAAAACTGTTAACTTACATGAAGTTTATGTTGGGCTAAATAACAGATTTTATAAATTATATTGTTTTTGTCCCTTCCTTCCTTCCTTCCTTCCTTCCTTCCTTCCTTCCTTCCTTCCTTCCTTCCTTCCTTCCTTTCTTCCTTCTTTCCTTTCTTCCTTCCTTCCTTCTGTCTTTCTTTCCTCCCTTCTTCCCTCCATCCCTACCTCTCTCTTTTGCTCTCTTTTCTTTTCTTTCCTTCTTTCCTCCTTTCTTTCTTTCTCTCTCTCTTCCTTTCTTTCATTCTTTCTTTTCTTCGATTCTTCCTTTCTTTCTTTTACTCATAATATGTCTCAAGTGTATACATAAAATACCAATGTGTTATGAGTAATTATAAATATTAACTAGATTAATATTAATTTTAATGACCTATGTTATATCTTAAAGCAAATTGTACTAAAAACCACTTCATAAAAGTTGCAGGATATGAAACAAATATTACTATTCATGATATTGTTTATTTCTTCAAACTAAAATAAAAATTTAGACATAATGTGCATGTGTGTGCATGTGGGTGTATGTTATTCTTGTGATTTGAACACATGGCCTATATCTTAGTTTTTTTCACTCAAGGATAGTGTCCTTACGTTTGATCCACAACTCCACTTCTGGCTTTCTATGTGTGTGTGTGTGTGTGTGTGTGTGTGTGTGTGTGTGTGTGTGATTAATTGAGATGTGTCTCACAAACTTTCTTGCCAAAGCTGGCTTTGGACCCCAGCTTCCTGAGTAGCAAGGATTACAATCTTGAGACACACATATTCAGCATAGATATAATATATCTAAGAACAAAATAAATTTATTATTTGAATTCTAGAGGTTCAATTCAGAAAGAATGACATTGCCCCATTTGTTAGGAAATGGAAAGGCTTGGAAAAAATTATATTAAGTGAAGTAAGCCAGGCCCAAAGAAACATAGGTCCCATGGTTTCCCTTATTTGCAATATCTAGTATAATAAATTAAAATTTAGATATTTATTTACTTGTTAAATATGAACCTGCACTATGGAAAAATACTTTTCATTTTTATGAAAAAAATATACACTTGAAGGTTTAAATGACAGAATCTTTGGACAAAATGAAATACTCTATTATTCAAAAGCAACAAAGGGATCATTAATCAAATTTCTCATGTAAGATAAAATCAATAGGCTCTCTCAGGATGAATGGAGCAATTTGTCATTAACTTTGATTATTATCTACTGCAGTTATATGATTTTCTCTTCTTTTACCCTAACATTTTTACATAAAAATGCAGATTCATATATTTTTGAGTATACAGAAATCATAGTTAATGGTCGTGTATTTCTCAGGTTTGAGTACCAAGTCATTTCAGACAAAAATTGAATTTCATGTATTTTATATCAACAGTGATTTTTAGAAATTGAATCAATCTTAATATGAGATAACTAAAGCAAGATATTGCATGACTTTTCCAATTATTCCTATAAACTTGAATATAACTTATTTTTGAATGGCAGGAAATTCATATTATACCTACTCTCTATAGAATAATTAAGAAATAAATGATCGTGATAGCATTCATTTTTCCTTCACTAGAAAGAATGAACCTCGCTATAGACGACAAAATACTTTCAATGGAAATGCCTTAAAATTATGAAAAGTTCAAGTCATTGTAAGTTGAATGCAATAGTCATTTTTGAAGGTCACAAAATGAAATCTCTTGAAGCTTCTTTATCTGTTAAATAAAATGTATTTGCATTCCAAATTTTTCATTCATCTCTCCAACATTGGTATAATCAAACCAACTACATGTCAAATAGCTTATCTGATTAATTCAAGTAAATATTTAGGAACAGAAGTTATCACACTTGTATAGAAGTATCTACCCACCATCCTAGAAGTTAAATCTGAAATCATAAAGATTGGGATTAATAATTAGCTTTCACTCTGTTGCCATAAATAGATGGTGAACCTTTTCAGGTGGGCACAGTTGTAGAGGTATGGTAACTGAGAACTTGTGATCAAAGAAGATGTTAACATCAAAGTCCTTTCCTCCTCTTCCTTCTTTTCCTTCTCTGTCTCCTTCTCCTTTTCCTTCTCCTTCTCCCTCTTCCCTTCCTCCCCTTTCTCTCTCTCCCACTCCTATTCCTCCTCTTATTTACTTTCTGTCTTCCATGAATACACATACTCAGTCACATATTTCTGACATTGGGTTCTGTGCCACCACCAACCGAAAGCATGTATAAAATGTGTAAAATCAGATGCCAAGATTAATCTTTCCCCCTTATTAATTAATTTTATAAAATAGTTTGTCATATTAATAGGAGACTGACACAGCATGCTCTCATTTATTATAAGGGATAGGATGACTAACATCATCCTAATGAATCACCCTAATTGGATCAATATTATATTAGGACAAATATATTTAAAATATCAGATATACTCCAAAAAGAGGCAAAAAATTCACCTCTATGGTTTGCTATGAAAAGAAAGCAGAATTCAGTCTGTTCCTCAAGGAAATTGACCTATAATTGGCAGCATTGTCAATTTCATAAAAGATTTAAGAAGACTGAAGAACAAATTTCAACTCTAACTGAGATAAAATTTACTTTGTCCCTGTAAACAATCTTTGTATTCTATCTATGTTTGGTCCACAAAATGACTTGTATTCTATTTTAATCATATTTTAATTCACTTTAAGTGGTTGCATGGGAGTTGCTGTTTGACCATGCAGTTTACGAATAGTGTTTAGTGAGTTATTTTGTTTTCTTTCTTGTCTCCTGAGGTTTGAACTCTGGGTCTGGGTGCTGTGCATGACCTCCTTTTGATGAACACTAGAATTCTATCACTCGAGGCACAGTAGGACTTTCAGATTTTTCTGACATTTAGTTGGGTATAAGAATCTCACAGACTTTTCCTACCTGGGCTAGCTTCAAACCTCAATCCTCAGCCTCCTGAGTATCTAGGATTACAGGCATGTGCCGTTAGTGCCTATCTTAATACAATGCATCTTTTTCTTTTTGACCAGTCCTGGGGCTTGAACTCAGGGCCTTGGCAATGTCCACGAACTTCTTTTCCCACACTGGCACTTCTGTCTCAGTGCCAATTCCAGCTTTTTTTGTTAATGGAGAAGTGAGGAATCAAACCCAGGGCTTCACACTATTCCCCTAAGACTACCACTAAGCCAAATTCCCAGCTCAATGCAATGCATCTTGATGATCATTATCCCTCATTCTTTTCAGTCCTATCTCATTCCTCAATTTACATAATTTTGTAGAGTATTCACTGACTTGCAATATCATAAACAGTGACTCAGAAGATATATCACAGATCATATTTTATTGATAGTCTTATTCATCAACATATTAAATGTACGCATTATAGAATTCTGTGATTTTAAATTCTAAATTATCACTCAGATACACCCATTACTATTCTAAATTTTTTCTTAAGGTTAATGCAAATGCAATCTGTAATTCTTTGATGAAGTACAATGATTAATAGACTGTTAAAGAGTTGGACTATGAATATCACTTTCAATTCTAGAACATTTTATCATCACTACCCTCTCAAAATACGCCAATATCTATTATTAGTCACTTCCTGTCATCATTTCAACCTACCCTCCACTTGAACAACCATTAATTCATCGTCTACCACTACGGCTGTGTCCATTATAAAAAGCTCATATAATTAGAAATTGAAATCTATTTTATCCATTCCTCCCAAGCAAAATTAGTTTCCAAACCAAGTCCATATAAATTTTTCCCAGGGATATACCATATTGATTTGTATGTGTGTGTAATTCTATGATGCCCTCCATGGCATTTCAATATTTTATTATATGTTATTATAAAATGGTTTCTTATGTATATAATTGTACATGTGTTTCATTGGACATATGTTGAAATATATTTTGTATATGAAATTGTGATTCAAAATGCTGGATCATAGAGGCAACTCTATGTGTAATATCTTAGATTGCCAGTATGTTTAACAAACTGACTATATCACTTTAAGTGTCAAGCACCAATATATAAGGATTCCAATTTCTACATATTGATTGTGCACTGCTATTCTATTGTTGTTTTTTCTATTTCCACAAATCTCTATATGCATTCAATGTATAGGTATGGTATGATTTTTCCATGTATTCTTTGGATTTTGGTATATTATTATAAAGATATGTATTTGGATTTTTGATAACATATTCAGGATAGTTAAAGCTTTTCATAGGCAGGATGGCTAAAGTTTTTCATAGACATTAATATATTTCTTATTCAAGTCTCTTTAAACAAATATATATGTATACACACTATGTGCATATGAATATATTCATACTTATATGTGTACATACACAAATAGCTATATATGTATACATATATACAGATGTGTACATACATGTATATAGACATATATGTTTATTATTATTTTCATATGTCTGTATGTTAGCATTTTACTTTATTTGCCAAACGTGCCCTTTATTGATTTTACTTTATTTTATTGTTAAAATGTTGTTCAGAGGGGTTACAGTTACATGAGTAAGGCAATGATTACATTACTTGTTGATCATTATTGCCCCTTTCCTTCCTTGTTGTTGTCCCACTATCCCTTCCCTCCCCCAGCTCCCACATTCCTTTCTCCCCACTCTTCACAGCATGAAGTGGTAAGGTTGATTTCCAATATACTCTTATTGTTATCTGTGTTGCAATGGGTCATCCTGTGTCCTTGTTTCAGCGTTTTGTAATTCCCTTTACCCGCCCCAGATTAGAAATGTATATGCAAGATGCAGGGTATCAAAATCGAGTACAGTGACAACAGGGGATATTCCATAGGGGAAAGAACATACTAAGGAAACAACAATAACAAAAATGAATAAAATGACATTGTACATTTACAAAAGTAACAATAGAGACCAAACTTCCAAACATGTCCCTTATTACCAAGCTAGTTATTGCAATTCATGTCCTTATCATTTTTGGAACTTCACTAAAATGTTTTGTAGCCTTCCATGTGGACTTATATGTTCAATTTTTCCTAAATCTATCTACTCATAAGATACCAGCCAGCTCTCTTCTGAAGCCAAAAAGGCAGCCTTCTACAGCTTGGTTCCAAATCACTTGTATTTTTTCTTTGTACTAAGAATACTGATTCCAGCCTAGTGCCGGTGGCTCACTTTATAATTGTAGCTACTCAGGAAGCTGAAATGTGTATCGTGGTTCAAAGCCAGCCTGGGCAGAAAAAGTCTATGAGACTCTTATCTCCAATAAACCACCAGAAAACCAGAAGTGGCGCTATGGCTCAAGTGGTAGAGATCTAGCCTTGAGTTGAATAGATGAGGGACAGCGCCCAGGCCCAGAGTTCAAGGCCCATGACCACCACCAGCAACAACAACAACAATAAAGAGAATACTTACTCAAAAGGCAATAGCATTAGCAGTCTTAAAAATAGGCTCAAGTCTAACATTTTAGTCTTATGTTAGATACAAAGGGCTTTCTATTCTAATGAGCCATGAGCCCTCAGAAAGTTGACCAAATTTCTTAGTTTATTATTACTATAAGTATTAATATAAATATGTATTTTATTTCATTTCACCACAAAATCTGTATTTATCCTTTATGACATACTTGAATACCAGCGCCTTTGGAAGATATTTATTAATTGGTGTATATGAATTGTACAAAGAAACCTTATTGAAATATTTTACACACTCACATATTGATCAAGGGCTTGATTAACCCATTTCTGTCTTTCTCCATTCCAATTGCCCCTTATTTTTCATCTGTTTTCTGTGAATTTCTTTGTACCAGCTCCACATATCGTCAAAATGTATTAAAGTGTTGTTGACTCACCCTCATTGAAAATTATGCAATGCTGAATATAAAAGCAAAAATCTAAGTAAATAGAGACATATACTTTTTATGGATTGGAGGATACAATTGAGCAAAGATATTAATTGTCCCCACACTCCTTTTTTGGGGTCATACATGGGGCTTGAAATCTGGTCCTGGGCACTGTTCCTCAGCTCTTCAGCTCAAAGTGAGTGCTCTACCCTTTAAGCACTTCTGGTTTTCTGGTGGTTAATTGGGGATAAGAGTCTCACAGACATTCATGATCCAGCTGCCTTGAACCGCAATCCTCAGATCTCAGCCTCCTATCCAGCTAATATAATAAGCGTGAGCTAACAGTGCCCAGGTTCACAGTTTTATTTATAAGTTTATGAACATTTCTAAAAACACCTGACCATCACTCTTTGAGTCATTGACAAAGGAAAATAAACTGGAATATATTTCTCTGTCTAATATTAAAGCTATGTTAGTGTAAATTTTTTATATTTGTAGATGAAAGATTATACAGCTCAATGTGTCTGTAGAACACCAGATTAGAGCCACTTAATTTTTATCAAGTAATATTTAATAAGAGTATAAAACCAAACAATTGTGGAGTGACATTCTCTTTAATAAGTGGTAATAGGTTAGACAATATTGGGGAGAATTAAAAAGTGAATATTAACTCAAAATAATTTATTCAAATATTAACTTCAAGCAGGATTTGAAGGTGGCATATAAAAGAGTGATGTAAATGTATAACAAAGGAAGATGCCTTGACAATTTTGGAGATGAAACATACATAAATTTGGCATTAAAATTGTAGGAAAGGAAAAGTTGATATAGTAGAACTCAAAAATGTATAAAATAATTTAGTCTGTGAAAGCTCATATGCAAGTAGTGAATGGAAGTTGGGAGCAGGAGACTCGTGTATCTGAACCTAACTACTTGGTATGCTGTGATGTGAGTATTGCTGTTTAATGGCAAACCACAAAATAAAGTCCCTGAAAATCTTATCTCTGTTTAATCAGCAAAAAAGCCAGAAGTGAGGCATGACTGAAATGGTAAATTGTTAACAAATTGCAGCAAATCTCAGGGACCCTGTCTTCATGTCCCAGGACCATACATACACGTACAAAACTAATAGTAATACTACAACAGTGATGATGATGACGATGATGATGATATGATGATGATAATGATGATGGTGATGATGATGATGATGATAATGATGATGATGATTATAGGGCACATGGGCAGCAAAGATGGTGCTGAGAGGGAGTTGAGTGGGCAGAGCCCAATTTGCTTTTGTTCAGTGCATACCCAGCCCATGGAAGCTTAGGTTCATGATAGGGTGTGACCTTGACAGTGATTGGTTCCTCTTCTTCCCTTGCCATGCCACCTGCTCTTTTTTGCTTTAAAAGGGCTGCTCTGTGTTATAAAACGAGTTTCTTCCTGCTTGACTTGACTCCCTGCTGGGTTTGATTGTTTCCCAGGCTGAGGGAGGCTGGGTAATGGGTGATCTGCCGAACTTACATTTCCTCGGACCCCGGCCGTCTTTCGCGGGATGGATGAAGACCCAAAAGATGATGATAATGATGATGAAAATAATGTGGATGAAGTGTACCCATAGTCAATGATAAAATATTTACAAATCCTATTCCTGAAGAATGCCTCAAATTATACTCTACATAGAACTCTCATAAACTAATGTTAAAAAGAACATCAATTAGAAACTAGCAAAATACATCTTGTGAAAAATAAGCCCAAGAAAGGCATCATCAGTAATCAAATAAATGCACATTAAAACAAAAATGACATCATAAAACATGTATGAGAATTACTGCACATATTACAATATCGCCCATACTAAATGCTATCGAGAAACAGAGAAACTGGATGCTGGCAGGAATCTCAAATGGGAAAGCCACTTCTGAAAACATTTTGACAGGTTCCTAGAATATAAAATATGCAACCACCTAGAGTATAGCACAGGAATTGAGCTCTTCAGGCTTTGTCTCATAAAAATAAACTGTAACATTCACCCAAAGGCCAAAACACAGAGGATTATAGCAGCAGTATTTCCTCTAGTTAAAGAAATGAAAATCAATTCAAGCTTTCTTCAGGTGAATGGGAAACGAATTGTGCTACATTCTCTAGTAACAGAACCAAAAGGCTAATCGAGTGAATACAATACAATATTAAGGCATACAACAACAGGGAATAATCTACCATAGATTTGAGGGCAATCCTAAAAGCTTATTTATTGCATAATCTAGAAGTCGGAGGAAAAAAAAATGTTTTGGTTTCCAGAATGAAACAGGTTTGGGGTGGGAAAAAGAGAAGTACTGGGTTTAAATATAAAAAGGAAGCATGAGACAGACTTATTTTTGAGAAAGAAACGTGTCTGTAACTATTCATATAGAGTTGATAAAATTATATTGAACTTAATGTGTGCACAAAATCATTAACACAATAGAAGTCTGCGTAATACTTGTGAAATATTAATGTCCTTCTTTTAATCTCATACTATAAATATTTAAAATAACTGAAAAAACCTGTTCAAGGGATTTCTCTATGTTCTTCTTATAACATCATAAATATCCATACTAACCTCAATTGAATTGAATGATATCTAGAAAACAGAAGTCAATATTGAATGTTTACAATGAAAAATAGTATGGGTCCAAGGTTTAATTGAACCACGCCATGCTAATTAGAAGGCAGAGATTTAGAAGACTGATATTCTGGGCCAGTTCTGACCAAAAAAAATCGTGAGAAAGTACAAAAAAGAAAGCAAGATATAGGGTAAGTTCCCTGTTATCTGTTGTTTGTGGAAGCCATAGGTAAGAGAGTATTGCTCAAAGGAGGCTTGGACAAAAAGGAATACCTCATCTGGAAAATAATCTAAAGTGGTCAGAGCCTTAGCAACTTCAAGTACCAGTAGTGCCAAAGGAAAGAAGAAAAGAAGAAAACAGGAAAGGAAAAGAAAGGAGAGAAAAGGAAAACTATTTCCTCTTCATTCTTGTAGTTTCTTGTCATTGGATACAAGAATTGAGGGTATTTTGTTTACTGTTTTAGGATTCAGGCCTCTCTAATATGAAAGCATTTATTTCAATTAATTATTTTATTATTACTATTTATTAACTTATTATTAGGTCTTCTTGGAGATTGAACCTATGGCTTTGTATATATTAGTCTAGTCCTACAACTGAGCTTTATCCCAGCTCTCCTGTATAGTTTTGGTAATTGTTTATGAGTTCTTCAATTGATAGCTACTCTACTTTTCATCTTATCTTTTCTATACCACATTTTCCACTATATATTATACTTTAAGTGTTCAAAACTTTCCTCAATTTTATCTTCTAAACTTAGAATTTTTCTTTTCAGTTTACAGAGAAGCCAATTTCCTCAGGAATGTGGTAATGCCATTCTTTCCAATAGAAGCACAGATTTCCATCGATAGAAAAGAATTGAAGACCCAGAAATGAATCCACACCTATAGGCATATAATCTTTGATAAGGGAGCCAGAAACACAGGATGGAAGAAAGACAAATTCTTCAAAAACTTGCGCTGATGGAATTGTGTGCATAGTCAGTCACAGGCAATGTCTGTTATGTCAGGTAATCCAATCTATTCTTTCACGTGTTACCCAGTAGCCAGGTTTCAACAAAAAAGAGTACAATGAGATTGTACAAATGAGACTGTGATTTTTCCCTCTCCTGAATCAAAATTCTGTCAAATGATTTCTGTCTTCCAGCTCTTTATGCAATATTTCTCATGATCTTTTCTACAATTTTGTCTTCATTATTGATGTTCATAATACTTTTTATTGTTGTCTTGTGTGTCTATGCCATTTTTAGGGCTTGAACTCAATGTTTAATTGTCTTCCTTGGTTGATCACATTCTATCCTTTGAGCTACATCCTCATCTTCTCCTTCTTGCAGGACAATTGGAGATAAGTTTTCACATTTTTGTCTGTTTAGACTGACATTGAACCAAAGTTTTCAGGTTTTAGCCTCCTGAGTTTCTAGGATTCTACACATGAGCCACTAACACCAAGCTTTGCTTTACTGTTATTTTAGTTATGTGGTAGAAAAAAGTGGAAACATATTTGTGTTCAATGTGCAATTTTCAAATACAAGTTGGAATCAACTTGATATAATGTAACAGTTATCAACTTTAACAGTTAAATCAATGAATAATTCACATTCCCACAGAAATATAATTGAAAACAAAAGGCATAATTGTTTTCCTAAAACAAGTAATGGAACCATGAACCTCTCTCACCATACAATTCATGTTTTCTATGAGTTTAATTAGCAGACTTCCAATACTAAAGGTAAATATATTAATTTTATACCATAAGGACCAAAGTGATTATAGTTAAGAATAGATATTTCATCTCAGCCAAAAGAAAACTTTTCAAGCAGTCTCACTAAAAAGAAATGTTACATACAGAAACTAATGGATATGATATAGCTTGATCATTACACAACATATAAATGAATGGGATTACCACTCCATACTTCGTAAATGTGTAAAAAATAATTATGTAGCTAGGTGCCCGTGGTTCATGCTTCTAATCCTAGTTACTAAGGAGTCTGATGGCTGAGAATCATGGTTCAAAGCCAGCCTAGGCAGTAAAGTCCGTGAGACTTTTTTTTTTAATTTTGGTTTATCGTAGGGCTTGAACCCTGGGCCTGGGCACTGTCCCTACGCTCTACAGCTCAAGGTGAGCATTCTACCACTTAAGCCACAGCACCACTTCCTGTTTGTTTTATTGGAGACAAGAGTCTCACAGAATTTCCTGTCCCAGCTGGCTTTGAACCGCAATCCTCAGATCTCAACCTCCAGAGTAGCTAGGATTACAGCCGTGAGCCACTGGTGCCGGCTCCTTGAGACTATCTTCAACGAGCCACCAGAAAACTGGCAGTGGCTCAAGTGGTAGAGCACTAGCTTTGAGGTCAAGAGCTAAGGGACAACGTCCAGGCCCAGATTTCAAGCCCCACGACCAACAAAATCTAAAAATAAACTGTTAAAAGTAAACGAATATTTGGCATAAATGTTAAAATATAATTCTAAACATATTTGAATCCTCACTAGATATAATAGTTTATATAAATGAGGAGAAGTGTTTTCTGGTTTTGGTAACCATTGAATCAATTGTGTAAGTCACACATTTCTCAATCAATTCATATTTATTTATTTATTTATATACTTATATGCCATAAGTATAATTAACTGATAAGTGATAGCCAATGCTGTTTTAGGAATCTCCCTTGGCTTCCTAACATTAACCTTCCTACCCTAAAATCAATATGCCCTCCAACTGTGTCAGAGATTTCATTGACAGTAAAGTTACTCATCTCATTGAAGCAGAAAAGTATAAGCCATAACTATTGTTTGGAATAACTGTCACATTTACATGCATTTCACTTAGCTTAAGAACCGTGCCAGTAATAGCAAAATGTCTTCTGAGCTTTTCAGTCTCTTAAGAGACGAAAATCTTTAATTATATATCTATTTTTTTCTGCCTAACATCCTATATCTTAGGAAGATCATTTTGTGTAACACTGTATTCCTGATTAGAAGACTGGAACAAAGGCAATAATGAAAATAGCCAAGGAAAATACTTGGAAACAATTTAAAAAGCAATGGCAGACACACCTGTTTTCATTGGTTTCAATGAGAATATACATTAAAGTATGTTTTTGTTATTTAAAGTGCAATAATTAAACTTTAATTAGCAGTTAAGAATGGAATAGAAAACTGTGTTTGAAGACAGCTTGACTTTGAAAAATTCAACCAAAGCATAATGTATTTTTCTTGTTTTTCTATATAGTTGCCAAAATAATAGAGAGCAACACCCAAAGGCAGGAAAACATCTAAGCCAAAGCAGTAAACTTTTGTCTATAAAATGATTATGAGTGTCTGATTCTTTCAAAATCAGGCTTGCAAGGAGGAAAAGTGTATTTGTTTAGTGTGAAA
Source organism: Dipodomys spectabilis (assembly GCF_019054845.1). NCBI lineage: Eukaryota > Metazoa > Chordata > Mammalia > Rodentia > Heteromyidae > Dipodomys > Dipodomys spectabilis. Next base: position 2,974,084 of record NW_024871098.1, on the reverse strand, counting down.
AATAAAAAATATAAAAATCCTTTATTAATGTTTTACAAACTAGGACTTCTAGGAAAGGTATGAAAAAGTTCAAAATTGTTTGACTATTCCCAAGAGCATTGTTATTTATCACCTATGGCAACGGAAGTAGCCTTGGTTACTCTTAGTATCATGCTTGTGTATATTTAGAAGAATTATTTGTTGCTGGGTTATAAGTGGCAAAACCTTAAGTAGGAATAGAGTCATTTCCTGAGAGAGGAAAGTTGCTGTGTAAACAAACCTAAAATATCAAAACACATAGCATAGTGGAAACTATTTTCCAGCTATATCACAATCTGTATGTATAGATTTTGTTTCCCATTGTTCCAGGAGAACCATTTTTTTATCTTGTTTTTCACCATCTAGTGATCCTATAAAATCCTATATCATCCTGGGATTGCTGTAACTTTACTGGATTCTCTAATTTCTGTTGGAGAGTTAGGAAAGATAGAAAATTGTCTTTCTGTTACTGTTTTACCTTATTTTTTTATTACTTTAGAAACTGTAACTCAAAATGACATAAATTATCTTTATAATATTAGGAGACAGATTTCATGTCCATATTCTAACCCTAGCCTTCTACAAAACTTTGGTACTTAGTGATCCTCAAATGTGAAAATGAATATAGGGAGCATCTTATTTAAATATTGTTGAGAATTCCAAGACTTCCTTTATGTAAGGCCCTTAGAAGTATGTACAGCATACATGTGTACAAAGCCAGTGACAACAAGCAAATATGACTAAGTTTCCCCAAAAGGATGTATGAAGTTAATAGTTATCTTCCCAAGCAGTTGAAAAAATGCTTCCAAAATGATTCAGTGCACCTACATTTGTGGAGTTATTTCAGTTATGGATTCTTTGTTAGACATATTCTTTTCTTTTAAAAATTGTCAAATATTAGCTTTATAATAAACTTCATCTATTATTCCTTGGTTCAAAACAGAAATCATGATACAGTTGATGTCACTTGGCTTTCTTACTTTCTCAGTTCAAAACCAACCCAGACAGGAAAGTCTGTCACATTCTTATCTGTAACTAAACACCAAAAACACCAGAAGTGGAGTTTTGGCTCAAGCAGTAGAATACTAGCATTGGGGGAAGTAGGCCAGGGAAGATATTTGTTCAGGGACATGGTCCAGCCTCTGAGATCAAGCTCCAGAACAAGGACAAACTACACAAACCAACAAGCAAAAAAAAAAAAAAAAAAACGTACATATTTCTTAGGGACCATCCTTAAAGCACTGGTTTGAGAACAGGCTCCATTTGCTGATCATACTCAGTGGATCCTGCTTTTTTGGAATATTAATTGTGCTGGAGAATTTAGGACAAGACTAAAGGAATTAATAAATGACTTCTGCAACAACAGAATCATCTCAATAGTGAAATATCCACACATAAGACAATTTAAAACCTCCAAGTCTTTGTTTCCTTGTAATAGAACACTTTTAAAACAACGTTATTTCCTTTTATTCTATTCTGGCCTTCAAATGGCACATTGTTTCCTTTTGTAATACTTTCAAGAAGAAGTTTACAGACAAGTTTTATATGAATAAAGAACACACTCGAAAAAAGTCAGGGACAGAGTTTCCTTCAAGCCTTGGATTCTTTTGTTTTTCTAACAATGAACATATATATATATATATTATAGTGAAAATAATGTACAGAGGGATTACAATTACATGGGCAAGATAATGAGTGAATTTTTTATCAAGCAATGTAGCCTACTCCTTGGTCTCCCCTTCCCATCCCTTCCGATCCTCACCTCTCCTCCCGATCCAATCCTCCTCCCCCCACCAACAAATTTGTAAAGTTCGTTCTCAACGTAACGACTTTTATATCTGATTGTTGCAATGGGTGCACCTGTATCCCTATTTAAATGATTTGTTTTTTCCCTTGCCCTCCACAAATTATAGCGATATTAAATACAGTGAAAGCAGGGGTTATTGTTATGCCGTGGGAAGGGGCATACAAAGCAATAAGGAAATCATCTTATAAATGTGTTAGAAACAATCACATGAAAGGAAAAAAAAACATTCGAACACATAACTTAGGGTTCATTTCCTTAACATCAACTTATTTGACCTTTTCTGTTTGACTCAGACATATACTAATTATTGCAAACAAGGAAAACCATGGGACCTATGTTTCTTTGGACGTGGCTTACTTCATTTAATATAATTTTTCCAAGTCTTTCCATTTACTAACAAATGGGGCAATGTCATTAAATCTGATGGAGGCATAGGATTCCATTGTGTATATATACCACATTTTCTTGATCCATTCATCTACTGAGGGGCATCTGGGTTGGTTCCATACCTTAGCTATGGTAAATAAGGCTGCAATAATCATAGTCGTGCTGGTACATCTAGTGTGGCCTTGTTTGTGAACATTTGGGTAAATGCCCAAAATTGGGATTGCTGGGTCCTAGGGGAGCTCTACGTGGGGTCTTTTGAGGAACCTCCATACTGCTTTCCAAAGTGGTTGAACAAGTTTACACTCCCACCAACAATGCAGTAAGGTTTCCTCTGTCCACATCCCCTCCAGCCTCTGTTGTTATTAGAGTTCTTGATTATAACCATTCTAACTGGGGTGAGGTGGTATCTCAATATTGTTTTGATTTGCATTTCTTTTATGTCTAGGGAGGTTGAGCATTTCTTCATATGTCTTTTGGCAATCCTTCTTTCTTCTTCAGAGAATTTTCTCTGTAAGTCTTTAGCCCACTTATTTATTGGGTAGTTGTTTCTTTGAAGATTTATTTTTGGGGGATTTAATTTTTTGAGTTCCAGGTATATTTTAGATATGAGACCCTTGTCCATTGTATGGCTAATGAAGATCTCCCAATCTGTGGGTTTTCAATTGATCTTGCTAGCTATGTCCTTTGCCCTGCAGAAGCTCTACAATTTCAAGCAATCCCATTTGTCCACCCTTTCTTTGATTTGTTGTGTTTCTGGGTGTCTATTAAGAAAATTTCGGCCTGTGCCAAGGAGACCTAGTGTTTCTCCTATTCCATCACGTAAAGTTTTCAGCGTTTCTTCTTTGATTCCGAGGTCTTTGACCCATTTGGAGTTGATTCTAGTACAGGGTGATATATAAGGATCTAGCTTAAGTTTTCAACAAGTATTTAACCAATTTTACCAGCACCATTTACTGAAGAGGGTGTCTTTCTTCTATTCTACATTTTTAGCTCCCTTATTGAAGATTAGATGACTATAGGTCTGTAGGTTCATTTCTGGGTTTTCAATTCTATTCCATTGGTCCTGAGGTCTGTTCTTGTGCCAGTACCCAGCTGTTTTGATTACTATGGCTTTGTAGATGAATTCAAATTCTGTTTTCATATTCCCTCAGCACTGTTCCTTCTGATAAGGATCGTTTCAGCTATTCAGATGGCAGCCATCAGCTTCAGACTCTCAGTTTGCTCTGTCATGAGGTATTTGAAATCCTGGCCTTCTATAGTTGCAGCGAGAACTTTCTAACTTGTTTTTTTGTGCTTGAGTGACAACACCTCTTCTGGCTTTTTCTGTGCGTGTGATAGTGTGGAAATGAACCCAGGGTTTCATATATACTAGGCGAGAACTGTACCACTGAGCCCCAGGTGTGACAAATGTAGTAATACATATGTAGATTGTTTTATATATATATATATATATATATATATACATATATATATATGCATAAAACAAGAGAGATGTCTGTATATTATTAAATTATATTATTAATTGTATTATGGTTGAATACATAATAAAGTATCAATTGAAAATTAGTCAATGTACTATGAGTATTGTGTATAATTTTAATATAATCATACACTAACTACTAATGTATTTGTTACTTTTACAAGATTCCATTCATAGGGCTGTCTATCGGAATGCGTGTCTTAGGATCTCTGGCCATTTGTAGGTAGCGGTCCCAGGATTCAAACCCCGGACCTAGGTTGCTGGTATAGGCTATGGCTTCCCTGATAGCCCACCAAACTTCAACAGTGCAAGGTCATGTACACTTCTCGGGTCCTGTCATTTAGACCCAGGATGGTCACAACGCAAAGGAAAAAAAAATGTAAAACTGCCCTCTGGAACTTCCCAGTTTTATCCTTCTCCTTCCTCCATCCCCCCTTTTTTGTCTGTTGTGGGGCCACAAGCCTGGGTCTGGGCGCTGTCCCTCAACTCTTCAGCTCAAGGCTTTTGTTCTTCCACTTGAGCCATAGCATCACTTCTGGCTTTTTTCTGCTTATGTAGTGCTGAGGTATTGAACCCAGGGGCTTATGCATGCAAGGCAAGCACTGTACTATTAAGCCAACTTCCCAGCCCTTCACCTTTTTTTTTTTTTTTGTGCCAGTCCCGAGATTTAAACTCGGGACCTGGGATCTCAGGATGGGCTGTGGGTCCAGAGGCTGCACCCCAGCCTAGGATTATCGAAGCTGATGCAGAGTTGCTCTGAGCTGATTTCTAGCCCCTGGCCTGGCCAAAAAAAATAAGACCCTGGCTTGGAATTTGCACCATTTTTCTGGCAGGCCTGGGATTTGATCTCAGGGTCTGGGTAACTCTGTGGCACCTGAGGGAGGGGAAGCTCACCATCATTGAAAATAAGAAATTGAGACCAATTTCCAGGGCCTGAATTCTAGCCCCAGCACTGTAAAAATCAATATTCATGTGTAAGATCTTTTTACATACATGAGTTTACTCCATATGACATTTATTACCCTTTTATATTTATTCTTTATTTTATTATTAATATATAATATTTTTTTCATTTATTATATCTTATCACATGGATATATTTGCACGTGGATTATACATCACACTGAGACCCAGAACTTTTACAGGGAAGGAAAAGAAATGTATCAAAATTGGATTCTTACTCCACATATAAACTTTTGGGATGCTGGGATTTGAACTCAGAGCCCACAATGCCCAGTTCATGAAAGTGTCAGTTTTAGAACAAAGCCATTGGCAAGCTGAGCTGCCAGTCAGTTCCGAGGATGTGTGATCAAGACATAATTGTAACCTAGATATAGATTTAGATATAGATATAGATAGATAGATAGGTAGGTAGGTAGATAGATGCATGTGTAGTTTGCTATATATATATATATATATATATATATATGAGAGAGAGACAATGTGAGGACATTAAATTATATATATAATGAATTATTAGTTATTAAATTAAGCCTCCATTTAATGAAGTATCATGGTTGAATACTTATTAATGCATTAATGTAAAAGTAGTCAGTATTCTTTAATTAGGAGAACCATACCATGTTTCTAGAATGAAAGACATAATCCAATAGTTTTTGTGTGGCATTCTATAAGAGAATCATGAACAAACTGTCAATTTAATTATTACTTTTATAACATTCCATTAAGCATTCTCATGAATAGGAATGTTTCTCTCAAGATCTCCCTCCATTTGTAGGTGGCAGTCCTGGCATTTGAACTCCAGGCCTATGTAGTTTACTTCGAAATGCAAACCATTAGTATGACACTGTGAAGATTTCCGATTGTCATGATGAATAAAGAACAACAAGAAGAAAAGAAAGCCAAGTCTCAGAGGCTCCTGCCTGTAATCCTAGATCTAAAGGAGGCTGAGAGGTAGAGAATGCAAGTTTGAATTCAGTCGGGACAGGAAAGTCCAGGACACTCTTATTTCTAAGGGATCACAGGAATATATAAACCTATGAGTGGGGCTGAAGCTCAAGGGCAGAGTACAACCCTTGAGCAAAAGGAGCTCAGGGAGAGTGCCTAGGCTCATAGTACAACTCCTGGACCTGTCAAAAAAGAAAAAGCCAATAAATCTATGTATCCCCATGTATGTATGCGTATACTTCTATCGGTGAAGATCCAGAGTCACCATGTTGAAAGGCACCCAGCTAGGAAATTTGCTTTGAATAGAATGATTTCATAGCACAGAGAGTGCTTTCAAGACATTCCAAGTTCTGGGGCTCCCCTCACTGTACCCAGTGTAGCCTGAGGGTTTCTGTGCACTCCAGGCTGCTGGAGGAAGTCTGCCTCATTGTTTAGACAGGCAGACAAAAAGGCCTCACTCCAGGACAGCTGTGTAACAAACAACTCCATCTGAGCCAATTAGTAAGGATGAGTGTAGGCAGACTCTGAAGGCCAGGAGAAAAAGGCCTCTTTCATACCCCAAGCAATCTGTCTCCCCAGTGCTCTGTTTTGACAGGAAACCTTCATTTGTGCCACCTCCCGTGGCAGCCCAAGTTCCCTGCACTTATTCTGTCTTCCTTAGATTAAGTTCCAGTGTTGAAATAACCTGCTACAATTAATTCAAGGGTCCTTCTGGCAGACAACAAGGGAGCTGAACCTAATCAAAAGATTCTTAATTGGCAATGTTGCCTCCCTAGGTTTCTGGAAGCTCACTAAATCTAAGCACATATGTAATATCACAAAGCTTCCTGTCATCTAGGGCTGGTGAAGCTCATAAGACTTTGGAAACCTTTGACCTCTCATAGTTGAGCCCTGGATGGCTAGGTTTTGGAGTTAAACACAGTGTCTGGGTGCTGACCATGAGCTCAGAACAGAAGCTCAGTGATTTACCAACATTTGGTGTCACAGCTTTATTTCTGGTATCTGTGTGTGTGTGTGTGTGTGTGTGTGTGTGTGTGTGTGTGTGTGTGTGTGTGTGTGTGCATACACTTATCCTGGAACTGTACCTCAGGACCTGAGAACGGTACTTGAGTTTCCCCTGTGCAAGGATAGCACTCTACACCTTGAGCCACAGGGCCACTTCAGGCTTTTTGTAGTGATGTGCTACTGAGGAATCAAACCCAGTGATTCATACATGCAAAGCACTCTAACCCCTCCTCTTCAGATTTCTTTCTTTTCTTGTAAGTTGGAAGAGTTGAAGTCTAGGCATGGGGCCTGTTTTTCCTTGAGCTCTTCAGCTAAAACCAAGCACTCTACCACTTGAGCCACAGCACCTCTTCAGGTTTTTGGTGGGTCACTGGAGAGAAGCGTCCTTCTCATGGAATTTCTTGCCCAGGCTGGCTTTGGACCATGATCTTCAGCTCTCAGATTCCTGAGACAAGCGTGAGTCACTGGTGCCCAGCATCCACTTCAAGTTTCTAAGCAGAGAATAGGAGATAATAGTCTCATGGGACTTTTGTGTCTGGGATAGCTTGGAACGAAGAACCTCAGATCTGTTTCTTGAGTAGGCAGGGTGACAGACCCCAGCTACAGAGCTACAGATGCCTAGATTGTAACTTTCTGTTGCAAGGGGGTCCTTGGCTCCATGTGGTAGGGTGCTAACCATGAGCCCAACAGGAAAGAGTCAGCGCCTGGGCCCTGAGTTCAAGGTTCACAACCGAGAAAAATAAACAATTGTCTGCAGGAGGCAACGCACTAGATTTCAGTACATACATCATCTTGGCCCTGACATGGGGACATATGTATGCCTCAACGTTCTCATCTGCACCATCATATTACTTGTGGAGTGCTTACAAGGACCAGATGAAAAAATGAACCCCGTGAAGGACTTAGCACACAACACCTCATGAATGACTCATCACATAGCTGTACCCCACACTGTCATTAGAATTAGGGTGCTTCCATCAGTATCACCATTCTTTCAGAAACACATCACAAACCACACAAAATTGACATCAAATGATTTAGAGGGGTGGGATTTTTTTGGTGGGGTGGGGAGTCAGCCACGGGGAATGCACTGAAAGTTTGGGGGTACTGATCTAAGGTTGTTTGCTCAAACCTAGAGCTCTACCACTGTGAGCCTCAGCTCAGAGTTCCACAGATTTCCTGCCAGGGTTGGGTTTTAAATCCACCAGTGTCAGATCTCAGTCCCTGAGTACCTTGGATGACAGCGGTGGGCGAGCCAGCAGCTTCTGGTTCCATGGAGCTGGGTTGCAGTGGTATACCTCTAGCTAAATCAGGTAAGATGGCAGCTGCCAGCATCAGACTCCCAGCTTGCTTTGTGATGAGGTATTTGCAGTGCTATCCTTATATTATTGCAGTCGAAACATTCTTTTTTTTTTTTTCGGTGCCATTCCTTGGTCTTGAGTAAGGATCTAGACACATTCCCTAAGCTTTTTTGCTCAAAGCTAGTGTTCAACTGTTTGAGCGACAGCATGACTTCCATATTTTTCTCTGTATACAGTAGTGAGGAATCGAGCCCAGGGCTTTCTACCTACTAGGCAAGCATTCTACCATTGAGCACCAGGAGTGACAAGTGTATGAACAGATAAATGTGTAGATTGGTAGATAGAAAAATAGATGTATATGTATAAAACAGGAGAGAGATATCTGTATACTCTGAAATTGCATAAACAATATTACTACTGATTATTGGCAATTATATTATTCCTTTCTTTTTTAAGTGTCATGATTGAATACATAATAAAGTATTAATTGAAGATTCTTCAATGTAGTATAATTGTTGTGTATAATTTTATAATATAATCATACACTAACTACTAATTTAATTGTTACTTTTATAACATTCTATTCGTAGGGAGGTATATGGGAATTGGTTTCTTAGTATCTCCCACCATTCATTAGTGGCAGTCCCAGTATTCGACCTACAGGCCTATGTCTCCAGGCCTAAGTTGCTGGTTTTGGCTACAGCTTAACTAATAGCCTGCCAAACATCAACAAAGCAAGGTCAGGTACATATTCTGGGCCTTGTCATTTAGACCCAGGATGGTCAAAATACAAAGAAAAAATAAAGAAAAATTACCTCTTTGAACTTCTCAGTTTTATCCTACTCCTTTTTATGTATTTATTACTTTTGTCCGCCCCGAGATTTGAAATCGGGTCCTAGGATCCCAGGGCCAGCTGTGGCAGAGATGTCAAGACCTGAGTTCAAGCCCCGTGCTTGGCCAAAATAAAATAAAATAAAGTAAAATAAGCCCCTGCCTTGGAATTTGCACCATTTTTCTGGCAGGCCTGGGATTTGGACTCAAGGTCTGGGTAACTCTGAGGCACTGTGGGTGAAGGGGAAATGCTCACTTTCCTTGAAGACAAGAAATTCAGACCAGTTCCCAGGGGCTGAAATGAAGCCCCAGCACTGGAAAAAATAATATTCATATATAAGATCTATTTACATACATGGATTTACTGCATATCACGTTTTTTACCCTTATTTATTTAGTATTATTACACATATAACATTTTTATTATATCATATTACATAGGATATATTTGCATATGGATTATGTGTCATACTGAGACCAAGGAATTTCGCAGAGAAGAAAAAAAATGTATCAAAATTGGCTTCATACTCCACGAATAAATTTTTGGCCATGCTGGGATTTCAACTCACAGCCTAGAGTGCCCAAACCATAAATGGGATTTCAGACTTGGCAGACCATCCCCCGGCAAACTGACCTGCCAGAAAGTTTTGAGGACCTGTGATCAAGCCACAGTAGAGCCATATATATATATGTTGATAGATGTGTAGATTGAGATATATATAATTATATACATATATACACAGAGAAAGGGACTGTGAGGATATTAAATTATATACATATTATTACCAATTATTAGTTATTAACTTATGCCTCTATTTAATGAAGTATCCTGGTTGAATACTTGCAGTCCTAGCATTCGAACTCCAGGTCTGGGTAGTTTATTTCAAATGCAAACCATTGGAATGACACCGTGAAGATTGCAGATTGTTACGATTTAAAAAAAGAACAACAAGAAGACGAGAAAGCAAGCCCCAGAACACACACGTACACACACGGGCCTGTGCACATGCACACATTAATATCCTTAGGACAAACCAATGGCTTATACCAGCAATCCAAGCTACTCAAGAGGCTGAGCTCTTAGGAGGGCAGCTTGAAGCCAGTGCAGGAAGGAAAGTCTGTAAGACTCTTCTCTCCACTAAACTACTAAAACAGATAAAAGGTGAGCTGTGATTCAAGTGGTAGAGTGTTACCTCAGGGGCAGTGCCTAGGCAATAAGTTCCAGCTCTGAGATGTTGTTTTTGATTTTGTTTTGTTTTGGTTTTAATAAACACCCTTTGCCATCCCAACCCCTACTGGCCATAAATTCAGATTTTGGTCATCCTAGATCTCACTTCAGCTCCTGCCACTTCCACATCACTGCCACAATTGGCTGGTGTGTGGCCAGCACTGGGTTAAGAAGTGAACTTACACTGGGGGCATAGCCAGGTCAAGGCTAATGCCCCAAAACATTGAGGTACTGGACATAACAGTCTTTTATCCCCCAGTTCCCTGGCCCTGGAATCTAAAGTCTGTGCCTCTGTATTTTGGGCATCCGGAATTGTCCAAAAGGGCCTGAGAGGCCCAGCTGGGGCCAGAAGATAGACTTGCTTGCAATAAGGTACATTGACATTTCCTAGACACCAACGGATACTTACAAGCCACCTTGACCTCACCTCCCATGTAGCCCCAGATCCTCCTTGTTTGGGCAGCCTTCAGTCAGCTATCAAGCTCAAGTTGACCAGAGCCACTGGCAACCACCCTACTGCCACTCCACTGCCAGCCTGCTGAGAGGGATATGCAGCCAGAGGCCCAGATGAGGAAAAGGACAGGACATCTCATGACTGAGCGCCACCCCTCCAGAGGCAGAGGAGAACCTATGCCAGCCAGCCCTGCTGACCCAGAATTCCCTGGAGGCATACAAAGATATGGACAGCTAGACTTGGGCCTCAAAAAAAAAGCTGGAATATGCAGGTCTCTGGCGATTTAGGACTCATTGTAGACACTGATGGGGGCTAAAGGGAAGGTTGCTGTGGAGGAGGGGCATCATCCATGGTCAAGAAGAGGTAGACAGGTGTCCAGGAAGGGGACAGAGAAAGATAAGGGGAAAATACACACAAAAACATACAGGAGCATCCCAAGGCCTCCGCAGTCCCTGAGCAACTGAACATCTGAACCCCCAAGAAGATGGCACTACTATCCTCAGACCAAATGTAGAGAAAACTCAGAGCCTCTCACACGTTTGGAATGGCTCATAACACAGCATGGCATTTCCTGCTGTACACACCGCTATCCAGAAAACTCAGCTACCTTATTTGGGGTTGTCAGTCATGGGGTTTGAATTTTGGGCCTGTGAGTAGTCCCTCAGCCCTTCAGCTGAAGGTGCACACTCTACCAGGAGCAACAGCACCACTTCCAGGTTTCTGGTGGTACATTGGAGATAAAGTCTCACAGACTTTCCTGCCCAAGCTGGCTTTGAACTGCGATCCTCAGATATCAGCCTCCTGAGTAGCTAGGATGACAGTTGTGAGCCACTGGTAGCACCTGGCTTCAGCCACTTTCCTACAACCAGGGGAAATCCAAATTGTCATGCCACCAACCACATTCAACCCTACATTTCGGACTTTGACACCAGCATCCAAAACCATTATTCCATGGATGAAGAAAATATGATTGACACTACCCTCCCACCCCTGCTCCCATTCGCTCACTTCCTGCCTAAGACAGGCCACGACCTCTGAGTTCTGGGTAAAGCAACCCCCACCCTTCTGTGACTTCACACTCAGGAAAACCTGGGGAGTTCTTAGATATGTCTGTACACTGAGGCCAGTACCTGGTCTCCCAACCACCACACCCTACTCATTCACCATCTAATGCAAGCAAGGGATGTCTTTCTGTTTTTTTGTTTTTTAATTTTTTGGGTCCGGTCATGGGGCTTGAACTCTGGGCCTGGGCGCTGTCCTTCAGCTCTTCAGCTCAAGGCTAGTGCACTACCACTTGAACCACAGCAGCGCTTCTGGCTTTTTTCTTTTTGCTTATGTGGGGCTGAGGAATCGAACCCAGGGCCTCATGCATGCAAGGCAAGGGCTCTAACACTGAGCCACTTTCCCAACCCCTTTCTTTTTTTTTTGGTTGAGGGGCTTGAACTCAGGACTTGGGTACTGTCCCTGATGATGATTTTTCCTCATGGCTGGGGATCTAACATTTGATCCATGGTTCCCCTTCCGATTGAAGATTGGAGATGAGACCCTCAGAGGACTTTCCTGCCTGGGCTGGGAAACAAGATCCTGTGGATCTCAGCCTCCCTACTTGGGAGCCAGGCGTGAGCCACCAGTGCATGGTTTGTGGTTTCTCATTCTTTAGAATTTCCACCTAGTCCTTCTCTAGACACTACCACCTAGACTCTCCTCTAATTCCTTCAGGGACAGCAAAGGGAGGCTCAGAATCTGGGTAGGGCCATGGGCATTAAAAGGCCCCCTCCACATCAGTACCCCTCTCTAAGCTTTCATCTGCCTCCTCTGGATGGCCTGGTCATCCGGAGCAGATCAAAACCAATAGGACTTCTGGGGCCTGCCCTGTATCCCCCTGCCCCAACCAATGGGTACCTGAGGATTTCTGGGTCTAGCTGCTCCATGTCCCGGTGGAAGATACTGTGAGGGTTGCTGATAATTAGGTCCAGGGGTGCCCAGGTTAGAAGGAGTGTCCAGCTCCTTTCTGTCAAAGAAGGAGACACAAAGCATGGATGGATCTACTAAGAGCTACAGGGCATAGCCATCCACCTGTCACCAAGGTCCCTTGGAGTGCTGTTTTATATTGACATTCATGGGGCTTGAAATCAGGGCCTGGGCATTATCCCCAAGCTTCTCTTGCTTGAGGCGAGTACTCTTCCACATGAGCCAAGGTGCCACTTCTGGCTTTTTCTGTGTATGTGGGACCTAGGAATCAAACCCCAGGGTTTCCTGTGTGCTAGGCAAGCCCACTACTGCTAAGACACAATCTCAACCCTGGATAGCTGTTCTTCTGTGACCCCTTGGGCCTGTCTCAGGACATTCTTGAACATCTGTACCGAGTTTCTCACCAGTATCCCTGGCTGGAAATGAACATACTCAGCTATGTTGTCCTTTATCTACAGCATCATTGCTCTTTGTGCTCCCTGTTCGATCCTCCTTGTTCAGCAAGGTCCCCTTTCAAGTGTTGCCTCTAACAAGTCTACTTCAATTGTTCTGGCAGAGGAAGATCTTCACCACTCTGCAGGCTGCCAGCCTTGTCTCACTCTGCCATCCGGCTGGTGTGGGTTGAAAGCACACAAAGGAGAAGGACAGGCTTACACCAACCAATTTATGAATGTTCTGATACACTACCCAGGGACTGGTGCTTTATCACACTCTGTGAGAGGGCACTAGAAGCCCAGACAGTCTGGGGGCAGCAAGATGGGGCCATTATTTTTTGTGGGCTTGAACTCAGGATGTGGGAGCTGTATCTCTGAGTTTTCATGTTCAAGGCTCCTGCTCTACCACTTGAGCCACAGCTCCACTTCTGGCTTTTTGGTGGTTCCATGAAGCGAAGAGTCTCACCAGCTTTCCAGCTTATGGCTGGCTTCAATCTTTGATCCTCAGGTCTCTCCCTACTGAGTAGCCAGGATGTCAAGCATGAGCCTGAGCCAGAGGTAATGGGCACCAGAGCCTTTCTTTTTTTATTGTGAAAATGCCATACAGAGGGGTTACAATTACATGGGCAAGACAGAGCCTTTCTTTTCAGCTTTTGTTTATCTCATGTCAATTAGCAAGCCCTAGTTAAAATAGTCAGTTAAAGGGGATCAGTTTCCTTTCCTAGGTCAGTTAATCTAAGGAGATAGTCTTTGAAAAGGCTAGTTTTAGTTGGCCTAGATGAATGTGTGTGTGAGAGAGAGAGATAGAGAGAGAGAGAGAGAGAGGGAGACAGACAGACAGACAGACAGACAGACAGACAGACAGAGAAAGAGTATGCGTTTCGGTGATACCTACCCCTATCTCTGCAGTGCCTCATCCTAGTGGTGTGTCCATCCAGGATCCCCACCCCAAGAAGGTGGGTAGGGGAGGGTACATGAGGTCACCTCAAGTGGGATGATCTGAATTCTATCCTGCAACTGAAGCCTGCAGAGCTAATAGAGAGAAGGATAGGTTTAGAGGAACATCGAGGGAAGCCCCTTACCTTTGGCTAAAGTACTAGAGAGAAGACTGAATCCATCGTTTCTGGTAGTAAGATAACTGGTGCCCAATATTCATTTACTTTATTATTTTTTGTGAGTCCTAGGGCTTGGATTCAGGGCCTTGGTGTCGTCCCTGAGCTTCTTTTTAGGCTGAGGCTCTACCACTTACACTACACCACCACATCTGGCTTTTTTCTGGAGGGAGGAGTTGGTTTATAGGAGATAAGAATCTCACAGACTCTCATGCCTGGGCTGGCTCTGAGTCATGACCATCAGACCTCAGACTCCCAAATATTCAAGATGACTGGTGGGATCCACCGGCACCTGATTGCCACCATCCATTTATAATCTTCTAGGGCCAGTGCCGGGCTACCTGCACTGCATCCCCGTTGTTGTGAGTGGGAAGCAGACATGGGTGGGTTTGATACTTGAACAGTCTGCCTACTTTTGAACATTTTTCCGGGTCAGTTTGATGGCTTTCTCCTTATTTATAGCAATGACTTGGCTCTGGCACAATAACAAATGACCCCCAAGAGGTGCCAGGTCTTGGGTCTTTTCTCTGCACACCAGCCCCCCTCCCAGAAAAGACACACTCCAGCAAAGCAAAGTAGACAAAGAGTGAATTCATTTTTTTAATAACCAAGGTCTGGCCAGATAAGGGGTGGTGAGGATCAGAGGCCTGGTATTGTTCTGGGTGGTGGGACAACCCAACGCCTTCTTATCCATTTTCCTTTCACTATCTTAACAGAGGATAGTGGGGAAGGACTCATGGAATGGATGGACAATGAATAACCATCATGGTCTAGCCCTGGCACAGAGGGGCTTACCTCAGGGAGCTAGTTCAACCAAGTTAGGACATTCAAGTACAATCTCATACTGAGGATCCCCTGACCTTATTAAAGCCTCAGTGTCTCTCACTGTCCTGCCTCGACACTGGGCAGTGAGGTGAGGTCTAGTTATCTAATCACCGGATGTGGGAACAAAAGGATTTCTTGGCCAAGGGACGCATACTGGTGGGCTCTAGGTCCCTCCCTCTTGGGAAGGAGAAAAGGGCTGATCCATCCCAGAAATCTTCCTGGGTTGTTAGTATCCTCAAAGAAACAACCCTGCTCAGAGCCCAGTGCCTCTGGTTTTGTCACCAGCCTCTACCCAACCCTGCCCCACATTCAGTCAGCCCTCTTTGAATCCCAGATCTGCCATATAGACTAAAAGCTGAGACAGAAAAGAGACCCACCTCTGCCTCTGAGAATGGCAGTCACAGGATCCTAGTGCTCCCTAGAGGAAGTCTCGGGGCAACACGGGTCCCGACTTCCGCCCTCATTCCCTGGCTGTCCTGTGCCCATGGCACACTTACCTCTGTCTCTGTTGGAGGACTGAACACCAGGGGTGTCATCTTCAGATTGAGCCCTCGAAAGTCCCAGTCCCCAAGGATGTTCTGCACAGGCATCCTGACCCGGATGAAAGCCAGGTGGTCAGCGGTCAACCCAAGATGCCAGGACTTTTAATAGCCATGTGGCTGGGTCGAAGGCTCTATCACTGATGGTCTAGGTTGTCAGGAGAGGTCATTACTCCAATGTCCTGACACATCTGACCTGCGATCGTCCTCCCTCTTCATTTTCCTTCTTATGCCTTGCCCCCACCCTCTTGACACTCCCTCACCACAACACCTCCCTAGCCCTCGGACCAGAAAACAAACTTGTTGTGGCCGGGGATGTTTGAAACCTGGTCTTAGCCCTCTGGTCTACCTGAGGCTGGTACCCTCTGCAGTTGGCAACCACAAAGCTCCTGAATGTCATTAAGTTGCTGAGGTGGCAGTGGCTTGGTCCTACATACTGGCTTTAGGCTCTGAAACTGATCGCACAGAGAGTGTGAATGGTTGGCTCCCTTTATCCAGGGACTCCAAACCAACGCTCACATGCTCCCTTCTTCCTTCCTTTCTTCTTTTTCCCTCCATCCATACCTCCTTTCTCTCTCTTTCCTTTCTTTCTCTCACTCCTGGGCCTTGAACTCGGAGCTTGGGTGCTGCCTTTGACTCTTTTTACTCAATGCCAACAGTGTATGGCTTGAGCTACACATCCACTTCTGGCATTTTCTTTTGGGTAGTTAGTTGGAGATGAGTCTTACAGGCTTTCCTGCCTATGCCTTAAGCCTCGAACTTCCCATCTCAGTCTCTAAGTAACTAGGATGACAGGTGTGAAGCTCTGGCCTCCAACTCAAACCAAGGTTTCTTCATGTGCTGTGGAACCAGCACTGGAACATTCCATCGTCTATGACCTCCCTGGAGCCTCGTGGACACTATAACTATTTGTGGATAAATAAATGAGCATCTGTCTACAATACTAAAGAAAAGTCCCATCCAATTCAGGTAAACATCCTGGGTGGGGGCAAAGCCTGATGTAGCTCTCCCACAGTTCTCCCTCCTCCCTCTTCTGCCCTCCTGGTGCCACCACACTTAATTGTTTTGGCTACCAGGATGGGGGCCATAATGTACTTGCGATTCCAGGGCCTCTGAGATGCCTATCTTCTCAAAGATCTCTGTCCAGCGGCTGACTAGCTCTGTGGCACTCAATGCCCCTCGCAGATATGAATGAGGTTGCCATGAGCTGAAGAGCCTGCTCAAGGGGCTTCCACTCCTCCTGGGGCCAGACAGGATGGTCCACCATATCTGGCCCCCAAGTTTCATGTTGCAGAGGAAGGATCCTCAAGGCATCCAGGGTCTCTGAATCTCCCAGAGTCTAGTACAGGTGCTGCGTGGGGCTGGGAATGTGGCTCACTGGTAGAGTGCTTGCCTTGCATACATGAGGCCCTGGGTTCAATTCCTCAGCACCACATAAGCAGAAAAAACTGGAAGCGGGGCTGAGGCTCAAGTTGTAGAGTGGGAGTCTATAGCTGAAGAGCTGAGGGACAGCGCCCAGACCCAGTGTTCAGGCCCCACAAACAACAAAGAAAATAAAGAAACCACAACAGGTGCTGGGAATCGTCTCTGCTCACAGCTGGCAGACTGGGGATTGTGAAGTAATAATCTCTGCTCCCCACGACATCCTCAATTGTGGAGGTCACCCTAGAAAGAGCCGGAGGAGAATCAGCAGCTGCCAGAGAAAGGCAGTGAAGGCACGAAATTCATAGTAGGAGACCACCTGGCTTGAGAACTCTGACTGTGCCACTTTGAATGCCATTGGCGGCTGAAATGGTCCTTCTAATTTGACTCATAAATCCAAGCGTTAGTGGAAATTGCCAGGTTCAAGAAAAAACCCTGGAAAAGGTGGCATTTCACTTGCCCAATCAAACTTAAAGGGTTCCAAAGTCAGTGGTCCCCTTTTCCTTCCAGAAAGCCTACAGCAGTTTACAGAAACTGCCATTCAGAGAGCCCTAGCTAGCTGCCATATCCTGATACCGAGCAGACTCCAGCAGGGGTAACACACTTGCCTACTACTGCCCAGCTGGAAATGGCCCAGGTGGGACACAGATTGCAGTCTGCAGGACTCCAGGGAGGTCTGCCCACCGGTGCATTGCCCCGGGAGGCAATCCACACCACCAGTAGGGGTGCGGAGCCACCTGTTCAGATGCCCATGGACACCGTCAATGCCCTGGGTAAAGTTGCCCACTCATCCTCGGATGTGTTGAACCATCTGCCATGTCACACCATTCACCACTTCCCAGACCCACCTAGCTTCACAGCCCCTGCCATAACCCGCCCCCCTACTCGTTCCCTAATTGTGTTTGGCAGACACATTCCCAACCCTTGAATTAGCTCCCAAATAATAGGTCTAATTCTAACTCCATTATTTACTCATGTAAAACACACACACACACACACACACACACACACACACACACACACACTCATGGAAAACACACACACACACACACACACACACACACAATCTACATTTTCCTAGACTCCCCTTCTTGAGCAGTATTCAGTGCCATTAACTTAATGCTTGTTTTCTCCAAATTATTATGATAGGGATTAAACTACATTTGTATTAATGATAATGTATTTTTGTACTTTTTGTTTTGCAATTTTGTGTACTTATGTGAGAGAACAGTGATTTGTGAAGATTAACCAGAAATCAATGTGTCGGTAAATAGGTAGATGACAGGTAGAATCAAAGATGCAGATAATACCACTTGAAATTTTATTTCTCTAAGTTTAAATATATGCATATGTATGTATTTAAAATTTCTGCCAAGATTTTATTTGCATTAACAATGATCTATTTGTTCCATTATATAAATTTAGCATATTGTATGTTTCATAGTAGATTAATACTTACAGAATTTCTTTCCTTTGGAAACCAGGTTCTGCAGTGTAGACCAGGCTTTCCTCACCTCCTTATTCTCCTGTGTCAGGTTCCTGAGTATTGGCTGGCATTACCATGTGGTAGCATAGTACCATGTCCAGCTACATTATTTACATTTTTTACAGTAGAATATTACTGTGAACAGCTTTAAGCCATATATCTTCATGAGTATGAATGAATTTCTTGCGAAAATGTTATAAATAGAGTCACTGAGTGAAGGCAATTACAGTAGGCATGCCTGTAATCTAGCACCCAGGAGAATTGTCAGTTTAAGAGCTCCTTGAGCTAAACAGCAATTCCATTTTAAAACAAAAAAACAACAACTGGTGAGCTTGGAAGAGAGAAAATATTGTTAAGTGGGGTGATAGGAACATACCAAATTTAGTGTGTGTCTGTGTGTGTGTGTGTGTGTGTGTGTGTGTGTGTGTGTGACTGTGTGTGACTGTGTGTGTGTGTGCACGTGCATGTGCTTCTGTTGGTCCTAGGGCTTGAACTCAGGGCCTGGGCACTGTTCCTGAGGCTTATGCTCCAGTTTGGTTTGAACCAAACTTCACCTCATGTTTTTTAGAGGCCATTGGAGATGAGTCTGATCCAGTTTCCTGTCCAGGCTTAGAAACTTGATCCTATTTTCTCAGCCTCTTTTGTAAGTAGGATTACAGGCATGTTGTATTATTGTTAAGTAATATAGTAAACATCATGCCAGTTTACACTCCTTCCAGCAGTGTTTGAGTGTTGCACAGACACCTAAGATAAAACCCACTTCACATTTGATAATATCCAAATCTCATAATCCTGTGAGATAAGTATTCCTATGCTCAAGTTACCTGTGAAGAATTTGAGATCCAGAGAATTTAGTTTTGAGTCCCCATCTAGTAT